>NC_142461.1:28615000-29240000 GCF_049115385.1 Moschus berezovskii
TTAATTGAGCCAAGGCCCTTCTAACACCTCCCTGTCTTCCCTCTCCCCTTACCCCCTGCACACCATCACTCTGCCTGTCTCTGGCTTTGATCCCAGGGTGAGGAATTGCTTTGTCTTTTAACACCATTCCTGTAATTCAGTAGTCGGTGTGCACGTTTTCTTTCCTTCAAATAGCATTTAATTGCTTTAACATAACTTTTTCAAGGAGGCAAAGGCATATTCTTTGAAGATCCAAATTATCCTCGAAGTTGGTCTCAACCTTGCTTTGAAATTTGTGCTGACTTTTAATAAAAAGAGCATGAAACAAAAGAAAGAAATTTTATACCACCTTCTCCGAGAGCATTTTAACTGTGGCCATATAACCAAAGATTGTCAGAGTAAGAAGGTAATGTAGAGGTTGTAGATACTTAGTGGGTTCCAAATTTCTTTAGCTATGGAACTCATTGAAGTCAGAAGCGTTCAAAATCCCAAATACTAAGTGAAAGCAATGAGGGGCTCTCAGGACAGTTCAGATCTTCAGACTGCCTTAAATGCTTCACTGTTGTTCATATCTGAAATAGCTGAAGCTCAGCTACTCCTGAATTTTGATTACAGCTTAAAAACACAATCATCTTACTGATGACAAAAGTGAGACCCAGAAAGACTCAACTAGTCCCAGAGCAAGAACTAGAACCTTCACCTCCTGGTTTCCACACCAGGCCTGCTGTGTATCTGAAGCACTGGGGGACTAGTTAGAAACAGAAGAGGGGACTGCAGGCTCTGAGGATTCTGTCTGAGAACTTGGAATCAGCATTTTTTAAAGTTCCCGTGAGTCTGATGAAAATCCAGGTTTAGGAATCACAAATCTGCACCATGCCCAGATACCAAAGGCAATTGATTATTCTTCGAAAAGCAAACTAACAAACCTAGAGGAGAGCCTACATCTACTCATGATATTAGCAACACTACAAATCATAAAGCAGGACGGATTAAGACTGTTTTAATCAGATCCAAGAATTAATTAGTGGGTTTAATGAATTATTTAATGCCGATCGGTTGGATGGCATCACCAGTTCAACGGACATGAACTTGGGCAAACTCCAGGAGATCGTGAGACGTAGGGAAGCCTAATGTGCTACAATCCATGGGGTCACCAAGAGTCAGACATGACTTGGCAACTGAACGACAATGACGAATTATTTACAAAGTACCACTCGGAAGGAATGTCACCAATGTTTTGTGTCCCTAGATAATTGCTTGGCATTTTATAGGCATAATCTCTAAAACAGCATGTTAACACTGATCATGCTTTATCTTTTTGAGTCCATTGAACAACCTAAAGTATATGGGAAAAGCAGGTCTTATTTTCCATATTTTATAGACTCTACAACTGAGATTCACAGAAGAGAAATGGCATACTGAGGCAACATAGCTCATAAGACTGTATCTAATGCCAAATGCTTGAGTTCTGAATCCAACGTGCCTCCTTAATGCATCAAAAAATAATGCATATTACCAGATCTTCCTCTTTTCTGCTCACTCCAGCATAATCACAAATGGTTGTTTAAAATGGAAAACTCAATAACTCTAGCAGCTATTTAAAAAACACTATTGATACTCTCAGCCAGGACCTCATGATGTTTATTCTAATGTCCTCATTTACTACCACACTATCATTGTAAAATGAAAATCATTCAACAGAATTGTATCCTTTGATTTTCCGAAATCAATTTCTACTTAGGCTAGGAAGTACAGTAGTAAGTTAAAACTCAAGAGTGGGAAGACGCTACCTAACAAATTATACATCAACAGCAACAATAAAATGCAATATTCATTTGAATTTTAGGAGGAAATAGAACTTGCTAGGTATCAAACTCGGAGAAGGCAATGGCACCCCACTCCAGTACTCTTGCCTGGAAAATCCCATGGAAGGAGGAGCCTGGTAGGCTGCAGTCCATGGGGTCGGTACAAGTCAGGCTCAACTGAGCAACTTCTCTTTCACTTTTCACTTTCCTGCATTGGAGAAGGAAATGGCAATCCATTCTGGTGTTCTTGCCTGGAGAATCCCAGAGATGGAGGAGCCTGGTGGGCTTCCGTCTGTAGAGTCACACAGAGTCGGACACAACTGAAGTGACTTAGCAGCAGCAGCAGGTATCAAACTGAAAGGACAAGCTGCCTAGGAAATGTGAGTTTTCATACTTGGGTTACATTCAGGGAACCAGGTTAGCCCTGGTCTGAATAATGATGATTTTTCTTCTCATCTTGATCAGCCTTGCCTCGTGTACTATGCTGAAGATGTTGCAATTCAATTTGATTGTTATTCTGGCTAATGTTCTTGCCCATTCCAGTGAGTGAGTGAGTAAAGTCGCTCAGTCATGTCCAACTCTTTGCGACCCCATGGACTGTAGCCTACCAGGCTCCTCCATCCATGGGATTTTCCAGGCAAGAATACTGGAGTGGGTTGCCATTTCCTTCTCCAGGAGATCTTCCCTACCCAGGGATTGAACCCAGGTCTCCCGCATTGTAGGCAGATGCTTTACCGTCTGAGCCACCTTATCATTTTAGTCACAAGGATTGCTGTTGTCACCCATTTTTTTAGACGAGAGAGGGAAACAGCTTGCTGTGACAGAACTTTAGGATGCCTCAGATTTCCTACATGTGAAGTCAACATGGGTCCCTCACAGGAGGTTGGGAAAAAATCGCTGGGTGCTCAAATCTTTGCCAACCAGAAGAGAGTTTCCAAACTGTACCAGTAAATCCCTCTAGGTTCCTCCTTTCTTCTGATCTTTACCCTGTATCTCTGCTTAACTGATCCCCTTACAAATAGTCCTAAGGGTGTTGCCCTGCCCAGTAGTAAAATGTACTATAAAGTTGCAACAAGTAAAACAATATGACGGAGGTTCAAAATAAACAAGCAGATCTTTATATCCGCTTATTAGCACATGGTTTCCCCTCCTCTTATTCTCTCCCTAAATTGTTCTGTAGGAGGATTAGAGTTCTGTGGCTCCTTTCTGAACACCTAAAGCTTAAAACAGGACATGATCTGGGTACTACTTCGTGAGAACTTGCTAAATGTTTGAAGGACAAGTAGGCACCTGGGTTCCAAATAGAAGAAGAAACATTGTCTGAGAAATCAAGGAAGTAAAGGAGACTAACGGCTTCCCAGGTTAGCACTAGTGGTAAAGAACCTACCTGCCAATGGAAGAGATAAGAGATGCGGGTTTGTATCCCTAGGAAGATCCCTGGGGGAGGAAATGGCAACCCACTCCAGTATTCTTGCCTGGAGGATCTCGGGGATAGAGGAGCCTGGTGGGTTATAGTCCATGGGGTCGCAATGAGTCAGACACGACTTGGTGACTAAACAACAAGAGCAAAGGAGACTAGACTAAAGGGAGACACTAAGTGACACCAGAGGGAAAGGGTCGGGAGCCAGAGAAGAGGAATCAGAAGGGAAATCACTAACGGGAGTTGTTAATGTTGTTACTTTTTAACGGGAAGTTATCCTTCCTGGATCTCATTCATCTCCAGTAAAACCTCAGCTTAACAAAGACATGCAAATATGAGGAGCAAAGGGGCTGGGCTTGGAGGAGCATTCTCCTTGAATTTGTGTAACAGGGAAAGTTATATATTCTAAGTAGATATCTTTGACCCAGGAATTCTAAGATTCATCCTAGGAAAATAATAAGCCAATTTTTTTTTAAATGATGTAAATCCCCTCGTTGTTACTTATAACAGCGAAAAATAGGACAAGTTAAGTAAATTAACATGCGTCCATACAACTAGATCCTATGTAACTATTTAAAACGCACGTGTAGGCTTCCCTGGAGGCTCAGTGGTGAAGAATTCACCTGCCAATGCAGGAAACATGGGCTGATGCATGGTCCAGGAAGATCCCACTTTGCACGGAGTGGCTGGGCCCACGTGCCACAACTATTGAGCCCCTGCTCTACAGCCCAAGAGCCACAACTACGGAAGCCCACAACTACTGAGCTTGCAACAAGAGAAGCCACCACAAGAAGCCCAAGCACCATAATGGAATGGCTCCCCCTTGATGCAACTAGAGAAAAGCCTGCACACAGCAGTGAAGGCCCAGCACAGCCAAAAATAAAAGTAATATATAAATTAAATTCTTTTAAAAATAAATAAAACATAGGGTGTAGATTTTTGCATATTGTTATGAAAACATATCCACAGAATATTGCTAAGTGATAAAAGCAGTTGACCAGACACTAGTATGTGTAACATGGGCTGACTTTTGAAAAATATAAAGATACACGCATAGGAAAAGGGGCTTCCCCAGTACTTCAGTGGTAAAGAATCCGCCTGCAATGCAGGAGATACGGGAGACGCGAGTCTGATCCCTGGGTCAGGAAGATCCCCCAGAGGAGGAAACGGCAGCCCACTCCAGTATTCTTGCTGGGAAATTCCATGGGCAGAAGAGTCTGGCGGGCTATGGTCCATGGGGTCTCAAAGAGTCAAACACGACTGAGAACACAAGCATGCATCCATCCATAGGAAAAGAGTCTAGACGAATATTAACAGTGGTTAGTTCCCAGTGGGAGCATTTTTCCCCAGCTCCCACTCTTACAGAAATGACTTACTTTTACAGAAACTATGTTCCTTTTTCCAGAACATATAACTAAATACGCTGAAATACATTTTTTGCAAAGGAAAATACAGTAACTTCTCCACCCAGCCATCCAACTTTCCACATACAGAATTTTATTTCTTCCCACCAACTGAAAGGTGTGTTTCATTTATTACAATGTTGGCATTATAGGAAGATTCTAATACAGGTTCAGATAGTCAATTTTAAGACCAGAAATAACTGTCCCTTTCTGTTGAATGTAGTATGCCTAGAGACAGCCAAAGGTGATATTTTAAACATTTAGATTAAATAGGTTTCAATGTAATTGATGGAGAAAATCCCATCTTGGGAAAATGTAACAGCTAAGTCACTAACTTGGAAATAGCCAGTTTAATTCAAGGAAGTTTACAGATTCACTGTATCCACAAGGACCCAGGAGAAAACAAAAAAGATGGTTTGGGCTTCATATCTCTTTTCATTCAAACCAACTGCTCCGCCATGGTTACTACACCACCACAGCCACCTTTTCTTCTTGTGAGTGGGCTGTGGTCAGTGGAGGAATCTCTCCTACCCACTCTCATCACCACTATATAAATGCATAGGGAGAAAAAAGAAAGCACAGGGAGAGTGGAAGATGGAAAGGGAATGAAAGAGTTTTCTCCTCTGTTTCCAGAACCAGCATCTCCAAGAAGAGAAAACGTTCTCAGAAAACTTAAATTCTCTTACTGGTTAGGTGCCTTGAGGGAGACATGGGAAAGAAGGAGGAAAGCAGAGGGGAAGGGAAGAAGGACATCCATTCTTTCCCCCCAATACAGCTCCAACAACAGCATGGCTGAATCTCTGTCAAGAGCAGAAATTGGCTTCACGAGCTCTATAGATCTGAAAAACAGAATCGTCATCAGCTCATATGTTCCACCGATTTGATGTGGTTTTAAAAGCAGAATAGCCTCCGGATAAAAACCTGGTTTCTGAGATCATGGGACCTATGACAATAAAATTTCCCTGTAACAATTTAGACCCAGGTATATGGAAAACACTTCACTTGTATAGTTTTTCCCAAGTGTATTAAAACTTTTATTTCATCCACAATAAAGGCTGTTTTCTCCCAGAAAGAGATATGAGAGGTTTAATAAGGGAGTGGCTTTGCAGTATTGCTGACTCAGTTTATGGAGGCCAGGTTTCTCCTGTGCACTAGGGACCAGGAACTTCAGCAGTCGTGGGGAAGGTCATCTTCCATGGATTTCTCATGAATCATCCAAGAACTGCGCCTAGGGACACCTTTAGCACAAAATTCTGACCCTAGAGCTAACCTCTTCCACATACTACCTCTACCAGATTTTGGAAGGACACAGTAAGGTATGAAACCTGAGAGTTCTGGAAATGTTCAAGCAACAGAGTATTGTTAAGCCTCCCTTTGGGGAGTCCTTTTTCTTACTCTAGGCAATCAGGACACTTTACATATCAAAACTTCTCAGAAAATGACCTCATGTCAGTCATTCACACTTTAGTGAAAATTCAATATCTCCTCTTCCGTACGCATGTTAATTGATAACCCTTCTAATTGTGAGAAGGATTATTTCTGAGAAAATCTCAAGCATATTTGATTAGACATTTTGGGGGAAGAGAGTGAGAAGGAGGACTTTTCCTACCTCATGAAATGCCACCATTTTCTGGAATGGATACTTAAACATGGCCCCAAAAGCAAAAAGGCCACAGACATAGAATTATCCTTTGGAGAACTGCTTCATGATTATATCAGAAAGAAATCTATTTTCAAGCCGTCTCTTTAAATAGTTGCCTCTCACAGAGACTACCATCATCTCTGTTCCCTTATAACACTTACCATTTCCCCCATATTGATTGAATGCCCAGCTGGGATGGACCCCACCCTCAAGGAAATACAGCCTCACTGGCTGGAGAATAGACACAGTACAATACAATCACCTGTAACTTTCAGTGATGGGTTGCATATTTACAATTACTTTAATTACACTTGAGAGGATAAAGATCAGGAACAGATGTCAGACATATAAATTAAAATTAATGATCATTTGCTAATGGAGTGAAGAACCATTCATCATTTTATTAGAACTAATTCATAGGGCCATATGGAACCTTTTTACAATGGAGCAAATCTTTATTCTCTTTAAAATATTAAGATTTTGACTAATAAAATGCAGAGAACAGGGTTGCCGAAGTAAAATTTCCTCTTACTGAACATAAGCAGTTATCAGCTAGTATGACAAGCCAGATATGTTCCCATAAAATAAGTGTACAGCTGTTGACCAGAGTATGCTGTCCTTCCTTCTTTCATTTATTTATTTAACAAATGTTTATTGAGTGTCAAGTACCATATTAGGGTTAGAGATATACACGCCAGGCCTCCCTGTCCATCACCAACTCCCGGAGCGCACTCAAACTCATGTCCACAGAGTCGGTGATGCCATCCAGCCATCTCATTCTTGGTCGTCCCCTTCTCCTCCCACCCCCAACCTTTCCCAGAATCAGAGTCTTTTCCAGTGAGTCAACTCGTCGCATGAGGTGGCCAAAGTATTGCAGTTTCAGCTTTAGCATCAGTCCTTCCAATGAACACCCAGGATTGATCTCCTCTAGAATGGACTGGTTGGATCTCCTTGCAGTCCAAGGGACTCTCAAGAGTCTTTTCCAACACCACAGTTCAAAAGCATCGATTCTTCGGCGATCAGTTTTCTTCACAGTCCAACTCTCACATCCATACATGACCACGGGAAAAACCATAGCCTTGACTAGATGGACCTTTGTTGGTAAAGTAATGTCTCTGCTTTTTAATACACTATCAAGGCTGGTCATAACTTTCCTTTGCTGAATGAACAGAAATAGAGATTATCCTGCCTTCCTGAGTCCAACTATGTAAATGAAACAGATATTAATCAAACAATTATACTAGTGGATGGAAAATCTCAACTGAAAAAGGTGATAAATAAGCATGTGCAAAGGCCCAGTGACAGAGTGTGTCCTGGAGCATCAGTGAAAGGAGCAGAGAGCTAGAGCAACTAGAAAAGCCTGAGGAGGGATGTGCTATGAGATGAGGTTGAAGAGGCGCGTAGGAGCTTGTCAGCAGGAGTTTTATCATTTCCTAGGATCAAAGCCTTTGACTGTGTGGATCACAATAAACTGTGGAACATTCTGAAAGAGATGGGAATACCAGACCACCTGACCTGCCTCTTGAGAAACCTGTATGCAGGTCAAGAAGCAACAGTTAGAACTGGACATGGAACAACAGACTGGTTCCAAATAGGAAAAGGAATGCATCAAGGCTGTATATTGTCACTTTGCTTATTTAACTTATATGCAGAGTACATCATGAGGAACGCTGGGCTGGAAGAAGCACAAGCTGGAATCAAGATTGCTGGGAGAAATATCAATAACCTCAGATATGCAGATGACACCACCCTTATGGCAGAAAGTGAAGAAGAACTCAGAAGCCTCTTGATGAAAGTGAAAGAGGAGAATGAAAAAGTTGGCTTGAAGCTCAACATTCAGAAAACAAAGATCATGGCATCTGGTCCCATCACTTCATGGGAAATAGATGGAAAAACAGTGGAAACAGTGTCAGACTTTATTTTTTGGGAGCTCCAAAATCACTGCGGATGCTGATTGCAGCCATGAAATTAAAAGACGCTTACTCCTTGTAAGGAAAGTTATGACCAACCTTGATAGTATATTAAAAAGCAGAGACATTACTTTGCCAACCAAGGTCCATCTAGTCAAGGCTATGGTTTTTCCCGTGGTCATGTATGGATGTGAGAGTTGGACTGTGAAGAAAGCTGATCGCGGAAGAATTGATGCTTTTGAACTGTGGTGTTGGAGAAGACTCTTGAGAGTCCCTTGGACTGCAAGGAGATCCAACCAGTCCATTCTAAAGGAGATCAATCCTAGATGTTCATTGGAGGGACCGATGCTGAAGCTGAAACTGCAATACTTTGGCCACCTCATGCGACGAGTTGACTCACTGGAAAAGACTCTGATGCTGGGAAAGGTTGGGGGCGGGAGAAGAAGGGGACGACCAAGGATGAGATGGCTTGATGGCATCACCGACTCTGTGGACATGAGTTTGAGTGCGCTCCGGGAGTTGGTGATGGACAGGGAGGCCTGGTGTGCTGTGATTCATGGGGTCGCGGAGAGTCGGACACGACTGAGCGACTGAGCTGAACTGAACTGAGGAACAATGGGACAGAGAAGGCACTGACACCCCACTCCAGTACTCTTGCCTGGAAAATCCCATGGACAGAGGAGCCTGGTAGGCTGCAGCCCATGGGGTCGCGAAGACTTGGACACGACTGAGTGACTTCACTTTCACTTTTCACTTTCACGCATTGGAGAAGGAAATGGCAACCCACTCCAGTGTTCTTGCCTGGAGAATCCCAGGGACGGGGGAGCCTGGTGGGCTGCCGTCTATGGGGTTCCACACAGTCAGACACAACTGAAGTGACTTAGCAGCAGCATCAGGAGCAATGAGAAGCCAGCAAATGGTTTTAAGGAGGAGAGTGACAAGGTCAGATTTGAATTTGGGGATTACTTTGGCTTCAATGTGGAGTCTAAATGGGATGGTAGGAGGCAGGATGGATGTGCAGACACCCACTAGGTATGTTTGCCAGATGGTAGAAGCAAGAGGAAAGGGGAAGGCAACGTTGGTGGAGTGCTGGTGGTTGGCTGGGGTGGAGGTGGAAAGAAGTGGTTAGATTCAAGAGCTACTCTGAAGCTATCTAGAAGGGAGTAGCTTGAATGGGAACAGTGGTGAACACAAACCAAGTGTCAGTGGATGTTCTTGGGTTTCTGGCTTGTAGAACTGGATGGAGGGGATTGCCACAAACTGAGGTTGCTTTTTAGATGCTGGAGGAAGCCCAGTTAAAAATGGAAGCTCCTGGGGACTTCCCTGGTGGTCCAGTGGTTAAGACTCTGCGCTTCCAATGCAGGGGGCTCTGGTTCCATTCTTGGTCAGGGAACTAAGGTCCCACATGCCGCATGGTGTGGTCTTAAACACACAGACACAAAAGGGAAGGTTCTGGATCTCTGGCTGATAGGCCCATGCCTGCCCTTCCCTAACAATACCACCCACCAGAAACCATAGCCAAAGTGGAAAAGATGATGGAGTTTAAAAGGCCACTTTGTGTGGCCATTTCTAATGGATCAAGTTCCTACATCCTCTTCCCCTGGGGATAAGGATTGGGATGAGTCCTTCCCAGTATTTAGCACTGGGAAGGACTGGGGAGTTTACCCAGCACCGACCCCCTTGCTTGACAGGCCAATGGGAATGAAGAGATCTTGCCCATTGTCACCGAGCAAATAAGATGGCACACCAGAACAGCCCAGAGACCTTGGAGAGAAGCCCTGGGAGACGGCCAGCCACACAGCAAATGCAGTCCTCCCTCCTGGGTGCCCAGCACCATGCCAGGTGCCATAGATCAAAGATGAGGAAGTCACCAGCCCTGGAGAGGGAGGGCAGCTAATACGAACCCAGTGTGACAAGTGTTGTGATGGAGACAGACAGGGTGATTATAGGCATTCGCAGGAGCAGAGACCAACCCAGGGAAGGAGGAAACCCTAATGGGATGAATTCCTAATATCACACCTGAGCTCAGTTTTGAAGAATGATGCGGGGTGGGGTTGGGGTGTACAGGGGAGGGTTGAGTGCTTCCAGGGAGAGGAAACAGCAGGACAGAAAGCAGAGAGGCTGGAAGCAGGTAGACCTCCAGTGCTCCACCCCTCCCCCTCCTCCCTCTCCCAGCACCTAGCCAAGGATCCTGCCTAGCATAAGCCCCAGAAGAAGTTCAAGCTCTGGGAAAACAGCCTAGGAAGGGCATTGGCTTCTCTGCAGGTCACTCCCACTTTCTGCCCAGGAAACACAGACCTCTCCCAGGGCTGAGGGTCTGGTGTCCTTCTTCAGAGGTAAGTGAGGGGTAGGAGTCCTATTGATGGAAAAATATAGCAAGAACAAAGCACCACTGAATATTTCAGAGTATTATCCTTCCACAAATGTTCTAGAAAGTTCTTCTTAACTGCAGTATTGGAGACAGGATTTGGGAGATGGTTTAGGATACAGAGCTTCTGGCACAAGATGGATGACCAGAATTAGGGGACTTAAACATTTTTCTGTAGGCAGTGAGCAGACATTTGAACGGGCCAGCAACATCAAACCATGGTTCATCATTTGCCACCCTCTTCTACTCCACAGGGAGCTAGATCTAGCCAAACAGGACTCTGGATTTAAAAAGGGTGCAGTTCAATTCAGTTTTCAGTTCAGTTCAGTTCAGTTCAGTTTAGTCACTCAGTTATGTCTGACTCTTTGCGACCCCATGAACCACAGCACGCCAGGCCTCCCTGTCCATCACCAACTCCCGGAGTTCACCCAAACCCATGTCCATCAATTCGATGATGCCATACAACCATCTCATCCTCTGTCGTCCCCTTCTCCTTCTGCCCTCAATCTTTCCCAGCATCAGGGTCTTTTCCAATGAGTCAGCTCTTCGCATCAGGTGGCCAAAGTATTGGAGTTTCAGCCTCAGCATCAGTCCTTCCAGTGAACACCCAGGACTGATCTCCTTTAGGATGGGCTGGTTGGATCTCCTTGCAAGTAGAAGGCAAAGGAAGGAGGAGACCGGGCTTCTACTCCAACAGAAGCTGAGGATGTGAAGATGTTGTCTCCTCTCTGAGTTCTGAAAACCCCAGACCTCAGTGCCCTTGTGGATATATGGGGAGGAACTAAGTCAGCCAGTCTCTCCATCAGCTCCTTCGCTTCAGGGGACTGAAAGCAGGGGAAGGCTTAGCAAGAGTGGGCAGGTTTTCTCTGACCCAAGGACCCCACTCAAGTCAGTTCAGAGGAGGAACTCCCAGACTAAAAATGATGATGTGACAGCAGATGTCAAAATCACCCTCAGTGCCCACTGGCAACCATATCCCCACCACACACAGCCTCAGCCACACTCTCTCTCCATCCCTTTACACACACACACACACACACACACACACACACACACATAAGCTCATTTAGGGAGCATAAAGAGAGCCCTGCCCCCATCCCCTCTCTCCTCAAAGCCTTTGCTCTCTTCAGACACCAAATGCCTGTCCCTACCCAGCCACTTCACCCCCCTTCTCCTTTCTTCCCTTCCCATGATCTCGCGCACAGCAAGGAAAACTTAAGATCTCCTCACACAAAGATGTGGCCCCACTTTAGCAAATTGGGGACGACCATTTGGGAGAATTGCTTCGGGCTTAGGACCAGTCACTCCACAGAGCTGACAAAGGCATCTGTTCTTCCTGGGTTCCCAGCCTCCGGGACAGGTTCACCCCCACTCCTCCCCACCCAGGGCACAGCACTGAGATTCTTAAGGGGCAGATGACCTTCTCCTTGATGTCACCCACTCCAGAGTACCGTTTGGAAGGCCATTTGTGTGTGTCTCCCTTTTCAAATACAAGACACAAATGAGTTTCTCGAGACTGAGCCGCTGTGCCAGCTAGAAGCATTCCTAGGAGTGAATACCCCGGGGCCCCAGCAATCAAGCCTCCCATCACTGGGCCGGGCCCACCGTTAGCAGGCTCAAGTGTAATTTAGGGCTGTGCTTATTACAGGCTCAGACCTTGTTTGATGCACTGGAGTGGAAAAAAGTTCCCTCTCTGCATGTGGCCATGTCCTCTGTGCCTATCGTATCTTTAACAATGTAAACATCAGAAACAGATGGGGAAATCCAGGCCGGTGCCAGGCCAAACAGCACTCAGGGCAGACAATACGCCATGGGGCCAAGACAAATATGCTGTGTGGATATCACTAATTTATAGCGCACTGGAACCAAGCAAAACAAATAACAATTAAGGCCCAGAAATCTTAAAATGAATAACCTTTCTGTACACAAACTCAATGCCACTATTAAAAGGCCATCAATTGCGATGGATATATGAAACATAACAATGAAATCCTTCTTATGTGAATAATTACTGAATAATTGCTTGCAAAAGGGACATTTCTCTAGTTTGCAGGGTCTGTGGGGTTTGCACTGAGTCTTGCTTTTGCAGAACGCACAGAAGTGTTCAGAATGCCTTCACTCTGATGATGCTGGAAGGAGCCAACATGGCATGCTGTCGTGTCCCCACTTTCCAGATGGGACATCTATGGCATAGACCCACTGAGCGGGTGATCACACTCCGCAGGGCAAAACAGGGTTGGAAACAAGATCTCCTGACTTTCAATCTGGTGTTCTTTCACCAGATTACACAGTCCCCCCTACTCACCCCTGCATCCCCATGCCCTTCCATCCCCTCTATATCTCTTGACAAGGGAAATAGGTGCCAGAAACTTCTTAGACACAGAAAGGTCAAAACCGGCAGGGACGCAGTCTTTTCAAAGTCCAGGTATCCTTCTAAGCCTTTGGCCTGTCATCTCTTTCCACCAGCCGAGGCAGGTGCCTACAGAGTGGTTGAAGATTAACTATGCAGCCACAAGTTGTGAGCCAAGGGGATTCAGCTGAATGACTTACATCAATTAGGCATAAGCCCCCCCTTAGGAATCATGGGTCAGGGCAAGGAGTGTAAAGAAGAATTCACCTGAAAACACAGCCAATCCACCCTCTGTGCCTACAACTCACTCACCCAATGGATCATTCCCTTTATGGGTGCAGTCGCCAGCAATATTACCCATTGTGTTGGGTCCACACCCAGGGTATCTGTCTCCCAGAGAAAAATAATCCTAGGAATGCGTATGCCACGTGGCTCTTGAAAATCGTGGGAGCCCAATAAAAAGCCATGCTGACCATCAGTTGTTGTTCAGTCCCTCAGTCATGTTTCACTCTTTGAGACCCCATGGACTGCAGCACACCAGGCCACGCTGTCCTTCACCATATCCCAGAGGCTGCTCAAACTCAAGTCCATCAGGTCAATGGTACCATCCAACCACCTCATCCTCTGTTGCCCCCTTCTCTTCCTGCCTTCAATCTTTCCCAGCATCAGGGTCTTTTCTGGTGAATTGACTCTTTGCATCAGGTGGCCAAAGTATTGGGGCTTCAGCTTCAGCATCAGTCTTCCCAATGAATATTTAGGGTTGATTTCCTTTAGGATTGACTAGTTTGATCTCCTTGCAGTCCAAGGGACTCTCAAGAGTATTCTCCAGCACCACAATTCAAAAGTATCAACGCTTTGGTGCTCAGCCTTCTTTATGGTCCAACTCTCACATCCATACATGACTACTGGATAAACCATAGCTTTGACTAGACAGACTTTTGTCGGCAAAGTAATGTCTCTGCTTTTTAATATGCTGTCTAGGTTTGTCATAGCTTTTCTTCCAAAGAGCGGGCATCTTTTAATTTCATGCTACAGTTACCACCTGTAGTGATTTTGGAGCCCAAGAAAATGAAGTCTGTCACTGTTTCCATTGTTTCCTCATCTATTTGCCATGAAGTAACACATCACCGGCTCGATGGACATGAGTTGAGTGAACTCCGGGAGTTGGAGATGGACAGGGAGGCCTGACGTGTTGTGATTCAAGGGGTCACAAAGAGTCGGACACGACTGAGCGACTGAACTGAACTGAACTGAACTGAATGGGACCAGATGGCATGATCTTAGTTTGTTGAATGTTGAGTTTTAAACCAGCTTTTGCACTCTTCTCTTTCACCTTCATCAAGAGGCTCTTTAATTCCTCTTTGCTTTCTGCCATAAGGGTGGTGTCATCTGCAGATTTGAGGTTGCTGATATTTCTCCCAGCAATCTTGATTCCAGCTTGTGCTTCATCCAGCCCAGCATTTTGCATGATGTACTCTGCATATAGGGCTTCCCTGGTGGCTCAGACAGTAAGGAATCCTCCTGTAATGTGGGAGACCTGAGTTCGATCCCTGGGTTTGGAGGATCCCCTGGAGAAGGAAATGGCAACCCACTCCAGTATTCTTGCCTGGAGAATCCCCACGGGCAGAGGAGCCTGGTGGGGTTCAATTCACAGGGTTGCAAAGAGTCGGACATGACTGAGCAACAAAATACTCTGCATATAAGTTAAATAATCAGGGTGACAATATACAGCCTTGATGTACTCTTTTCCCAATATTGAACCAGTCTGTTGTTCCATGTCCAATTCTAACTGTTGCTTCTTGACCTGCATTCAGGTTTCCCAGAAGGCAGGTCAGGTGGTCTGGTATTCCCATCTCTCTAAGAGATTCCCACAGTTTGTTGTGATTCACACAATCAAAGGCTTTAGCATTGTCAATGAAGCAGAAGTAGATGCTTTTCTGGAATTCTCTTGCTTTTTTGATGATCCAGCGGATGTTGGCAATTTGATCTCTGGTTCCTCTGCCTTATCTAAATCCAGCTTGAACATCTGGAAGTTCTTGGATCATGTACTATGGAAGCCTCACTTGGAGAATTTTGAGAATTCTTTTGTTAGCATGTGAAATGAATCCAATTGTGCAGTAGTTTGAACATTCTTTGCCATTGCCCTTCTTTGGGATTGGAATGAACATTGACCTTTTCCAGTCCTGTGGCCACTGATGAGTTTTCCAAATTTGCTGACATACTGAGTGCAGCACTTTCACAGCATCATCTTTTAGGATTTGAAATAGCTCAACTGGAATTCCATCACCCCCACTAGCTTTGTTCGTAGTGATGCTTCCTAAGGCCCACTTGACTTCACACTCCAGAATGTCTGGCTCTAGGTGAATGATCACACCATCGTGATTATCTGGGTCGTGAAGATCTTTTTTGTGCAGTTCTTCTGTGTATTATTGCCACCTCTTCTTAATATCTTCTGCTTCTGTTAGGTCCTTACCATTTCTGTCCTTTATTGAGCCCATCTTTGCATGAAATGTTCCCTTGGTATCTCTCATTTTCTTGAAGAGATCTCTAGTCTTTCCCATTCTATTGTTTTTCTCTATTTCTTTGCATTGATCACTGAGGAAGGCTTTCTTATCTCTCCTTGCTATTATTTGGAACTCTGCATTCAGATGAGTATATCTTTCCTTTTCTCCTTTGCCTTTTGCTCCTCTTCTTTTCTCAGCTATTGGTAAGGCCTCCTCAGACAACCATTTTGCCTTTTTGCATTTCATTTTCTTTGGGATGGTTTGTTTGTTTGTTTGTTTTTATTTTTTATTGAAGGATAATTGCTTTACAGAATTTTGCCGTTTCTGGGAGAAATATCAATAACCTCAGATATGCAGATGACACCACCCTTATGGCAGAAAGTGAAGAGGAACTCAAAGCCTCTTGATGAAAGTGAAAGAGGAGAGTGAAAAGGTTGGCTTGAAGCTCAACATTCAGAAAACAAAGATCATGGCATCTGGTCCCATCACTTCATGGGAAATAGATGGAAAAATAGTGGAAACAGTGTCAGACTTTATTTTTGGGGGCTCCAAAATCACTGCACATGCTGATTGCAGCCATGAAATTAAAAGATGCTTACTCCTTGAAAGGAAAGTTATGACCAACCTTGATAGCATATTAAAAAGCAGAGACATTACTTTGCCAACAAAGGTCCGTCTAGTCAAGGCTCTGGTTTATCCCGTGGTCATGTATGGATGTGAGAGTTGGACTGTGAAGAAAGCTGATCGCCGAAGAATTGATGCTTTTGAACTGTGGTGTTGGAGAAGACTCTTGAGAGTCCCTTGGACTGCAAGGAGATCCAACCAGTCCATTCTAAAGGAGATCGATCCTGGGTGTTCATTGGAAGGACTGATGCTAAAGCTGAAACTGCAATACTTTGGCCACCTCATGCGACGAGTTGACTCACTGGAAAAGACTCTGATGCTGGGAAAGGTTGGGGGCGGGAGGAGAAGGGGACGATGGAGAATGAGATGGCTGGATGGCATCACCGACTCTGTGGACATGGGTTTGAGTGAGCTCCGGGAGTCGGTGATGGACAGAGAGGCCTGGCATGCTGTGATTCATGGGGTCGTGGAGAGTCGGACACGACTGAGCAACTGAACTGAACTGTCAAACCTCAACATGAATCAGCCATAGGTATACATGTATCCCCTCCCTTTTGAAACTCCCTCCCATCTCCCTCCCCATCCCACCCCTCTAGGTTGAAACAGAGCCTGAGTTTCCTGAGCCCTACAGCAAATTCTCTTTGGCTATCTATTTTGCATATGGTAATAGAAGTTTCCATGTTACTCTTTGGGATGGTTTTGATCGCAGCCTCCTATACAATGTTACAAACCTTCATCCACAGTTCTTCAGGCACTGTATCAGATCTAATCCCTTGAATCAATTTGTCACTGCCCATCAGAGTCGTAGAATATTTAAAACACTGATCATTTTTAATGTGGTGATGGCATAGGAAAATGGGTACAAATATAAACTTTTAGGACAAGCAGAAATCAATACAAGATGTTGAAGGACAGTTCAATAATTTCAATTAAAATCTATTTTATGTTTTATGTTGAACCACAAAAAAATTGCCCATATTCCACTGCCTTTGACCTATAAAAATTTTATACAGTTCAGCCAAATACAGTGTACACACCCTTCAACTTTGCAGGTCCACTCCTTCGTAGCTACCCTAGAGAAATGTTGGCACATTTGCACAAAGATCTTTCACTAAGATGCTCACTGGAGCATACACATGACAGTTGGAGTTTGAGAACAACCTAAGTGCCCACCAATGGAAGAATGAGAAAATATAGCATGATGGATCCCTACTGGGAAATACTATGTAGCAGGTAAAAAGGAAGATCTTTTCAACAAATAAATTGCAATGAGATAGAGAAATAGAGGGGGAACCTATAGTGTAAGAGACTGAAGAGATATAGGATCTTAATTGGATCCTGGTTTAGATAAATGATTTTCAAACTAGATAAATCCTCTTGTCAGGGAATTGTGGACTTTTTACCACTGTAACAATGGTACTGTGTTTATATTTTTAATACTCCTTCTTTTTTAGAGATACATAATGAAATTTTTTGGTTAGAATGCTATAACTGGGATTTGCTTTAAAATAATAAAGGAATAGAAAGTAAGCAGTATTAGATTTTCCAGATTGAGTGAGCTGAGAATTGTTGAGAGTGAGTAGTGGGTACATATTCATCATATTATTCTGTCTTTTGCATGTATTTAAATTTTTCCACAGTAAAATGTTTAAAGTATCATCTCCCAAATGTAAGACATAAGTTCTATACAAAGATACAGTTATAAGCATACTGTCAAGGAAAGAACACATTAGTGAACTATCAAGTTGCAGTATGATATTCCATTATGATGCATATTACATTATGATACCAGTTAATTAAGAAACAAAAGCCTGAAACCATATACACACACCCATGTAAATGTATCTTTTAAAGTTGAGAAGGTTATTCTGTAGACTAAACTTAATAGTAGTTACTCCTAAAGAAGAAGCTGGGATTGGAAAGTGGATGGGTGGTAATGGTTGAAGAGAACATCCCTTTTTCTCTGTTCTTTATATTTTCACAAGAATATATTAATGTACTACTTCTGTGATTCTAAACAATATTAAGCATCATTAACCAAAAATTTTGGAATGGCATTTGGGAAGTCCTTGATTGTTTCCAGCAGTGGAGGTGCTGTGAGTGGGGGCCGGTGACAGTATATTGGTTCATTTCTTGTTTGTGAGTCCCCAGCATCCAAGGGGGTAGAGAGAGAGAAGAAATTGTCCTTTTACTAGGCACCCCCCAAGAGCCAGACACAATCACATCCATCATGTCCACCATCCTCATCATAACTGTGGACCAAACATCATAGCCCATAGGTCAGGGACTTTCCCAAGTCCAGGCCTGATACCATGTTCCTTCTGCCAAAACATGTTGCAGAGTTCTTCCCTGTTCAAGGCTTCCTGCTGGGGTGAGCAGAGCAGGGACATCCTGGGGGTGACAAGTGAAAGGGGAAAGAAGAGCTGCCACCTGTGCCAAGAAAGGGGAGGCCGAGGAGCCTGAAGAGGCAGGAGGGTACGGGAGGGATGGAGATGATGGCCATGGCTATTGGTGGCCTGGCCGGGTGGCTGAACAGCACTGCAGCCACAAGGACAGACCCAGTGCTCCTGTTGGTGCCATGAGGCTGGTGATATAAAGCGTGATGGTAGACACGCTGGGGGTGATGGGGGTGATGGGGAGGAGGAGTCTCTTTCTCATTGGCACATCTGGGCACCTCTGAGGCCGGAGCATGAAGGACACAGCAGAAACGGTGCTGGTGGATGCAGAGCTGCAGAGAGCAAGGTGGCAGTGGTGACTGGAGGTGATGGTGGGAGGGGATTTTTCAGCAGAGAAGACAGTCCCATTGAAAGACAGGGAGAGGGGGAAGGGAAGGAAAGAGGCAGAGACTGAATAAAAAATCAGTGCCAAGCCCTTAAGAGCACGAGGCAAGCAGCCCGGTGTAGACTAAACTGTTAATAGTAGTTCGTTGCTTAGAACGGGGATCACATTGTGTAATTATTTATTCCACTGCCCACTTACAATTACCATCCCAGCGCACCTTCAGCTGCGTGTTGAGGAGGAGGGGTGCACAGATCGAGTTGGTTTCGTCTATCACCATCTCCCCAGCACCCAGTCAGGCACAAGGTTCAGTTCAGTTCAGTACAGTTCAGTCGCTCAGTCGTGTCCAACTCTTCGCGACCCCATGAATTACAGCACACCAGGCCTCCCTGTCCATCACCAACTCCCAGAGTTCACTCAAACTCATGTCCATCGAGTTGGTGATGCCATCCAGCCATCTCATTCTCTGTCGTCCCCTTCTCCTGCCCCCAATCCCTCCCAGCATCAGAGTCTTTTCCAGTGAGTCAACTCATCGCATGAGGTGGCCAAAGTATTGGAGTTTCAGCTTTAGCATCAGTCCTTCCATTGAACACCCAGGATTGATCTCCTTTAGAATGGACTGGTTGGATCTCCTTGCAGTCCAAGGGACTCTCAAGAGTCTTCTCCAGCACCACAGTTCAAAAGCATCAATTCTTTGGCGATCAGCCCTCTTCACAGTCCAACTCTCACATCCATACATGACCACAGGAAAAACCATAGCCTTGACTAGACGGACCTTTGTTGGCAAAGTAATATCTCTGCTTTTTAATATGCTATCTAGTTTGGTCATAACTTTCCTTCCAAGGAGTAAGTGTCTTTTAATTTCATGGCTGCAATCAGCATCTGCAGTGAATTTGGAGCCCAAAAAAATAAAGTCTGACACTGTTTCCACTGTTTCCCCATCTATTTCCCATGAAGTGATGGGACCAGATGCCATGATCTTTGTTTTCTGAATGTTGAGCTTCAAGCCAACTTTTTCACTCTCCTCTTTCACTTTCATCAAGAGGCTTTTTAGTTCCTCTTCACTTTCTGCCATAAGGGTGGTGTCATCTGCATATCTGAGGTTATTGATATCCCTCCAGACAATCTTGATTCCAGCTTGTGCTTCCTCCAGCCCAGCATTCCTTATGATGTACTCTGCATGTAAGTTAAATAAGCAGGGTGACAATATACAGCCTTGACGTATTGGTGCTCAGTAACTGAAGGGTGGGTGGAGGAAAAAAGAAGGAAGGGAGGGAGGGAGGGAGTTATGATAATTCACTTCAGTTCTCTGCTACCCAAGGACAAAGGGGTACCTGGCAGGCAAAGGAAACTTCCTTGAACGTGCCTTCCTGTACCATCTATTCCAAAACAAGCTTCTCACCTTGGCAACCTGGGCTGTAACCCCACACCAAGCTGATTCTTCACCGGTTTTATCTGCACCCAATCTCTCCCCTCCATCATTCAAGAGAGCGAAGCACTGACTAGAAATTGCATGTTGGATTTTGCATAGAAATAATGTGTGCATCTAAAATATTACTCAGTTGTCGGAGAGCTGCTAGACTGCCTCCTAAGCAGGCTGCGTCAAGTATTTATAACTGCCAAAACAAGTCATTTCAAAAATAAACGTGGTATTTTTAGACCAAAGTTGTTGATAACCTGTTCTGTTAAGTCGCAGACTGGGCTGCTCAGATCCGCGCTGTGTCTCCCATCACCCCGGGTGTCAAGGGTCATTGTCAGTCCCTGGATGCACAGCTGATGGGGTGGCGGGACCTGGCCTGGCCACCCCCCAGGAGCTTGTACACATGAACTCACGGGTGCCCGCGGAAGCCTGGCTTTGGAAAGCCTGGCCCACCCTCTGCTCCCTTTCCTCCTGTTTTCATCTCCCCTCTGTGGCTGGCCAAAATCAAAGAATAAAAGAGAAAGCAGAAATAAAAATGGAAAAAAGGGGGGAAAAGTAGCGGGGGAGGGGTGCCCAAATACTACCAGCCAAAGAGCTGAGATGGAAAAGGAAAAGGCAAGAGGCAGAGGGGAAGGCAGCCCAGGCAGATGGAAGGCTCTTCCACTACAGGAGAAATGTGACCTGCCATTGGGTGCAGAGGACGCTGTGGGAACCCCTGGATCTGCAGCCTGTCCACCCGAGATGGAGGTTTCTGGGAAGAAAAGTAAGAACACAGGGAGCCTGTCTGCAGTTTTCTATAGCTTTTAACCAACATTTCCTCTCCTGCTGCTTCTGCTGTGATGAAGATTCTTGGGAAGCCAGAGTCATGAAGAGAGTGTGGGGAAATGATGGCAGGAGACAAATCTAGGCTTCAACCCCAGGTGTGCTCCCTACTAGCTGTGTGCCCTGGGGCAAGTTACTTAACCTCTCTGGGTCTCAGTTTCCCCAGCTATGAAATATGGAAAATAATAGTACCTGCTATCCAGGGAGGTTGGTAGAAATAAACACACTGATATTTATAGAGTGCCTGCCACACAGTAATCATAAATGGAGACTCTTGTGTTTATTAACGCTTCCTCCGCCTGTCCACAGTCCTTCTCCCCTATAAGACTGCGTGTGTGCTCAGTTGCTAAGTCATGTCTGACTCTTTGCAACCCCATGGACTGTAACCCACCAGGCACCTATGTCCATGGGGCATACTGGAGTGGGTTGCCACCTCCTCCTCCAGGGGATCTTTCTGACCCAGGGACCAAACCCACGTCTCCTTCATCTCCTGCATTGTCATGCCAAGTTTCTTCAGTCCTGTCCAACTCTTTTCAACCTTATAGACTGTAGCCCGTCAGATTCCTCTGTCCACGGGACTCCTCAGGCGTGAATACTGGAGTGGGTTGCCATTCCCTTCTTCAGGGGATCTTCCTGACCCAGGGATCGAACTCTAGTCTCTTGTGTCCCCTTCACTGGCAAGTTCTTTACCACTAGCACCACCATTTTTTTAACCACTGAGCCACCTGCGTATTACACTAAATGAAATGAGTTAGAGAAAGACAAATACTGTATGTTATCACTTATATGTGGAATCCAGAAAGCAAAATAAATGAATGAACAAAACCAACAGTCTCATAGACACAGAAAACAAACTGGTAGCTGCCAGAGAAGAGATTGAGGGAATGGACAAAATAGGTAAAGGCAATTAAGAGGTACAAGTTTCCAGTTGCAAAATCAATGTCTGGAGGATGTAATGTACACATAGGAATATAGTCAATAATATTGTAACAACTTTGGATGGTGACAGATGGTAACTAAACTTATTGTGGTGGTTATTTCATAAGGTACAAAAATATCTAATCATCCTGTTGAACACCTGAAACTAAAGAAAAAAGTTAATAAATATTAACCATGGTGGTCATGTTTTTCAAACACAAAAAAAATGTAACTACAAATGTGAGTTATTATGAAGCCACAATGGACAGAGGGGAAGAGCAGGACCAACACCAGATCCAATGTCTCTTTAGAAACTGCCCTACAACCTGGCGTAGAAATTCCTCAGGGCATTTCCTAGCCCCTATTTGTCCCTAAATGATGATCATGAGCTCACGGAGTCATTTCCTACCAATAAAAGATGAATCAAGAGCTCCAAGGAAGCCAGCACCTCTGGAGGTGGCCTCAGCCTTCATCAATGCAGATGTTAGCCATGGGAATGGAGCAAGAAACCAACAAAGTCAGAGACAATTGCCCACGACTGTCACAAGGTCCTGCCTCTTCATCACAAGTTCAGAGCAGTACTATCAAGCATGCCAGGTTTGCAGATAAGGGAGAGCTCCCAAGTGAGCAAGCAGTTTGCTCATTGACGCAGGGAATGAGACACAAAGGGGCGGGGGGAGACTGAGGAAGAGAAAAATATGTGGTTGGCAATCCTTGCCTTATAACCGTGGTGGCTCAGAGGTTAACGCGTCTGCCTCCAATGCGGGAGACCCGGGTTCGATCCCTGGGTCGGGAAGATCTCCTGGAGAAGGAAACGGTAACCCACTCCAGTATTCTTGCCTGGAGAATCCCATGGACGGAGAAGCCTGGTAGGCTACAGTCCACGGGGTCGCAAAGAGTCGGACACGACTGAGCGACAGAACGGAACGGAACGGAATCGTTGCCTTTCCAAGACATACTCAGAGCATCGCACTTCAAAACCATTCAGGGTTGTCCTACAAGGACTGGCCTTTGAAGAGGAAACCCACTCAGAGGTCAACAGGGAAACGCCTTAAGGTATACTCCTTTTTGGTTGTCATATTTTAGCAGCTACTCAAGTGTATTTACATGAGCTTCCTGGAGTCAAGCATATGGGTGGTTCAGCATCTCAGCTCTGAAAGGTACCGCACATCTCCCCTTCCATGGGAGTCACAGAGGCTTCATTGATCTGCGGCAGGCAAAGGTGTCTTAAGTTCAAACGCTGAGGCAATTTGCATGGTAATTTACACTGCAACCCTTTGCCCCCCTGTCATCCTGAAAAAGCCCTCCCAAAAGTTGAGGGAAAGCAGCTCGAATGTGTACAGCCTGCTTGACACGCTGTGATTTCACCCCTCTTCCTGCCAGACAGAAGGGGAGGGGACAGAAGGTATGGGTTTTATTGTGGTGGCTGGCATTCTTTGACATTGTTCAGTGGAGAAGCTGGAAGAAAGACAGGAAAAAGTCACCATTTGGCTACATTGTCAGAAAATCTACTAACAGACACTGTTTGTGATTAGCTGCAAGTTAACCTTCCAAGTGAAGAAGGCAATGGCAACCCACTCCAGTACTCTTGCCTAGAGAATCCCGTGGACGGAGGAGCCTGGTGGGCTGCAGTCCATGGGGTCGCTAAGAGTCGAACACGACTGAGCAACTTCACTTTCACTTTTCACTTTCATGCATTGGAGAAGGAAATGGCAACCCACTCCAGTATTCTTGCCTGGAGAATCCCAGGGACAGAGGAGCCTGTTGGGCTGCCATCTATGGGGTTACACCGAGTCGGACACAACTGACGCGACAGCAGCAGCAGCAACCTTCCAAGTAGTGAAAAAAAAAAAAAAATTTCTTCCGTTGGTATAACGCTCTTTACTTTTCAAAATATATTTCTGTTTATTGTCTCTGGTGAGGAAAAGAAAGTTCTATATTCAAAGTGTTACAGACTGAATGTTTGTGCTCCTCACCCCATCCTTGGACTGCAAGGAGGTCAAATCAGTCAATCCTAAAGGAAATCAATCCTGAATATTCATTAGAAGGACTGATGCTGAAGCTGAAGTTCAACACTTTGGCCACCTGATGCAAAGAGCTGATTCATTGAAAAAGACCCTGATGCTGGGAAAGACTGAAGGCAGGAGGAGAAGGGGGTGACAGAGGATGAGATGGCTGGATGTCATCACCGACTCAGTGGACACGAGTTTGAGCAAATTCTGCGAGACAGTGAAGGACAAGGAAGCCTGGCGTGCTGCAGTTCACGGGTTCTCAAAGAGTCAGATAAGACTTAGCAACTGAACAACAAACCACCCCACCCAAACTTCACATGTTGAAGCCCTAACCACAAATGTTATCATATTTAGAGGTGGAGCCTTTGAGAGGTGATTAGGTTTAGATGAGGTTATGAGGGTGGGGTCCTCATGATGGGATTACTGACTTTAGAAGAAGAGACCAGAGCTCTCCCTCCTCTTCTTTTTCTTTCCCTCTCCCTTTCTCTCTCCCTATCCTTCTCTCTCACCCTCCACCACTTGAGGACCCAGCAAGAAGACAGACATCTGCAAGCCAAGAAGAGAGCCCTCATCAAGAACTTGACCTTGCTGCCACCCTGTTCTTGCACTTCCAGACAGTAGAACAAGTTTGTTGCTTAAGCCACCCAGTCTGTGACAGTTCAAAAGCTCACTATTGACTTATTTGGACCAACTAAGCAAATGGTTGGACTTCCCTGGTGGCTCAGGTGGTAAAATGTCTGTCTACAATATGGGAGACCCAGGTTCAAGCCCTGGGTTGGGAAGATCCCCTGGAGAAGGAAACGGCAATCCACTCCAGTACTATTTGCCTGGAAAATCCCATGAACAGAGAAGCCTGGTAGGCTACAGTCTATGGGGTTGCAAAGAGTCGGGCACGACTGAGCGACTTCACTTGCACTTTCAAGCAGATGTTCAGCCATTCAGAGCCTGCTCGCTTTGCACACCCGACATTTGCAAGCCATAGTTAAGACCGCTACCACTGCTGTCCTTTGGGGTCTCTGACTCAAGCCAGGCTGCTGTGAAACATTATCTAGACATCTAAAACCCCCTTCCAATCCCCCTCTCCTCTAGGAGTTCCCTTGTACCCCCACCTTTCTGAGTAGTGACTCTCCCATGGCATAGCCTCCAGACAGTCTCATGCTGGGAGGGACTTCCCCCACATGCAAACCTGTTGAAGCATCACCCAAATGAAGCCTGAGTCTGCTACTGCCACCTTGTGGTCATATCTTTTTCCTTGATCAGCCCCAAAACCCTCAAACTCCCTACAACCAGGGTCTAAAGAAGTGAAGTCAGTACAGGTACGACCTAAACCCACAGTGATATGAGTCTGGGAAGCAGTGATTTCTCAGAGTTCAACAGCAGTGGCCACCGGCTTAGAAAACCATTACACAGCCAGATCCTTACCAGCAACTGAACCATGGGAAGCTGCAACCTCCTTCAAGAGGGAACTGGTCAATACCAGGCTGGACTTCTGGACTCCAGCCAAGTAGAGAACTGGGCAAGGAGGGAAAGCAAAGAAGAGGTTATGCATCGTGGTTGGAGGGAAAGTGGGTTCACACTCTTCCTCAGAGGGACAGTAGCTTCAGCCAAGGCTGGGGCAGAGCAGGAGCCTGAGATCTGTCTCACTGACAGATACTGCTACACTTCAGGGACCAGGTGAGCCTTTGGGAGGACAGAACGTTGCTGCTGATGCTGCTGTTGCTGCTTCCAATAGTGGTGTTGATGACAATGGTGGTGATGATGATGATGATAGTGATCCTGATGATGACAGTGGTGGTGGTGATTGATGATGGTGATGATGAAGATAATGACAATGGTGGTGATGGTGATGATAATGATGATGATAGTGATCCTGATGATGATAATGGTGGTGGTGACTGATGATGGTGATGATGATGATAATGACAATGGTGGTGGTGGTGACAATGATGGCCATAGTGATCTTGATGATAATGGTGGTGGTGGTGATGATGGTGATGGTGATAAAAATAATGATGACAATCTTGATGATAACAGTCATGGTAAGGATTGCAATGGCAATATGTGATGGGCATGATAATCATTATCATAAAGGTAATGACAATGTTAGCTAACATGTATGAATCACTTATTAATCCTCAGAAAACAAAGATCATGGCATCTGGTCCCATCACTTCATGGGAAATAGATGGGGAAAAAGTGTCAGACTTTATTTTTTGGGGCTCTAAAATCACTGCAGATGCTGATTGCAGCCATGAAATTAAAAGACGCTTACTCCTTGCAAGGAAAGTTATGACCAAACTAGATAGCATATTAAAAAGCAGAGACGTTACTTTGCCAACAAAGGTCCGTCTAGTCAAGGCTATGGTTTTTCCCGTGGTCATGTATGGATGTGAGAGTTGGACTGTGAAGAAAGCTGATTGCCGAAGAATTGATGCTTTTGAACTGTGGTGTTGGAGAAGACTCTTGAGAGTCTCTTGGACTGCAAGGAGATCCAACCAGTCCATTCTAAGGGAGATCAATCCTGGGTGTTCAATGGAAGGACTGATGCTAAAGCTGAAACTCCAATACTTTGGCCACCTCATGTGACGAGTTGACTCACTGGAAAAGACTCTGATGCTGGGAGTGACTGGGGGTGGGAGGAGACGGGGACGACAGAGAATGAGATGGCTGGATGGCATCACCGACTCAATGGACATGAGTTTGAGTGAACTCCGGGAGTTGGTGATGGACAGGGAGGCCTGGCGTGCTGTGATTCATGGGGTCGCAAAGAGTCGGACACGACTGAGCGACTGAACTGAACTGAATCCTCAAAAACTCTGTTCAGTTGTTTTCCCCTCACTTCACACACGAGAAAAAGAGTCTCAGAAAAGTTACGAAACCTGTCCAAAGAAATGCTGGAATTGGAACTCAATCCCAAGAAGCACTCCCAGTCCCATGCCCTTGTTCCATACTATCAGAGAAAGACAGTGACTCCATGACTGAAAAGGCAAAATTTGTTCCATGTCCCATTTTGAAAGTTTCCAAAACCTCACAGTCCCCTAGGGAAGAAAAAGAAACATCGATCAAGCAACATATAAAGATGCTTCTAATATCAAAGAGGCTGAAAGCTCAGAAGCTCTGTCTCCACAATCCCTGAACATCTGGGTGCAAAACACAAACCTCAGCCACCTGTGCAGATATGCAGGTTCTTGGAAGGCAGAGCTGCTGCTTCTACACTGTGAGAAACACCCCTAGGAGGGTGTATAAAGAACATGGCATCACTACATATCAAAGAAGAGCACTAGGAATTAATCCGCACAAGAGGAACAAGCTAAAAACATGCATTTTGAAAAGGCACACACAGCCAGTGACAGCATCAACCAACCTGTCAAAAGTACAAGTAGATAGAAAATTCTAGCTTTTCATTAATGGCAGGATACTTTGTCTTACTTTCAACTGCCTCCAAAAACAACCTGCTCAAAGTGGGTGGCAAGCTCCACTTCATACCTGTGGGAACCTGTCACAAAAGATGCTCAGAGCTTCACGGAGCAGCTCGCAGTTGGAGCCAGGGAAGAATGCAAAAGCTGGCTCCGACCCACTGCTGCTCAGAGGCATGTGTCTCTCTACGACCTAGAAAGATGAAGTGAAAGACCCCCTTTCTAAGACACCCTGTGAAATAACACCAAGTTGACATAAACCTGCTATGTGCTTTAAAACACAGTTCCAGTCTCTCCATCATCATCCAATCATTTCCCCATGTCCATCCTGTCTCTTCAACTAAATGAGAAGCTCCCTGAAACCAGAGGTTCCACAATCCATTGCTCTAACTTCCCCCCACAGTGCAAGGGTAATACAGCATGGCTACCACTTGTTATAACAATGAAAATCAATCTTGTGCCTACACAGGAGGCCCCTTGATTTACCTAGGGCCAAAGATTGTCATTACTGAGTCAATCTATCGGTTCCATATTGGTGAGCTGATAACTGTAAGCTGGATCATAATTTCCCTTGGTGACAATCTCATGGCTGGAAGTTCTGATGCTAATCAAGAATTCAGCAACAAATCAATCATAAATATAATGACAATGATTTACAGAGAATCCACAATTTAAACAAGGGTAAAATTATTCTCCAGCAGAGAACTTCAGAGTTTACAAGGATCTGATGGGTACTTTAGTCAATTCCTTTCAATTCACACAAGCAGAAG
Source organism: Moschus berezovskii (assembly GCF_049115385.1). Taxonomy (NCBI): domain Eukaryota; kingdom Metazoa; phylum Chordata; class Mammalia; order Artiodactyla; family Moschidae; genus Moschus; species Moschus berezovskii. The sequence continues at coordinate 28,643,142 of NC_142461.1, forward strand.
CTGAGGCTCTAGGAAGATAAACTATACACAGCTACCAAGGAATGAGTGCAGAGCTGGGACTTGACCTCTGGCCTGTGGGGTTCTTTCCACAACACTCCCCTTCACTCCTTTCACAATCTCATAAAATTAGCGTAAATATATCGTCTTCATTCTGGAGAAGGAAATGGGAGCCCACTCCAGCATTCTTGCCTGGAGAATCCCATGGACAGAGGAGCCTGGCAGGCTGAGTCCACAGCATCACAAAGAGTCGGACACAACTGAGCAACTAACACGCATATACCACGTCACCATCATCTTCATTCATTTTATGGGAGGCATCAAAGTACCCATTTCAAAAGTCCAACTGCTTTGCTGTATCAGAATTCCCCAAAGTGGTTTTCCTGATATTCATCCACCCTCTGGGTTACCCGCAGTGTTGCAGAAACAAGTGCATCCCATGTTCTAGAAACACCACACCCCGCTTTGGGGTCACAGTCACTTTCTACAGTTTGGAATCTCTGAGTCATAACATCCTTCAGCTCATTCAACTCTCCCAACACTTTTTAAATGAGATCTCAGTAACAAATGCTCTCTGGATTACCTAGCTTGTTTCACTTTCCTGAACAGGCTCTGACTGATGGAAGTACCATATGACAAAAGTGCCCCCACAACCTTGAGAAACTCTGGGTCAATCAAAATCAGGGAGTTTTCCTCCCTGCAGGCCTTCTCAGAGACTTGAATATGTTAATGGGCATTGTGAATCTCCCAGAAGGGGATGCAGCATCACCGTTTTCCAAATATTTTTTGTCCAGGGGCCCTCATTTTACAGAGCATCTTGTGGACCTAGAGCTCATGAAACTGTAAGAAACATGGTCACAGTTGAAATCCTCTCCAGTTACCATGTTAGCTCTCATCAGCACTAAATATGTGATTAATAACAGCTTTGTCTGTATTTTCAGAATTTAGAATAGCATTGGGAGTTGATTTTGATGATGAGGGGAGTTAAAACTGACAGCATATGTTTGTTTTCTAAATCAGTTTCCTACCTTTCCTCTGGACATTGAAAGGCATCCATAAAGTAAGTGAAAAAGTCATTCTCAAAAACAGCCATGAGTGAAGGAGGTAAAGGCTGGGTTTCCTTCCAGTTCTCACCTTTAGGAGTCTTAACTGTGGGTGTGCATAAAGCAGGCTTCTTATAACTCATTCTAATTCTCCTGCCCACCCCGTCAATGCTCCCTCCCTCACCCAGAGGATGGCAGAGGGACAGGATAAAAAGGGCAAGCTTGAAGGAGGAACAGAACACCATCGCAGGAGGCCCCACAACAGAATAAGGGTTAAGTAATCTACTCCCCTGTTGATGAATTCTCATACAGCCATTAAAAATGATAATTGCAATGACTTTGCAGCAACATGGAAAAAATGCTTATGATATAATTAATGCTAAGTGGAAAAATGCAGAACACCAAATGATCGCTGCACTATGATTACGACTATTTCAATTATATCTTCATGGGGACAAAAACCAGAAGGGAGCATGGAAAAAAATAAAAATAGTTTAATTTGTTGAGGACAACGGTGGATTTTTTTCTCTCTTTGTGTTTGACTAAAGATCCTGTAACATTGAGCAAATTTTGAAAAAGTAAAAGAAAAAAAGACTTAAGAATGTTATGAAAGTGGTGAGGCTAGGCAGTCATTCTTGTTTGCCTGAGGGTGAGAAAGTAGGATCTCTACAGGATAGGAATCATCGACCTGGTTTTTATATCAAAATGCAACTTGTTTTCTTGCTACTGAAAAACAGCCTCATGCTTCTACGCAATTAACCAGGCCCTGCCTGGGAAAGCCAAGCTTTATGTTACTAATAATTCGGGGTTATCATCTAAAGGGTGAATCCATCCTCCCTAATTGGGCCTTGAAGGTCACTAAGGCAGGAAAACAACATGAAAAGAACAGAACTTTCCGCTGGGTGTGGATAGGGTCTGAGAGAACTGGGGAGAAAGATAAGCAGGAAGGACCTGGACTGGGGCCCATTCTCCTACGGTCACAACCCAGAGGTTGTCTAAGAGGGTTTTAGTGGGGAGGTGTCAAGGGAAAGCCAGCCCCAGCCATGGCCCAGGGGATCTCACCTGCTGACCACCCCAAGTGTCGGGGGACACTTGCACACCTGCCCTCAGAGTGCCCACCTCTGCTGGTCCAGTGCTGGCCTGGGTCCTGGCTGGGCCTTGAGTCTTCCTGTGGACCAGCAAGCCAGCAGGGGGCTCTTCGGGCCACACTGACCATGGAGACCATTAGGATCTGGGCAAAAGGCAGCACAGGCCAGATGAGGTAGAGGAAGAATGAGGGTTGGGGCACTTCTGGTTGGGGAGGCCAGATGATCTTGTGACAGTGAGCAGGGCTCTGCTAACTACAATCTAGAGAACAAAAGCTCCTGGAGGAAGGCAGCCAGGAGCCCATCCTGGGGAGTGGGAGTGTGGGGTGCTCCAAGCCAGGCAGCGTGAAGGGAAAGAAAAGGAAGAAGAGCTTGTCCCAGGTCAGTGGGAGCCTGCCAAGAGGACAGGGCCTAGGAGAAAAAATTGCATGACTGTCAGCAGCATGAATGGGAGCAACCAGGCACTGTGGGCATCAAGGAGAGAAGCTGAGGGATGGGCCAAGCCCAGTGCCTGGCTTCTGACCATTCTCTGAGCAGCGTTCCCTTGTGCCCATCCACTGCCTGCAGTAGAGGCACTGTTCAGATGCTAAACTTGGTTCAAAGCGAGGATCCCAGGACTCAGATACCTGTGGGTGTGCTGCATACTTGTCAGGTACCCCCAGAGCCTGAGCAACCAGCAGCATCTGAGTTCAAGAAGGGGAGTCATGAACACGGTCCACAAAGCATGTGGTAAGTTGAATAATGGCCTCCCAAAGATGTCCTCCTCCTACTCCCCAGAACCTGTGAATACGCCACCCTTCTTGGCCAGGGGGGCTTTGCAGAAGTGATTAAAGTAATGCACATTGAAAGGGAGAGATCTTCCTGGGTTACCTGGTGGAGCCAATGTCATCGCAGATGTCCTTATGAGACACAAGGGTCAGAGTCAGAGGAGATGTGACAACAGAAGTTGTGATGTGGCCACAAGCCAAGGACTATGGGCAACTCTGGAAACCAGAAAAGGCAAGGAAACAAGCTGTCCCCTAGAACCTTCCTTCCCCCATTCCCGAAGGAATGAAGCCCCACCAGTGTATCTATTTTAGCCCAGCAAAACTGACTTTGGACTTCTGACCTGCAGACCTGTAAGACAATAAATTTGTGTTAAGTCACTTTGCGGTTATCTGTTAGCAGCAATACGGGGGAAGTAAAAGTCTGAGAGGCAGCAAGTAGAGATTTTTAAACTCCAGCTGCTGCTGCTCCTGGAGGTGGAGGGATGGGAGAAACTTGATAATGTTACATAATGATACACACAGGAGAAAGACGTCCAGGAAGTACTTGGGACTTAAAAGGCATTGACTTTTATTATATATCAGATCTTGCATCATATGCCTGATGCATCCTACCTCATTTAGTTCTCAGAACAACTCCGTGATTCAGGAACAGTTGCTATCACCCTTTTACAGATGTGGAAACTGAGGCTCAGGGAGGTGAGGTTATGTACCCAAGTAAGGGAACTGGGATTTGAACCTGAGCAGCCTGACTCCAGAGCCTGAGCTCAGAGGCACTGTATTATACTGTGGCATAAATATAAAAGGACACAGACTCAACTGCCCCTCACCACACACACACAGGGGAGCGGGCGGCCAAGGGAGAGTGGGAGCAGAGGCCATGACCTTGTGCAGAGAGCTGCCCTCCTGAGTAAACAACCTTCAGAAGTTGATACAGCAACAAGTGAGCACAGAAAGAACTGGCTTTCTAGAACCACAAGCCATAAACTTTGGACAACCTATACGAGATTTTCTCTGGACTTTGAAGACTAACCCCAATGATCTAAATGCCCAAAGATATAAGGGATTGATTGACGAAATCATGGTTCATCAGTACAATAAAATACTAGGCAGTTTTTTAAAACAATGATATAGATGATGCTAGATCTATATTTATTGACATGAAGAGACATTCCTAATACATCATTAGGTCTAAAAAGCAAGTCACAAAACAGTATACACAGACACACACACAGAGAAAGATGTGGGGAGGGAGTCAGAGAGTCTAAAATGCACATACAAAAAGCATTAACAGTGATTATCTCTCTGAGGCATAAGATTACAGGTGATTTGCTTTTATTTTCTGACTTTTTTGCATTTTTTATACATTTTCCACAATAAAAAGAAATTGTCAGGACAATGTTTAAAAGGGCGCAAACTGAACTTTAGTCATGACAAGCAAGGACATGCAATGATTAAAGTGTTATGAAGTATCTTCTCCCTAGCAGACCAAGTACTAATAAATTTACATAAACCTAATCCTCACTCGGAGAAGGCAATGGCAAGCCACTCCAGTACTCTTGCCTAGAAAATCTCATGGACAGAGAAGCCTGGTGGGCTGCAGTCCATAGGGTCGCTACTAGTCGGACACGACTGAGCGACTTCACTTTCACTTTCACTTTTCACTTTCACACATTGGAGAAGGAAATGGCAACCCACTCCAGTGTTCTTGCCTGGAGAATCCCAGGCACGGCGGAGCCTGGTCGGCTGCCGTCTATGGGGTCGCACAGAGTCAGACACGACTGAAGCGACTTAGCAGCAGCAGCAGCAGCAATCCTCACTACCATCCAATGAAGTAAGGACTGCAGCCCCTATTGTTTCAGAATTTTTTTTTAATTGAGGCTCAGAGAGATTAAGTAATTTGCCCCCAAAGCCACCCCTACTGAAAGCATTCAGTTCAGTTCAGTTCAGTCACCCAGTCGTGTCTGACTCTTTGCGACCCCATGAATCACAGCATGCCAGGCTTAGTCTGGGATTTAATTCAGATCGGCCTAGTTCCACGACATTCTCCAGGACATAACTCTGTGATTATTTTAGCTCCAGTATCCCAGGCATTCCAGGGAAGCAGGGATGCACAATGAATCAACACAGACCAGAGGAAGATGATGGAAAAAAGAAAAAAAAAAAAACAAAGAAGATGGGAAAGACAAAATTGTATTATCCCCACTGCTCCAGGGTGAGGGTTCTCCCGTTCCCTGAAGCAGGATCTCAACCTCGGCACTGCTGCTGTTTGTGTACTACAAGTCTGTTGGAGGAGGAGCAGGGAGTGGTCTGTGCATCGCAGGATGGTTAAGAGCATCCCTTATGAAATACAGTAGCACCCTCCCAGTTGTGATGACAAAAATGTCTCCAGATTTGCCAAGCATTCTCTGGAGGGTCAGATCACACTTGGTTGAGAACCACTGCCCTAGAAAATTCCTATCACCATGATGACACGAGGGTGGTCCTGGAACATTGTTGGTTATTTACTGCACATATTCACGCTTCAGCCAACCATATGGTTCACTCCCCTCATCTGTACTCCTCAACTAAGCTTTTAGTCCTTCTATATTCCAAGATAAAATGGTTCCTTAAGACATCATTAAAGACAAATGTCCTAACTAGTGAGCCCCAAGTGACATTTGTGGCTATTACCCTGATCTCCTGAAAGAACAGAAAGTTAAGTTGTGCCCCTTCAAGAAAGGGCCCACAATGGGCCATCTGCCACACCGGGGCAGGGAGGAGGGGTGCTCATCCACACCCGCACATTCCCTGAATTAAAGGTTAAGGGAAGCTGCTTTTTTCTTGTAAATACGAAGTCATGCAGTCATTACAAGCTTGCTTGGAGATAATCAGGGCTGACACTTGCTGTACATGCAGGGTTTATTGGAGACCACCCACAAAGTCAACTCAATGCAAAATGACACTGCTAAGTAATCTAATCCCAAAATGTAGATTTCATTCCAACAAATTGCACACAAGTGGTCTCCTGCTGGTTTAACTGTTGCCTGGAAAGGCAAGCCCAACTGCATCAGTGGCAAGTGTGTTAGCACAAAGCAACCAGACCATAAACAGAATGCAAATGCCATGTCTGGGACCATAAACCTTGAATGTCCCAGAGAGAGAGGAACTCCTTTAATGTTGAATTAAAATATGATTAGAAGATGGGGTTGAATACACCACCTTGGTCCAAACTCATTTTCAAAGACCACAAAGAGAATAAAAAGGTGAAGAAAATAGGTATTTTTCCTTTTGTATCAAAGACTCCTGCAAACTGGTTCCTGCAGGGCCATACATTCTAGGATGGACCAACCTTTGAGAGAAGCAGCACCCAGACTTTATCTCCACTCAGCAAGTGTGTGTCTATAGCTCCAAAACACATGTCTCCAACCCCCAACCGAAAGAGCAGTTAGCCTACTCCACAGCCCTTTAAGAATCAAATGTATAATAAAGACGTGGCAAGAACTAAGGTACATTGTAAGTCTCAGAGGGTAAAATTTGACCATGAATTCAGTGTAAGTCAACAATTTTCCAAGGTTGCCCAAAAGGTACCGTCTTGTTGTTTAGTCACTAAATTGTGTTGGACTCTTTGGGACCCCATGGACTACAGCCTGCCAAGCTCCTCTGTCCATATAATTTCCCAAGCAAGAATACTGGATTGGGTTGCCATTTCCTTCTCCAAGGAATTTTCCAGACCCAGGGATCGAACCCACATCTCCTCCCTCAGCAGGTGGATTTTTTACCACTGAGCCATCAGGGAAACCTGGTACTGTCTTGCTAAGTCACTTCAGTCGTGTCTGACTCTGTGTGACCCCATAGACGGCAGCCCACCAGGCTCCCCCATCCCTGGGATTCTCCAGGCAAGAACACTGGAGTGGGTTGCCATTGCCTTCTCCAATGCGTGAAAGTGAAGTCGCTCAGTCGTGTCTGACTCTTAGCGACCCCATGGACTGCAGCCTACCAGGCTCCTCCATCCATGGGATTTTCCTGGCAAGAGTACTGGAGTGGGGTGCCATTGCCTTCTCCGGTACTGTCTTAGGATGCATTAATAGAGCTTATTGCTCAGGTGAAAGGAGATGACAGTCTTGGAGTCAGGTGATCTGATCACACGTGGAGAACAGGCTTTCTCAGATTGATATTTTGGCCCCTTGGCATCTAACTCCTTGGGTAGTAGCGCACTTCAGTGTGGGGTCATCTTTGAGTAAAATCTGACCCAGGTGCTTGGTGAGGGAGGGGCCACTGACTCGCATCCTCACCAACTCTTCTCTCTGAAGGCAGGAACCATGTCTCATCTCTCTTCCATCTCCCCAGTGGCACTGAAATCTGTTCGAAGCTCCTCAAGGATACTCAACAGACATCTGGTGGATTTTCAGAGAATCCTGGCTGTGACTATGTCTCTATATTAAGAAACCAAGTAGGAAAATAAAAATGTATGCCATTTAGATCAGTGATTTTCAAACACCGAGTCACAACCCATTACTAGTTTGTTAAGTCAATTTAGTAAGCCTGGAACCAGTAGTATCTTTATATTAAAGAGATTATATCTTTATATTAAAGAAAATAAAGAGAAATATTCAGGGTGCATATCCCCTGCTTTGTAGAACTCCATTAGCAAACCCTGCAATCCACCTCTGGCCTGTACCCCTCAGCTGAACGTGGCTCGAGAAAATCATACAACCAACACTCACAGTCTCCACGTAATTCATTTTCATGACCTCTTCTGGGTCCTCCTACTGCCTGGCCATCACATTTCTTTTCCTTGTCCACTCACTCGGCCACCCTTCTGGAGATGACCACCCTCTCTCCTCAGCCTCCAGCACCTCCTCTCCCATCTCTGCCCTCACCTGCTAACCTTGCTCCCAACCTCACTGAGAAAGTCAAACCTCTCAGAAAAGAACTGCCACAGTCACACACCTCCACTTCTTCCCACCCACAGGTATCTGCTCCACAGACTAGGCTTCCCACCCCTTTTCTGTGGATGGACTTTGTCCCTGCAGAAGACCAGCCTCTCAGCTGTACTATGGATTCCACTCAAGGATATGGTGCTAACAACCCTCCCTGCTCTCTCTCAAGTTAGCAAAAGTTTCCTTCTCTACTGGACTATTTCTGCTGGCATGTTATTTCTCCCCTCTTTAAAAAACAAATAAATATTATAAAATTTAAAAACTTTTCCTCACTCTTATTTTCCCTCCAATTAACAAAACTCCTTTTAAGAGCTGTCAGTACTCCTTTGCCAAATCCCTCCTTCTTTCTCTTGTATACTCCTTCTAATCCAAGGATGACTCCATCGCTCCACCAAAAGTGCTCTTGTCAAAGTCACCAGGACACCCACGTGGCTGAATCAAATCGCCAGTGCTCAGTGCTTGTCCGGCATAACATTGAACATGGCTTCACCCTTCTTCCTCCTTAAAGCACTTCGCTCAGTTGGTTTCCAGGGTATCACATCTTGCAGTTTTCCTCCTACCTCATCACCATTCCTTCTCATTTTCCTCTACCAGCTCCTCTTGGTCTCCAAAAATTTTTCTTGATAAAAGGCCCAGGGGTCAACTCTTCTCCATATGCCCCACTGCCCTGGTGATCTCATTCCATCCTGGTGGATCTCAGTCCCCCACAGACAATTCCCCAGGTTTTTGTCTTCAGCTAGAACCTGTCTTGGAACTCAAAACTCATGGATCCAAATGCCTACTCATCCAGTCCATTTGGATGTCTAATAGACACAACCAACTCCGATATCCTGACACACTCCCACCTCAAAATCAATTCTCCCGAGAAATATACCGTGTTCATGGATTGGAAGAATAAATATTGTCAAAATGAGTATACTACCCAAAGTAATTTATACATTCAATGCAATCCCTATCAACCTACCAACGATATTTTTCACAGAACTAGAAAAAATAATCTCACAATTTGTATGGAAAGACAAAAAACCTCGAATAGCCAAAGCAATCTTGAGAAAAATGGAACTAGGGGAATTAACCTGCCGGACTTCAGGCTCTGCTACAAAGCCACAGTCATCAAGACAGTATGGTACTGGCATAAAGACAGAAATATAGATCAATGGAACAAAATAGAAAGCCCAGAGATAAATCCACACACCTATGGACACCTTATCTTTGACAAAGGAGGCAAGAATATAAAATGGAGAAAAGACAGTCTCTTTACCAAGTGGTGCTGGGAAAACTAGTCAGCCACTTGTAAAAGAATGAAACTAGAACACTTCCTAACACCATACACCAAAATAAACTCAAAATGGATTAGAGAGCTAAATGTAAGACCAGAAACTATAAAACTCCTAGAGGAGAACGTAGGCAAAACACTCTCCGACAGAAATCACAGCAGGATCCTCCAAGACCCACCTCCCAGAATATTGGAAATAAAAGCAAAAATAAACAAATGGGACCTAATCAAAATCAAAAGCTTCTGCACAGCAAAGGAAACTATAAGCAAGGTGAAAAAACAGCCTTCAGAATGGGAGAAAATAATAGCAAATGAAGCAACTGATAAAGGATTAATCTCCAAAATATACAAGCAGCTCCTGCAGCTCAATTCCAGAAAAATAAATGACCCAATCAAAAAATGGGCCAAAGAACTAAACAGACATTTCTCCAAAGAAGACATAAACATGGCTAACAAACACATAAAAAGATGCTCAACATCCCTCATAATCAGAGAAATGCAAATCAAAACCACAATGAGATACCATTTCACACCAGTCAGAATGGCTGCTATCCAAAAGTCTACATGCAATAAATGCTGGAGAGGGTGTGGAGAGAAGGGAACCCTCTTACACTGTTGGTGGGAATGCAAACTAGTACAGCCACTATGGAGAACAGTGTGGAGATTCCTCAAAAAACTGGAAATAGAACTGCCATATGATCCAGCAATCGCACTCCTGGGCATACACACTGAGGAAACCAGAATTGAAAGAGACACATGTACTCCAATGTTCATTGCAGCACTGTTTATAATAGCCAGGACATGGAAGCAACCTAGATGTCCATCTGCAGACGAATGGATAAGAAAGCTTTGGTACATATACACAATGGAGTATTATTCAGTCATTAAAAAGAATACATTTGAATCAGTTCTAATGAGGTGGATGAAACTGGAGTCAATTATACAGAGTGAAGTAAGCCAGAAAGAAAAACACCAATACAGTATACTAATGCATATATATGGAATTTAGAAAGATGCAAATGATGACCCTGAATACGAGACAGCAATAGAGACACAGATGTATAGAACAGTCTCTGGGACTCTGTGGGAGAGGGTGAGGGTGGGATGATTTGGGATAATGGCATTGAAACATGTATGTTGTCATATGTGAAACGAATCACCAGTTCAGGGTCGATGCATGTTATAGGATGCTCGGGGCTGGTGTGCAGGGATGACCCAGAGGGAGGATAAAGGGAGGAGGGAGGTGGGAGGGGGGTTCAGGAGGGGGAACTCATGTACACCCAGGGCAGATTCATGTCAATGTATGGCAAAACCAACCAATATAATATTGTAAAATAATTTGCCTCCAATAAAAAATAAATAAAAATTTTTTAAAAAAATCAATTCTCCCATAAAGTCTTTCCCATCCTAGTAGCTGGGAAACTCAGTCCTTCTAGTTGTTCAGACCAGAAACCTCCAAGGCATCCCTGACTCCCTTTCTTTCACACTATAACTCTTGTTGTTGCTGTTCAGTCACGAAGTTGTGTCTGACTGTTTGCAACCCCATGGACTGCAGCATGCCAGCTTCCCTGTCCTTCACTATCTCCTAGAGCTTGCTCAGACTTATGTCCATTGAGCTGGTGATGCCATCCAACCGTCTCATCCTCTGTCGCCCTCTTCTCCTTTTGCCTTCAATCTTTCCCAGCATCAGAGTCTTTTCCACTGAATCAGCTTATCACATCAGGCGGCCAAAGTATTGGAACTTCAGTATCAGTCCTCTCCAATGACTATTCGGGATTGATTTCCTTTGGGATTGACTAATTTGATCTCCAGGCCATCCAAGGGACTCAAGAGTCTTATCCAGCACCACAATTCAAAAACATCAATTCTTCGGCGCTCAGCCTTCTTTATGGTCCAACTCTCACATCTGTACACGACTACTGGAAAAACCATAACTCTACCTCCAACATATACTCAACAGCCAACAGCTTCTCACGACTTGCAGCAAGACCTTCATCCTCCAAACCACTATCATTTTGATCTTGGTTACTTTACCCTGCCCCCTCACTACCTAGCTCCAATGCAGCAGTCAGAATGAGTCTCCTAAAACATACATCAGATCATGTGATTCCTCTGCTTAAACCACCCCCACCCCACCCCCAGGAGCTCCCAGCTTACTCACTGCTACATGAGGATACCGCCTTAATGGGTTTCTTCCAAGTCTCATCAACTATGCCCCTTACTGCATGACAGCTACAGAGATGTCACTTGTTCAAGGCTCACTGAATAGATGTCATTGATATAGACCACCTCATTATTAGGAACTGCTACAACCAGCTAATCATTTCATTCATAAACAACCAACTAACCTTCATCCTGGAATCTTTTTGACTAATCCAAGTCAGCTGTGATCCCATGACCTCCAGGTGAGTGGTGGGGTATCTGATTGGCCACCCCCAGAGCCATCCATCCCTCTGGCTTCAGAGCCCTGATGTTCCAGGGTATTCCCTCCCCTGACAAATCTCCAGTCACCCATCTCCATGCAGGTGCACAGATTTGAATCTGTATCTGCAGCAGCTCCTGCTGCTATCGGCACAGCTGTTTCTTATCATGAGCCTCTTTTGTGCAGCAATATCTGAAAAAAAGACAGGGTGCATATTGAATTTCAGGAGATGAACCAGCTGTCTCAAGACAAAGGAGGAAGAAAAAGATGACGTGGTCAATGGGACACTTGTCATGAGAATGTAGCTCCAGAAACCTGGGTCCACGCTGGGTGTTGCACATTGCTAATCTTGCCCCTAAGATATGGATTAAGGAGGTTCTGACCATCCAGAGGCATGCTTTACAAATATCTCCCCAAGTGTGGGATGCAAAGACAGCTCAGGAACTCAGAATCTGAACACTGTCACCATCGCCCACTCTGGTTTCAAATTCACTTCGCTCTCTTGTTGTATTTTTTATTTTTTCCAGGTGCAAAGCTTGGTTACGAGATCACAACCTCCTCTTACTTAACAACATTATTGCCAACTGCTTGAGGACCCAGTCAGCTAAATTGTCACTGGGGTTGACATGCGATTTCTTGACCTTGGAATTGCAACTGTGGAGCTGTTTGTTTTTCCTGAAGTCCCCAAAACATGTGGGACAGGTATAAAGTTTCCACATAAGCCAACATCTTTGGTTCATTCTGAGCTAAACAAACAGCTTCCCACAGCTGGACCAAAAATACACATTCCAGTCCCATCTTTCTGATCTGTCCCAAGCTTAGAGATTTCCAAGATGGAATTTTGCCATCATAACATGGTAAAATCTTAAACCAATACTTCTCAATGCCAGAAAAACAGCAACCTAGCCCAGAAAGAAATCAAAGCTGCATTTCCACTAAACAAGATTGTCAACATGTTAGAAAAGAGATCATTTTGTTAATGATCAAATATACTGGTTTCAGGCAATCGAATTTTTGAAGCAAATAACCTTAGATAGAGTCCCTCAATGGCCCTAATCATTACAGCAAATGACATTTGAAATCTCTTTTTTTTTCCTAACTAAAGAAATTGAAAGTAAAAACAAGTCACCAGCATATCATTTTATCTTTTTTTAATAAAGGATAATTGCTTTACAATGTTGTGTTGGCTTCTGCCATATATCAACATGTATCAGCCATAGGTTTAAATATGTCCCCTCCCTCTTAAACCTCCCTCCCACCTCCCACCCTACTCATTTGGTCTTTGAGCAAATGCAAAGTGCATTTGCTCCAAACTGCAGAGCCTTGAACTCAAATGAGACAATACCTTCTTCTGCCCAAATTAACTAAACAGAATTTGCAATAAAACTCCCTAATTTAATTTCAGTAGCAACACAAACTGAGTCCTGGCCAAGCCACAGGGAAGGGAGTCAGGTGTCAGAATAAAGTAAGCTCCAAACAGTCAACCTTAGTTCTTGTCCTAGTATCCCCTGTCATTCCTTAGTCCAGTTGGCCCAGTTGGTTAACAAGAACCAACCAAGAGACCAAGGTCTCTGAGGGCCAGCTAGTTCCACGCAAGTTTTCAGTCCAAGATTGCACCTCTTAATTGGTCATCCATCTTAAAATGCAAGCCTTTTCTCTGCATGGAATAATCAGCCCATCAAAGGGAAGGAGAAATAGGCTCCACCTTTGCTAAAACAACTCTAATCAAAGTGGGAGCCCAGCATCATCAAAGAGTAGAAGAAGAGAAGGCTACTAAGGCTTTTAGATTGGCAAATAAAATATGGAGTGAAATCTTAAATTATATACATATAAATGTACTTATTTACAAAATATAAATAGACCCACAGACTTAGAAAATAAACTTATGGTTACCAAAGGGGGAAAGTGTGGTAGAGGCATAAATTTAGAGATTGGGATTAACATATACATACTATATAAAATAGAAAACCACCAAGGACCTACCATATAGTACAGGGAACTCTACTCAGTATTCTGTAATAACTCAATATTTTATAATAACCAGGGAAAATAATCTAGAAAAGAATATATATTGGTATATTCAGTTACCTACATATAACCAAATCATTGGATTATTATGCATGAAACTAACACAACATTGTAAATCAACTACACTTCAATTTAAATATATATATTTACATATTTATAGTGAATATCCCATTAAAAAGAGTCCCCACTCTTCATATTTGAAAGTCATATATATGTACTTTGTACCTAGCAATTATTTATGTTTAAAGCCATAATAATAAGTCTTTGGACTTCCCTGGTGGCTCAGCAGTAAAGAATCCACCTGCCAGTGCAGGAGATATGATTTTGATCCTTTGGTCAGGAAGATCCTCTGGAGAAGGAAATGACAACCCTCTCCAGAATTCTTGCCTGGAAAATCCCATGGACAGAGGAGCCTGACGGGCTACAGTCCACAGGGTCACAAAGACTCAGACAGGACTTAGCAACTAAACACAAACAACAATAAGACTTTGCATTTTTATAGGGCTTTATAAATTTATAATATACTTTCACACATGTTCCTGGAGAAGGGAATGGCTACCTACTCCAGTGGTCTGGCCTGGAGAATTCCATAGACTGTATAGTCCATGGGGTCGCAAAGAGTCAGACACGACTGAGAGACTTTGACTTTCACTTCACACGTTAATGTTTTTAAAATCTTATTAGGTGACAAGGCAAACATTATTATCCCCCCTTCATTACAAATTAAAAAAGAAGAAACTAAAGCTCAAATTTGTAGCCATGAAAAGGAAAGTTATGACCAACCTAGACAGCATATTATAAAGCAGAGACATTACTTTGTCCACAAAGGTACATCTAGTCAAGGCTATGGTTTTTCCAGTAGTCATGTATGGATGTGAGAGTTGGACTATAAAGAAAGCTGAGTGCAGAAGAATTGATGCTTTTGAACTGTGGTGTTGGAGAAGACTCTTGAGAGTCCCTTGGACTGCAAGGAGATCCAACCAGTCTATCCTAAAGGAGATCAGTCCGGGGTGTTCATTGAAAGGACTGATGTTGAAGCTGAAACTCCAATATTTGGCCACCTGATGCAAAGAGTTGACTCATTTGAAAAGACCCTGATGCTGGTAAAGATTGAGGGTAGGAGGAGAAGGGAACAACAGAGGATGAGATGGTTGGATGGCATCACCGACTCAATGGACATAAGTTTGGGTAAACTCCAGGAGTTGGTGATGGACAAGGAGGCCTGGCGTGTGGCGGTTCATGGGGTCACAAAGAGTCAGACACGACTGAGTGATTGAACTGAACCGAAAGCTCAAAGAGATTAAGTAATTTGCCAAAAGTCACTCTGTGAAGCAATTAGAGAAACCCCAGGTCCAATTCCAGGGGCGTATCTCTGCACACTACTTCCTAGATGAGTGGATTTAGACACTTGTTCCTGGAGAAATACCAAAACGTTCAAAGTTGCAACTCTGATCAATTTCACGTGTGTGCAAGTGGAAGGAGAAGAAATATTGACTTTTCCCTTTCTGTCCCCAAGCCCACCTCTACTCTGACCCCCACCAAGTACAACTGTGTCTATATGACTACAACCAAAAGCATAAAATAGTCCACTGCACTGGCCCTTCTCACCAAGAACTAAAGAATTCTTGCTCTTCCTCCTCCTCACCCCACTGTCACGTTACAATCTAGACTAGAAGCCCATGGAGGGTAGGGACTGGGTCATTCTTGCTTTGGGATTGTCTTCCTGCTGCTGCTGCTGCTACTAAGTCACTTCAGTCATGTCTGACTCTGTGCGATCCCATAGATGGCAGCCCACCAGGCTCCTCCGTCCATGGGATTTTCCAGGTGAGAGTACTGGAGTGGGTTGCCATTGCCTTTTCCAATGGTCTTCCTAGTAGAGTTCATTTCACTTACCAACTGTTTACTAACTGTCCACTCCTTATCAATCTGGAAATGTGAGAGTTTATCCTAGGGTGGAGCAAGGAACATGTTCATTGCAGCACTATTTACAATAGCCCAGGACATGGAAAAGTCCTAGATGTCCATCAACAGATGAATGGATAAAGAAGTTATGGTATGTATATACAATGGAATATTACTCAGCCATAAAAAGGATTGGATCTGAGTCATTGGAGTGAGGTGGATGACCAATGAGAATGACATGGATCACCTTGCTTCCTTACTGATCACCATCCACTAGACTCCAAGGTTTTAACTCTCCTTTGAGAATTGAAGGAGGCTGCTCATCTCTAAAGCAGTTCCACGACTTGGACCAGCAGCATAGCACCTATTCAGAACACTGAAAGAGTGTGGGTGGACAGAGCACAAAGGTATAAGCCAAAAACCAGGACAAGATGAAATGAGAAATGTTTGGAGAGTCCATCAGTCAAAGGAGGAATTGAAAATATGTGGCACCAGCCAGGCTCTTCTTTGACCTGTCCACAGCAGACATCATCAATGGACACAGCACCCTTGGGCCCAGCCAGAGATTCTGACCATCCTAGATACCACACTTCAAGTGACTACCAACATTCATTAAGAATCAGCAAGCAAAATGCCACCTATTCCCCTGTGGTCCAGTAGTTAAGAATCTACCTTCCAATGCAGGGATGCAGGGGACTAAGATCCCACATACTACAGGGCAACTAAGCCCAAGTGCTGCAACTACTGAGGCTGCACAGCACAACTAGAGAAGCCCACATGCTGCAGTAAAGATCCCCCATGATGCAACTAAGACCCGATGCAGACAAAAATCAAATAAATAAGTATATAATTTTTTAAAATTTTGTAAATGTCACCTATTTAATTTGCATTTATAACCATTTCCTCTTGCTGGAAATCACATTTTGTGTATTAGGAGTAAATCATGGTGCTTCCTCATACTTCTCTGATTCCAAGATTCCAACCCAGATTAGCATTCCAATTCCTAGATTAACAACCCAGTTCTGACCTTCTGGTTTCCTGACCTCAATTCTTCATTGCTATCTACTCTTTCCCGTCCCCAAGACCTACCCTCAGACCCTTACCTCTGACCACATATTCTAACCAGGGCCTGGTGACATGACCCAACTCCTGATTCCTGTTCTGTCTGGCAGCCTTTTGTTATTCCTCCATGGACTCAAATTTACCAATCCACCCACTGGGGCTCAGCACAAAGTACCTTGTCCAGGTCAAGATTCACTTCCACGATTGTATAACAACAGCACAAAAATCCTTGAAGAACTGAGACAAGGATGGTAGAGTGGGAAAATTCCAGACTAGTAAATGAGAAAAGGGGAAGCTAGCCCATGGGTTCACAAAATCTCCCTCAGCAATGGAGTTTATCTGCAGCTTAGGCCCCATCTTTATCCCTTCAGAGAGAGTGAGAGATTCCAGTCCTGGCTTGACTTTTTCTGCTTTATGGTGAAGTTTCTGCCTTCGAGGTAAGGAGCAGATGTTTCCTAAGCTCCTAGGGATTTATCGGCCTTGTTCACACCTTCAACAGACAGTTCATTGTAGGTTTAATTTATACTGTTCTGTTTCACTGGTGGGACAATATCTCTGGCTCCATCTTAAGTCACAAAATGGCGGTGTAAAAGAAAGCCAGGCTGTGTTTCGCCAGGGCTGCATCTCTGCCTCAGCTCTCCTGTACATATGACTCTCTTCCACTACAGTTCGTATATTCTCTGAATCCAGACAATAAAGTTTATCTCAGCTTTGCAATTTGCTGCCAAGCGAGGATCAGTGGCACCGGAGGAAGATCATCAACTGGGAAGCCGGGGGCCTGGGTTCAAAGCCTAGTTGTGCTAGTAAATTGCTTCCCTTCTCTGGGCCTCAGTTTATTCATCTGTGACCTGAGGGGATTGAGCTTAATGATTTATATAGAAGGTCCCTCCCAGCTCTGACATTCTATTAAACTGGAGGGTTTTGGTGAAGAGAGGCGCTTGACCTCCACTCCAGCTGTACCCTCCCAATTTCCCACAATGCCCCTCTGCTCCTCCCCCTCCACTGAGGCTTAAGCAGCGGAGGGAGAATCATTTCCAGCTGCTGGCAGACTAATCCAGCTGCCATGTGGGGAGTTTTGTTACGCCTATTTCACAGTGGGTCATGTCTAGTCAACATGTATTTCCTAAGTGCCTCTGACAAGCCCAGAAAGAGGGTGGAACCCTCTGGGGCCTCAGTGACTTCATCTGTGCAATGAAAGGCTTACAACGCTCACTAGGCTTCAAGGTGCCTCCCAGCTCTGAAGTCCTGGGATTCGAGATTCCTCTGAGGGAAGGGGAAGCCCCACCCTGGGGTGGCCAACTGCCAGCCCCACCCCTGACATGGCCCAAGTCCAGCTCCCTTCAAGCCTGTACACCTGGGGCCACACGTGGGCAGAGTGACCCAAAATCCAGCGATAACCCACTGGGAGGGGGGTGTGTGTGTGTGTGACAAATACAGTCATACCTCTAACACTTCACCACAGCTGAGTCGCAGCTCTGCCCCCTCCCCATCGCCCCGTGCCTGGACCACACTCTTCAGTGAGTGGGGGAGAAGCAGATGCGTGTCTAGATGGTGTGATCTGAAGAAAGTCCCCACACACCCCACAAAACATCTCTCTCACAGACCTGCCTGAAATCCTCATCACAGGCACTTGGTTTCTTTGCATTCAAGCATCTTGCTTCCAGAAGTTTCCTGTTAAAGGCAAACGTGCACAAAAGTGCAGCGTGTACTCAGCCTTTGAGTTTCTTTTCCCCAGTGCAACCTTCTCCTCACTAACCTTCACCAGTTCCCGTTACCACTGCCCAGACCCCCCAAAACATCTGACAAACACAAAAACATCCCCCACCAGGACAGAGGCATGAAACCCAAATTTATGAAGAAAAAGCTAAATAGGGATGAGTAAACAGACATTCTGCCTCACTTCCACCCTGATTTATTTTACACCCTTTACAACTAGTGAAAAAGAAAAAGAAAAAAAAAAAACAGGCCTGGAGAAGGAATTAGTTGAAGAGAAGGGTGAGGGATCACATAAGAGCGATTTTCAAACCCACTGTGTTATTAGGGTTTTTATGAAATAAAAGTTCTCACTTAGAAGCGTCATAAAGCCCCATCACTGTTTGTTTGACTTGGCTCCGTGTACCTCTCCTTAGATTACTACACATGTTTATTATTTAAATTTGAAAGAAAAAAATTAATTTTGAGTGGATAAGTTTTGAGGGATAAGTGTAGATACACAGATGGAAACCACAGATATGAAGAATTAGGATTCGCTCTCTACCCTCCCCGCAGAGGCCAGAAGAGAAAATGGCTTCATCCTGCATTGAGCAGGCTTTAGCCTGTGGAAGACTTGCCTGAAGAGAGAGTTTTTAAAGAGGGAATTAAAGGAAATTGTGAGGACATTTCTTTTCCCTTTAAATATTCTTGAAAGAGAATCTGTTCCCATTTGTTATGGACTGAATCATGTCCCACCCCAGAATTCATAGGTTGAAGCCCTAATCCTCAATGTGATTGTACTTGGAGATGGGAGGTAACTAAGGTTAAATGAGGCTGTAAGGGTGGGGCCCTAATCTTATGATGTCCTTGTAAGAGGAGGAAACACCAAAGAGTTCTCTTTCCAAGTATGCACAGAAAAGAGACCATGTGTGGACACTATGAGAAGGCCACCATCTACAAGCCAGGAGGAAAAGTCTCACCAGAAACCAAATTTTTCAGAACCTTGATCTCAGACTTCTAGACTTCCAGAACTATGAGAAAATGTGTGTTAATTGTTTAAGCCCCCGGGTCTGTGGTCCCTGGTTATGGCAGACCAGGTGACTAATATGTTTCTGCTTGAGGGATGGAGACAAACTGGGTCAGTCCGTAAACGGGGATGAACTCCTTTTCTAGGCACTGGGTTCTGGACAGTAAATACAATAGTGTTCCCAGCAGTGTCCTCAAAATACCTCTAGCCAGTGGGTTCTAGAATTCACATCCTTTTTCCTAACACACTGCCTCCAGACCTACATAGCTGTGCCTTCCTCAGAGCGGGGAGAAGCAGAGCTCATCGTCTGGGTGAGGAAGGCGGGGAGTGACTGATTCTCCTTTTCCTCCCAAGTGTTGCCTCAGCAGGTGCAGTGCCATCGAGTCCAGATTTGCCCTGTCAGGAAAGAAGAGGGCAATGCCGTGGAGAAAGAGGAAACAGTCACTGTCCCTCCCAAACCCAAGGAGGCCGGGCAGCCCAGATGGGCCTGCAGACCTGGAGGAGCTCCTCAAGCCAAAAAGGACCAGTAAAGAGTCTGATGCCTTGGGGTAGAGACAGTGTCAGCACAGTGCCCCTCAGGGAGCCACAAGGGGCAGAAAGAGGAAAATGGGGGATTTTCAAAGGAAATTTGGACTAGTGTGGGCTTAAAGAAAGGAATCAGACTGTGCCTGAAAGCTGGGACAACTTGCCTGTTTTTTGAGCAAACTCTGGCTAAAATTAAAACCAGAAATCTGTACTTGATTAAAGAAAAACCTTTTGTTTCAAAGTTTTTGAAGGAGGAGGAGAAGGAAGTCAGGCTATTTTTCTCTTTTTTCCCCAGTCAAAAAATTCCAAAATGTGTCATTGTCAAAATAGGCGATGTGTACTAGGAAGTACTAAGGTACATTGGTATTAAGAGGGCCATAGTAGCTATGGAGTACTAGTGAGCTGGCAGAATATGGGGCTTCATTTGTTGTGTTTGCCAATTTCTGTGCTGTAAATATTCTCACTAAGGCTGATTTCAAGCTACCAATGATTTAAAAATCAGCTTGCAGAATTCCTGCCTGTTTATCCACAGTCTCTGGCCAGCCAGCACCATCTGGCTCAGGTAGATTTCTACTAGAAGGTATGCCAAGCAGGAAGGTAGCAGGCAGCCAGGCACAGAACCAGCTGGGAAGGTCAGAGGTCCTATGAGCAGAGAGAGGAGGATCTCCAAAGGATGATGTCAAGAACATGGGGAGATTCTTCTCTCTGGGATGTGTCACCTCACATGCATTAATAGAGATCCACTGTCATGGTCATTTGACTATTCCTCTCCTCAGAAGGGGCAAGTGCACTTTCTCATCCCCTGGACACTGCAAGCATACTCCCCGGAGTCCGAGGGAAGAGCAGCAGCCACAGATAAGCCCCCAAACCCATCACATTTTGAAACTTCCAAAATGCCAATAAGAACTTTTATTGGCATTTGCAGAAAGAAAGAAAATAAATGTAAGGAGGGAAGGAATTCAATTTGGAAAAGATTTTCACCAACCATTGTGAAACCAATAAACCCAGATTTCCCAAGGACCCCAAGAAAATGCTTTTGTACAGTCACTCAGTTGTATCCAGCTGTTTGCAACCCTATGGACTGCAGCATGCCAGGCTTCCCTGTCCATCACCATCTTCCGGAGTTTGCTCAGACTCATATATTGAGTCAGTGATGCCATCCAACCATCTCATCCTCTGTCGTCCCCTTCTCCTCCTGCCTTCAGTCTTCCCCAACATCAGGGTCTTTTCCAATGAGTCAGTTCTTTCCATCAGGTGGCCAAAATATTTGAGCTTCAGCTTCAGCATCAGTCCTTCCAATGAATATTCAGGACTGATTTTCTTTAGGATTGACTGGTTTGATCTCCTTGCAGTCCAAGGGACTCTCAAGAGTCTTCTCCAACACCACAGTTCAAAAGCATCAATAATTCAGCTCAGTCTTCTTTACAGTCCAACTCTCACATCCATACATGACCACTGGAAAAACCATAGCTTTGAGCATATGGACCTTTGTTGGCAAAATAACGTCTCTGCTTTTTAATACTCTAAGATTGTCGTAGCTTTGTTTCCAAGGAGCAAGCATCTTTTAATTTCATGGCTGCAGTCACCATCTGCAGAGATTTTGGAGCCCAAGAAAATAAAATCTGTCACTGTTTCCATTGTTTCCCCATCTATTTGCCATGAAGTTATGGGACTGGATGCCATGATCTTAGTTTTTTGAATGTTGAATTTTAAGCCAACTTTTTCACTCTCTTCTTTCACCTTCATTAACAGACTCTAGTTCCTCTTCACTTTCTGCCATCAGGGTGGTGTCATCTGCATACAGCCTTGTCTGACTCAATGAAACTATGAGCCATGCTGTGTAGGGCCACCCAAGATGGATGGGTCATGGTGGAGAGTTCTGACCAAACGTGGTCCACTGGAGAAGGGAATGGCAAACCACTTCAGCATTCTTGCCTTGAGAATCCCATGAGCAGTATGAAAAGGCAAAAAGAAAATGACTATTTCCCCCATAAAATGAGGAAGAGAAAAGGAATTCCTGGCATCCATCTTTGGACTTAGCCAGACATGTGCTCAGGGTGTCCCCACCCCCCTCCGTGTCCTCTCTCCCTACCCCCAGCACAAGGCAACAGGGCTAGAGAATTCCAATCCCATCACTTTCTTACCCTTGACCTTCTGCAGATGAGTCCTACCAACCAATGCATATACTGGACACTCATGAAGAATCCACTTAGAATTTCATTCTATTATCCAGTGTTAGTCTTCAAATGAACTACAGACATATGCTCTTGTTTCCAAAACAAAACAAAAAGCAGAAGCCAGGACTGGGATTCATTTCTCTCCAACTTACCTTCCAGTACCTGGCACTGGGCTCCATGCTTGGTCAATATTCAATACATCATCGTCGTATTTAATGAGAATAAATAAATATTTATTTAGTGAAGGCACTCACCAGGGGATTCTCTCTAAGGGTTTGTGCCAGTCACCTCCAGGGGGTTATGACAACCTACTCTTTGATCCATGAATCAGAATTTGGACTGGCATGAGTAAGCACTGAATAATACTTAATGTTGTGGATTAACTAAAGAATAGGATTACTATATATAACCAAAAGGTTCTTATCATATGTATGCAAGTTATCCATTTAAGACAAGTGAAAGTGAAATGTTAGTCACTCAGTCATGTCCAACTCTTTTCTACCCCATGGACTGTAGCCTATCAGGCTCCTCTGTCCAGGGGATTCTCCAGGCAAGAATACTGGAATGGGTTGCCATCTTCCTGACCCAGGGATTGAACCCACGTCTCTTACATCTCCTGCATTGGCAGATAGATTCTTTACCACTGGCGCAACCTGGGAAGCCCACTGGAGTGGGTAGCCATTCCTTCTCCAGGGATCTTCCAGACCCAGAGATCGAGCCCAGGTCTCCTGCATCACAGGCAGATTCTTTACTATCTGATCCATCAGGGAAGCCCCATTTAAGAGAACAGGTAGATAATATAGTTAAACGGTGTATATATAAGAAGATACAGATGGTATGAACGATGCATATATTTCCACCAGCCCTTTGGCTGTGCTTCCAGCTGAAAACTCCTGCATTTCCTTGGACCAAGAAATCACAGCTAAAAAGCCATTTGTTGGGAACAATAAAGGAGAAAGGGTGACCTCTGCTGGTGGAATGAGCCTTTTTAAATCTGGTTCTTTCCCCCAACTCTGCAAAGAAAAGAAATGAGCAAAGAGCTGGGAGAAGGTAAGGGTGTGACCACGTCCTCTCTGAACGAATGATCATTTTTTCCACTCTAGTCATTCTTACAGTCTCTTCAGAAAAAGATCATGGTTTGTGTGGTTCAAGAAGTCTAACGGGGCTTCCCTGATGGCTCAGTGGTAAAGAATCCACCTGCCAATGTGGGAAACATGGGTTTGATCCCTGGTTCAGGAAGACCCCACTTGCTGCAGAGCAACAGAGCCCATGTGCCACGGCTATTGAGCCTGGGCTCTAGAGTCTGTGCTCTGCAAAAGGAGAAGTCATCACACCGCAATGAAGAGTAGCCCCCGTTCACCTCAACTAGAGAAAAGTCCACACAGCAACAAAGACCCAGCACAGCCAAAAATAATTTTTAAAAAAAAAGAATTCTGTAATGATGTGTAGAAATGAGATTCAACTAGGCTTTTATTGTGTTTCACAATCATTCTCTAGAAAAAAAATGAACACTTTTGTTTGGAATGCAGTAATTTGTTTTCTTTCTTTCTCTTTTATTTTTTTACATATTTCATTAACGAAATGAAGAGTTTGCAATCGATTTTGAAGTGTAGGGACTAATTAGAATAAATGAAAGCACAGTCTCCAAATGTCTTATTAAGGTTTACATTTATTTGTCAGATAAATACACATTTTAGGAGCTAAAAATTAAACATGTTCAAATAGTATCTATCTACAACTTACAACTTGATGCTTTATGAAAAACTTGAAACAAGTTACTTTGCTTTAAAGTTCAGCAGTGCTCAAAACCAAATCATTTCCATAGCTCCCTCATTATGCTGCCTGATTTTGCCTCTCTGAGAATCTTTCATCACCTTTGACGAGCAAAAAGCCTGTGTTGTGCTACCAGCTTTCTAATAGTCTTCAATTCTTAGTCAGACTTTCCCTGATCATAGACGCCACTTTGGTCTTTAGCTTTGCCAAGTTTAAAGCCAAATACTTCAAGTTTTCTGGAGAAAAGCGAGGCAGGAGCCTTTTCAACTCCTAATTTTTTTAATGGTCTAAGGCTGCTGCACATGTAATTATTATGTATGTGTAATCAGGCTTGTTGGAGGGAGGAAACGAAACAGGGACGCACAGGCAAGCAGACTCAGAATCCCATTCAGAATTAGATAAGCTGGATTATATCTGGGGGGAATCATATATCTTTGGGGAACCATAACAATAAAAGACATCAGTATGCAGTATAAGGGAACACACGCTCTAGCTTTACCAATAAATTTTAATTTCAGATTAAATAAAGTGTTCATTTAAGTGCTCATTTACAGGCCTTATGTAATCAAAAATTGGGTTTTTCTCAGATGCTTTTCTTAAGTCAGCATACATGCCTTCCCACGACTGTCAGGCTGATGAGACACCAGACTATTTTACGGTCAACACCTCTTTGGAAACCTGGCAGAGAGGACAGAAAAGGGGAAAGAGGAAACAATATTAATTACCTGTGCTGCTGTCCTGGGCCCAGACTGGAACAAGAGAGCAGCGGCAGAAATAATTCAGGCGGGCTTCATTCTCAGTCCCTCCCCATGCTCCTTTATATTATACCATAAATGTAGTCATTCTTTGCTAAGTATACTAAAGAGATCTGAGATTCTTTGAAGGCAACATTTTTTGTTTTGTTTTACATGAAAAATAATGCAGATACTGAATTAAGAAATTAGTAAGTTCTGAATGTTAGCATTTATTTAAATGTCAGTGTGCATTCAAGATTTTTTAAAACAAACATAAGACTAAAATCTCAAGCAGCTGGATTTAATATGAATAATAGAAATATGAATAACGAAGGAAATATATTTCCAAAACTATATATATATTGTTTTCTTAACAAAAGAACCCTTTACAAGTATAATCTTTAATATGAACATTCAATAAACCGTCAATTAGGTAGATCTGTACAAATGCTCAAGTCATTTCCCTCATTTGACCGCTCTTTATTAAGCACCTGCAGTATGTCACACACTGTGCTGGGCATTAGGAAGACAGTAGCTAATAAAGTCAGACATCTTCCCAGTCTTTCCAGAGCTTTATAATGTCATGTAGAAGCCAGACATCAGTCAGCTATTCACACCAGTAAATATAAAATTACAATAGTGATGAGTGCTACGAACTAGAGGTAGATGGTGCTAGTAGAGCATTGTTTTTCTTAAACAAGAATTCTGCTTCCATCTGCATAGCAGCCAAATTCAACTTTTTTGAAAAGCTCAAATCAAAGAACTAAAATCAACATTTTATAGGTCCAACATGACCCCACCAACTCTGAGGTATTTGGTCAAAAAGGTGCCTGATTCAATTTAAATATATTTATTCAGCATCTCTGCTGTATACAGCAGTGCTTCTCAAACTTTAATATGCATGGAAATTACTTGAGGGGAATTGTCCAAACACAGATTCTGAGTCTGTAGGTCCAAGGTGAGGCCTAAGACTCTGCATTTCTAACAAGCCGCCAGGTAATGCTGATAATTCCAGTCTGTTGATCAGACCCAGAGTAGCTCCAGTCCAGGCCAAGATCCTGAACTAGCATGACTGCTGGATCCTCACCTCTACAGCCATTCCCTTCTCCAGGGCATCTTCTCCACCCAGGGACTGAACCTGGGTCTCCTGCCTAACGGGAAGATTCTTCACTGTCTGAGCCACCAGGAAAACCCTCACCTCCATCGCCCCTTCCCTACCAGCTCCACAAGGACAGCAAGGTAAAGAGGAGAACACTGTGAGAAGCTTCTGGTTTACTCAGCCATTTTGGTCTGGTGTTTGTGGAGTAGTGGGCTTTACCCTGGGGCAGGACACAGTCCCGCAAGGTTGCAGGAGGATAAAATAGGAGAACTGGTGGAATTCTGTTACTGCATCCCCCAATCCTCCTTTCATCACTTTGTGGGAAACCGAGCCTGCCCTCCTCCCGCAAAGACATAGGAATCTGGTAAAATGTCCTCAGAGGAAAAAAAAAAAAAAACAGAAAAACCAGGGTAAACCAGATAACCCTCAAAAGTTATTTCCATATCCCTTCTCTTTCAAACACCCAGGGCTGGAGAATTACAGGGCTTCCCAGATGGCGCTCATGGACATAGACATACATCCATCATGGACATAGAATATAGACATAGTGGACACAGAGAGACAATGCAGGAGACATAAGAGATGCAGGTTCAGTCCCTGGGTGGGGAAGATCATCTGGAGGAGGGCATGGCAACCCACTCCAGTATTCTTGTCTGGAGAATCCTAGGGATAGAGGAGTCTGGCGGGCTACAGTCCATGGGGTCACAAAGAGTCAGACACAACTGAAGCAACTTAGCACGCACGCATGGAGAATTACAATCTAGTCCTGTTGACAGGTCTCAAACCTGGCTGCCTGTTGAAATCACCTGGGAAGCTTTAAAAGCACTGCCGCTTGGATTCTACCTCCAAGGGTTCCAACAAAATTGGTCTGGATCATGAGCTAGGCAGCAGGGCTTTTAGAAATTTCCCAGGTGATTTTGATGTATTGCCAAGATTCAGAACCACGGAATTCTGAGTTTCTTGTCAATGTGCTTCTCTCTCGGGGACAAAAGATGAAGACCTGACCAGAAGGCTTGTTTTGTTGGTTAAGTAGAACTGGATACAGCCTTCTGATGTCAGAGTTCTAGACCCTGGAGCTCATCTACCCCTAATCCTGAGTTCACTGGGGGTTTACCTTTCCCCATACGCATTGCCTGACAGAGTACCAGTGTCCCAGAAAAAGAAATGAGCACGTAAAACAAAATAACACGATATCTGAGGAGGACAGCTTTTCAAAATGAAAATAATCTCCTGGAATACACATTCCAATAGAAGTAGAAATATTAAAATATATCGGTCAAGTGTTTTTAGTCAGTCTGATCAATAATGTATCCTATATATCCTGGGTCCTATAATATACACAAGAAAGAATTAATAATAATAAGCAAGAAAATGTAAAAAGAATCAAACAGAAATATTAGTAATAAATATCAGATCAGATCAGTCGCTCAGTCGTGTCCAACTCTCCGCGACCCCATGAATCACAGCACGCCAGGCCTCCCTGTCCATCACCAACTCCAGGAGTACACTCAAACTCATGTCCACAGAGTCGGTGATGCCATCCAGCCATCTCATTTCCGTCGTCCCCTTCTCCTCCCGCCCCCAACCTTTCCCAGCATCAGAGTCTTTTCCAGTGAGTCAACTCGTCGCATGAGGTGGCCAAAGTATTGGAGTTTCAGCTTTAGCATCAGTCCCTCCAATGAACATCCAGGTCTGATCTCCTTTAGAATGGACTGGTTGGATCTCCTTGCAGTATAAGGGACTCTCAAGAGTCTTCTCCAACACCACAGTTCAAAAGCATCGATTCTTCGGCGATCAGCCTTCTTCACAGTCCAACTCTCACATCCATACATGACCATGGGAAAAACCAGAGCCTTGACTAGACGGACCTTGGTTGGCAAAGTAATGTCTCTGCTTTTTAATATACTATCAAGGTTGGTAATAAATATAGTAATAGAAATAAAGACAGGCCAGAACTGGTACTGCCTAAAAATAGCAATGCAATGAACATGAACTTGGGCAAAGTCCAGGAGATGGTGAGGGACAGGGAAGCCTGGCGTGCTGCAGTCCATGAGGTTGCAAAGAGTCAGACATAACTGGGTGACAGAACAGCAACAACAAAAATAACTTAGTGAGTTGGGAGACCTGAGTGAGGAAATAGCCCAGAAGGAAGAAGATAGAAGAAAGAAATAGATAACATAAAGGAAAAACTAAAGGAAGACAGACATATAGTACTAATATCTAGATAATAGGAACTCCATTAAAAGAGAAAAAAATGGAGAGGAAGAAATATTTAAGGATTTAATGGAGATCAGTTTTTCTGCATTAAAATATATCTGTGTGTATTCTAGACCAGAAACTATAAAACTCCTAGAGGAGAACGTAGGCAAAACACTCTCTGACATAAATCACAGCAGGATCCTCCAAGACCCACCTCCCAGAATATTGGAAACAAAAGCAAAAATAAACAAATGGGACCTACTTAAAATCAAAAGCTTCTGCACAGCAAAGGAAACTATAAGCAAGGTGAAAAGACAGCCTGCAGAATGGGAGAAAATAATAGCAAATGAAGCAACTGATAAAGGATTAATCTCCAAAATATACAAGCAGCTCCTGCAGCTCAATTCCAGAAAAATAAATGACCCAATCAAAAAATGGGCCAAAGAACTAAACAGACATTTCTCCAAAGAAGACATAAACATGGCTAACAAACAGATGAAAAAATGCTCAACATCCCTCATAATCAGAGAGATGCAAATCAAAACCACAATGAGATACCATTTCACACCAGTCAGAATGGCTGCTATCCAAAAGTCTACATGCAATAAATGCTGGAGAGGGTGTGGAGAGAAGGGAACCCTCTTACACTGTTGGTGGGAATGCAAACTAGTACAGCCACTATGGAGAACAGTGTGGAGATTCCTCAAAAAACTGGAAATAGAACTGCCATATGATCCAGCAATCGCACTCCTGGGCATACACACCGAGGAAACCAGAATTGAAAGAGACACATGTACTCCAATGTTCATTGCAGCACTGTTTATAATAGCCAGGACATGGAAGCAACCTAGATGTCCATCTGCAGACGAATGGATAAGAAAGTTTTGGTACATATACACAATGGAGTATTACTCAGCCATTAAAAAGAATGCATTTGAATCAATTCTAATGAGGTGGATGAAACTGGAGCCTATTATACAGAGTGAAGTAAGCCAGAAAGAAAAACGCCAATACAATATACTAACGCATATATATGGAATTTAGTTCAGTTCAGTTCAGTTCAGTCACTTAGTCGTGTCCGACTCTCCACGACCCCATGAATCACAGAACACCAGGCCTCCCTGTCCATTACCGAAAGATGCAAATGATAACCCTGTATAGGAGACAGCAAAAGAGACACAGATGTATAGAACAATCTTTGGGACTCTGTGGGAGAGGGTGAGGGTGGGATGGTTTGGGAGAATGGCATTGAAACATGTATATTATCATATGTGAAACGAATTGCCAGTTCAGAGTCGATGCATGTTACAGGATGCTCGGGGCTGGTGTGAGGGGATGACCCAGAGGGAGGATAAGGGGAGGAGGGAGGTGGGAGGGGGGTTCGGGAGGGGGAACTCATGTACACCCGGGGCAGATTCATGTCAATGTATGGCAAAACCAACCAATATAATACTGTAAAATAATTCAGTTCAGTTCAGTTCAGTAGCTTAGTCGTGTCCAACTCTCCGCGACCCCATGAATCACAACACGCTAGGCCTCCCTGTCCATCACCAACTCCCAGAGTTCACTCAAACTCATGTCCACAGAGTCGGTGATGCCATCCAGCCATCTCATTCTCGGTCGTCCCCTTCTCCTCCCGCCCCCAACCTTTCCCAGCATCAGAGTCTTTTCCAGTGAGTCAACTCGCCGCATGAGGTGGCCAAAGTATTGTAATTTCAGCTTAGCCTCCAATAAAAATTTAAAAAAATAAATAAATGCATATCTTTTCCAAAAAGTAAAAATAATATAAAATATATCTGTGTGTATTCCAGAAAACATATAGAGATATAATAATAAAATTTAAGACTTTTTGAAAGTTCTGAAAGTTTATCATAGAAAGAACAGATCACATACAAAAGAACAAAAATCAGATTGGTGTCAGCAATACTAAATGCAAAAACAAAAACAAAAAAAACGAAGTAATGTTTTCACAAAATTGAAGGAAATAGAAAACCTGGGTCTCTCACATCACAGGCAGATTCTTTACCATCTGAGCCACCAGGGAAGCCCAAAATAGAATACAGAATCTAATATTTTACAGTCAACCAAACCTAATATTTATATTCAAATATTAGAACCAAATAAAAATATCCTCAAGCACACAAGATATGCTGTGGAAATATTTGCATTATAAATAATTTTGGTTGAAATACTATTGGAGAGAAAAATCTAAGAGATTCTACAAGGGATTTTTAGAACAAGGATGTTCAAATACCTTAATAAACTTTCTTATTGCTTAAAAAAGAAAAAGCAAGCTAAGATCAAAGAAAAAGAGAAATTACATCTATAACAGTCTACAATTAAACCCTAGATTATATTAGCATGATAGGGCGTGGATGGAGGAGAGAGCAGGAAATCCTTAATTTTCACCTTAGGCAAAATTAGGGAATTACAGTTATATCATTAGGAATAAAATTAAGGAAGGAAATTCCCTGGTGGTCCAGTGGTTAGGAATCACTGCTTTCACTACCGGGGCCCAAGTTCATCCTGGCGTTGGGGAACTAAGATCCTGCAAGCCCTGAGACATGGTCAAAAAGAATTTTAAAAGTAAGGAAGATAAGAAGAAAGTCTTGTAAAAGTGATGCAAGTTGAAAAATTAAGAGGATATGGAGAAGGAAATGGCAACCCACTCCAGTATTCTTGCCTGGAGAATCCCTCGGACAGAGGAGCCTGGTGGGCTACAGTCCATGGGGTCGCAAAGAGTCAGACACGACTGAGCGACTACACTACACTACTACTACTAGACTGGGGTTCAAACTACAGTCAACTCTCACTTACCTCCAAGGGTAGAGGAAAGAAGAGGTGGAGCTCAAATGGGAAATAAGCTAACAGTGCAGACATTGCTTGAGATTGGACTTTGGAGTGCAGGGGCGCACACTCAGGTGTGTGTACATACACACTGCATGCACATCCACAGTGACCTCCTTCCGGACCCTTACTTGGAAGGCAAGTTTGGTTAATTGGCAAATAATTAGAAAGTGCTCAGAACATGTGTTCTGCTCACTCCAGGAGACCTAAATGTGTTACTAAAAAGTAATGAGGCTGGGACTTCCCTGCTGGTCCAGAGCAGGGGGATGCAGGTTTGATCCTTGGTTGGGGAGCTAAGATCCCACATGCCTCCTGGCCCAAAACATAAGACAGAAACAATATTGTAACAAATTCAATAAAGACTTTAAAAAAGAAAAAAAAAAGAAAAATTAAGAGGATAAAATTAGGTCCATGTGTGTCATTTATTCTAACAAATGTAGATGGACTGAGCTCACCAGTTAAAGACTGAGAGATTGAATTTATTTTTTAAATTCTGATACTTGCTATTTACAAGAGATATTAGTGGTAAAGGATCCACCTGCAAATGCAGGAGAAGTAAGAGACTTGAGTTCAATCTCTGGGTGGGGAAAATTCCCTGGAGGAGGGCATGACAACCCACTCCAGTAGTCTTGCCTGAGAAATCCCATGGACAGAGGAGCCTGGCAGGCTAATGTCCATAGGGTCACAAAGAGTTGGACACGACTGAAGTAACTTAGCATGCACACATACATCAAACATAAGAATATGCAAAGAATGAAAGCAAAAAATAGAAAAAGACACATTAGACAAATATTAACCAGAGGAAAGCTGATTTAGCTATAGTGATTCCAGAAAATACAGTCTTTAAGTAAAGAACAATGTTAGAAACGAAGAGTTCCGTAGGATGCAGCCATTCCACTCCCAGCTATAAAGCCAAGGAAAAAGTGTATAAATGAGCAACGGATGAGGTAGACAGATTCTAAGTGGCCCCACTATTCCTCCTCCAGTACTTGTATCCCTGGGCAATCTCTTCCCCTTGAATGTGGGCAGGACCCACACTTGCTTTGAACCAAGAGAAAAGGGCACAGGTGATGGTATATCCCTTTAGCAATTATGTTACATAAGACTGTCTTGTTTGTCACGCCAGCAGATGCTCTCCCTTGCTGGCTTTGATGGAGTGACCCTGATGGAGAGGACTCGAGGGTGACAGAGCTAACAACCCGCAAGACAGGAAGCCCGCAGTCCAACAACCTGCACCTAAATCCTGCTGACAACCACAGGCGTTTAAAAACGAATCCTTCCCCAGTCAAGCCCTAAGATGAGCCCAGAGCCTTGGACAACTTGGCTGCAGTCTTATGAGGACTGGAAGTGAAAGACCCAGCTAAGCCATACCTCAGTTCTCAACTCCCAAAGACTATGAGGTAATAAATGTGTGCTATTTTAAGTCACTAAGTTTTTGGTAATATCGTTACATAGCAACTGATGACTAACACAACAAAAGACATAAACAAGAATGTCAGTGGTAAAGCAAAGCAATTTTAAAAAGCTGGAAACAGCCAAATACCAATCAGGAGGAGAAGAGATGAATATGTTAGGAGCCCTAATATCTGAGTAGCCAGGATAGGCCTGAGACCTTGCTTAGGCCTAAGTTTCGATTTCCTGGAGACAGGGTGGAGGCTAAGTTCACAGAAACTCCTCCCTAAGAAGATCCCGCCGGTGCCAAAATTAAGAAACTCCTCCCTAGAAAAGTCCCACCAGCGCCAAAAATCGGGCCAATCAGAGGAAAAAGGGAAATCCCCCAGAAAAACCCCGCTCGCGCATGAACTGGCCAATGAGCTTCTGCCAGCTTGATCTTTTGAACAAAAATAGGTGCTTATGTAATCTGAGACTATAAAAACCGCTGTGACCTGGGCTCGGGGCTCTTGTCCCACTCCACTGTGCTGGAGGAGGCATGAGCCCGAGCTCGAGCTAGAAATAAACCCCATTCTTGCTTTTGCATTGCTGTGAGTGTCTTATTCTACCAGTATGGGGGGACCGGACTCAGGGCATAACAAATAAACCATGGTATATTAACCTGCTAGAATATTACATTCACAGCCAGATGTAAAAATACAGATAAGTCTTAACAATAAGAAACTGAGCAGGGGGAAAAAATTAGCTCAGCATGATACTCTTTCATAA
This sequence comes from Moschus berezovskii, assembly GCF_049115385.1. Lineage (NCBI taxonomy): Eukaryota > Metazoa > Chordata > Mammalia > Artiodactyla > Moschidae > Moschus > Moschus berezovskii. Next base: position 28,675,876 of record NC_142461.1, read on the forward strand.
AATTTAAAACAATTAAAATCTATCTATTTCAATATAACTGCTTAAATCAAAAAAAACAATTCAAATAAAAAATGTAATTACTTATAATCTTAAACATAGAAATCTCTGCAAAATGAAAGATCTCATAAAGTTAAACATTAACTTACCAGATGATCCAACAATACCACTCCTAGGTATTTATGCAAAAGAAATGAAAACATGCATACACACAAAAACTTATATATGAATGCTTACAGCAACTTTATGCATAATTGGCAAGAACTAGAGACAATTCCATTGTCCTCTGGTGAATGGAGAAGCAAATTTCAGTACATGTGCACAAGACAGGTCAATAGCAAATGCACCACACTCAGTGGAAGAAGCCAGATTCAAGAGATGACATTCTGTAAGATTCCATGCATACAGTTTCCTGGAAGAGGCAAAATTATGGAGACAAGAAATTGATCAGTGGTTGCCAGGGACTGGAAGTAGAAAGAAAGAACTGACAACAAAGAGACCAGGGGACTTTCTGGGGTAAGGAAGCTGTTATATGTGTGGATCTGGGTGGTAGTTAAAAAGCTGTAGTCTTTCGTCAAAACTCATAAAACTATACACTAAAAAGGGTGAACTTTACTGTGTGTAAATTATTCCTCAAATATGTATTTATATGTGTATCCAGATCCTTCACCCTGCTCTGTCCTCCAGTCCTTCCTTCTATAAGAACAAAAAGAGAAACTGTGTCACTGAAAATATTATGGTTAAAATTATTGTAAAGAATGACCTTGAAAGGGGACTGGGAGAAGAGCAGCAAGAGCTTCAACAATCGAAGTGCTGTATATAGAAAGAAGGCAGGAGAAGAAAGGAGTGAAATTTACTTCCTTTGCCTTTGTTGACGGGGATCTTTCTGACTTTTTTTTACTATAGTAAACCTCATTTTGCTCAAGGCAGGGAATTACTAAGTCTTTGTTCAACCACCAGCAGTACAGAGGACCCCTCCCCACACTGACAGCCCTGTTTGGTCCAGATTCTCTTTGCCTTGGAATGTCCCGATAAATGGCCCATTAGCAGCCCACAAAGAGATTAAGAAACAATTCTATTTAAGAGAATGCACAGTTTAACCAAAAAAAAAAAAAACGATCCTAGAGTCGGAGTGTTCTTCTGCTATCTTTTAAGAACCAAAGGAGCAGGGGTTTTGAGGTCACAGTCAGCCTGACCATATTTTGCCCTTATCTCCCTACTTTCTACTCCATAATGAAATTTAAATAGCTTGCTATCACTAAGTAAATAATTGGCGCCATAACAGCCTTCTGGAAGCTTTTAATTGTGTCAAACCAGCTCTTCAATTCTAAACATTCGTGACGACCACATGATATTTAGAGCTTTGGGTATCTTCTTAGCAGATGGAGATAGGAAGGCAAAATGGGATAAGAAAGCCGAAACTCCCCATTAATCAGGGTAGTGCTCCTTTATTCAAAGATCATAAAATGCCTGAAATAAAAGTCTTTAACTTGGTGGGGGAAAGGGGAAGGCCTGACTGAGAAGCGGAAAGTCTGGGTCTTACTTAGCCCCTTTTGGGCTCCTGCTCAGCTGTATGATTTGAAACAGGCACTCAGTAATCTCTTTGGATTTCATTTTCCTCCGGTGTACGCCTGAATCTGTAGCCAGGGTTTCCCCTCCCCCATTGTCCCAGATCAGGTGCTCTAGTGGGCAACGGGCTTACCCCGAAGTTCCAGAATGGGAACTCTCCATTCATCTCTACAACTCTGTGTCTGAAGATCCCCTTTGGTCTTGCCAGGGTTTTAGGGCCATTGTAGAGAAGCACTCTCACAGGGTAGCCAAATTATGTGGCTTTCAAGAAAGACTCCAGGCTACTGCTGCCAGCCCACTGTAAACCAAGATAAAGAGTTACCCTGGACAAAGGTTTCCATCAGAAGTACAATTGGAAACACCAGGTGAAACAAATCAAACAGATTTCTTTACTGTGGGACTTCCCAGAGCCTTTGTTTGTGCATGTGCTTGACCAAGACATCTCTCTTTCAAGGATCAACACACTCAGGGCTGGAATGCTCAGTTCCAAATTTAGGATGCTATCTGTTTGTTTTTTATGCATTTTTCTATCAGGAGGTACTCAATCCTGGCTATAGAATAGCATCATAGGGGCCTCAGCCCTAGAGATGTGGCTTTAATCATCCGAGGGGTGGGACATGGGCACTGACAGGTGTTTATTTCAGCTCCCCTAGTGATTCTAATGCAACTCACTCAGGGAGCACGGGAGGGTGCCTCCTTTCTCATGCTTATTGTGGAGCATTAAAAGGAAGCATGTCCCCATCCCGAGGTCAGTTCAGTTCAGTTCAGTTCAGTCTCTCAGTCGTGTCCGACTCTCTGCGACCCCATGAATCACAGCACGCCAGGCCTCCCTGTCCATCACCAACTCCCAGAGTTCACTCAAACTCATGTCCACAGAGCTGGTGATGCCATCCAGCCATCTCATTCTCTGTCGTCCCCTTCTCCTCCCGCCCCCAACCTTTCCCAGCATCAGAGTCTTTTCCAGTGAGTCAACTCGTCGCATGAGGTAGCCAGAGTATTGGAGTTTCAGCTTTAGCATCAGTCCTTCCAATGAACACCCAGGATTGATCTCCTTTAGAATGGACTGGTTGGATCTCCTTGCAGTACAAGGTCAGTACTGGAGAGCAAATCCAAAGAAGCATTCATCTCTCCACCCAGAAGCTACACTACAGGATCCAGAGCCTCTGCCTGTTGGGAGAATCTTCTTGGGAAACTGAATGAATTTCAGCATTTCTTAGCAGTCACTCACTCACTCAGGATTCTAGCCCTAATCATCTCTTTTAAAACCCTGCGGATTTTTCCTTTCAAAATGGAAATAACCTTATTGATTTTCTAGTTCCAAATTTAATGTCTGCTCATCGCAGTGGGGTAAGTATAATATTTTTATTATATTTGGGGCAAAAAATAATTGTTCTTAAACCTCCCTCTGCCCCTGCACTGTGAATGTTTTATGTTTACTTCTAGATCTTTATGTACTTTTTAAATTATTTTGTAATCTGGTTTGTCACTTATCAATATCTCTCATTAATAACTATCTGTCATTAATAATAACAGGTGGCACTAGTGGTAAAGAACCTGCCTGCCAACGCAGGAGACATGAAGAGATGGGGGGTTCAGTCCCTGGGTTGGGAAGATCCCCTGTAGGAGGGCATGGCAACCTACTCCAGTATTCTTGCCTGGAGAATCCCATGGACAGAGGAGCCTAGTGGGCTACAGTCCATGGGGTCACAAAGAGTCAGACATGACTGAAGCTACTTAGCACTCAGGCACATCTAATATATCATTCCATTCCAATATATTCTTATTCACTAGCTCTTGAATATCTTCTCATCTCAATATAAATAAAACTGCACCATCTTTTTTCTGCACAACTTGTGGAATCTTAGTTCCTTGACCAGGGATTGAACCTGAATCCTTGGCAGTGAAAGCTCAGAGTCCTAACCACTAGAAGGACAGGAAATTCCTTGCACCAACATTTTTAATAACCCTATCGTATTCTGGGTATACCATAAATTATTTAATTGATCCCTGTGTTAAGCAACTCTAGAGTTTACTGTCAATGAAGGGATAGATGTCTTTGTACATGTATCTGATTGGTTCCTGAGAATAAATTCTTAGTAGAATTGCTTCCTAGAGTCCCCAGTCAGCTGAACCCACTCAGCTAGGCTTCCATGTCCACTTACCTGTCCAGGTGAGCTGCCTTCCCCTCTTGTTCCCCCATCCCTACCCCCATCCAGCCTTCTCCACTCTCTGGCTTTGTTCACAAAGTATTTTCTGTCTGCTATTGGTCCAAGTCCTTCCACTTTTATCAAATCTCCTTCAAGCTTTATCTCTTAAAATTAGTGTTTTACTTTAGAAAGCCTCCTTGGTTCTGTGCAAATCTCCCCTCTCCTTGGATCAGTCTGGCTCAGTTCAGGCTGGCCATGTCATCTCCCAGCAGAGGTCACCAAATCCTCTTTTAAGGAATCAGTGAGGAGGCCACAAGCTGAGGCTGGCCATCCTGGAAATCTTCCCCTACACAGCCCAGCACCTCCTCTGCATCCCTCAGTAGCAGCACTTGTTGTTCTGTGTTCTCTTTCATTTACACATCAGCCTTCCCTCTGGACACTGAGTCACCATGCCCTTCCTCCCTGTGTCCCGTGGGACTCCCCTGGCTTCAGATATCTTCACAGCCTGCTGAACGTCTGCTATTGAAAGGCCACGTTTTTCCAGGAAAAACTCTGAGCTATATTGCTGATATTAAAAGTAGTAACTAGGAACCATATCCCCTCTTTTGCCAGAAAAGATACAGCTTCAGGCCCATGCCTGGGCTGACTCACATGACCTTGTCACTAAAATGTGGGGAGAGCACCCAGAATCAAAAACTCAGCTTTTCTCCTTGTTTCCCCGGCCCAGCACCCCAACCTGGCCTGGCCTGGGTCTCTCTGTCCTGGCCTGGCCCCTGGTAGCAAGTGGTCCCTTGTGACCTGTTCCTGCCAGCTCCACTGAGGGACCTGCCACCAGTCGAGCGTTCATTTATCCAACAAGTGTCTGCGGCCAGCAACACTGGTAAGGAGAATGGACAGAGTCCTGGCCTTCAAGGAAGTTACATTTCAGGGACACCGCAAACTAGTAAATTAACCAATAAAATAATTTTGAATTTTGCTGAATAGTTTGAAGAATATAAAAAGGAGACTAAAAGGAAGAATAAGATGTGCAGTATGGCTCACTCTCGATGAGGGTGCCAGGACAGGCACACTAGAGGAGGTGAGGTTTAAGTTAGAGGAGTTGTCTGGTGCCTGCAGTGGTACTGGAGGGGAACAGAGCCTTCTTGGATGGGCCCGGCACCCTTGGGCAACTCTCAGGTGGGAAAGGACAAAGGGGACAGCGTGTTTAAAGCCTAGAGCCTGGTGAATGAGGGGGATAAAAACTGGAGGTGAGTTTGGGGGACAGGCAGGTGTGCAACAGATATCAGTTCAGTTCAGTTGTTCAGTTGTGTCCGACTCTTTGCAACCCCATGGACTGCAGCATGCCAGGCCTCCCGCAGCACACCAGGCCTCCCTGTCCATCACCAACTTCCGGAGTTAACTCAAACTCATGCAACAGGTATGCTGCTGCTGCTGCTAAGTCACTTCAGTCGTGTCGGACTCTGTGTGACCCCATAGACGGCAGCTCACCAGGCTCTCCCATCCCTGGGATTCTCCAGGCAAGAACACTGGAGTGGGTTGCCATTTCCTTCTCCAATGTGTGAAAGTGAAAAGTGAAAGTGAAGTCGCTCAGTCGTGTCCGACCCTTAGCGACCCCACAGACTGCAGCCTACCAGGCTCCTCCGTCCATGGGATTTTCTAGGCAATAGTACTGGAGTGGTTTCCCTTTGCCTTCTCCGGCAACAGATATAGTTACATTCTAAATCATCTCTCAGAATTCAGAGTCCACAGTTATCTGGATTCAAAATTCTTAAATACCTCAGGGTTGGGTTGGTTTTTTAACATCTTTCAGAAACAACCAAATTGTTTTTTCAGACTCTTCAAAGTTTCTCAAACCATGGTCATGTCAAGACAACACACCAGGATAGAATAAAATTGGGACAGTACATTAAAGAATTACATGAAAATTCTCTGAAATTTGAATTTTAATGTGTTTTCAGTTTCTTTCAATTAAAAGAGATAAAGCATACCTACCCATGTCATTTCAGTATCTTTTCTTGCTAATTTCAACTTTTTAATTAAAAGATCTTCACAGATTCCTCAATCAAGGTTGGGGTGGGGGGAGGATACAGAGGAAGTGAGATAGGAAAGAGCCATTTTATACAATTTTTTAAATCAACATGTGGATCTTCCTTTTTCCTCCTAAGTAGTGGAACTACCAGTGGCACTAATGGTTAAAGAACATGCCTGCCAATTCAGGAAACACAATGAGACATAAGTTCCATCCCTAGGTTGGGAAGATCCCCTGGAGAAGGGCATGGCAACCTACTCCAGTATTCTTGCCTGGAGAATCCCATGGATAGAGAAGCCTGGTGGGCTGCAGTCCATGGGGTCATGAAGAGTCAGACACAACTAAAGTGACTTAGCACGCAGTGTTGCTTAAACCTCCTGCTCTCTAGTTCCCAGCACCTATTTCTGTTCTAATGGGGGGAGAACCCACTTTTATCCATGACTTCTCTCGATGGAGGTATTTTTGCTTCTGTGCTGAACTTTATTTGTCTGGCCCAAAGTTAGAACCCACCCTGGCAAGTGTGGATGTAAACAGAGTCTGGCATGAATGGGGAGCTGTTTTCTGCCACAGGGAAGGGAGGGTCACCCTGCTAATTCAAGCACGTGTTATTGGGAAGTATGACAACATCTTCCCGCACAAAGTCTTCCTTTTTCGGGGCTGTTTGTGAATAAAACACATATTGAATCATTTTGAGTGCTACTTTTAATATCCTGCCTCCCGGTAAGAACACCTCCAACTACTGGGCTTCAGGAAGCTGTCTTTGCGGATTTCCAAAAGTAACTTGAGTCCGAACACCCAGAGGAGGCAAGAAAGGCTCACGGTGCAGAAGGCACAGTTGCCTCCTGAGTTGCTGGGATTAACAACACTCAGATGGCCTTTTTATTCTTATCCTGAAAAATAATTCCACAAACAAGTCTTTTTGAAACAATCCACTTTGCAAACACATAACGAGGTCTTAGGAGGTTTGCATCCTTGCCAGGAATCATGAGAAAACAAAGAAGAGCAAGACATAATAAACGGCCTTCACAAATGTTTACTGCTTAAAGGTTTATTGAGAGGTTCTTATCAACCAATGTGTGGGGGGAGGGGTGGATGAGGGAGATCTCAGTGGCAAGGCTGTGAAGCAGCAATACACAGCTCCCTGGCAGTGATACAAGATGCCGTGGAATTAAAGAAGGAAAAGAGCGCACCCCTCTGTAGAGTTCAGTCTTATAGCTTCACAGAGAAATTGTCTCTACTTTCTCTTCTGTTTCTTAGGTCTCAGCGCTGAGGAAGGTTCTGAGAGAGACTGGGCTTTCCCAGGGTCACCCTTGCTTACCACTTAAATAACAAACATCATTGAGTTTGTACAGTACAAGAATGTCAGGATTCTGAAATCTTGAAAAAAAAAAAAAACTAGCACTGTAAAATCTCAAGATGAGCATGACAAGCAATTGAACCCAAATAAGGGATAGCAAATTTTTAGCCCTGTCTTTTGCCTTACCCTCCACTGAAAATTCCTTTGTGAAGTTGGGTGCCATATGTGAGCAGGAGAAACAGTTCAAAGTTTCAGTGAGGCTTCTCATTTTCTCCCATATGTAATCTGGAGCTCCAGATCCAAGATTTAGTAATGCCAACTGGAAACACACACACACACACACAATGTAACAGCCATGAGTAGAATTTTATTCAGTGTCTTGATGAAGACTATAGCCTGGGAAATAACCTCTCTGATAACTCTGAGGAACTGCTTCAAAGAGGTACGAGAGAGGAAACTATATACATGATTTCATTTTGCTGGGAAATACATTTAGTCAAGCGCATATCTTAGTCAAATAGTACTGCTAATCACAAAAAAATAGATATCTCAGGTTAATTGACTTTAATGCTTATCTATATATGGGGTATGCAAGAATCTGGGATCATTGAAATTCTTCCTTAGATATGCATCTTAACTATGTAGGGGTTCCTATATCTAAAACACAGAATGTGTCATCCTGAATTCCTTCCAGGGTGTACTGTAGGTCAGCAACTGAAGTGGCTTACGACTTGATCCGCATAGAACTTGAATGGTGAGCAAAAATATTTGTTTGTAGTAAGAAAGTACATAAAATAGAGCAGCATTTATGGCCTATGGGGAAATGTATTCTTTTCAACAAAACAGGGCCCCTGAAAGTTACTTTTAGGCCAGGAATATCACGTATGTTGCAGACACCTGGATAACTTCCCCATTCCATACCCCAAGCAGACCTCACAAATCAATCATGATCACATTTTCACCAAGCCCAAATGCTGCCCCAGAATCCCTTTCAACGTCGGACTTCAGGTACTCTCTAGCAATTGACAGGAATGTCACAACAGATTAAATCTGAGGACCATCTCTATCTTCAGCTTTGGAGCCATTCACTGTAGGGGGTATTTGTCTTTCTATGAAAAAACAATGCAACTGGTTGCAAGTAGAGTCTTGGGCCCTACAAAGAGTTTTAATGGAGATTTGAAGCAAATTACTAAGATGGCAGGCTTCGCTGGTGGCTCAGACAGTAAAGAATTTGCCTGCAATGCAGGAGACCTGGGTTCAATCCCTGGATTGAGAAGATCTCCTGGAAGAGGACATAGCAAGCCACCACACACTAAGATGGCCGCATCTTAAACAAAATGAACTTATTGGATACAATCTTCTAAGGCTTGTTGAACAAATAATAGTCTTAAATTTTTGACTAAGGTTTGAGTTTTAAAGTAGATACAAATACAGTTGACCCTTGAACACATGAGTGTTGGGGTGCCGACTCTGCAGAGTCGAAAATCTGAGCATCTTATAGTCAGTCCTTTGTATAGGTGGTTCCTCCACGTCTGAGGTTCTACACTCAAGGATTCAACTGACAGTGGACCATGCAATACTGTCATATTTCCTATTGAAAAAAATTCACAGATAAGTGGACCATCACAATTCAAACCCGTCTTGTTCAAAGGTCAACTATATACAGAGTTTCCAACTTTCAGAGCAGTTAATTTGGAAGGTGTTAAGTCAGTTTACAAAAAGATTTGCCAAAGTTCTCTTACAATGCCAAGTTCCTCTCCACCAAATATATTCAAGACCCTTAACTACTTGAAAGAAAGGGAAGAAGATGGTTGAATAAACATAAATCCCATCTGTGAGACAACACAGCCATTCAAAAATGAATCCCAAGCAGCCATGAATCAGCTATGAGAAAATGTGATTCTGTTTATACAAGTGTTATCTATACATACTTCAGAAATGACTTGGTCCTTTGAAACAATTTCACACTGGGCTTGACAAACAGTGCCTTGTTGTTGAATACTTGTCAAGTATGAACTGCAGGCCAAGGATGGAATAACCTCAAGGAGAAACAGGAAAAAAAAAAAAAGAGACTGGTCATTTATCACTGAAGCCATGCATTAGGACACATCCAAAAAGCCCAAGTCAACTGCTGTGAAGCAATCCTGAGGTTTACACCTGATCTCAGAACAGTCACTCTCATTCAGTGGTGACTAAGGTCAGTTGGACCATGCCCTGTTTAATTTAGAGCAGCGGTTGTCAAACTCTATTCCTGGAGGTGCCTTAGGGCTGCCTGCCTGGGAGCAGGAGATGAAGTAGACAGGCAGACAGGATTCTAATGCTCTCCCAAAAAATACACACACTCTTCAATCAGAGCAGACCTTCTTTTATCTCTTCTAGTTTATGTTCTACATAAGATTTCATTTGCAAAGAAAAGGCTTCACTAAAAAAAAAAATTCTTAAATACTAATATTATCTAACAGTAGTCAGACTTCAACATGGTCCCCAGAACCAAAACAGAATAGTAGGAAGATAAATATTCTTGCACTAAAGCAGGATATGCAAGATTTTTTGACCTTTTATTTGGAACTAACTTTAGAGAAAAGGTATGAGAATATAAATAGTAAATAAATACTTGATTTTCTCTTAACTGGATTCACCTATTGCTGACAGTTTACCCATATGGTTTATTATTTTCTGGCTTGATTACTTCCTCTTGCTCTCTCTTTCTCTCATATATACTTTCCCTTTATTTTTTTAAGGAAAATTACATAGACCATGGCCATGCATGCATGCTCGGTCACCAAGTCTTGTCCAACTCTTTGTGACTCCGCGAACTGTAGCCCACTAGGCTCCTCTATCTGTGGGATTTCCCAAGCAAGAATACTGGAGTGGGTTGTCATTTCCTCCTTCAGGGGCTCTTCCTGACCCTGGGATCAAACCCATATCTCCTGCACTGGCAGGGAAATTCTTTACCACTGAGTCAGAAGGGAAAGCCATGGCCACTTATCCTTAAATATATTCATTGTATTTCCTATGAATAGACATTTCTCTTACAAGGTCATCATCCTCAGTAAATTTAACATTGGAACAATACCTTCATCTAATCGACCGTCCATTTCCCATCTTTGTCAATTGTTCTAATAATGTCCATACAGCATTTCCCCTCAGTAAAGAATCCAGTCCAGGGTCAGGGACTGCATTTAACTGTCATGTTTCTTTATCCTTCTTTAATCTGGAACACTTCCAGAGCCTTTCTTGGTCATCATGATGACATTTTTTAAATACAGAGTTCCCCATGCCCCCATTCTCAATAAAATATTTTTCATTTGGAGTTTAATATTTCCTCATGATTCAGGCTACACAATCTTGGCCAAAATACTACCCAGCTGCCATTGTATCTTTCTCAGGGTATCACATCTAGAAATGTGTGATGTTAATCTCTCACACTCTCACAGCTCTCATGGCTGATGTAAATTTTGATCAATCTTGGTGCTGAATTTCGCCACTGTGTAATAACTGATTTCTGTCTCTTAGAACTAGTGATTAATCTGTGGGAGATACTTTAAGTCCATACAAATATTCTGCTCCTTATCTAAATTTCCCCCTAAATTTAGCATGTATTGATAATTCTTGCTTGATCTAATCTTTTCCATAATGTTTACAAAATGCTAATTTTTCAACTGTAGTACCTTCTCCCAATTTATCAGCTGGCATTCAGCATTTCATTGTAAGCAACAGCTCTCCCTCCTTCCCATATGTTCATTATTAGTGTATATATTTGTCATCGTGGGAACTCATGAATTCCTGTTTTTAATGGTTTATGATACATTATTTTATTTAATTATTTTGGTATTCGAACTGTCCCAGATTTAACCAGCAGGAATCCTTTCAAGCTAGCTCCTGTGTCCTTGTGACATGCTGCCATCATTTTTCTAGCATATTTCCTCAATTTCTAGCATAACAAAATGCTCCAGGCTCATCTCATACCTACCCTGCCCAGCCCTGGAATCAACTATTTCTCCCAGGAGCCTGGTTTCTTTCGGGAAAGAATGGTTTTAGAGATCAAGACTGAGCACTAGGTGTGTTCAGTCTAACCGAGGTGTTATTGTTTCTTGGCCCCATCATCAGACAAATGTAGGCAACATACTCATGTGTATACATTATACCCATAAATATACATAGATGCATACATATGTATGTATAAAAACATACTATATATGTTTTAGAAATATGGTACACATTGATACTCCAATTTCAATTTAACTCAGCAGAGTTCTTTTGCCTTCTTCCATTCCATTTTATGTCCCTTCTTTCCTAACAAGAACCCTGACTCCCAAGAATAACAGTGTATTACAGTTGATCCTTGAACAACACAGGGCAGTTAGGGGTGTCAACCTCCCCCCTCATACAAAGTTGAAAATTCTCATATAACTTTGCAGTCAACCCTCTCTATCTGTAGTTTGACATCCACAGATTCAACCAACCTCAGGTTAGATAATGCTGTGCTGTGCTGTGCTTAGTCACTCAGTCGTGTCCAGCTGCAACCACATGGACAGTAGCCCGCCAGGCTCCTCTGTCCATGGAGATTTTCCAGGCAAGAATACTGGAGTGCGTTGCCATGCCCTCTTCCAGGGGATCTTCCCAACCCAGGGATTGAACCCAAGTCTCCTGCATTGCAGGCGGATTCTTTACTGTCTGAGCCACAGGGAAGCTCTGGTACAGGTTAGATAGTATTGTAGTATTTATTTTTAAACATCTGTATATAAGTGGATCCATGCAGTTCAAAGCTATGTTGTTTGAGTCAACAGTACTCCTTTGTTCAATCCTATAATACATTCAAAATTTTTTCAGAATTGCTTTTTCCTAAACATACAAAACGGAGAAGGCAATGGCAAGCCACTCCAGCCAGTACTGTTGCCTGGAAAATCCCGTGGACAGAGGAGGCTGGTAGGCTGCAGTCCATGGGGCCGCTAAGAGTCGGACAACTGAGCAACTTCACTTTCACTTTTTACTCTCATGCATTGGAGAAGGAAATGGCAACCCACTCCAGTGTTCTTGCTTGGAGAATCTCAGGGACGGGGGAGCCTGGTGGGCTGCCTTCTCTGGGGTCACACAGAGTCAGACACGACTGAAGTGACTTAGCAGCAGCAGCAGCAGCAAACATACAAAAACAAGACTACTAAACGGAGTTCAGGATTTCTGTGAAATTCCCCCTTACCCATGCCCCTACCTAAGCCTGAGGTATTCCTAAGTAACCTGAATTAGTCATTTCTTTCTTTCTCTCTCTCTTCAGTTATGTTTTCCATTTGAAGTTTTATTGGGTGATTGGCAGCTTGCTTTCAGCTTTAGAGATTTTTCCCCTTTCCATTCTTATTAATTTTATTTTTGAATCTGTAGAACGTTAACACACTTCTGAAAGTCAAAACTATGCAAAAAGATATACACTCAGAGAAGTATTACTCCCACAATATCTCTTCTGTTCTATCCTTTATAGGTAACCAGCTTTAATGTTTCTTGATGTACCCTTCCTGTGTTTCTTTTGTAAAAATAAGCAAATATATATGCTTTCTGATTTTCCTTCTTTCTTACACATAAGGTAGCATACTATATATGTTCTTCTGCACTTATCAATATCTCCTAGAAATCACTGAATGTCAATTCATAGAGCTCTTCCTCTTTCTTTCTTATAGCCACACAGCACTCCACTGTGTCTAAGTATCATGATTTTTCAATCAATTTCCTATGTTTGGACATTCAGGTGGTTTCCATGTTTTATGATTACAAATAATAATAATATAATAATAATAAAATAAATAACACTACCTTGTTAATTTAATATTTGTAATATTTAAATATAGTACTACTTAATATTGAATATAGTAATATTAAATATAATAAACTTGTGTGGTTTTATTTTTACATTGTTTGAGGTATACCAGGATGAATTCCTAGAAGTCAGATTGCTGAGTCAGAGGATAAATGCACATATAGTTTTGTTAGATATTACCCAATTTTCTTCCATAGGAATTGTACCATTTTTCATTCCCACCAACAGTGTATGAAAATACCAGCTTCCCTGCAGCCTTCATAACAAGTGTATTGTCAAGCTTCAAATTTTTGCAAATCTGATGAGCCAAGGTTGTATTTTATAGAAAGGAACACATTTACACACATTAAAGATTTATAATGGAAAAATAAAGCAACGCGTGGAGAGGCCACTGGAGAGAATGGGGATGGCAGAAATGACCTAGTGTGTTTTGCATTATATATACATAAACTAGGGATTAAGAAGTACACTGAGATGAAAGAAGAAAAAGGGTGACTAATAAAAACTCAAATTGCTCCTTAATCTCTGAAATTAAAAAGATTATTAAATAAACACAGTACACAAACAAGAGTCAGTTTCACTGAGTGATGAACGAGTTCTGGGATTGCATGTTCAGGTAGGGATAATGCCAAGATGCATTTTCCTCCTATTAAGATGCCAAGATGCATTTGCTCCTTCCTGTTAAATGCCACCTCTATACCCTGTATTTATTTATTTAATGGCATTTGTCTCACCATATTACAATTATTTATTTTCAAGTTGTCTTCTCTCCCAGACAGTGAGCTCGTTGAGGACAGAACTACATCTTATTCCTGTCTGAGTCTTTAGAACAGAATAATTACAGATGCACTTGGTCTCTTGCAAATAAATCTTGACTGAAGGAAAGGAAGGAAGTGTGGAAGGGAAGACGGACATATTCAGTAACAACCTAGAACGGACGCACTATGCATCAAAACGTGAAGTTTCATTCCAGTGTGAGACAGTTGTTCAAGGAAAGACCTTTCCCCATAGTTGACCTGTTGCAGCTTTTCCACAGATGTGTTCTAAATATATTTTTAAATACAAATTCCCATCAGAATAAGAGGAAGGTGTCACATCCCCGGGATGATGGCTAATGCGCAGTAAACCGGGGAAAAAAATAGAAACTTAATGAATTTTGGCAAGATTAATCTTAAGGGGCCTAAGTAAATCTCAAAGCTTTGATTACAGGAGTCAGGGCAGAATAGCACCTTGGTGAGAAATGGAAGACAGTGAATTCAATGGAGCGTGAAATTTAAGCACCGAATCATTTACCAGCAGGCATCATTATTACTAATGTAATAAATAACTACTCTTGAGAGTTTGACAACACTTTCACAGGTCAATGTTTTGAACCCTCACAGTCTCAGGGAATAAGTATTTTGTGATAATCTTTTTACAGAAGAGGAAACCTGGTTTTTACTTACTTTTTCCCAAGATCGCTGGGCCCTGATTTTCTGAACTCTGTGACTGCACACTGCCAGCCAAAGGAGCTGAGTTAAAACCTAACAAGTGATTAGAACTGACTGGAGAAATCAGAAGCCAACTCTAATTAAGGAATTTGCTAATTGCCCTTCTCTCTGAAGACTTTGCTCTACTCTAGGTCTTTAGCCCTGGCACAGACTTGACCTCAATCATGCTTTCTGCAAAACAGCAATGGGCAGAGAGTGTTGTTTCCAAGTAACATTTGGCCACAAAATGAATCTCCCTGTCCTTTCCAAAGCTACACCCCCAAGCCCTTGGAGCACAGAGCTGCCCACTGTCCCCAGAAACCATGCTAAGAGCTTCCTGTTTTGAATCTGTCCAGATCCCACCTCCCTGACACCCCATCCAGGCTTCCCCAAGCATGAGTTCCCCAAGCTCTGGGCCCTACCATTTCTTTCTTGGCTTTTCCTTCATTTCTTGCCCCATTTGGACCTAGTAGCATGGGCTCTGGGCAGTCTACTTCTGGACTGACTGGGAAATTTCCTGAGATGCAGTCCCCAGAACCACCCTCAAGCCCTTCAAGGCATTGCCAGTGCTCAGCGCTCCCCTCAGGCCAAGGTTCAAAATTCTCAATGATCAGAACAAAGAAAGGTTGTCAGAACATCCAGTGCTGTTTCAAGTCCACATGCGAACATCAGCTACCATCTACCACTGAGCACTACCAAAGGGAAATATACTCAAGGGAATGGGGGAATGTTGTAAAGAAAAGATGGGGTGTGAGCGTAGGAATCTAGGTATTCCTGTGTCTCTTGTCTCTAGTCATTGCCACCACAGCATATTGCTTAAGGCATAGGTTCTGGAATCAGCTGCCTGGGTTCAAATTCTGGTTCTTTACTCACTGAATCACTTTGGGCAAGCAACTTACCCTCCTCAGGTCCCCCTTTCTTCATCTGTTAAATAATAATACTAGAATCTATCATTTTATGAGAAATATCTGTGACATATGAATTTGAATTATGTGATTTTGAAAGAATGTGATGGGAAATATTTTAAATAATAATAATAATGGTATAATACTAAGACCTATCTCATAGGGTTGTTTCGAGGAATCAATATAAAATCCACATGAAAGAATTTAGAATCATGCCTGACACATACTAACTATGGTTCCCACCACTTCACTCTACCCAGGCTCCCAATCTCTCTTAATATTTTCATGCCATTTCTAAGCAGCTGTCAAACCCAATCACTGTGTCACTGAGTATCTCATACATTCCCCCCTTCCTCTCCACTCTCTTTGCTACTACTTGAATGCAGACTCTGAGACAGAGTCTACCAATTAACTGCCTTCCCCTGCACGCCTTCTCCTTTTCTCCTTAATGAAAGAGCCCTCCATTTTAGCCTCATATATGGCCATCCCAGTAAGATCCCTTAAATCCCTAGAAGGTAACATTGGGAAGGTGGTGGTAACAGATATCATACATGTGAGACAGGTCACCAGCTTAAGGACACTCACAAGCCTCCTCTACTGTGGTCTCTGCTCCCTGGTTCTTATATCGTCTTGAGCTGGAAGCCATCCTGAATGTATGCCTTTGACTTTCATTTCCTGGGGTTAGGGCTCACCAAAATCCCCACTCCATTTTAAACCTACTGTCAACATCTTCCATGAAGGCCCTTTTTCCAGAAACTAGGAAATAAATAGAAATAAAAATCCATGGTAGATTTCTTCTGGAGTAAATGAATGTTGTGTATCTCAAAGAATCTTCAAACTACTGCAAAGTGAACCTTTTCAGAGGTTCTCTGCCCCATAGGGAAAGGAGTCTTGTGCGGCATTTCCTCACATCTTTCATTGCATTGTACTGCTTTCTACCTTAAGACACCGTAGCGTAACGTCTTGCTTATTTGTATCCCTCCCCCTTCCCAGCTATACCTGACTTCTCTCCTGGTAGACTTTAAACTCTTCAAGGAAGGATTTAAAGCTGGTTCATCTTTACAGCCCAACAAAGTACTTCTAGGCCAATACCTTACACGAGTAGCTACTCATTCCAATATTATATTGTTATTTAGATAATTAATACTATTAGATACTTAAATCAATGAAGATCAGACTTGGTAGAAAGAATCTATGGAAAAGGTATGGCTCCAAACTATCATACAAGGGCTGCATAGGATTTAGACTTGCTAAGGAAAGACAAATGGTGTGAGCAGGTGGGGTGTTGGTCCTAGAACCATGGAACAAATTTCTAAAATAAATCTCCCTCTGCCTCACTCACAAGCATATGTTATTCCCATAGACCTCATTCAGGGGAGCCTTCAGCTTTTAGCATCCTTGCCAGGAGTTCAAAAATTTCTGGAGTAAAGTGAATTACTAGAATTCCCACGTAGCACAGTGGTAAGGAATCTGCTTGCCAATGCAGGAGACGCAAGAGACACAGGTTCAATCCACGGGTCAGAAAGATCCCCTGGAGTAAGAAATAGCAACCCACTCCAGTATTCTTGGCTGGGAAATTCCATGGACAGAGGAGCCTGCTGAACTACAGTCCATGGAGTTGCAAAGAGTTGGACACAACTGAGCAACTGAGCACACAAGGTGAATTAGGACTCTTCCATTCTAGGTACCTTTGGAACAATTTGTCTTCTGGAAAACCAGTTTCAAGAGAAATCTCAGACCCAAGCCCTGTAGGTTAAACAGTTTTCCCAACCCCACAACCTCCATCCAGTTCTGGAATTTAAAAATAGAAGTAATAATAAAGGCTAGGAGCAGGGGTATTGAAGAAATGGAGGGGAAAGTTGAAACAAAATTTGCTGAATATGGTGGTGTTTCATATCCTCCAATCCACAAAATTCATGTTAAATAGGAAGAGAGTAGAATCATGTCAGATTCACTTATAATGGAGCCTTTTAAATTAACTTGTTTGGACTTGCAACCAAAGCAAGAAATTCTACCTCTGGAAGAAAAGCATCTGTTTTATAAGATGGACATTCAATCCCAAAATAATTAACAGTGGTTAAGAAAGGATTCAAACCAATTAGGTTTTCTGTTCAAGTTGATTCCATCCCATTTTTCAATGCCCCTGTGAAGTCTTTATGCAATCCAGGGCAAGCCCCTCACAACCGCAGGAGGTCACAGATGAGAGGGCCGACCTGACCCAGGCTTCATGCAGAGCAGATGTCCCCGCTTCATGCCAATTAGGAGCCAGGAACTGTGCTCTCTGACTCTGGTCTCTGATTATCTGTTTATGTGAAGTTACATGTAACTGGAACCTCTTTGAAAGCTGAGCCGTGTGGAAGCCATTTAAAAATTATTTCACTTCTAATTATAAGCCAGATAGAGCTGTTTTCATGCAAGGGGAGGAACACTTCAGAGACTGTCAAGGTTCAGAACATTCCGTAGGCGACAGGTGGTCTGAATATTTGAAGAACTTTCTGCGTCCAAGATAACCTTGACTGGAGGAGTGAGCAGTGGAATTTTAAAGGAAATATGAACTTTGCATACAAAGTTGGAGCACATGAAACACTTAGCCACATCTCATTTTAGAAAATACATTGGCCAGATGGAATCATTGGGTTTCCCTGGAAGGCCACACAGTGGCAAGGATGAATTCTTGGCTTTGGTGTTGGGCAGAGTTTGGTTAAGTAAACTTGGGAAACTTACTAAATCTCTCAGAGCCTCAGTTTATTTATCCACAAAAGGTAGGAAATAATTCCTACTTACAGGGTTGTTATTCTAAAAATTAAATGAAATAATGTATGTGAAACCACTAGTCCTGGGTTTGGCACATGGCCATTGCTCTACTACTTGACAGCTATTATCCTACTTATTACTATTTTAAATCATAATTATATGTCTGGAATAGTAGGACAGGACAGGTCTACAACATACGACTGACTTAACTTAGACAAGAAGAGTTTACAACTGCCTGGGAAAACTGAACATGAGAAATTCAATCTCCAATGTCACTGCTATAACATAAATCCCAAAGCATTTTATCTTTTCCCATGTTCTTCCTAATTCTTAGCTCTTTCTAGGCAGAATAGTGGAAATTCAATGTAGGGTACAAGATTCAGAATCAAGGACTCCAGGGGAACCAAAAAAACAACTTTTATCCTCTTGAAGTTGAACAGTACACTTCAGGCCTCTCCTGAGTCTCAAAAGGTTATCTCAGGGGTTAATGGTTAGAAAAATGTGAGCACACAGGAACAAAGAATAGCTGTTGGGCCAGGAAACTGGTAACAATTTAAACAATAGATCAGCCATAGCAGAGACAGAGAACTTTTAGTTCCTCCCTGATGGACATAGCTAACAATGTCTGATGTACATTCTAAGTAGTTTACAGAAACCAGACTCCCATCAGATGGAAACTGCTGACCACAGGTAAGTAGACCCCAGACAAGCTGGGACCAGAAGGTTGATGATGTTGACTTCCATCACCACCATCAATGTCCATGAGCTGATTGGGCATCCTGCAACCCACACCCCTAATATTGTCTTTAAAAACTCTTTCCTGAAGGCTATAGGGGAGTTTGTATTTTGAGTACTAATTGCCTATTCTCCTTGCTTGGCACCCTGCAGTACAGGCTATCCTTTCCTTCACCACAAGCTGGTTTCAACAGATTGGCTTTGTTGTGTGTTGGGTGAAGGGATCCAAAAATCCAAGTTGGGAAACACTCTTACATGAAAGCACATCCCTACGTGGAAAACCTAGCAAACTAACCCATCACAGAGTCAGCCAGGATATATTTGGACCAGATGAGCATGTGTACTACACTGGACTCCAGGGAGACACCATCACAGGTAAGGGATGTTATTGGCCTAGGGAACCCAGTATGGTCAACCCTGGTTTTGAATTCTGCCCACTGGAAGTTTAATGAACTGTAAATAAAACAATTATTTCAACAGTACCCAGTTGTCTCATCTGATGGATGAAGCCTAGAGATAGCTCCTTTTAAATCCATCGCACTTCATCAGTTACCCATAAATTTTAAATGTGTCAGCTGGCACTTACAGTCAAAGCTGGATAAAACATCTTGACTTACAGCTTGGTGATGCAGCCAACCTGAAAAAACAGAGAGATAAGTAAGAGGCAATAGTCAAACTATTTTGACAGCAGGTATGACATGGGTATGAACCAGCTAGCACCAGCTTTATACAAAAGACCTGAAAGCCAGGTCTAATTGTGTGATTGAAAAAAGCTGAGCTCCACATCCCCCAAACTGGGCTTAAATGCTGAACTCAACAGGCTTGTAATTACATGCAATACCATGATCGAGCATGACTATATACCATTTTACTACACAAAGGAGAACTATTGAGTTCTATTCACAAGAGAAAGTGCTACAAAGATTCCTTTCTCAGTAGGATGAAAAGAGACACATCACAGCATATATTTTTTCAGCAATTTATTCTTATGAAACCAAGCATAAAGGATAATGCACCTGATTTATGTATTTTTTAATATGCCCTGGGGGAGTTGGAGCAAACCAGGAGAAGCAGGAACAATGATGGGACCCATCCCAATATCAGCAAGATGAGTAGGCAGTTAATCCCAATGTGAGAAGTAAACTTGCTTTGGTTTCCTTGACTGCTCTCCCTCTCCTGTACCCCGTCGCTCATCTCCTGTGCCCCATTCCCCAGCAGACAAGACCACACAAAATCCATCCCAAACTGATGACACTTTCTTAGGTCAAAGGCCCCTAGGAAAGTCCACTAGATCTTTGTTTCAAAGGGCTAATTTCCATCATTGTCAGAAAACCCTGCCTCACAATGAAGACTTATGTAAGGGAGGTGGCTAGCCTTTCAGAGTCACACATATTTCCCCTGGTCCCAAATGTGTAGTCACACACCCCTTTTCTGGAAAACAGAATTATCCCTTTTCTCAACATGTCTACAGAAGTTCCAGATCTCTTCATGGGGATGGCGTAGGAAGTATTTTCAGTGATTCAAAGATGCGTTCTTTGTAAGACAAACAAGGTATCTTTCTCACCCTCTCTTGCTAGAATAGGGGGAAAACACAGATTTAATCTTCAGCAGAGCATACTATTGGGTATATGGTGTACTTTTTTTTTTTTAATTCTCTGTATAGTGGTGCTAGAGAAGACTCTTGAGAGTCCCTTGGATAGCAAGGAGAGCAAACCAGTCAATCCTAAAGTAAATTGACCCTGAATATTCATTGGAAGGACTGATGCTGAAGCTAAAGCTCCAATACTTGGCCCCCTATGCTAAGAGCCAACTTATGGGAAAAGACCCTGATGCTGGGAAGGACTGAGGGCATGAGGAGAGGGGGACAGGGATGAGATGGTTGGATGGCATCACTGACTCACTGGACATGGGTTTGAGCAAACTCCGGGAGATGATGAATGACAGGGAAGCCTGGCGTGCTGCAGTCCACGGGGTCACAAAGAGTCGGACACAACTGAGCAACTGAACAATAGCAACAATAGTAGATGTAGGGTCAACCGTGACACTTCTCCATGAAAACCTGGAACGTTATTGCAGAAAACCCCCCTATTATTCTTTTTTTCTCAGCTTAGAACCTACCTCCTTTTCTTCACATGCCAAATAATGCAGGTAAGAGCCCACTAGAGCATATGCAATTAAGTAAATGTTCTACATAAAGCAATTTGTTTTTCATTTAAAAATGCCAATTTGAAAACAGTAAATTTTTATTTCAGTAGCTTTATATTCATGCCAACTATAGATGTGTTAGTATCGTCTAAAATTGGTAACAGTTTACTAATTAATTTATTGCATTATAGAGATTACAATGTTGTTCACTGCTGTGCGTAATAATCATTGGTCTTTCATGCAGAGTATTTGAACATAAAAACACACTGGTATTTAAAGGATGTGTGTTTACACCAAATAAATTCAATCCAATCCAAAAAAAGAGAAGCTCTTTTCAGTGCAGAAAATATTAAATTTGGAGCAAAATCCGAAAGCTTAGATATCGCCTTTGTTTTCCCAAGTCACTCCATCTCTCTTTTCTCCCTATTAAAAATTTCTTTGACAGGCTGTGGACTTTAACATCAAGAGTCCAAATGGAAAATATGATACCCAAGAGGTGATTATAAACAGGTAGCAAGATCTGCCCCAAGTGTTCTGAATTTGGATCCAGGCACCAAAGTCATTTTTTCTAATTTGCGGCTGTACTTCACACCTGACTTTGGCTCTTACTTTTCTCCTTGGAAACTGAATTCCATGCACAGTTGAGCCCATATTGCTAAATACAAGTACAGAGCCAGACACTGCTTAGAGAAACCAAACTGTGGGTTCAAGCTGAATTAGGCTCATCAGTGAAGTAGCTCAGACCTACTGAAATAGAATTGCTAAAAGCAAAACCCCAGCAATCTGCATTTAACTGTAGTTTAAGCTGAAGTGTGAGCACCACGAGGGACAGAACAGGAGACCATGATGTCATGGTTGAAAGGTCTCCTACAAAGGTCGATACAGGAGGTCATTGGGCAATTGTGTTCTGATTAGATTGTTTTGTCTGAACACGGTGTGAGGCTACACTGCTGTGAGTGGCATTGCCCTATTTTAAAGGGCAGACCCTTCACGAAGCCAATGATCCTAGAACAGGACATTCAGGTTCAGCAGGTATACTTG
Source organism: Moschus berezovskii (assembly GCF_049115385.1). Lineage (NCBI taxonomy): Eukaryota > Metazoa > Chordata > Mammalia > Artiodactyla > Moschidae > Moschus > Moschus berezovskii. Next base: position 28,697,773 of record NC_142461.1, read on the forward strand.
AGATTAGAGGCAGCAACATCCTTCCTCTTGGTGGACCTGGCCCTCCTCTACTGGACTCTTTCTTAGTAATGCAGAGATTCTTAGGGTGCTCCTGGTTATGGGATGGGGATGTTACCTTTGACTAGGGTCACCAGTTGGAGCATGCAAAGGAAGGGACCCGAGACAGCTGCTCCAGCTGCAGCCAGAGCTGGCTGCACACAGTAAGCGGCTCTCTGCATTTGTATCTTTGTTGTCCCCAGCGAACCTGCAGTTATGTCTGAATCACATACCAGTCTGGTCTCAGTTGTGCTTTAGGGGAAAATCTGTGTCTTTTCCTGGTATTTAGGGAACAGAGCCCAGGAACTAGTGCACTAGACAGCAATAAACAGCCCACCAAGAGGGCCACAAATTTCCAGAGAGAAGAGTTAGAACCCCAGGAGTTCAGCCATCCATAGAGAGCGCCCTCTTCTGATAAACCTGGGATGTGAATGTATTAAGACAAAAGGGGAAAGACCTAGAAAAAACCCAAGCAGGGTGTAGAACCATGAAATATTAATAGAAGATATGTGTGTGGTCAAGTAAAACACGCCATTCTCAAGAAGGGATCATCTGAGACCACTGAGAATAAGTGAGACCTTGCCTTTCACAGAGAACTCCTGGAAAGAAAGCAGGAAGAAACAATGAGAAAAAGTTACAGAGCAGAACAACAGGTATATAACTATAGCAAACATGAAGATCAAAGCAACGCATGAAGCGCTGACTTCCTGCCAACGAGGAATCCCACATGAACTTTGAGATGGATCAGGCCTAAGAGCTTCGCTAAAATATCACTGCTCCCACAGTGGTCCCAGAGGGCTGAGTTACCTCCCCAGACACCAAGAGTCTAAATAACCACAGCTAAACAAAGTTGATCTGAATGAAAACTCTTATTCCAAGTTGTTTAGCTGGTGCCAGGAGAAGGGTCGGGAGAAAGTAGTTATTACTATTAGGGTACTGACCTGTCCTGGGGCTTCCCTGGTGGTGCTAGTGGTAAAGAACGCACTTGCCAATGCAGGAGATGCAGGAGACATGGGTTCAGTCCCTGGGTTGGGAAGATGCCCTGGAGGAAGACATGGCAACCCACTCTAGAATTTCTGCCTGGAGAATCCCATGGACAGAGGTTCCTGGCAGGTCCACAGGGTCACAAAGAGTCAGACACAATGGGAGAGACTTAGCACCCATGCACACCAGTCCTAGGTGGAGCTCTCCAGAAAGGATGTCCTAGCATAGCAGCCAGGGTGGAAGGGCCAAGGAAGGATACGACCCTCATGAAGTAGCTGGAAGTTACAGATGGAGAAGGTGTTTCATTCCATGTTTTGTTCATCCCACCAAGTAGGTGCAGCATCTTCCTAACTAGTCTCTCTGCTGGCTTCACCTCTCTGCCACTTCCTTCCCCAAGCAATTCCTCTGCCTGCTAGGGTCGATGTTCACAAAACCAACCATGCTGCTCACCATGCTGAAGCCCTCCAGCAGCTCCCCGCAGCCCTCAGGGTGGCTTATGAGCTCCTCAGTGCAGCACCTGAGGCTGAGGCCCTCTGCCGTCTCACTCTGACACCATGGCCCTCTCTCCACTCCCCGTATCTCACTGGCAGAGTCAACATGGTGCCTCAGATGGCAGGAAGGTGTGGGGAAACTAAGCCCTGCACAGCAGATGGCCTCATGGGCAACTAGGCCTCGCAGTGAAGCACAGGGGACACAGAGAGTGTCCCCAAGACAGGATGCCGCCACAGCTCCACAGAAGGCTCAGCTCTGGCCATCGGCCCTGTGGCAGTCATGGGAGGGCCCCTCGCAGACCTCCACATCCAGGAGGCATGATTAACCAAGGGCCCCAGGGTCCACCCTCAGAAAGCTAGAGCCACCTTCGTGCTGAGGCCACCGTTCCCACAAGCCGCTCCTGGCCCATGGCTGAGCACAGCAGGTCCATAGCCAGGCTGGTGGCTGTCTTGGCTTTAAGATTCTCCAGGAAGCTGGCTAAACCTTCCTCTTCTTAGTGGCAGTCTAGGATGTTGCCACCAACCCTCCCTCCTCCCCTACTCTGCTCAGACTTCCATCACAGCTGGACAGCTCTCCCCCATTTTCTCTTGTGTAGGCATTGTCCCTAATAAAATCTGTGCAGGTTTAATGCTGTCTCCAGGTCTGCTTCCCCCAAGACCCAGGTGAACACAGCTCTCAGGAAAAGAGAGACAACAGTTGTTTATTTGGAATCTGGGACCCTTAGCCCCTCATTCTTTCACCCCTCGAATATCCATGCACACCTGGTGCTGTTAGGTATGGGGGCAGGGGGCACCAGGGTAGCACTCCCAGAAGGAAACAGGTGGGAGAAAGAAAGTAAGTCAGGTCAGAATCTGCCCATCTAACTAGAACCCTGGGCACTGCCAAGAACACAGCCCAGCTCTACTCCAGACTCTGATGAGAGAGGAGACAAAACCATTCCTGACACTAACCCCTTTGTGGAATATTCTTCACCTTTAGTAGAATGAACATGCGCTTGAAGAATACCTAGCCAGGCTGATGGGCAGGACCCAAGTACAGATAAGACAGGAAGGGAGGCTAGAGGGTTAGAAACCATATAGGAAATAGACCCCAGCAAGAATCCAAATGCAAAAACCAAGCTAAACTTACTTATAACACACCTTCATCATAAAAACCCACAAAGTCACCATCAATCAGGTGATCCTGTAGCAAAAAAAAAAATACTTTAACCAAGTTAAGAGTTTTAATAAAAATGAATCTGGTGAGATGAGAAAATGTTGTTAACCATCAGTGTCACCTAATCATGGCTAACAAGGATTCTCATGCTTTTACTTGACTGAGGATTAAGACAGTGATGGCAAGTTTATTAAATCAAGTCATTGTAATTACACACCCAGCTAACCCTGCAAAGCTCTGCTCCATGATCCGTGCTGGGTATCATTTAACTAAGAGCATAGAGGTGATGGGCCTCAATAATCAGGCTAATCTGCCTATTTGTCATGTTCTGTGGGATGTGACAGAAAGGAATTTCAACATGTTCTGAAGACAGGTTGGACCAGATGAGTGACAGCAGATGAGCCTCTATAGCCCACCAAGAAAATCAAGGGGCCTAAAACTTGTTAAATCTCCACATCTGTCACTAGGTGCTTCAACACCCTCAAAGAGATTTTACAAAGACAGAGCAGAAAGAGAACTAACAGACAAAAACGTGGGGCTTAGGCCAACCTCATCAACCAGACTCTCTTCATTATGATGTGGCTTAACCAGATGTTGGAAGTTAAAGTCTTTTCGAAAGGTCTTCTTCTGGTTATGGGATGATAGCTAACAGAGCCAGGTCCAGGCAAACCGTGAATAAGGCAGCCTGCTCTCTGCAGCATCCTCCCTTCCCTTGTCTGTCCTGAAATGCCTTCTGCCATCTCTGTTCTAAGGTTCCAATTCCAGGACCTCCTAAGGGGAGTGGAAAAAAGGATAGTTGTTAAATGTTCCATTTAGTCATCTTCTCTCTCCCCTTCTTACCACAGAACTACCACAGTGGGGGTTCACTGATAAATTTCCAGTTTCCAGCAGAGGGTTGTTGACTAAAAAAATATTCACAACCTAAAAGTTGGGAGCTATGTTTTATTTGGTTGAAATTTTTAGGACTTCAAGCCCAGAAGACAACACCTCAAGTAACCCTAACAGGGTTACTCCCCTCCAGGGAGGAGCCAGGTAAAATAGAAGTTTTGCAACAAAGGACCGGTAGTCTGAACATCAAAAGATTATCATTAGTTTAAGAAAACCAGACATCCCAAGTTAAGGAATTTAGCTCTTTTCTATGTGTGGGAAGATGCAAGAGTCTGGGCTCCCTGAAATCATTCCTCTCACGTGTATCTCAGTTATGAGGCCAGTATCCTATGTTTTTCACATCCTGAGCTCCCTTGGGGCTCACCATAGGAAGTGACTGCAGTCTGGTGGCTGCCAGATGGCAGGTATTCTTCCTGAGTGCCCTTAGAGCTCACCAGCTCAGATTAGGGGGTTGTAATTACTGATGACTATGACAAGAGAGTTCCAGAAAAACATCTATTTCTGCTTCATTGACTATGCCAAAGCCTTTGACTGTGTGGATCACAATAAACTGGAAAATTCTGAAAGAGATGGGAATACCAGACCACCTGACCTGCCTCTTGAGAAACCTGTATGCAGGTCAGGAAGCTACAGTTAGAACTGGATATGGAACAACAGACTGGTTCCAAATAGGAAAAGGAGTACGTCAAGGCTGTATATTGTCACCCTGCTTATTTAACTTATATGCAGAGTACATCATGAGGAACGCTGGGCTGGAAGAAGCACAAGCTGGAATCAAGATTGCCGGGAGAAATAATAACCTCAGATATGCAGATGACACCACCCTTATGGCAGAAAGTGAAGAGGAACTCAAAAGCCTCTTGATGAAAGTGAAAGAGGAGAGTGAAAAAGTTGACTTAAAGCTCAACATTCAGAAAACTAAGATCATGGCATCTGGTCCCATCACTTCATGGGAAATAGATGGGGAAACAGTGGAAACAGTATCAGACTTTATTTTGGGGGGCTCCAAAATCACTGCAGATGGTGATTGAAGCCATGAAATTTAAAGATACTTACCCCTTGGAAGGAAAGTTATGACCAACCTAGACAGCATATTAAAAAGCAGAGACGTTACTTTGCCAACCAAGGTCCATCCAGTCAAGGCTATGGTTTTTCCAGTAATCATGTATAGATGTAAGAGTTGGACTAGCTGAGCACAGATGAATTGATACTTTTGAACTATGATGTTGGAGAAGACTCTTGAGAGTCCCTTGGATTGCAAGGAGATCCAACCAGTCCATCCTAAAGGAGCTCAGTCCTGGGTGTTCATTGGAAGGACTGATGTTGAAGCTGAAACTCCAATACTTTGACCTCCTAATGCAAAGAGCTGACTTGAAAAGACCCTGATGCTGGAAAGATTGAGAGCAGGAGGAGAAGGGGACGACAGAGGATGAGATGGTTGGATGGCATCACCAACTCAATGGAGATGAGTTTGGGTGAACTCCAGGAGTTGTTGATGGACAGGGAAGCCTGGTGTGCTGTGGTTCGTGGGGTCACAGTCAGACACGACTGAGCGACTGAACTGAACTGAACTGAGCAGTCCCAGGAGATAGTGCAAAGGTGAAAGGAAAACGGTGAAGACAAAAGCAGGGCCACAGTTAACAGAGACATAAGCAAAAATAATATGTTAGAGGAACTCAACCTGTAATATATGTCTAGAATACGCAAGGGGAGAAGCAAACACATGGGTCACATGTTTACACTAGTTTGTATGTGTTTGTTTTTTAATTCAGTGCTTTGGCATACATAATCAAAATGAGGGCTGATTTGTGATAAAGTAAATTTAACTGAAGGATGGTACTTTTCTTACATTTCCTTACAAAAACATCTGGCCTTCCCGGATATCCCCAATATAGTTTCTAAATGATGTTTGCTAAAAATCAAAAGCATAAAAATTAAAAGACAACCCAGTGTGAAAGCAAAGTCTTGAAAGGATCTTAATCCTAAAGGTGAAAAGGTTTCCCATGGGGAAAAAAATGTAAAGTGTTGAAAGCAAACACAGACTCAAACAAGGGACTAATGCTCATCGAGGCTGAGTCTCATCAAAGGTCACACAGTGGAGAAGAGCTTCCAGGATCCAGGTCATGGATTCTTTCCACTCTAATCTGGCCTGAGGGTATGTCCTTGCCCGTTCTCTGACACAAATAATGACTTATCTTCAAGTTCTCAGTATTTGAGACTGGCGTTTCTGTAGGATAGTAAAGCCTTGTCTAATACTTTTTTTAACTGAACTGTTTTTCTCCAGGAGTCTGTTCAGATCCTCTTTCCTGACCCTCCCCACTCTGTACTTTGATTCAAGCCTCTGGATTTATTTAGTCGTGGTTGGAGTAAAGAGACAGGGGAGGAGATGGTGTAAAAGCATCTCTAATAAGCATAAGCTGACTGACTGCTAAATCCTTTTCAAGAATTGAAGCTCTTGCTGTCCCACTGCCTTTCAGTCAAATTACAGAGAATGACGATTTGGATGATTAGGTCTGTGATGAAACTGGTTATAGAACCTATTTCAGAACACACAGTGGTTCCCACTTAAATCAGAACACGAAGACCTGCCAAAGATACTCTATCTAAAACTATTTCAACTCGTTCCGGTCTTCTGCACATGTCAATATTCTCTCCTTCACAAAGGTAATCAATAACTTAAGAGAAAAAACAAATCTTGGTGAAAAAAATATATTTGTTTCTCTTTGCTGTGTAAAATACTACTTCAGTTCTGCCACCTTCAGCTGTATTTGTTACCCCTAATTAGCTGGGTTTTGTTCTACTGTAAGCTATCCTCTGAACGATTCTTGTTCTCTGTGTTTACTTTCGAAATTGAATTTTTTCATTCTCAAGCTTGCCAAGGATGCTATTGTAGACAGTCCAAGCTCATGCAGCGTAAAGTTAAGATCTGATAGCAATCTGATTTAGTGTGATCATCAGAGAGCATCAAATCAGTTCTGTTAGTCCCAAATGCCCATTTTTCAGATCTGAGAGGTCCTGAGTAGCTCTGAAAATCAATCATGTTAACTGGCTACTAGCCAAACTTCCAGCACCCTAAGTGCTACAGAGACCTCGTCTAATTATTGTTAACAGGCATGAACTATTACAAATGAGTCACTACCTAATTTTGAATAAATTCATAACTTATTCCATGCAGAATTTACCAGAGCAAACCTTACATGTTATGATGTTGATGACAACAACAAAGAAGATGAGTTGGATGGTGTTTTCCTCCATCATGATGAAAACTAAAACATGTACCATATTTAGTCAAGAACTCTGTCTACAATCATTGAGGCAGCTCCTTGCTCCTCTGTCCTCCCCCTAGGATTCCCAATATGCTTCTCCACCCGATACCCCAAGAGAGAAATAGACTGAAAGTCAACTACATCATACTTACTTTTGGCAAGTGGGATTACTCTTTCCACTAGAACTATTAATATCTCCTTAAGGGGTTTTGTTTCCTGCCCTGAATTCACTGCAGATTTGTTATAATAGTGTAGGAAATATCAAGTAAACGCCTTTAATACCATGTCTGAGAGGCAATAACATCGTGGAGAGGAATGAGCTAGCTAGCCTTTAGAGCTGTGATAAATATTCCCTTTCTCCAGCCAGTTTCTAGTGTGAATCACTAGAAACAGAGAAATTCACGGATGTGTTGAATATTTGTTTCATCAAAACTACATGTAATACTGCAATGGGAAGCATTATAAGTAAATGTATGAAATACTAGAATTTCTTTAAAAAGAAACAGAGAAAACTTGAGAAGTATGAAATGAGCTGATAAATGTGGATAGGCTTTGGTGAAAAAATATATTCGATATACTGATGAAACATACAAATACTTGTTTTCATTGTTATTTGATTCATGCACATACAAAAACCCTTAAGTGCTGCTTTGTGATGAACAAGATATTCACTTACAAAAGACCCAAGAACTGCCAACTCTTTCTTGGTAGGAAACTTTTTTGCAGCTTTCTTTGTAGAAAAGGATTCAGATTGTAGGGAAGTCATTTTGGGTCCTTTAGACGGCCTCTGCAGGCTGAATCTGATGATTTGCAGAGCTCCCTGTGACTGGATGAGCCAAGGATAAGAAGAAAGATGGTGTTTTCAAGCTTACAGACTGAAGAGGAAAACCCCCCAATTTCTCATAAGAAACAGGTAAGAGAATGGTGGGAATTTGCTGATGAAGTGATGGTAAATGCTTAACAACGTCTCTCTAGGGGGAAAAAAATGTGTGCGTATATGGCTATAGTATGTTTATAGGTTTAATATAAATTTCACTGATATAAAGGATATATAGCACTGATTAATAAGTAATAAATTATACAACACCCTTTGTTGTAAATCCCATGTAGCCAATGGACTCACACAGTGTTTTCTTGACTTTTGTCAAATACCTGTATCCATAGTCAAGCTATGGCTGCAAATGACAAACCAGTATAGTTATAACACAAATGTTGGTTGATAGCTTCCTTCCCATTAACAAGAAAAAAGAAGGTAAAATGATTAATATGGATGTCAGAACTTCTCTTGCTCATCAACAACATGGTGACCTCCTTGCTGAATCAGATATTAGTATCAAATACTATGAGAATTTCCTCCATTTTTTTGGACTATTCTCAATGCCACAGGTACAGATATGACCCACTTTTAAGTTTAATATGCGTTATTTGCTTTTATCCATTATTTTCTTAAGTCTAGGCAATCAACAAAACAAAAATAAATCAAGCCCTAATTTGTCATATTTTCAGATTTCCAGGGTGTAAATTAGCCCCCCATGACTGATTCCAAGCTACCAATATGATGTCGTGAATGCTGCTGGGAAGAAATGAGAAGCAGTACATGTGGTGGATATAATTCCACCACACTGATAAAATAGATACAAATAACCTCAGCAGCATAGATAGCAGTAAAATGTAAAATAAATAGTAAGTGATGAGGTCTGATTTACTTCTTTGATATAATTTATTTAATTGTAAGTATATATAATTTAATTTTTAATAATAGGTACAAAATTCCTGACAATTTTATAATAAGTTATAAGACAAGCAAGCTGGTATGAACCAGTACCAATACACTTCTGAAGTGTACCCAAAATGTACCCATGCGGACTGGACTTTTTGAGAGGCTGAGCATTTGAGACATTCACACATATAGGTTTTACGTGTATAGGGAAGTTGCTTACTGTGAAATAATAGAAAAATATGTATATAAGCATTGGTATCTGTCCCCAGTGTCTGGCATGGGGCTTCTAAACCCTCAGAATTTCCTGGGTGATAGCAATGTCTTTTATTCTAATAAGGCAACTCCTGAATCCCTCCCCACTCTGCAGGGGGTACTGGTCACCAGAAAGACCAAATGATTAGAAGATTGGAACTTTTAGCCCCACCCCACCCGTATTCTCCAGGAGGGGAAAAGAGACTAAAAATCGAGTTAATGACTGGTCATTCCTATGTGATAAAGCCTCTATAAAATCCCAAAAGTACCGGGTGCAGAGAGCTTCCAGGTAGGTGAACACATTCACATGTCAGGAGGATGGTGCATCTCAGCTCCACAAGGACAGAAGCTCCTGCACTCTGAACCCTTCGAGAACTCACTCTATGAACCTCTTCATCTGACTGTTCATTTGTATCCTTTATTATATCCTTTATTAAATAGTAAACATAAATGTGTGATTCCCTAAGTTCTGTGAGCTCTTCTAGCAAATGATGAAATCCACGAAGGAGCATAACGGGAAACTCCAACTTGTAACCAGTGAGACAGAAGTTGCGGGTAACCTGGAGACCTACTATTTGCAATTGGCATCTGAAGCAAGGTTCTTGTGGGACTGAGACTTTAACTTGTGGAGTCCACGATAACTCTGGTTGGTGTCAGGATTGAATTGAATGGTAAGATGCCTAATTTGTACCACAGAATCATTTGAAATGTGGAAAACCCACACATCTGGGGTCAAAAGTGTTGTGAGTGCAGTAGTATTATAAGAGTAAAAGAGAAACACAGGAAGAATGTGGTTTTTCCTTTATGCCTACTTTTGGCCCACTTACTTGAAATGGTCGTTAAGATGTAGGGAAACCCCTCTGAGCTCTTGACCAAACTTCTGGACATCTCTGAAGGCTCCTCCTAAGTGTCTGTGTAAATTTTCACATATGATTTTTCCAGTCCAACATTTATATCTAAACAACTATTTTGTTTTATCTTGAATCCCACCCATGTAAGGGGTGGGGTTCTTGAGCCTAGTTTTTTCTTTTTCAACACACAAACTGATTAGCTAGGGTCCACCAGGAAGCTATGGTCAGCTGATCAACCCCAAGAAGATGGTAGGCAGGAAAAGGCAAGAGAATACCTGAATGATTCCGTGACATCATTTGGGAGATACTGAATCCAGGAAGAGAAGGCAAGAAAATAAAGTTCTTGAACCATGTTTTAGTGCTTAGGTGAGACTCGCTGCAGTACTCTGCCTGCCTGGGCACCATTCAATCACTCAGGATGGTGCCCAGACCCTTATTTTAGAGCTTAACAGATCTACCACCACTTCACCTCCATGGCCTAAGCCTAAGAAAACATAAACATCAAAATTAGTCTAATTCAGAAGGAGTCCTATTTGTGGACTTGGAAAATTGCATGGATCTTCTACAAACCCCAAGTCACCCTTAGGTAAGGAAGGCATGAGAGTGGAAGGCCAGTCTTATACACAATTTAGGAAATTCTCCTGGTGATATTTTCTATAACTTCAAAAAATTATCAATGTTTAAATATCAAGAAGGAAGTGGTAATCATCATGAAAAGCCTGCTAAAAGTTAGGCTCTCAAGCCAAAGAATTCAGAGCTAAAATCTCTCCTTTCCTACTTGTTAGCTGTGTGACCTTCAGTGGGTTGCTTGATGTCTCTGAGCCTCCATTTCCTCATTAGTAACATGAGGATAATAGTTTTGCCCATATTTTGGGGCTATCTGAAGGTTAAATGTTTTATGTTTCTAAAGCAATTAGTACATGGCAGTCAACATATTAGCTTTTTAAAAATAATAAGCATAACAAAAGGAAGCAGGAAAAGAGAAAAAGCATGAAGTACAATTTTACTTCTATATTTTGTAGCACGTTGAAAAAAGATCACAATATTTGTAGGTCCCTTCATCAAGAGGTAGAATCTATTTCTCCACCTCTTAAATATAGGCTTGGCATGTAACTGGCTTTGGTCAAGGGACTATTAGCACATGTGACACAAGCAAAAGCTTGATAGTACTTGCACAAGTGCATGACAATTACTCGCCTCCTTGCTGATGGGAACTTTTCTGCCATCATGTGAACTGCCTACTGGATAATAAGACAGGTGGCCTTCATCACGAGGTTATCATCAACTGCTAGAAACATGAGTGAAGTCACTCTAAACTATCCAGTCCCAGCTAAGAACAGAAGAACCACTTATCTGACCCACAGAATAATGAGCAAAATATAAAAGGATCATTGTTTTAAACCACTAAAGTTGAAGTTGTTCATTAGGCAGCAAAAGCAAACAGATACTGTTCTGATTACACCTATGTAACAATATTCATGCCTTTAAATAAGATCTAGGGGTTACTAAGATAAAAGACTCTTACCCTCAATGGCTCAAATCTTACAAGTGAGAGAAACAAGACACAGAAATAGATATTACAATTCAGCATAGTAGTTGCTGATATGTCAGGATGTTAGCTACAAATAATATTTTTTAATGTCCCTTTAATACTGTGATCAGTTATATGGGCTTCCCTGGTGGCTCAGATGGTAAAGAATCTGCCTGCAATGCAGGAAACCTGGGTTTGATCCCTGGGTCAGGAAAATCCCCTGGAGAAGGGAATGACTGCTGCTGCTGCTGCTAAGTCGCTTCAATAGTGTCCGACTCTGTGCGACCCCATAGACAAAAGTCCACCAGGCTCCCCCGTCCCTGGGATTCTCCAGGCAAGAACAATGGAGTGGGTTGCCATTTCCTTCTCCAATGCATGAAAGTGAAAATTGAAAGTAAAGTCGCTCAGTCATGTCTGACTCTTAGCAACCCCATGGACTGCAGCCTACCAGCCTCCTCCGTCCATGGGATTTTCCAGGCAAGAGTACTGGAGTGGGGTGCCATAGGGAATGGCTACCCACTCCAATATTCTTGCCTGGAAAATTCCATGGACAGAAGAGCCTGGCAGGCTACAGTCCACAGGGTCGCAAATTGTCGGACACAACTGAGCAACTAACACTGTGATCAATGTACTTGTGCATTAAATTTGTAAATTAAGTTTAAAAGGAGTGATTTAAAACTATTGAGCTGGGAATTCCCTGGTGGTCCAGTGGTTAGGATTCGGAGCTTTCACTGCTGTGACCAGGTTCAATCCCTGGTCGGGGAACTAAAATCCCACAAGCCACATGGCAAGGCAAAAAGCAAAAGCAAACGAACAAGCTGCTGAGACATCACCTGCTCCAGGACACAGAAAGATATGTTGTCCTTGGAACCTCCTGAATCTGAAGGAGAAAGTCAGTCTGGATAATCATTTCCATTACTTCAAACAACCTCGCATCAAAGTCAGGATTCATGGATTTACCCAAAGTTATCTACATTATCATTTCAATTAAACATATGGCCGAGGAACCTACTGAGGAAGGCTTGAGTGATAGCCATGAAATCAATAAGTCTTTCTGGACTTATCGATTTAGCATTCTCCGTGCAGTAGAATTGATTTATGTCCTCAGATTTATTTTGATAACTCAATGATAACTCCACTATTCCTAAATTAATGTCATCTTTTCTTCAGGCCAAAATTTTTTCTAGGCAAGGAAAAAAAAATCTTACATCAAGCCAAACTGATTTCGCTAAGTAATTCCATGGCTAACAGGATGCCATAAATCAAAGAAAACCACGCATGACTATAATTGTAAATCATCCTTGCCATGGAAGAGTACCGTGGCATTTATTTGTCAGAATGGTGATTGCATCATACAGGGTCTCTTTCCTGTCAAAATTTGTACCTTCCAATACAAACCCTATAGTCTAATGTGCAGTTTCTTAAGTGCAATAGATTGCTTTAAAACTACATTAATTTCTATCTCCCACCTCTCTAGTTTCTAGAATGTATGAGACCCGTAGCTCTCATTTCCTAATTATCAGGATTTTATTGAACCAGATAAACCATCGTCTTTGTGCAAGGAATATTTATTCATCTCAGGCACATGTGGTAAGACAATTAGCCAATGTCATGTAAAGGGGTAACTTTGCAAATGCTTTATGGAAAAAAAAAAAAAAAAAACAGTATTTTCCAACCAGATCTATAAACCAAAAAGAAAAACAGAGAAATTTTTCCATAAAGGGACATCGGAATGAGATTGTCCAATCAATCACCAAGTCCCGCCAAGCCCTCCTCTATCTCTGATATCCACCCAGTTCTCTCTGTTGACACAGCTCCGTGAGGTCCGGGAGAGCGTCACTGCTCCACGCAGGACTGCTGCAGCCTCTCTCGCTACCACACGTGTGCTTTTCCCAACTCTCTACCCTGCAGCTAGAAGGATTTAAAAAAAAAAAAAACAATGCAGAGCTAATCATGATGTTACTGTCTAATGCTGTCCCAGGCTCTCAGAAGAAGGAAAAAAAAATGATCCAAGTGGTCTGCCTGCCTCTGCCGTGGCCCCCACTCTGCTCCAGCCAGGCTGAGCTTCTCACCACACCTCCAACACACCCCTCAAGCCCAATATACAGACACTGGTCCCTCTGCCACCCTCCCTTTCCCAAGCTCATCCCCACCCTCCGATAGCTCTGGGCTCAAGTACCACTTCCCCAGGAGGGCTCCCCCAAGCCCCTGAAGGGATTAGATCCTTTGACATGCCTTCAGCACCTTTACAGCCCTTGCTGATCTTGTTTAGTTTCTGCCCTTCCTGCTGGACGGTAGCTCCCCGAGGATGGGGACAATGTCTCCACGCCCCTGGCCCTGCCAGCACCAGGCACCTACTGATGTTCAACCTATGTTTGACAACTCTTGACTGAGATGGGGCAGACCATCATCCTCAGTGGGGACAGGGAGTGAAAGAGTAAGACCATGCCACTGGGCAGAGCGGATGAGAAGGAATAGGAGGAGGGAGACACCAAGGAGCCCTGGGGGGAAGGCGGGGCCAGGCCGGCCAGCTGTGAAAGTCTCAGGTGCTGTCATTATCATTACTAAACCTTCCCAATTAAACTATTTATTTGCAAAGAACTTCAGACCGACACAGAAGTGGCCAAAACAATACGACCGAACTCCCATATCCTCTTTCACTGCCTTTCACTAACATCTGTCTCCATATATGTGTATTGATGTATGCGCTGATATGCACATTATATATGTATATATAAATGTGTCTTGAACCATTTGAAATAAAGTGTCAACATCATGATCCCCCACCCCTAATACCCTGAGCATGCATCTCTCAAGTTCCAGGACATTCTCCCCTCTAATCACAGCAGCAATTATCCAATTCAGGAAAGTGAACAACATTAATACAATATTGTTATCTAATCACAATCCATATTCAAAATTTACCAACATAATTAGTGAATTTAAACATCTGCAACAGTTACCAGTTGGGGGCACCTAAAAACTTAGCTGGGCCAAACCCCGTCTCAGAAGTTCTCCAGAGTGGTGAATTACAAAAACCCAATAAAACCCCCAAAGAGGGAAAGTTTCAAGTAAAGTAAAATCCCTATGTTTTCCCTGAACAGAAGCAAACCAACTCTGAGCACAATCCAGTCTGACCTCCCAAAAATCATCCAGAGACAGCCTCCTTGGGTTTAAAACACTTTCAGTCCAATCAAATCCATCATGAATGCCTTGCGGGACGAGTCAATAGCAGGACACCCGTTCATTCCCAAATGTAAGTTCCACCTCTCCCGGCTGGACCAAAGGAAGACACGGAAACAGAGTTAACAAGGGCAGGGACAGCAGCTGGTCTGGGACAAGCACAGTCAGGGGACACCTGGTCAATTAAACGGCCCATGGGAGGCAGTTCACACTCAGAAGAGCAATTTAAGCTCTTTATGATGGCTGATGGGCCCTGAATTAGTGATCCCTTCCTGAGGAGGAGATCTTGAAATTATCATCGAAGGTGACTGCCCCACACTCACTGGAGGTCACCGAGGCGAATGAGCTATTAGTCCATATTAAAGAGGCACGATCGCCATGGTAATGGTGCTAGTATGTCGTACAATTACGGGCGCCTTGACCTTGACTGCCATTTGGTCCTGGGCACCTTGTCTCAGAAGGAAATTGAAGAGGCCACAGGAGAGCCACAGGATGATGAAAGGGCTCTAAATGAAGAAATGTTTAATTATATAATCAGCTGGTTAGGAGGAAGAAAGGAGAAAAGGGACAGAGGTATAGACACAGAAAAGGAAGCAGAGGTGACTGAGCGAGGCCCCCAGAGGTTCTCAATTTGACTTCTATCAAACATCCACGAGGCTGCTTTTCAACGAGAATCTTCAGTTGATCAACAAATTCTTTTAAGGAAATAAAGGCCTGCACAGCCAAGCAGTTTCAAACACCTAAATAAATATAAGTCTACTTAGAATTGACAAAAAGTTTAACCCCTTATGAACTGTGTTTTATCTTGGAAACCGGATAGAATAGAGTCCGGAATCCAGTTGGTGGTGGTTGTCGGGAAAATTGCCATCTGCTAGAAAGGTGTGATGGAATACTCACTCTGACTCCATGGTCAGCAAACCAAGGCCCAAGAGCCAACTCCAGCCTGTGAGCTATTTTTTATATGAATAACATTGGCAAGCTAAGAGTGAGTTTTGCATGTTAAAATGTTTGGGGAAAAAAATCAAAAAGGGGATAATATTTCCTGACACATGAAAGTTTGATGAAATTCAAATTTCTGTGTTCAGGAAGTATTAATGGGACACAGACACATCCATTCGTGTCTATACTGCCTACAGCTGCTTTGACCCAATAACAGCAGAACTGAAGACTTGTGACAGAGACGGTATGGGCCACACGTCTAAAATATTTACTTTCTGGCTCTTTTAGGGAAGTCTGCCCACTCTCGCTCTGGTATGTTGTAAGTGTTAACTATTTTCAGTGTGTTACCAGGTGGGGAGATGGGGAAAAACGGATAGGTAGAGAGTTTGGGATGGACATGTACACACTGCTGTATTTTAAAGTGGCTAACCAACAAGGACCTACTATATAGCATAGGAAACTCTGTTCAATGTTATGTGGCAGCCTCCCATCAGGGAGGGGAGTTTTAGGGGAGAATGGATACATGTATATGTATGGCTTAGTCCCTTTGCCATTCACCTGAGACTATCACAATGTTGTTAATAGGCTATAAAATAAACAATTATATTGCTTATAATAATAGCCTATATATAATATATAGGCTATTTATATATTTATAATATATAAATAGCTTAATATAAAATTAAAAAATTTATTTAATGATCCCCTAAAATACATATATATATATATATATATATTTTTTTTTTTTTTCCAGTGTGGCTGAGGCCTGGACAGCCTCGGGACGCTGCAGTGTCAGGTCAGCAGCTGGAGGATCATTTACATCTATTGCTGGAGTCCTAGGCCTGGGTTCAGGGTGGGAGGGAGGAAGAGGGGAGGTAGCAGGTGGAGGTGCTCAAAGGATCAACACAAAGGGACCAAAGGAAGCTTGAGCGGCAGCTAAGAACCCCATGCGGGGTGCCTGGCTGCCTACTGGACTCCAGTAGAAGACAACCTGAGGTCAGATGCTCAGGGTCCTTGGCTCCCAAGCAGTCTTCTGTGGGCACACAAAGGCTATTTGTGCTCTAAAACCAGGAGAAGACCCAATCTGTCAGCATGGGAAATACCCAGAGGTGTAAGATGCATCTCAGTTTTACAGAGTTGTTTTTAAATATATCAACTATATAGGAAAACATTATTTTATTCATATAAATACAGGATACAGTATTGTGCATCCATAAGAAAATAATACCTTTTGTCTATTTGGTTATTTGGTCGACTGAGAGACTTTCACTTTCACTTTCCAAATAACTCTTTCAAGGCAAATTTATTGGGGGCTTCCCTGGTGGCTCAATTGGTAAAGCATCCACCTGCAATGCAAGAGACCTGAGTTAGATCCCTGGGTTTGGAAGATCTTCTGGAGAAGGGAAAGGCTACCCACTCCAGTATTCTGGCCTGGAGAATTCCATGAACTATACAGTTCATGGGGTCACAAAGAGTCGGACATGACTGTTTGACTTTCACTTTTGTCTAATAGTCTATTGGAAGTCTTTGCGACCCCATGGACTATAGTCCATGGTCCATGGAATTCTCCAGGCCAGAATACTGGAGTGGGTAGCCTTTCCTTCCTCCAGGGGATCTTCCCAACCCAGGAATCGAACCCAAGTCTCCCGCATTGCAGGCGGATTCTTTACCAGCTAAATTACAAGGGCAACCCAAGAATTCTGGAGTGGATAGCCTATCCCTTCTCCAGCGGATATCCCTAAATAAAAGGCTTAATATCGCAGAACTCCAAAAAGAACTTCGTATCTGAGAATGCAGTTTGTAGAAGAAGTACACTTAAATCTATAACAGAAAGGGAATTATCTAAATTCTATGTTCATCTGTATGGTCTCTGGTTTTTTACTTTGGTAACAAGAGAAATACAAAACTTTCCCCTTGGCTAAGATATGTGTTGCCACTCTGTGCCACTAGGGGGTAGCATGGCCCATTATTTTACATCTTTGTTCGTACTTCGAATATGTAGCCCTAAAACCAATGTGTTAGACTCACAGGGAAACTTGTATGTTGTTATATGTTGTATGTAATATATGTAATACAAAATGTGCTATATATGTGTTACATGTAAAGTATAAAGTAGTATACATTATATAAAATATAATCAAATGATATATTGTGTTCTGTTCTGTTCAATCGCGTCCGACTCTTTGTGACCCCGTGGACTGTAGCCTACCAGGCTTCTCCATCCAGGGCAAGAATACTGGAGTGGGTTACCGTTTTCTTCTCCAGGGGATCTTCCCGACCCAGGGATCGAACCCGGGTCTCCCGCATTGGAGGCAGACGCGTTAACCTCTGAGCCACCAGGGAAGCTCCTGATATATTGTGTATACAGTATATATTTCAGTTCAGTTCAGTCGTTCAGCCACGTCTGGCCCTTTGTGACCCCATGGACCACAGCACACCAGGCTTCCCTGTCCATCACCAACTCCCGGAGCTTGCTCAAACTCATGTCTATCCTCTGTCATCCCCTTCTCCTGCCCCCAATCCCTCCCAGCATCAGGGTCTTTTCCAAAGAGTCAGTTCTTCACATCAGGTGGCCAGAGTATATATTTGGGGAGAAAGTAAAGAATGTAACTTGTGCACAGGTAAATAAAGTAATTCTCACCGGAGCATAAAGAATTCAGCTGGAATTCACAGTTTCAAAGCAAAAAGAAAGCAGTATTGCTTAAGGTCAAGGAAGGAATAGGTATATGACAGCCTTTCCACCAGAAAATTCCAGAAAAGGTTTAGACCACCTAAAAGGCTAAGTGGCAGCTGATAGGCTGGTGGAAGGAAAGGCAGGCTGAGAGTCATAGGATATATAGTCAGTAGCCAAGGCACCTGCAAGATGCCCCATCTAAATCAGAAAACAAGAGACATGACACCAAAAACCAGAGGCCAGAAAGGGGAGATGACACGAGTGAGCCTGGGGTCTTCGGCTGAGTTCAAGCTTTGAGAGAAACCAGATCAGAAGCCCAGGTTATAAACAACAGCAAACAACGCTACAAATAACTCAGGGGGTCAAGCATTCAGAATCTCAAAAATATGACTTTAAGTCCATTTCCAAAATGAGACTAGGAGTGGCAGAAGGGAGATTAAAATTCCAGCTTGTTCAGACTTTCTGAAACCTAAAACCCTGAATGTTTGGGGGCAATTCATCCAGAAAACATCTCTGTCAGCTTCCAACATCCTCCTCGGGCCAGGATGGGAAGCGCTGTAATTAAAGATTTCAAGATTTCCTGAATCTTGAAGCTGGATGTGAAGGATGGTTCCCAGTGAGTGCGTGAACACCCCTTTGTCACAGTCAGGACTTAAGTCACCTTCTGCACAGCCCATGAACATGAAATGCCTGCACTGTGCTTTCCCATGAATCATTTGATTTAATCCCCATCACAGACTTGTGGGTGGATGTGAACATCATATCCACTGTCCAGTTGAAGAAATGGACTCAGAGAGCTTAAGCCACTCGCCCAAGGTCACAGTGAGTGACGGTGCCAGCACTCACATCTGAATTGCCTGTTCTTTCCACCACATTTGCTGCCTCCAAGTAGAAATATTTCTCTAAGAGCCAGGAGGTATATAAGAAGGCAAACTACAACAAGAGTAAGAGATTCATATATATTAAAAAGAAAACAATCGCAAACAACGAAATTGTTCCATAGGCCAGTGGGAGACAGAGGTCATGGAGAGAAATAGAACATTACCAAGGGGAGAAGGACCATAAAGAAGGCAAAATGACAGAGAACTGAAGCTTTCGAACTGTGGTGCTGGAGAAAATTCTTGAGAGTCCCTTGGACGGCAAGATCAAATCTGTCAATTTTAAGGGAAATCAACCCTGAATATTAGAAAGACTGATGCTGAAGCTAAAACTCCAATACTTTGGCCACCTGATGCAAACAGCTGACTCACTGGGAAAGACCCTGGTACTGGGAAAGATTGAAGGCAGGAGGAGAAGGGGACGACATGAGGTGTTGGATGAGGTGGTTGGATGGCATCACCGATGCAATGGACATGAACTTGGGCAAACTCTGGGAGATGGTAGGGGACAGGAAGGCCTGCATGCTGCAGTCCATGGGGTCATGAAGAGTCAGAAATGACTTGGCATCTCAACAACAACAAGGGGAGAAGGAAGGATTGGATTCTAAGGCAGGAGGAAGGGGAAGATGGGCACTAAATTCCAAATGGTCACTCTACAGCAGAGGTTGAGGATGGCCAAAAGTAGTGAGGGAGTCGTTGCTCAGCCAAAGAAGGGAATCAAGAATAATGTCTGGGGCATCATGAGAGCTCAATAAACAGCTGTGGAATGAATGCAGGAACAAGACTGGCTTCTCAACTACTTTAATGGCAAAGGACTGCAGTAGGAGTAGGGGGCTTCTGGGAGCTGAAGAGAAACAAAGAAATCTAGAGCATCCTAATTAGGATTCTCTCCTACGCTGCACAAAGCTCCCTTCTTAGACTGATGACCTAAGCCTGAATCTCTGTCTTGAAAGGTTTCCAGCTGGTCCGAGAGCAGTAGTTTTTTGTTGTTGTTGTTGTTGTTGCCTTTGTCCAGGGAAGAGCTACCAGCAATTCCAGAGGCCAGGCCCCAGGCCACAGTATTCCTTGAGGTTCCTGGAAGATGAGTCAAGACTGGGGCCTCCATCCAGCTTGAAAAGAGAGCAGGGCAACGTAAGATACTGGGTGCCACGCTTCCTGAGCCGCGTTTGGTTCTGTTTCATTCCAGAGATGACGGAATGAATGAAAGCAGCCTGGGATTTGCTGCTTCTCCCATCCCTCTTGTACCTTTCTCGCGTCAATGTGAGGAAGAATGAGAGATGTGTCTTTAATAGTAAGAAAAAAATCATGCATCCAACTGGAGGGCAAGTGAAGGAAGAAAAAATGTGATAAATGTGGGAGGGACGTCCAGAGAGGCTGGCCTCATAAGAACCCTTGAAGTGTCTTCTGGAGGGCTACTGACCACACAGCACAGAAGTCCTGCTTTCCTGAGCTTGTATGTGTGTGCGTGTGTGTGTGTGTGTCTGTGTGTGTGTGTTAGTCACTCAGTTGCATCCAACTCTTTGCAACCCCATGGACTGTAGCCTGCCAGGCTCCTCCGTCCATGGGATTCTCCAGACAAGAATACTTGAGTGGGTATACTGGAGTGGGTAGCCATTCCCTTCTCCAGGGGATCTTCCTGACCCAGGGATCGAACACAGGTCTCCTGCATTGCAGGCAGATTCTTTACCATCTGAGCCACCAGGGAAGCCCTCCGGAGCTCATATTCTTCACAATTTCCATCAAGGGGGATCAGAAAACCCTGAGACAAGAGCTCCCCAATCTAGTTGCAGCCAAGCAAGTGGCTCATCAAGGACCACAGTCACCATGAGTTTTGCCTCTCCACCATGTTCTAGTCCCTTGGGGGACTCATCCCTCCCTCGCTCCCTGGGATGTCTTGGGGCTGTCACAACAGGTGGGACGTCTCAGGCTCAGGCTGCCCTTTCAGAGAGATCCTTCATTTCAGATTCCTTCTCTACACAACATCTGTCAGAAATGACTCAAGCAAGGCCAACAGTGGCATTGCCCATACGAACAATAAGATATATGAACAGTAAGACTCCTTCTCCAGAGGTTTCTAAGCTGGGAGAATGTGAGTCTAACCTGCTGCCAGTCATCTTTCCGCTACTCAAAGACAGCTCTCTAAAAGCAAAATCAGAGAGGAAAGAGCAAAAAAGGCAACAAGGTAAACTCCTGCCCACGTAATTTATGTTCCTGGATCCAATGGGTCTTAAGCAAGTCAACTCTTGGGCTTTCCAATCACATGAGTAAACAATCATCCTTTGTCATTCAGTCTAGTTTGGGTTTAGTTTCTGCAGCTTACAGACAAAGCACTCATTCACCACTTTACCCAGCTTCCGTCTCTGCTCACATTATAGTCTTTCTCTCTCATCTCTACACACTGAACCGTAAAGGCTTTTAAGTCCCAACTGAAATGCCACCACCACTTCCTCCTTGAAGCCTTTCTTGACCTACTCTTGTATCAACTCACCTCTCCCACCTTGACAGGCCACTGACACGTCATCTGTACTTTTCTGTGTCCATCAGAATGACACTCAGCTGCAGGAAATAGAAAGCTGATTTACAACAGCTTCAGTTCAGCTCAGTTCAGTCGCTCAGTCGTGTCCGACTCTTTGCAACCCCATGGACCACAGCATGCCAGGCCTCCTTGTCCATCACCAACTCTCGGAGTTAACCAAACTCATGCCCATTGAGTCGGTGATGCCATCCAGCCATCTCATCCTCCATCATCCCCTTCTCCTGCCCTCAATCTTTCCTAGCATCAGGGTCTTTTCAAATGAGTCAGCTCTTCACATCAGGTGGCCAAAGTATTGGAGTTTCAGCTTCAGCATCAGTCCTTCCAATGAACACCCAGGACTGATATCCTTTAGGATGGACTGGATAGATCTCCTGGCAGTCCAAGGGACTCTCAAGAGTCTTCTCCAATACCACAATTCAAAAGCATCAATTTTTCGGCGCTCAGCTTTTTAGTCCAACTCTCACATACATACATGACTACTGGAAAAACCATAGCCTTGGCTAGACAGACCTTTGTTGTCTGCTTTTTAATATGCTGTCTAGGTTGGTCATAACTTTCCTTCCAAGGAATAAGTGTCTTTTAATTTCATGGCTGCAGTCGCCATCTGCAGTGATTTTGAAGCCCCCAAAAAATAAAGGCACAGCTTAAGGATGTATTTTTCTCACACGACAAGAAGTTTCAAGGATGGTAGCTTCCAGTTGATTGAAAGGTCTCATAATATCCAGGCAACAGCTCAATAGAGGCCTTTCTCTTGGATTCATTGCCTCATGGTTGCAAGATGGCTGCCACACATCCAGGTATCATGTTTGCTTTCCAGGTAAATCATTTTTGCTTTCCAGCTTCTTCTCCTTTTTTGCTAGGAAAATAAAATTTTTCCTGAAACCCACCAACAGGCTTCTATTTAATAATTCATACCCCCAAACTGTATCACCAACCACTTCTAGTTGCAGTGGAGGAAATGACACTATAGTTCCCCAGACTATAAAGTAGATGAGGAAAAGAAGAAAGAAGTTAATAATGGCTCTTAGGCCAGCCTTGGAAGAGGATCTGCCCTGTATTCTTAAGGCCCTGGTCATATTCATCTCTTTTATTATTCTTTTTCACATGCCCAACCCTGAACTCTCTCTGGAAGGGACTGAGTTCTCAATCACTGAACCACTCCTAGGGCCCAGTACATAGCACTTTGGTACATCTGTGCCCAGTGAGTGTGTGTGCTGGCTCTTGGGGCCTCCCAGCAGGCTGAGCAGATGTGTGGCTGCAGTGGGGTAATTAAATATACTTCTTCTTTGATCTCTGAGCTCTCCTGTTTGAAATTCATCTGGTTGGAGTGGAAAGATTTCGGGGATGTGTGTTTCTGTGCCTTGTCTAATCATCAGAAAGGGTTAACACATTTCTATTTCAGATCTCTGTGATCAAAAATGGTTGCCTGGCAGGAGTGTCTATTTGGTGCCTTAAAGGCAAGCAGTTGTGGAAATTAAGAATCAGTTCTCTCTCTCTCTGAGTATCCCCTTGATATAGTTAGAATAAAAGCAGTGGTGACATTGCCAATGACCCAGATGTTGGAGAAACCCTGGACTAAGCCACAGAGGCCCTTGCCTTCAAATCCTATAATACTGCATTAACGCCGGCTCAACCTGCAGAATTGGATTTAAATCCAGCCCTTGAATTCTCGCCCTACCTCGCCTCTTCCTCACACCTAATCTCATTTTGTCCTCAGAGCAGTGAAAATAATGGTAATGTGGCTGCCACCGAAAGTGACTGTGTGAGCGTTTTTACATTAGAAAGGCTCTTAATAAAGTAAGAGTGCTTTACGTGCAGAAGTCTCTTCCTTTACATTCCTCCTGCCTGGATAATAGATGACATGCGACCTGCTGGGACAGAGTGGCTGGGACAGCTGCACCACCTGCCCCCGAGCACAGCACAGCACAAGGGTGTACGTGTGTGCTGGGCTGGTGGATACAGATTTACACAAAATCACAGCACGGCAGGGAGTCAAGGCAGGACCAGCTTTATGACTAAACATTCTCCTCCGCCTTCACTCATACGTGTCAGTAAAATAATAATTAACAATAATGATGGCAGTGACTATTTATTGAGCACTTAAGACATGCTAAGAGCTTTGCATGCACTGTCTCGTTCAACCCTCTTGACCTCCCTAAAGGCTGGGTACTATCACGAATCCCATTTTACAGGTAAGGGAATTGAGGCTCAAAGAGGTCATATTACAGAACTTCCCTGGTGGTCCAGTGGTTAAGACTCTGAGCTCCCAATGCTGGAGCCATGGGTTTGATCCCTAATCAGGGAACTAGGATCCTGCATGCCGCGTAGGGTGGTAAAAAAATAATAATAAAATAATTGTTTTTAAAAAGAGGTTATACCACTTACCTAGTATCACATATTCTACTGGGTGGGAGATCCCACACTCAGACCAGAGAAAGCCCCCACTGCCTGGACCCCCTCCATGTTAGTGTTGGGCAGTGGTTCTCAGCCAGGGTTGGTGGGAACTTTGGGGACCCCATCCCAGATCACTTAGATCTGAACCTCAGAGTATGAGGCCAATGCATCAGGGTTTTTGGCTCCCAGCTGCACCCCAGATGAAGTTGAAAAGCCACCTTTCTGAGGACACCCCACCTGACCAGCTGTTTGACTTTCTGACATGATCAATCTGTCCTGACAACCTCCCCGGTGGAGGAACCAGTGATGCAAACACGTGGCGTGAACTCTGTGATAGACCACAGCACGGACAGACCTGGGCTGGTGGCACAAGGTCCAGAGCTGGGCTGCTCTGAGAAGTGCCCCAATATCCTGCGGCTAGACCCTTCCCCCACTGATTTCTCTATTAATCCAATAAACGTTCATCAAGCATTTATGAAGTGTCAGGCTATCACCTGGAGAGGGAGGAAGAAAGATAAAATGTTCCTTCCATCCAGAGGAATTAACTTGCCACTCTCTGCCCTCCATCCATTGATGATCTAACCGAGGATAGCAGCTGGAATAAGAAAAACAATCACAGCCCTGTGTACATCAAGTAGATGAGTGGCCCAGACCAGGAGGATTTCAAATGTTCTAACAGGGGAGTGACCCTCAAGGCCAAGAGACTTCATGTAAGGAAGGACTTTGGCTTTGCAGTGTCACTGCAGCCTTCCCAAGGGGCTGGAAATCTAACACATATCAGCAGGTCCAGGAGAACCCACCTGGTAAAACAAGACATCAGTCCCTTCCTCCCAGAGCCAGTGGGAAGATCAACAGTTACTATGGCCACCAGCGCCACCACCATTGATGGAGCAGTGTTCCCCACTTCACCCACTTCTGTTTTCTTTATTGAAAGATAAAAAATATAGTTGATGTTCAAAATTATATAATTTACAGAAATACGATGTAGTGACTCACAATTTTTAAAACTTGTACTCCATTTATAGTTATTATAAAATATTGGCTACATTACCCAAGTTGTATGATGTATCCTTGTATCTTATTTTATACCTAATAGTTGATACACCCTAATCCCCAACCCTTATTTTACCCCTCCCCCTTCCTTCTTCCCACTAGTAACCATTAGTTTTTTTCTCTGTGAGTCGATGTCTTTTTTCTTTTATATTCAGTAGTTTGTTGTATGTTTTAGATTTTACATGTAAATGTAGACTTGCTTTTCTCTGTCTGACTTATTTCACTTAGCTTAATACCCTCTAAATCCACCCAAGTTATGGCAAATGGCAAATTTTCATTCTTTTTAACTCTGAGTAGCATTCTGTTCTACACACACATATATACATATATGTCACATCTTCTTTATCAATTCATCTACTGATGGACACTTAGGTTGCTTTCATATCTTAGCTATTGTGAAAAATGCGGCTCTGAACATTGGGGTGCCTGTATCTTTTCAAATTAGTGTTTTTATTTTTTCAGATACATACCGAGAAGTGGAATTGCTGGGTCATATGGTAGTTCTGTTATTTAGTTTTTTGAGAAATCTCCATATTGTTTTCCACAGTGGCTGCATCAATTTACATTCCCACCAACAGTGGACAAGCCACTTTACCTACTTTTTGATCTCCATGAATCCACCCAACAATGATGGGAAAGGTGCCATTATTGTACTCCATTTTCCAGAGAAGAAAAGCTGATCCTCTAAGAGGTTAAATGGTTTTCTCAAAGTCACGTAATTAACTAGGACAACAGACTCAAGCCCAGTCCTGTCTGATTCCAAAGATCCTCCTCTAAACCAGGACACAACACACAACAAGTGTTTGTAACCTGGAGTCTGAGACCGGCATGGGGGTCTGTAAGCTTGGATAGGGAAAAACAATATGCTTACTCAGTGGCATCCTGGTGTTGGCGGTATGGATGGACAATGGTAATCATTGGCCCCTGCAGGAATGCTTCTGTCACTGATATTATTTTATTTTATTTTTCTGAAGCAAATTAATTTTATTGGAAGAACACAAGTATTTAACAAAATACAAGAAACTTAAGCAACAAATACATTTTAAAGACACAGAAATGAGGCTAGCTCAGGGAAACTCAGCAGTACGTCTTTCTTTTCTTTTTGGCCATGCCATGCAGCATGTGGGATCTTTGTTCCCCTACCAGAGATTGAACCCCCTCCCCCCTATATTGGAAGTAGGGAGTCTTAACCACTGGACTGCTGGGGAAGTCCCAACAGTATGTCATTTTATATTCTCTGCAGTAAAATGTTACTAGTGAACCTTTGCAGGCTTTCACTCATTCTTGTGGGTCTAGTCCCAAACTATAACAAAAGTCTTACTGACTCAACTAGGATAAGATGAAAAGTATACCAAACCAAGTAGCTATGGCCAGGAATAAATTGATGGTGCACGATGATAATAAAAACAAGACTGACTTCAATTTTGTTATTGATTTGCTAAAGACCATGTACCCTTTATATCTGCACTAGTTAAAATTTAGCATCTCTCTCAGTTATAAATGTAAGCACACCCCCATCCACTGTATGGATGTATTAATAGTGTGCATGCTCAGTCATTCAGTCATGTTTGACTCTTTGCAACTGCATGGACTGTAGCCCACCAGGTCCCTCTGTTCACAGGATTTTCCTGGCAAGAATACTGGAGCAGATTGCCATTTCCTACTCCAAGGATCTTCCCAACCCAGGGATCAAGCTCACATCTCCTGCATATCTCCTATATTGGCAGGTGGATTCTTTACCACTGAGTCACCTGGAAAGGTGAAAGTGAAGTTGCTCAATCATGTCCGACTCTTTGCAACCCCATGGACTGTAGCCTACCAGACTCCTCCATCCATGAGATTTTCCAGGCAAGAGTACTGGAGTGGGTTGCCATTTTCTTCTCCAGAGGATCTTCCCAACCCAGGGTCTCCCACACTGCAGGCAGATGCTTTACCCTCTGAGCCACCAGGGAAGTCGAGTCACCTGGGGTTACCTTATTAATAGTACCTGTGATTTCTGTCACCAATAGAAATTGCAGGTATTTTGTACCATATTACAGTTGGTGGCTCAGACAGTAAAGTGTCTGCCTACAATGAGGGAGACCCGGGTTCAATGCCTGGTTTGGGAAGATCTCCTGGAGAAGGAAATGGCAACCCACTCCAGTATTCTTGCTTGGAAAATCCCATGGACAGAGGAGCCTGGTGGACTACAGTCCATGGGGTTGCAAAGAGTCAGACATGACTGAACGACTTCACTTTCACTTTCACAGTTAGTGCAGGCATCTCCCAGGTCCCAGGATGTCATTTACACTCACTGTTACCTCACAATTAGGGTGGTTCTAAGACTGCTGCTAGGGACTTCCCTGGTGGTCCAGTGGTTAGGAATCTAGCGGGCAGTCTAGAGGACACAGGTTTGCTTCCTGGTCTGGGAAGTAAAGTTCTTCCCTGATGGCTCAATGGTAAAGAATCTGCCTGAGATGCAGGAAACCCAGGTTCAATCCCAGGGTCAGGAAGATCCCCTGGAGGAGGGCATGGTAACCCACTCCAGTATTCTTGCCTGGGAAATCCCATGGACAGAAGATCCTGGTGGGCTACAGTCCATGGGGTCACAAACACCACTTAGCAACTAAACACCACCACCGATATCCTACATGCCACAGGGCAGCTGGGTCTTCACACCACAACTACGAAGTCCATGCACCCCAACGAAAGATCACACATGATGCAACAAAGATTTTGCATGCTGCAACTAAGACCCAAGGGAGTCAAATACATAAATAAATAAATATTTTTCAAAAAGATTGATGCTAGACTTGCCTTTGTGAAAATTATAATTTTTTAACTGCTAAAAAAAAGACAACTGCTAGATCTTATTTAGTGGGCAATACAGAAGATTATAGCTGTTACTACATTCACAGATTTGTTTTTGTTTTTAGTGGTTGGCTTGTTTTGTAATTTTATGTATTATAAAAGAGTTTCCTGGGTTCTGTCAGACTCAAAAAAGATGAGAATTACTTGCTACCCATTCTCATAGGTAAATGCACTATTTAAATACTAGAAATATCATAATCTTTGGGCTATTTTATTTTTCATGTACATGTCTTATTTCCCCAAATAAACTGCCAGTTCTTGAGAGTGTAGATTATGGGTCTTCCGCATGGCTCAACGGTTAAAGACTCTGCTGCTTCTAGTGCAGGAGACACAGCAGACTCGAGTTTGATCCCTGGGTGGGGAAGATCCCCTAGAGGAGGATATGACAACCCACTCCAGTATTCTTGCCTGAAAAACCCCTTGGACAGAGGAGCTTGGTGGGCTACAGTCCACAGGGTCACAAAGAGTCAGACACAACTGAGCATGCACACACAAATGAGAGTGTGGATTAAATCACATAGTTCTTTATTTCTTTCACAGACCCTTAAAAGATATTAGTCACTCTACTACTGATTGTTGATTGACTAGTAGAACTCCTAGAAGTTTCCACAATCTAAAAACCCAGTTTCATTTTTAGTGAGATGAATAATATGACAGGAGAAGGAAAGGTATTGAGAACAAATCTTCCATATAAACTGGCAAACCCTGGGGATAGGGTGTCAGATCTTGCTTCTTATAAACTAAATGTAGCTATAGAAGAAAAAGGTCCATCGGAATTTTCCATCAAGGTTGACAGAGTAGGGCAGAGGGCCCAGATCAAAACAGATTCAAGCTGGGAAAGCAATCCTGGGAAAGAGGGCATCATTTTTTTTACTTACTAGGAGGCTTATAAAATACCACCAGACAGCCTGAGATCCTAGTATTTTAAAGAACCCTGCTCTGCACAGAACACACAGAGCCAAAGGAGGTTCTGGGGCCCTCAGTTGTAGTTGATGCCAAGAGACTCTGGTATCACTGTTTTATAATAAACATTTCAGACTGCATGGTATAAAACAACCACCATCATCTTTTGCTCACAGCGAGGGGATCTTCCCAACCCAGGAATCAAACCCAGGTCTCCCTCATTGCAGGCGGATTCTTTACCGTCTGAGCCTCCAGGGAAGCCCTCGCAGATTCCAGGGGTCAGGAATTCAAGCCCAGTAGGGATGGCTCTTTTCTGCTTCCTGATTATCTGGGGTTCCCACTTTGGCTTCTGCAGGCACGCGCCTGGCACTTGGCCTGGGGTGGCTGAAGGACTGGCAGCACACCTGCCTGCACGCGGCCTCTCCATGTGGGCTAGGTTTCTCGCAACACAGGAGCAGGCGGCTTCCCAAGATGGCATCTCTGAAGAACAAGCAAGGTGAGAGGACCAGAAGGAAGCCTTGTAGCCTTTTCTAGACTTTGCATCACACTCTATCGGCCAAGGTGATCACAATCTGCTCAGAATCAACAGGAAGAGACACAGATCCCAACCCTTGACAGGAAGAGCACCACGGAAGTCTGTAGCCATGTTTTATAACCACCACACTGACCAAGTGAACACAACCGCTCCCAAGTTTAGAGATAAGATCCAGAATCACAAGTCAGACGTGACTTGTAACACATGAGGTGGTCTCTCACCTGGTGGAGGAAGAGAGGGAAGTGGCCCCAGCCAACTCTTCGGGGGTTGTCTTTCCAAAATCAAGACCACCCTGCTGTAAGGCATGCACTCTGGAGGAATCTCAGCTGCCAACAATGCTTCCGAAATGAAAAGATTCCTCCCGCCATCACGCTAACCCACCACCCCACCCTGACTGCCATTCCTCTTAACCTACAAACTATGCTTCAGTGGAAAATCTACTCCCACAAAGTGAGTTCTGCACACTGGTGTGTCTCATTGTTCTTCTATTAAGACACATCACTCACAAACTCTGCGTTTCTTAAAAGATACCCTCAGCTGTCACATACATAACAGAATGTGGGAAAACAGATGGAGCTCTCCAGTGGTGTCTTTGCTTCTGGCGGTATATGCTAATATCTTGGCACAGGCACCTTGAGCCACTGACTTCCCAACTAAGTTCCATCAGCTGGAAAATTCGAAAGGGTGAGCAAGATCTTAGAAAAGTGAGAGGAGGAAGCTTTTCTCTTTCCCCAAGAAAACAGAATCATCTTCTCATCAGTCAAACAACTGAAGAAATCTACAGAGCTACTCCCCAAAATCAGCAGGAAGGAAAGAAGCTTGATGTTACATAAAGAAAGGTACTGCACATAGAAAGAAAGGACCTGGTACCCAAAACTTAGGTGAAAAGGCATTTCCAAGAGAAAGAATGGCATGCACAAAGAAATGGGAAGCCAGGAATGCCAGGTTTCTTCCCAGAGCATGAAGATGGCTGGCCTACCTGGCGTGGAGGGTTTGGATTCAGGAGCTGGAGAGGACATGTATTATTTTTTCTATCATGTTTGGTTCTCATTTGCCCTGAGATCGGCATATGACTCAGTCTGGACTAATCCTAGTAACTGGTCTTTTTGACATCAATGATTGGCCCAGGGATATGCAAATGACCCAACCAGGCCAATCAGAGGCCACATTCAGGAATGTTTCAAACTGGAGTTTGTAGGAAGAGGTCACTTTGGTCTGGATCGTAGAGTGTACAGAAGAGAAGAACCCAAGCTCTTCAGTCAGAATGAGCCCAAATTCCAGGCCCATCGCTTCCCTGTCTCTGTGAGCTTGTGGAGGTTCTTCACCAAGGCTCCATTTCCTCATTTGTAAAGTGGGATAACCACACACACACACAGGGTTGTGCTGAGGGTTAAGTGAGAATGTATATCACGTGCCTAGAGTATAGCCTGATTTACTAACCAGTTCTATAGATGTTTGTTATTATGTTAGAGACAACATCTCCAGAGCTGCCTAAGCCATGGCACCAGCTTTAGGGGTAAATCAGTCTTTGAAGGAGGCAGGAATAAGCAACCCAGTCTCCCCAAAGCTTGCATGTAGGTATCAAAAATTCTTTTTTTAATTTAAGTTGATTGGGATTTCTGTCATTGGCTGAGTAATTAAAATTTTAAGGGCAAAAATACTTAGAAATACATTCATTATGTTTCCCTAATTACACAATTCATTGAAATAATGCTAGTTTTGTGACTATTTCTTTTATCTTGGTTCCTTTCCCCTAAGATTACTTGCCAAACTCTTGAAAAATACAGGTCAAGCTGAAGGAATTTCCAAAAAAGAAGTTGGGAGGGGGACAGGGATTCCTGTTGGAAATGTGGAAAAGATTAAGTGGTCCATTAACCTCTTAAGTGGATTCCAAGCCGTGAGAACCTCTGGACCTGCTAATACCTTTGACTCTCAACCAATGAGAGACCTGAGTGCTATGTCAGAACTCAGGTTCAGTATCCCAGACCAGAGGCAGAATCCTCATGAAACCGAATTGAAAAGCCAAGCAAACAGGAAAAGAATGCCCACTCTCACCACTATAATTTAACATTGTTCTTAAGAGACTGTCATAAATGTAAATAAGGAAAATTATCCTTATTTGCAGCTAGTTTTGACTCAATACCTGGAAAACCAAAGGGAATCAAGTTTAAAAAAAAAATGTTGAAATCAATAGAAAAATTCAATAAGGTGGCTAGCTGTACAAATTTATATGTGACAATCAATAGCATGCTACATACATATAACTAATTTGAAAATATAATGAAAGAAAAAATCCATTTAAAAGGGAGCAATCAAAAAAAGCCAAAAAGTCAAGACAAACAAAACAAAGGAAAAACCCAGTAAGGAATGTGCAGAACCTATATGAATAAAAACTTTAAAATGCTATAGATTTTTTAAATTCCATAAATTTTTAAAAGCTAGGCAGATGATTAGGTAGAATGGGAGAATACACATATGGCACTAGAGAATGGGGATCAGAAACACCAGCTAAGGGAGAAAACAGAAGCAGAGGTGGGAAAAGAGAATCTGCAATTCTTTTTGAGCCCATGAGAGTGTGGTTGCCCACGGCTCTGGGCAAGGTTGGGGAGGAGCTGTTCTTTATTTCCATCATCCAGCTCTGAGTCACCACTCCCCACTGGAAATGGGTTGAACTCCAGGTCCCCAAGATTTAGGGGCAGACCTGGGACTAAATAAGCCAGCAAAGGTGGACAATGGGCAGCAGAGGCACGGCTGCTAACCCAAGCAGCATCCCATCCCAGATAAATAAAAAATCAGACCCTCTGCCTTGATTTTGGTGTTTGGTCACACTGTTGGGCCTCAGTTCCCTGACCAGGGATCAAACCTGGACCCCCTACAGTGGAAGTGTGGAGTCTTAACCCCTGGATATCAGGGAAGTACCTGGACCTTCAGTTTTTAAATATAGATTTGTGTATTATTTAGGTATGGAACAGTCAGTAAATCAGGTAATGCCTGTCACTGAAAATGACAGTTTGTGTCTTTTCAACAAATGTTGCTGGAATAACTAGACAACCACATGTTAAAAAAATAATCTAGATACAGACCTTATACCTGTTAAAAAAAAAATAAGTCAAAATGGATCACAGATCCAAATGTAAAGCACAAAACTATAAAATTCCTAGAAGATAACACAGGAGAAAACCTAGATGAGCTTGGGTATGTGATAACTTTTTAGATAAAATACCAAAGGCATGTTTGGTGTTTTCAATGATCCATAAAATTATCGTTGATAAGCTCGACTTCATTAGAATCTAAAACATCTTCTCTGTGAAAGACAATGTGAAGAAAATGAGAGGACAAGCAACAGACTGGGAGAAATTATGTGCAAAGGACGCATCTGATAAAGAACCATTGTTCAAAATATACAAAGAACTCAAAACTCAACAATTAAAACAGAAAAACTTAATTTAAAAACGGACCAACGATCTCAAAAGACACCTCACCAAAGAAGATATACAGATGGCAAATAAGCATGTGAAAAGATGCTCCACATCATTGTTACCAGGAAAATGTAAATAAAAACAATGAGATATTACTGCCTACTTTAGAATGGCCAAAATCCAGAACACTGACAACACCAAATGCTGGAGAGGACGTGGAGCAATTGGAACGCTCACTGAGAATGCAAAATGGTACAACCACTGTGGAAGACCCTTCAGCGGCTTCCCACAAAGCTAAAATACACTTACCATTTGATCCAGCAATCGCAGTCCTTGGAATTGACTCAAAGGAGCTGAAAACTTATGTCCACACAAAAACCGGCACATGGATTTTTATAGCTGCTTTACTCATGGTTATCAGAACTTAGGTGCAACCAAAATGTCTTTCACTGGGTAAGTGGATAAATAAACTGCGGTACATGTAGACAACAGGATGTCATTCAGTACTTATAGGAAATGAGCTATCAAGCCATGAAAAGATGTGGAGGAAACTTATCTGAACATTACTAAATGAGAGAAGCCAGTCTGGAGAACATCCGTAATGTGAGATTCCAACCATACGACGTTCAGGAAAAAGCAGAAGTACAGCGACAATAAAAAGATCAGTGGTTACAAAGGGTTGGTGGTGAATAGATTGAGCAACAAGGAAATTTTATGGCAGTGACAATACCCTGTGTGATATCACAATAGTGGGTACATGTCATTATCCATTTGTCCAAACCCATAGAACGCCCAACACCTTGACTGAACAGTAATATAAACCATGGACTTCGGGTCAGTGTAGGTTCATCATTTGTAACCAATGTACCTCTCTGAGGGTGGGAAATGTTACTAGTTAGGGGAGGCTATAAATGTGTGAGGGCAGAGGGCATATGGGAAATCTATGTACCTTACCCTCACTTTTGCTGTGGACTTTGAACGACTCCTATAAAATAAAGTCTTAATTTTATTTTTTTTTATTTTTTTTAAAAGAATTTTATTAAAAAAGCACAAATGCAAAGAAATGAACAGAGGAAAATTTATGCGTCGAACCTGGACTGGTCACTTATGATAATATACATGCTACAATTCCATTCTCTCCAAGTCTTAATTTTAAAATAATAATTAGTTGATTATTTTTTAAAAGACTGTTACAGGCCCCCAAAAGGGAGCCATGCCAGGACACCACAGGACACAGGACACACAGGGAAGCACCAGGGCCAGTCAAGAGGCAGAAGGAACAGAGGGAAAACAGGGTCAAGAGGCTTTATTGTGTGGGACTTCCCTGGTGGTCCAGTGCTAAGACTCTGTGTTCCCATTGCAGGGGGCCCAGTTTCAATTCCCAGTAGATCTGCCTGCCAAATAAATAAATTTTTAAAATAAACATTAGAAAAAAAAAGACAAAGCCTTTATTGTGGTTTCCACGTGAAGAATCAGAGGTAAGGCAGGGTGAGCAGGCTTAGCACTGGCTAGTTTGAATGATTCACCAGGCACTGGGGCAGAGGGGGCTGTGTCTAGGTGTCTGGTACCTGCCCTCACAAGATTAGGGCAGGAGAATAGCCACCCAGAGGGTAAGAATGTGATGTGGGAGGTGATTGGGGGCACTGGCTCTGGATTGGTGGGCTTGCAGGTGAGTCACTGGCTATCTCTAGGAATTAGCTATCCCTGGGAGGGGAGATCCCTCCAGAGTCAGCAAAGCCCCAAGATGTCAAAGCATCAAAAACACAATAAAAAGACACGAGGAATACATCCTCCTGTTATATCTCCCAGCTCGCAGAGCATTTTATCTTTTGGGAGCCTGCATTTTCTCTACAGCTTCCCTGAGAAAGAAGAAACCTGGGGCCACAATCCACAAGCCCACTTTTCTGAAGTTCATCTTGGATAAACCAACTACCCAGGGTCACACGTGTCTCTCTGTTGGCAGATTCAAGACAAGAATTCACATCTTCCAACTACCAGGAAGAACTTCACTTTTCCTCTACAATACCCAGTAGACAACTTCATGTTTATATATCTTCTTGTTGATATAAAGGATGAGGGAGGGATGCCTGAAAATCCCTACCTTAGCAGTGAGCTAAGGGTTAGAGGTATTGGAAAAATCAAATAACATCTAGGATGAGATGATTAGATAGCATCACTGAATCTATGGACATGAACTTGTGGAAACTCCGGAAGATAGTGGAGGACACGGAATGTGCTCCAGTCTATGGGGTCGAAAAGAGTCGGACATGACTTAGTGACTGAACAACAACAACATCTAGGATAGTAGACGTATATAAACCACTATCCTTTGTTAATCCCACAACTCAGACCAGTTAACCACTAGCTGTTCCCCGTGTTGTTCAGAAAAAACCAACCTGGGATGTGTCTAGACTAGACACTACACAGGCTGGGGGCGGGATCTGGCAAGACACCTCTGTTCCAGCCTCAGTGTTTTCACCTGTAAAACAAGGAGGGCTGGATTATCTTACTCAACAGTAAACTGGTTGTGTTATTTTGATTGCGTTCTCACTCCTTGGTCATTGTCTCATGTTCCTTTTGTAAAAGGAAATCAGACACCTAACACAACTGCACGTTTATCTCTAAAATCCTGGGGTCAATGCCCTCCTTCCTTCAGGGGGTAAACTCTTCTTTCACATGTCTTGGGACTCATGATCTAACAGTGTCCCGCCCCAGATCCCTTTCCCACTTGGTATTTTAATCCAAATCTCTTTGCTCTTTTAGGCAGCGGTTTAGGACTTTTTACTCATTTAACAGGTAGATCTTTTTGAAGTTCTCATTTAAAATAATTTGATATTCAAGCAGTATGTGTGTGGTTGAAAGTCATAAAATTATTCATTTGAAAGACTTCTCCTTTTCTCTCGGATACCAATTGAAGTGTGTAGCAGTTCCCTGGAGCAAAGCTCGCTGCCTTAGAAAAGCCTTTATTTCAGCAGTGCTTTGCCACCATCACTAAATTGAGTTATTCCGACAGTCTTTGATGCTCTGGGTTTTTTTCCTAAGTATGCATATGAAAGCTGAACAGTAACATAATTTAATTCTCCAAGATTTACTTTTTAATCACCAGGGTGGTTCTTCTGGGGTAAAGAGAGTTGACCCCATTTTCTCAAGTTGAAATTGATTTAGGTCAAATAATCCTTGGAATTTGAATTAGGTATTTTTCTCCTTATCAGCATGAACTTCAAGCTTCATTTTCCAGCAGCTGGGAACATCTGTGCTACCTCTGAATCACGGATGATTGGAGGAAACCAAACATGGACAAAGGAGGGATTCACAACACACTGAATCCTATCCACAAAATTCTTCATGATGATCTGAACTGGTGTCAACGTACAATTGTGTTAGCTGTCTGAATTCCTTTTACAAAAGGAAAATGAGACAATTACCAAGGAGTGAGAAAGTAATCAAAATAACACAACCAGTTTACTGTTGAATAAGAAATCTTTCTGGAAACACTATGGCAAATCATTTCAGAATAAGAAATATTTACCCCAAGGGGATGCTATTGAAAAATGTGTGATGAAATGTGACGAGCCATCTTCCTCTCAACTCCAACATGCACTCCCAGCATTAAAGTCTGATTATTTATTCAATGTAGTCGTAATCAGTTCAATTCAGTTCAGTCGCTCAGTCGTGTCCGACTCTTAGCAACCCCATGAACCACAGCATGCCAGGCCTCCCTGTCCACCACCAACTCCCGGAGTTCACTCAAACTCATGTCCATCGAGTCGGTGATGCCATCCAGCCATCTCATTCTCTGTCGTCTCCGTCTCCTCCTACCCCCAATCGCTAGTCATTCAGTCATGCCTGATTCTTTTCAACCCCATGAATGATAGTCCACCAGGCTCCTCTGTCCATGGAATTCTTCAGGCAAGAATACGGGAGTGGGTAGCTGCTCCTTTCTCCAGGGGATCTTCCCAACACAGGGATCGAACTTGGGTGTCCCGCATTGCAGGTTGATTCTTTACCATCTAAACCACCAGGGAAGCCAAATTTATTCATTGACAAATCTATCTATAATAAAGCGCCCTGCTTACATCAACAAAGTGTTTCTCCACACAAGGACTGAGTTTAGGTATATAAATACTTCCTATGGTTTGTCAGTTACCTTTAGTAGTAAAAAATGCTAACTTAGGTTCCTCCAGTGGAAAAAAATTCTGTGAAAACTAACTAGAAGTGAAAGCAGAGGGTGGGTTAACTTCAGGTTCAAGGACCCAAGGTAGAGCATCTCTGGTGATATTTACCTGCCGCTCCAGTCCCCAGCTACCTGCAGATTCATACCTTGATGTTTGACCTTCTGGGCACCCAGTGAATGAAGCTCCATGGATGTCCACCTACCCTCTCATACTCCCAGGATAGGACTTTTTAGGAGGACAAGTAAGAGTAGATCCCTAGAACTGGTCCCCATGAAGACTTTAGTTTCAGGGAAGGCCTAGAGATTCAAGCTGGACCAAAGTATCATGAGAGCATTTCTCTCACCATCAAAGCAACAAAAATATCCCCAGTAAAATTGAAAAAGACTGAGACACCTTTATATTAATTCAGTAAATACTTCCTAAGCACCAATTATGTGCCTGAAACTGTAATCAAGGATTCAGAGACAACCTATGGAATGGGAGAAAATATTTGCAAACAATGCAGCCAACAGGGATTAATTTCCAAAATATGCAAATACCTCATACAGCTCAACATAAAAAAACCCAATTTAAAAACAATGGGCAGAAGACATAAACTGACGTGTCTTCAAAGAAAACATAACCAATGGCCAACAAGCACATGAAAAGATGCTCAACATCATAAATACTAGAGAAATGCAAATCAAAATTATTAATACAATGAAGGATCACCTCACACCATTAAGAATGGCCATCATCAAAACCTCTACAAAAATAAATGCTTCAGAGTGTGTGGAGAAAAGGAAACCCTCCTACACTGTTGGTGGGAATGTAAATCAGTGCAGCCACTCTAGAGAACAAATGCGGAGGTTTCTCATAAAAACTAAAAATAGAGTTATCTTGTGATCCTGCTATCCCACTTCCGGGCATGTATCTGGAGAAGAAAAAACTCTAATTTGAAAAGATACATGCAGCCCAATGTTCATAGCAGCACTGTTTGCAATAGCCAAACAAGTCACAGAAGCAACCTAAACATCCATCAACAGAGGAATGGATAAAGAAGATGTGGAATACATCCTATGTATTTATTAGAAGATGTGGAATACATCCTATATATTTATAGAATATATGTGTGTGAATGTGTAACTGAATCACTTTGCTGTATACCTGAAACACTGTAAATCAATTATACTTCAATTCTAAAACTAAATACTTTTTTTAAAAAAGGATTCAGACATAAGATGACACAGGTCCTGTTCCAGCACACAGTAAGCACTTGGTGTTTATTGAATGAAGAATCGGCTGAGGAAGATGGCAGTGGAAATCAGAAGAACAAACATAAAGACACCAAGCTCACAATAATCGTGTAATGATCACACACACAAAAAATTTTTTGAGAAATTAATGAGTCGTTGGATGGAGATATAAAGAGGAAGGAAAACTGAACTCTGGCCCCAAAGGTTTTGAACCTTGGGGCCTATATACCAAGAATACTATGGATGCAGATATGGGGTTTGAAGAGAAAAAATCAAGGATACTTTAGTTTACAGTAACCGTGGGACATTCTGGTGGAGTTATATAGCCTACCTCCCCTCACATAGACCCAGTTGAGAGCTGGCACAAACTTCCCTAGGATGGAGCCCCAAGACGAGGACTCTAGAGGTCCAAGGGATAGTTAGAGAAACAGAAATTCTCACAGTTGGGGGTTTCATTAAAAGCCTATATTTAACCCACTATGTGATCCATTAATGTATGGCTTATGTTACTCAGATTTTCCTCAGATGAGCCCCAAATCTTTCTATAACAACTCACTTACATCGTGTCATTTCCAGAATTTTTCATTTCCATCTTTTTAAATCAGTTAATCTGTGGTATTTTCGGGGGGCTCAAAAATTACTGCAGATGGTGATTGCAGCCATGAAATTAAAAGACGCTTACTCCTTAGAAGGAAAGTTATGACCAACCTTGATAGTATATTAAAAAGCAGAGACATTACTTTGCCAACAAAGGTCCTTCTAGTCAAGGCTATGGTTTTTCCAGTGGTCATGTATGGATGTGAGAGTTGGACTGTGAAGAAAGCTGATCACCAAAGAATTGGTGCTTTTGAACTGTGGTGTTGGCGAAGACTCTTGAGAGTCCCTTGGACTGCCAGGAGATCCAACCAGTCCATCCTAAAGGAGATCAGTCCTGGGTGTTCATTGGAGGGCCTGATGTTAAAGCTGAAACTCCAATATTTTGGCCACCTGATGCGAAGAGCTGACTCATTGGAAAAGACCCTGAAGCTGGGAAAGATTGAGGGCAGGAGGAGAAGGGGACGACAGAGGATGAGATGGCTGGATGGCATCACCAACTCAATGGACACGGGTTTGGGCCGACTCCGAGAGTTGGTGATGGACAGGGAGGCCTGGCATGCTGTGATTCATGGGGTCGCAAAGAATCGGACACAACTGAACGACTGAACTGAACTGAATCTGTGGTATCTATAAATGTTGTGTCTTTTCGCCTCCATCTTATTCTGCCAGCCTTCCCCCGTCCCCCCCACTCCCCCACCCCCCACGGAGAAGGCACTCCAGTACTCTTGCCTGGAAAATCCCATGGACTGAGGAGCCTGGTGGGCTGCAGTCCATGGGGTCGCTAGGAGTGGAACACGACTGAGAGACTTCACTTTCACTTTCATGCATTGGAGAAGGAAATGGCAACCCACTCCAGTGTTCTTGCCTGGAGAATTCCAGGGACTGGGGAGCCTGGTGGGCTGCCGTCTATGGGGTCGCACAGAGTCGGACACGACTGAAGCGACGCAGCAGCAGCACCATGTCGTGGGACAGCCCCGCCCCCGTGCCCTGCGCAGAGGCTCCAGTCTGTCTATTTCCTCTGGAAGCCTGACTCTCAGCGGTCAGAAGGGGCGGGGTCGTGGGGAGGGCATCCGACTACGATGAAGCAGTCCCTCTGCAGACCCACTGACTCATTCCTGTGGCCATTCACAAGTGAGAGACTAAAAGACAGGAGGAAACTTCCTGCTCAGCACCCTCACCGGAATATAAAAATGCCAAAGGTGTCACCAACCTCAACGTTTTTGAGCTAGAAATTCTTTTACACAAGGTGACCTAGTCTACTACTTCTGATAGTTATGACCCACTGTTATTCTGTCTTCATTTTCCATTTATTTAATATTTTTGTTTAAATCAACTCACTTTTTTTTCTCTGAAATCTTTCCATTTTTAAATGTTGGCAACCAATTTTTTTTTAATCAAAGTATAGGTGATTTTCAGTGTTGTGCTAATTTCTGCTGTATAACAAATTGATTCAGTTATACACATATATGCATTCTTTTTTTGTATTCTTTTGCACTGTGGTTCATCGTAGGATACCGAACATAATTCTCTCTTCTATTCTGTATAGTACTGAAGCTTACATCTGCTAGCCCCAACCTCCCACTCCATCCCGTTCCCAACCCCCTCCCACTTGGCAACCACCAGTCTGTTCTCTAAGTTCGTGATTCTGTTTCTGTCTCATAGATAGGTTCATTTTTGTCATATTCTAGATTCTACATGTAAGGGATATCATATGATATTCGTCTTTCTCTTTCTGGCTTATTTCACTTAGTATGCTAATCTCTAGTTTCGTCCATGTTGCTGCAAATGACATCGTTTCATTCTTTTTTATGGCTAATATTTCATTGTCTATAGCTACCTCATCTTCTTTATCCACTTATCTGTGGGAGGACATTTAGACTGTTTCCATGTCTTGGCTATTATGAATAGAGCTATGAACACCGGGGTACATGTTTCTTTTTAATTATATCAGTTTACAATTTATTTAAGTAGAGTTATTTTCATAAAGAAGTTCAGTTCAGTTTAGTCGCTTAGTCATGTCCGACTCTTTGCGACCCCATGAACCACAGCACGCCAGGCCTCCCTGTCCATCACCAACTCCCGGAGTTCACTCAAACTCATGTCCATCCAGTCGGTGATGCCATCAAGCCATCTCATTCTCTGCCGTCCCCGTCTCCTCCTACCCCCAATCCCTCCTAGCATCAGACTCTTTTCCAGTGAGTCAACTCGTCGCATGAGGTGGCCAAAGTATTGGAGTTTCAGCTTTAGCATAAGTCCTTCCAATGAACACCCAGGATTGATCTCTTTTAGAATGGACTGGTTAGATTTCCTTGCAGTCTGAGGGACTCTCAAGAGTCTTCTCCAGCACCACAGTTCAAAAGCATCAATTCTTCGGCGATCAGCTTTCTTCACAGTCCAACTCTCACACCCATACATGACCACAGGAAAAACCGTAGCCTTGACTAGACGGACCTTTGTTGGCAAAGTAATGTCTCTGCTTTTTCACATAAAGAAGTTATGTCACTAGAAAACAAGCTTATGATTACTGAAGAGTGAAAAAGAGGGTAGGAAGGATAAATTTAGGAGTATGGGATTAATACATATATACTACTATACATAAAATAGATAAACAACAAGAATTTACTATATAGCACAGAGAACTATATTCAATGTCTTATTCTCTGGTTTCTCTTCAGATCGCACAAATCTTTTGCCTTATATTCAATGTCTTACAATAACTTCTCATGGAAAATAATCTGAAATCACTGAATCACTTTGCTGTACAACTGAAATTAATGCAATATTGTAAATCAACTGTACTTCAATTTAAACTTTTTTTAATTTTTTTAAAATTATGTCACTGTTATAAAGGGAAAACCAGTTTCACTTGCTATATAAATAGGAAACAATCATAAAAAATAAATATAATGAAAAACAGTATCATTACATTCTAGTTAACTCTGAAACTAAGTCCTGCTCTCTATTAAAGAGAAATTAGCAAATGCCTAGAGAGGGTGTTAAAGACATGTTAACATCAAACTGAGACTTTTTCTTTAACAAACCAGAATCACTGAAAACAAATTCATCTTCATAACAATAAATACTTAGATAACTATTGCCAGGTACAGTTCTCATAACAACCCCAAAAGGCAGAAATCAATCTCAGTTCCCCAAGAAACGTGGAAACTGAAACAGAGGGAGATTAAGTCCATGGTGAAGCCAGGATTCAATCCAGTGTGACTCTAATCAGAATCCCTTTCTCGTGATGTTACTTAATGCTGTACATCCATCACCTAAAATCCCCATCCCTCAGCAACCGCTGAGCAAGAGCTGCCTGGATCAGGAGGGAGACACGCCAGCCCGGGTCCACACATCTGCAGTCAGGACTGGTATTCCCTCCGTGGAGACCTTGATAAAAAAAAACCACTCCTGCTCTCAAGGTCAATCTGCCTTATTGACTTGTTACCTTGAACAAGTATTTCTTTTACAACTCACTGGTCATTTCTGTACCTAGTAAGCTCTGCCGATTGTTCTTCTTGTTCAAATAAAGTGGTCCTTCTTAAAAAGAAGAGATACATTTTAAGACACTTGAACATTTAGCACTTAATTTTCTGTTTTACTATCTTCAGCCTTCAAGTTGCATCACATGATTCCCCGAGGAATGGAAAAAAAAAAAAAGACATCCCATCTGAGTCCTTGAAATTCTTTCAGAGAAAACATGAAGGAGGAAGGAGGCAGAAAACAGGAACCTGTCAGCTTGAGACCTGATTAAAGAGGCGGCAGCAATTCCCCATTTTAGAATTATTGATGGACAAGGTGCTGCTGAAAATTGCTGAAGCCAGGGCTGGCCACTTAATATACTTGTGTTTGGATTAGTTAATGGTTCAATTCCATGAGGTTATGATTGTAAATCCCAGGACTGCTGGCTTAGCTTAATTTGCAGCTCAGGACTGTCTATGAAGTTGCCATTGATAGTCAATTTCCTCAGAGAGAGAGAGAAGAAAATGAAACGGGAGAATATTTAAATATCAAGTGAGCCCTTTCAATGGAGTCCCAGAAGAACCACAATGAAGCTGGCAGCCCACAAGCTGAGACCACACATCACCCCGTTGAAGTGGAGCCTTCTCTGATGAGAATACCCCATGGTGGGTACTGACAGTGGAAAGTGTTCCAGCCTCATCCCCCACCTCCAAGCATCACCCCTCATCCCTCACTTCGGGTCCCTACCCGCTAGCTTGTCCCTCTGCCTCTCCTGACTTGAATCCTGGCCAAACCCCTCGATTAACACCCCTAAAACCATGACTTTTTTTTTTGGCTGCACTGGGTCTTCTTTGCTGTGAGCAAGCTTTCTCTAGTTGGGGTGTGTGGGCTTCTCATCTTGTCGCAGAACACGGGCTCTAAGTGTGGCTCAGTAGTTGCGGCTCCCAGGTGCTAAAGCACAGGCTCAGTAGTTGCGGCCCCCAGGCACTAAAGCACAGGCTCAGTAGTTGTGGCCCCCAGGCACTAAAGCACAGGCTCAGTAGTTGCGGCCCCCAGGCACTAAAGCACAGGCTCAGTAGTTGTGGCCCCCAGGCACTAAAGCACAGGCTCAGTAGTTGTGGCCCCCAGGCACTAAAGCACAGGCTCAGTAGTTGCGGCCCCCAGGCACTAAAGCACAGGCTCAGTAGTTGTGGCACATGGGCTTAGTTGCTCCGTGGCATGTGGAGTCTTCCCAGACCGGGTATCGAACCCATGTTCCTTACATTGGCAAGTGGATTCTTATCCACTGAGCTACCAGGGAAGCCCCACTCCTAAAACCATAGGATGCTTGTCCCTGTGTTAAGCACAGGCCAGAACCAGTTTCTGGCATAGCCCTGACGGCCCAGAGGGGGCCCAGGGAAAGGCTTGTATCTAGAAGCTACATATCTAGCTTTGCCATCTGCTAGATTACTTACACAAAAAGCCAAGTCTTTTCAGAGGCTACAGCCAGACCACTCCCTGACTGGACCGCATTTACAAAACATGTGCAAACGCAGGCTAAAATAAGTATGAAACCAGTAAAAGGGAAGGAATTGGGGTTATTTGCTGCAGTGGATGGCAGCCTGTACATTGGAGCCCAGCCAGAAAAATGCCAGTTCCTTTTTGGCAAGCAGTCCATGTGTCCCAGTTCACAGCATGGAGTCCGAACTGTGGACTCAAACACTGCAGGACCCTCCACTACTGCCCTTGTTTTTGTTGTTTAGTCGCTAAATCACATTCGACTCCTTGCGACCCCATGGACCGCAGCACGCTAGTTTTCCCTGTCCTTCACCATCTCCCAGAGCTTGCTCAAACTCATGTCCATTGGTTCAATGATGCCATCCAACCATCTCATCCTCTGCCGTCCCCTTCTCCTCCTGCCTTTCCTTTCCTTCTCCTCTTTCCCAGCATCACAGTCTTTTCCAATGAGTCAGTTCTTCCCATCAGGTGGTCAAAATACTGGAGCTTTGCCTTCAGCATCAGTCCTTTCAATGAATATTCAGGGTTGATTTCCTTTAGGACTGACTGTTTTTATCTCCTTGCTTTCCAAGGAACCCTGAAGGATCTTCTCCAGCACCTTACTGCCTTGCCCTCCGATAAACCCCTGTTCTTCTAAAGGAAGCAGAACAGGGTTTTCTTGCTCTCTCCCCACCTAAGATGATGGAAAGCAACCCCAAGGCTTTGGCAAGGCGGGAAAAAGAGGTTCCAGGAGTGTATTCATGCACTTGACTTATGCTCTAAAAGGAGATGGATATGAGAAAGAGAAAAATGCTCATCTTTCCAGCCTTGGATGACTGGAAAAAACCAGGCACAGACCCAGAGGCAGCTTTTCTGAGAAGCTAATGAGGCCCCTTCTGAGGCTCTGGGATGGGGAGGAGGGCTCTAGAGAACTCACAAGCTTAATGATTTTATAAAGCTTGCAAAAGCATGACATTTTTGTATTTTTTTCTATAAGGAAGACTCCTCAGATAGCATAAACTTCAGGCCCTATAAAATCCAACTGCACTCCTATCCAGACCTGGGACTAGGCCAGCACCCTTCCTCCTATTTGCAGCATCCCCCCCTCCTCCACTGACCACAGGAACCTGAGGTTGGTGGAGGGAGGAGTGGGACCAGGGTGAAGACAAACAGACTAGAGGAAGAAGGAGCCAGGAAAGAGGGGCTTTCTTAAGCTCCCCACTCCCAAAAGGGCCTCCAAGGGTACTGGTGTGTGGCAAAGCAGAGCTGCTTCCCCAGGTCGTTTGGACTTGGAGCATAGTCAAGGCAGCAACCTGCAGTGAAACTAGGTCACTGGATTCAGCACCAG
The DNA here is from genome assembly GCF_049115385.1 of Moschus berezovskii. Lineage (NCBI taxonomy): Eukaryota > Metazoa > Chordata > Mammalia > Artiodactyla > Moschidae > Moschus > Moschus berezovskii. The sequence continues at coordinate 28,742,602 of NC_142461.1, forward strand.
CTGACCACTTACGGGCTGGGTGACCTTGGGGAAGTTATATACCCATGTCAAAGGTGACCTTGACCCTTCTGTGCCACAATCCCCTTATTGGTCAAATAAAAGAGTAGCTACCTCACTAGACTACAAGGATTGAATGTGCATATGCATGTAAAATGCTTAAAACAGTGTGTGGGATATAAAAAATGCTCGATGGAGACTGTACCTTCCTACTCTTCTAAACGCTAAATGCACAGCCAAGATACTCTGTAAGTAATGCCAAAACCACTGTATGTTTTGGCACTCCAGTCGTCTCACAAATAGCGACACCACCTTCCTAAAACATCCACAGGCCAACTCCCCTCACCTCCTGTGTACTCGCTACACAAGCAGCAAAGACCTGTCCATCTTCCAGGGTCCTCCCCACTTCCTCTCACACAAACTGCCCTTTCTGGTGGTGGCCTCCTTTCTGCCATGATCAAGCCACGCTCCTCTCAGCCTCAAACCTCTGCTTGACCCCTTCAGGAACACCCTTCACCCTCCCCTCTAAATCCAAATCTCTGAATTACTCTGATACTCAGGTATTTCCTGCTTTTTCATTCTTGCAGTTAATGATGGACCTCTGGCTCAATAAACAGAGAATCTCTTTGTATTTCATGTTAATTATCGTCTGAACCTCAGCCAAAGAAAGAGAACACAAAAAGGAACGGGCTCTGTGGTGATAGTTACACATATCCCCTCATCACTGATTCATTCATCCATCCATCTAGCCCCGTGATGGTCATGGGCACCTGCCATGTGCTTACAGTCGACAAAGGGGCGCAGCATTAAAGAACAGTGAGCATCAGCACCACCTGAGGGACTTGTTCAAACACGGATTCCCAAGTGCGGGGTTGGCCTTGTGAATCTGCATTTCTAACAAGATCCCAGATGATTTGAACAATGCTCGTTTGAGATCACGCTCTGAGCAGTGTTGTCAAAGAAGGCAGTCCCCACCCAGTGCCTGATCAACGATGATTCCTAATTCACGGCCATCTCACACACACCCTTCACTTACCTCTGCATGACCGTCTGCCTGTATCAGGGCCTCTGCGCATGCTCTTTCCTCTGTAATATCCTTCAATCCCTCCCTGCAATGCTCCCCCTTCACCCACCATTACTTAGCAGGCCTGTCCTCATCAAAAAGTCTTTCCCACACCAATACACACACCCAGACACACCCAGACACACACACACACATGATATTCACTGTTTCTGCTCTCTATTTGTCTCTTCTATAAAACTTCCAGAATATCTCTCCCACTAGACTAGAAGCTTCATGACAGTAGGAACAATGTCTATTTCACTGTTCTATGTATCCCCAGTGCCCCGCACAGAGCCTTGACACAAAAATATGCTGACCTATTGACTAGTTTCTTCAACAAATACTTCATGAATGCTTACTCTGTGCTGGCACTATTCTAGATGCTGGGGATACAGCAGGGGTCAAAAATGAAAAACCCTCTATTCTTGGAGCATACATTTTCATGGGGGGACTAACAATAATCCATGACAATAATAAATAACTAAATTGTATAAAGTGATGTTGGGGCTTCCCAAGTGGGGCTAATGGTAAAGAACCCACCTGCCAATGCAGGAGACGTAAGAGATGCAGGTGCAATCCCTGAGTCAGAAAGAGCCCCTGGAGGAAGCCACGGCAACCCACTCCAATATTCTTGCCTTTTGAATCTTATGGACAGAAGAGCTTGGAGGGCTATAGTCCGTGGGGCCGCCAAGAGTCAGACATAACTGAAGCGACTTGGCACACACACAGTGTGCTATCAGGTGTTAAGGACTATAGAAAAAATAGAGCAGAGTGAGAGGAGCAGGAATGATTGATGAGGAACTCGGCTGTGGGGTGAGATTTTTAATTGGATGGTTTCAGAGGGGCGTTTAGGAAAGGTGACATTCGAGCAAAGAGTCAGCATTTCAGTGAGTCTGACATTTGGATGCTTTTGGAAAGAGCTTTCTAGCCAGGGTGAAGTCCCAGGACAGCCCCGTCCAGTAGAACTGTCTGTGATGGTGGGAACACCCCATCTGTGCACTGTCCAGGTACCAGAGTCACTAGCCACCTGGGGCTGGTGGGTATGGAACCGGGCGATTCAGTCCTTCAGTGCAATCATGGCAGGGATGCTGAGGGCAGGCACAGTGAAGGAGGCAGTGGGGGAAAGCCAGAGGAGAGGAGCTCAGAAAGGTAAGGCAAGTCATGGAGAAGGACCCCGCCAGTCATCACAAGGACTCTGCTCTTATTCTGAGTGAGATGGGAGCCATCAGAGGGTTCTGAGAAGAACGGTGATATGATTTATGTTTTAAAAGATTCCTCTGGCTTCTGTGTTAAGGATACACAGTAGGGGCTGAGGGTTGGTAGACACAGGCAGACAAGGTGAGAGGCTGGTGGGGGCGGGCAGGTCGAAGAGTATAATAGATCAGAGGAGGGTAGTGGCAGGTTTAGGAGGTGCTAAGTGTCAGGTTCTAAATATACTTTGAAGACTAAGCCCAAAGGACTTTCTGACAGATGCTGATTAAAGCATCTATTAAGCTCCCAATATATGCCAGACACTAGCTATGAACTTTTTCTAAGCCAGATTTACCCAAGAAATGTCACCCAGCTTTTGACTGGTATGAGCTTTTCCCAAGACAGATTGTGCTGCAGGACATTTCTCACTTGCAGTCTCCTACAATTTGGTCTTCAAACATTGCATCTTCAGCTCAGAGCCAATATAGGCTGTTGGCACAGGGAAATTTGTTGGTATTCTTATTCAGCCAGCATCATTCCACAGTACGCGCATTAAGAAAACAGATGACCCAAATCCTGCATAAATCCTTCATTCTCCTGTTTTATTCTCCTGTCCATCACCTCCTCGTTCATTCTTGAGATTCAGGTTTTGCATTCAAGGCTAGGTCAGCTTTCTGGAGGACTTACATCTTCCTCCTCTCACATCTGCCTGGTCTTTCTCCCGCGACTCGCACACACTTAGGATGGGAAATTGAGTCATCCGTCTTCTGTAACCATACGGATAAGATGTAGTCGTTCCCGTTGTTGGCATTGTTGTGCTTTGGAAACTAATTAAAACAATTAGTATTAAATACCGAAAACAATTAAGCTAATTGAAATAAAGCGTATGCAGTTTACCCCCTTGCATAGACGAGAAAATAATAATAATAACATGTGGCTAGATGTTGGCAATGCTGCCATTCTAGTGCCCAAATAAATCAGGGAATATGGGAGCTGAAGACGGAGGTGTATTAGCACCCAATCAGTTTACCGCGGCAAAGTGTTTCTCAGAACTATTTGGTTGGCTTCTGGGAGATTTCTTCTATATTGGAAAAAAAAGTGTTTCTGCCCAAATGTCTCTTTCAGGCTATAAACCAGCAGGCTATAAACGTGCTATTCCCCCTGCCTCTGACTCAACTCTCTGTCTGCAGCATCCAAAGACACTCAGAGGAGGGAGCAGCCTCCACAGGGCCCTCTGAAGATCTCTGTAAGTTCACCAGATCTCTAGGTGGAAAGGGCGGTTTGGGTTGTGGCTGGCAATTTTAGACTACATAGATAAATTCCAAATAGAAGGGAGAAGAATCGGGGGCAGGAAAAGGGAAGAGAAGCCACGGAGACCAGCAGAGAGTGTACAATGAATGCTGGAATTTGGTGGGTACACGTGCCAACAATCTCAACTAGAATTTGCTTCAGCAAAAAGTGAAATTACCTGGGAAGGATGAGCCGCAGGGAACAGAACCTCAGGGGTTCCCAAAGACTAAGCCCAAATAGTACTCCATCTGTCTGTCTGTCTATTTCTCATTTGGCACTAGCTCTGTGCTGGCCACACTCTGGCTGCAGAGAGGCCCTCTCTGTGTGGCAGGGAGCATGGAGGCTCCTGGTGCCAATCTAGCAATCCCAGTGAATGAAGAGAACTCATAACAAATGTCCATGTATCCCTTGTCTGTCCATGCCCACCCTTTGGACCAGTCAACAAGGCCAAATAAGGGATAGAATGGTTGATCAGATCCCTGTCCACAGACCTACTCCCTTCCACTTCCATCCCACCTCCAGCCAAATGGAGAAGCATAGGAAGAAAAAGTTTGCTGGAAGAGCAAAACAAATAATTACATGAGCCCAAGGCTAGGGTGCTAAAGAATCAGAATTTGATGGAGAGAGACTAGAGAGGGTATCACCTAGGGAAACAGACAAAGATATCTGAGACTTCATACAGTTCCAGTTTTTTGTAGTTCTACCATCTCACCATTTCTTTGTTGAACATTCAAAGAACGAGATCATCCACAGTAACAATTTCACTCCCCCAGAGCCCACCTCACCTGCAATCCACAGTTGCCTTGTATAAAATGAGGGTAGCAATGAACTAAACAGAAAATAGCCTTAAGAAGCCCAGTTTATTCTCCCTCTCATAACTGACCTGAATCATTATTCATTTTTCTGATAGACATTTGTTATTGGGGAGGATGAGGTGGTCACCCAATATCTAAATCCACTTTGATGTTTGGGAAATTTCTTACCTTATAAGCAGTGGTGTCCTGGTAAAACTTTAACAACCTGCTGAAAACAAGGGGGAGACCTAACTTGCAGTGTTTGCCCGTTTCTGTGGTGTAGATCCTCCTACAATGGCTGATTTCAGGGGAGCAAAGTGATGTCCCCAAATGCAGAATTGGGAAGAGAGGCGCCATGGCACAACATTATAGAGTATTTCCACCATCCAGATACAGAAGGCATCAAAAACTTCAGAAGCATTGAAAATAATAAAAGTAATAAAACAATTGCTGCTGCTGCTGCTAAGTCGCTTCAGTCGTGTCCGACTCTGTGTGACCCCATAGATGGCAGCCCACCAGGCTCCCCCGTCCCTGGGATTCTCCAGGCAAGAACACTGGAGTGGGTTGCCATTTCCTTCTCCAATAATTAGGAAGTGACAAATTTTGAGTATTTAATACCTTTGTTTCTAATATAATGTATTCCATTGAGTTTATATAATTTACTTTTTAACGGTTTTTTATGCTGAGATCAATATCACAACTAGGATATTGACCTTGACACAGCCAAGATACAGACCAGGATGACCCTTCATGCTGTCCTTTAATAGCCGCCCACTTCCTTCCTATCCACATCCTTTCTTTAACCCTTGCAAGTCACTAACTTGTTCCTTATTTCTGCAATTTGCTCACCTCAAGAATATTATATAAATGTCATCATACAGCATGTAACCCTTGGGGACTGGCTATTTTCACTCAACATCATGCCCTGGAGATACACACAGGCTGTATGTGTATCCAAATTTCATTCCTTTTCATTGTTGGCTGTTAGTCCAGTTTGTTTAACCATTCGGCCATTAAAGGGTGTATGGGTTGCTCCCAGTTTGGGGTTACTATGAGTAAAACTGCCATAAACATTTGTGTACAAGTTTTATGTGAACATATGTCTTCATTTCTCTGGGTTAAATGCCCAAGAGGGCAATTTCTAAGTCATATGATACTTGGATGTCTAAGTTTTTAAGAAACTGCCAAACTGTTTTTCAGAATGGCTGCTCCATTTTACCTTTCCACCAGTAACGTATGAGTGACCCAGTTTCTTCGTATCTTCATCAGCTTTTTGTGTTGTCATTATTTTTTTATTTTAGCCATTCTGATAGGTGTGCAGTGGTATCTTGCAATTTTAATTTGCATTTCCTTAAAAGTCAATAACACTGAACACCTTTTCATGAGCTTATTTGTCATCTGTATATTTAATTCAGTGAAATGTTTCTTTGTGTGTTTTGCCTGTTTTTTCAAATTGGGTTGTTTGGGATTTGCTGTTGAGTTTTGACAATTCTTTATATATTCTAGATACTACTCCTTTGTCAGATATGTAGTTTATAAATATTTTCTCCTAATCTGTAACTTATCTTTTCACCCTCTTGAGGTCTATTGCAGAGAATAATTTTAAAATTTTGATGAAGTCCAGTTTATCAACTTTTTTCCTTTATTCCATTGAGGAAATTCCCCTCTATTTCTATTTTTGAGAGTTTTGATCATGAACAGATATTGAATTTTGTCAAATGCTTTTTTCTGTATCAACTGATATAATCATGTGTTAACATAGGGGGTTATGTTGGTTAATTTCTGAATATTGAACCAGCTTTGTATCTCTGGAATAAACTTCAGTTGCTCATAATGTATAATTCCTTTTTTTTTTTTTGACTGTGCTGGGCCTTTGTTGCTGCCAGATTTTTCTGTAGTTGAGGTGAGTGGGGGCTACTGTCTAGGTGCAGTGCACAGGCTTCTGATTGGGGTGGCTTCTCTTGCTGCAGTGCATAGACTCCAGAGTACAGGCGCAATAGTTGTGGTACACGGGCTTAGTTGCTCCGTGGCATGTGGGATCCTCCCAGACCAGGGATTAAACCCATGTCACCTGCATTGGCAGACAAATTCTTTGCCACTGAACCACCAGAGAAATCCTTTAATTCTTTTTTATACTTCTGATTTATATTTGCAAATTCTTTAAAAAATATTTCTTTCATCATATTCATAAAGGATACTGGTCTTCAGTTTCATTTTATTTTATTTTTGGTCTTGGTATCAAGGTAGTAATTCATAAAATGAATTAGGAAGTGTTCTTTCCTCTTCTACTTTCTGGAAAAGATTATGTCAAATTGATGTTAATGTTTCTTTGACTACTTAGGAGAATTCTCCAGTGAAATGATCTGGGCCTGGAGATTTTTCATTCTGGAGTTGTTAAAGTAAGAATCCAGCTTCCTTCATAATTATAGGACAATTCAAATTATCTCTTTTATATTGAGTTATGATAGTTCATGTTTTTTGAGAAATGGTACATTTCACCTAACATAACTTGACACCTGACATCAGAATACACATAGATGTCAAGTTTATTGGGCTTCCCTTGTGACTCAGCTGGTAAAGAATCCACCTGTGATGTGGGAGACCTGGGGTCGATCCCTGGGTTGGGAAGATTTGCTGGAGAAGGGAAAGGCTACCCACTCCTGGATTCTGGCCTGGAGAATTCTATGGACTGTATAGTCTTTGGGGTCACAAAGAGTCGGACACGACAACGACTTTCACTTTGGGGCTTCCCTAATAGCTCAGTTGGTAAGGAATCCATCTGCAATGCAGGAGACCCTGGTTCAATTCCTGGGTCAGGAAAATCCACTGGAGAAGGGATAGGCTACCCACTCCAGTATTCCTGGGCTTCCTTTGTGGCTCAAATGGTAAAGAACCTACCTGGAATGTGGTACATGCAAACTTCTTCATTATGTTCCCTTATTAGTCTTTTAAAGTCTAGGGTGTCAGTAGTGACATCACCTGCCATTCCATGTAGCCGTAATTTGTGCCTTCCCTTTTTTTTTTTTTATCAATCTTCCTAGTGATTCATCAATTTTCTTGATTTTTTTTCAAATAACAAATTATTCCTTTTGCTGGTTTTCTCTATTGGTTTTTTGTTTGTTTGTTTTCATTTCTATTGATTTCTGCTCTTCATTATTTCCTTCCTTCCATTTGCTTTGGGTTTAGTTTGTCCATCTTAATTCTAGATTCTTGAAGTGGGAATTTAGGTTACTGATTTGAGGCTTTTCCTCTTTTCTAATGTATACATTTAGTGCTATAAATTTCTCTCTGAGCACTGCTTTAGCTGTGTCCCATGAATTTTGATATGTTATATTTTCATTTCATTCAATTTAGCATTTTTTTTTTACTTCACTGAGAATTTTTTGGTTTATGGATTATTTTAAAGAGTGTTACTTCATTTTTAAGTTTTAACTTTTCCTGTTATTTTCTTGTTGTTCATTTTCTAGTTTAATTCCGCTATGGTCAGAAAATAAATTCTGTATAATTTTGATTCTATTAAGTGCATTGCAATTTGCTTTATGGCCCAGGATATGGTCTATCTTTGTATAGTCTCCATGATCACTGGAAAAGAATGTGTATTCTGATGTTGTTGGGTTACTGTTCTGTAGGATTCACTTGACCTACTGGTTCATGGTGTTGCTGAGTTCTTCTGCATCCGTGCTTATTTTCTATCCATTGTTCTATCAGTTGCTGAGAAAGAAGTGTTGAAGTCTCCAGCAAGAATTGTGATTTGTCTGTTTCTCCTTTCAGTTCAGTTTTTGCCTCAAATATTCCATTGCTCTGTTGTTTGATGAATACACATTTGGGATTGTTAATACTCTTGATAGATTGACTCTTTCATCATTCTATCATCTTCCTCTCTGTCTCCTACTGATTGGCAACAAGGAAAGTTCCGACTCTCCACTAGGACCCCTCTGAAACCACCCCAACGGGAGGAAAAACGGGTTTCATTACTGCTATGTGGGGAGGAAATCCAGGCCCCCAACTTGGCCTCTATGACACCACCCCAGCAGGGGTGTTAAAGTGACTTGTTGGCTCCTTCTGGTGGCCCTTCCAGGGGCAACCATGGCAACAATACCAGGGAGGGCATCCACCACCAGGGGCTCAGACCAGGGCATGCCCAGTGGGGACAGCAGCATACTCACCAAACCTTTTCTGTGACATATCTTTGTGGTTCTGGTCAATATTGCTTCTGAGCTGCATTCTCCTACTTCCCTGGTGATTCTGTGGGTGGCTTTCCACAGCTCTATTTCTGCTTAAATTGGCTAAATCTAGCTTCCATCGGACGCAAGTAAGCATTCTGACTGATTGCACATTCCACTGGCTCTCAGCTGCAAACTGGGAAACAAAAACCTCAGCCTCTACCACAAACATCCTTATTGTTGCCTAGGAGAAATAATTTGGAGAGTAACTTATAGCTAACAGAGCAGTGGAAATTAACCCAGAAGGGGCTGCTGAGAGGGGCAGCTAGGAGCTCAAAGATACAACGATGGAACCCACTGACTTAGCTGCCAAATGCTCCCATGGGTTATTCTGATCCCCCACACAGTGAGCACGGACTTAATTATAGTCTCTCCCTTTGAGATGAGCAAGTGGGCATTGGACGGAATACACTAACTAGCCTGACCTTGTGAATAAGACAATCCCAGTGAGCTTAAAATCGTATGCTCTCTTCACTCCTCCCCCGCCCACACCATTGAAGACTCACTCACTGGTTAGAAGGAAGACTTTACATCCTTGAAGGTGGCTTTTGTGCATAAAAAAGATCACTCATAGTTTTACTTGGGTCCTGAAAATTAGAATTTTATTTACTAAATGTGTAGATTCAGAAATAAATGGTTCTTCCTTAAGCAGCTTTTAAAAAAAAATCAGCTTAGGAATCTTATTATCCTATTTATAAGTCTAGCAAATATTAACAATTACTTTGAGAGGGCTTTTGATTAATGTTTAGTCCCATTTATACACTTAGTTAATTAAACCTCTTTAACATTTTAAGCAGCGTTTATAAATTTAATATATTCAGTTCCTTTTCAAGTAATTCATCTGACAAACCTTCCTGAGTAGTAAAGTGACTCTTATAGATTTAATAAATTAAGCATACAAAAAATGGTCAGGTTTAAATTCTCTTAAATTTCCAATCTATATGTAAACTTAGATTTCATCTTAATATCACAAATCTCAATCAATCATCCCAGTGAAATACAAAACAGGAACCAAAATCTCTTTAAAACTGCATGAATATAAAGTATCATTGCTATAGACTTAATGTCTGTGCCCCCCTCAAATTCACAAGTTGAAGTTCTTGTGCCCAAAGTGATGCTATTAATAGGGGCCTTTGGGAGATGATTTTTCCAGTGGTCATGTATGGATGTGAGAGTTGGACTGTGAAGAAAGCTGATTGCCGAAGAATTGATGCTTTTGAACTGTGATGCTGGAGAAGACTCTTGAGAGTCCCTTGGACTGCAAGGAGATCCAACCAGTCCATCCTAAAGGAGATCAATCCTGGGTGTTCATTGGAAGGACTGATGCTAAAGCTGAAACTCCAATACTTTGGCCACCTCATGCGAAGAGTTGACTCACTGGAAAAGACTCTGATGCTGGGAGTGATTGGGGGCAGGAGGAGAAGGGGACGACAGAGAATGAGATGGCTGGATGGCATCACCGACTCTGTGGACATGAGTTTGAGTGAACTCCGGGAGTTGGTGATGGACAGGGAGGACTGGCGTGCTGTGATTCACGGGGTTGCAAGGAGTCGGACACGACTGAACGACTGAACTGAACTGAACTGAACTTGGGAGATGATTAGGTCGTGAGGGTGGAGCCCGCATGAATGAAGTTAGTTCCCTTATGAAAGAGACCCCAAAGATCTTCCTTGTCCCTTCTGCCATATGAGAACACAACAAGAAAACAGATGACCAATTTGCAACAACATGGATGGACCTGGAGGGTATTAAGCTTAGTGAACCAGATCAGACAGAGAAAGACAAATATTGTATGCTCTCACTTGTAAGTGGAATCTAAAAAATAAAACGAATGAATAACTGTAACAAAACAGAAACAGACAAATGGATACAGAGGACAAACTAGTGATTACCAGGGGGAGATGGGTAGGGGAGAGACAAGATGTGGGAAGAGGTACAAACTACTAGATATAAAATAAGTATGCTACAAGTATATAATACACAGCACAAGGAATACAGCCAAGTTTATAATAAGTTTAAATGGGGTATAATCTATAAAACTATTGAATCATTATGTTGAACACCTGAAATTAATATAATATTGTAAATCAACTACAAATCGATTTTTTAAAAAAGACTACTGCTATCTGTGACCCAGGAAGTGGGCCCTCACCAGACACCAAATCTGTAGCACCTTGATCAGGGACTGCCCAGCCTCCAGAAGGGTGAGAAATAACTTTCTGTTGTTTATGAGCTATGTGCTGCTGCTGCTAAGTCACTTCAGTCGTGTCCAACTCTGTGTGACCCCATAGACAGAAGCCCACCAGGCTCCCCCGTCCCTAGGATTCTCCAGGCAAGAACACTGGAGTGGGTTGCCATTTCCTTCTCCAATGTGTGAAAGTGAAAAGTGGAAGTAAAGTCTCTCAGTCGTGTCCGACCCTTAGCGACCCCACGGACTACAGCCTACCAGGATCCTCCATCCATGGGATTTTCTAGGCAATAGTACTGGAGTGGCTTGCCATTGCCTTCTCCGTTATGAGCTATGTAGTCTGTAATATTTTATTATAGTGCCCTGAATGGGCTAAAATAATAATATATGAGCAAATTCTTTGAACTGGAGAATAGTAACACTACTAGTTTTGATTCTCTTAAACAACTGTGTGCTGAATTTTTAATTTTCCCTGGGCTACTAAAATGTCTATGCATAAGGGAGGTAATTTCCTTTCTTCTGAGGTTGTGAATTAATAAGACTGCATCTTCACTGGACAGATGACTCTAGGGACTGGTCAAGCCCTATATGTAGTCTCTAATTTTCTGATTTAAAGGTGGAGGTAGCCAGGACTTCCCTGGTGGTCCAGTGGTTAAGAATTCGCCTGCCAATGCAGAGGACACAAGTTCCATCCCTGGTCCAGGAAGACTCCACGTGCCCAGGGACAACTAAAGCCTGTGCATCGTAACTGCTGAAGCCTGAGTGCCCTAGAGCCTGTGCTCTGCAAAACAGAAACCAGCACAACCAAAGAGCAGCCCCACTCACCATAGCGAGGGAAGACCAGGGCACAGCAGCAAGGACCCAGGAGAGCCAAATGACTAAAGAAATAAACATTTTTTAAAAAATAAAACATTGTTTTGCAACCCCGTGGACTGTAGCCTATCAGGCTCATCTGTCCATGGGATTTTCCAGGCAAGGGTACTGGCATGGGTTGCCATTTCCTTCTCCAGGGCATCTTCCCAGCCCAGGTGTCCTGCATTGCAGGCTGACCCTTTACCATCTGAGCCACCAGATGGTAGTATTTTATAGTAGTATAGTATATTTCATAGTAGTATTTTATATCTCATAGGGAAGCCTTTTTTTAAAAGATAGAAGTAGCCAAAGAGATCACCCCATTAGATACAAGTGATTGATCACTGGTTTTCAAACCAGAATCCAGTCCATAACCCCCATCCAAGACCCACATCTGATTTTATATTTGTTTGTTTGTTAAATGTTAAAGTCTCTACTGAATTTGTTACAATATGGTTTTGGTTTTCTGGTGGCCAGGCATGTGGGATCTTAGCTCCCCAACCAGGGATCAAACCTGTACACCCCGCACTGGAAGGTGAAGTCTTACCACTGGACTACTAGGGAAGTCCCCTGATTTTGTATTTGCTTAACTCAAGGGGCTTCCCTGGTGGCTCAGCTGGTAAAGCATATACCTGCAATGCAAGAGACCTGCGTGGAGAAGGTCCCCTGGAGAAGGGAATGGCTACCCACTCCAATATTCTGGCCTGGAGAATTCCCTGAACTATATAGTCCATGGGGTCACAAAGAGTCAGACAGGACTGAGCTACTTTCACTTTCATTATGTGTAACTGTATTTTTTCATATAACTCTAAAGAACCCTACATTCTTCCCATATGCTTCTTATCCTCTGGGACTGCATAATTCTTATGGATATTAAACTTTGGTGTAATTTAATTCTGGTTATCTCTCAGAGCTTTGTCTGATTATTGTTATAACTCACAAGGTCATTCTTCAAGGTCATCGCTCAGCCCCATCCTCTCACCCTACCTTACCCACTTTAGTCCCTGGGTTCCTAATTCTCCAGGGAGTGGAAAAGCAGGCTCCTCTCAAGATCTATGCTCCTTTCTACCTGGCAAGGCAAAGGAAAACATTCTTAAGCTTAGTACCTTCTCTCAGAGATTGCCTGGAGTTACAATGGCACTACAGCCTCCTGCTTCCCACCTTCTTGGAGCAGGCATTGCAATGGCCAAGGTCTCCTGGAAGAACAAGGTCCACACCCAGAGACACTAGAACAAACCCCTAACCTCCCAGAAAGGTGAGGGAACATTACCAAGTCACCAACCAGTGCCTGAACTAAGGCTACAACCCAGGACTCCCAACTCCCAGCTCTGTGCTCTGACCACTCAACCACAATGCCCTCAACAAAAGCAAAGTCAGCCAAGACAGGAAGGAGCTCAGAGATCAGAGCCCCAACCAGCCCAAACATTACAGCCCTTTCAGTTGCTTGATAAACAGCATCAAAATAGGCATGGTTCCTGCTGTTTCTAAAATAAAAAAGTCACTTGGTGACTGAAAATAAATGTATATACCAGGTATTTGTATTTTCATACTAGGGAAAAGCAATAATAAGAAATTATTTTCAGCTATGGTAAGAATATGGGGGCAGGGCTGCGCCCCAAGGAGCAGGGGCTGAAGGAAAGAAAACAGGGAAAGAGGGTGGCCTCCAGGAGTCCCAGCCTTGGGGAAAGCCTTTACAGAAGAGCCTTGTACAAAAGCCAGATTTTCTTTCTTGGCTGCACTGGGTCTTCACTGTGGTACACGGGTTTTCTCTAGTTGTGACAAGCATGGGCTTCTTTGCACTTCTCTAATTGTGGCACGAGGGCTTGGCTGTAGCATGTGGGATCTCAGTTCCCAAATCAGAGACTGAACCCACATCCCCACACTGGAAGGTGGATTCTTTACCACTGGACCACCAGGGACGTCCCCTCCAAAAGCCAGAGTGAAGATGCTCTGGTCCCTCCATTATTAGCATTTTGAAGAACCACTGGTGGAGCAGGAACAGGACAGCTCAGATGGAACTTGAACCTTCCTGCTGGTTCAAACCCCAGCTTGTCTCCTATGACTCCTGGAGCTTCTGGCAGCACTTTCTCTTTCCCATCAGCCTGGTATGCAGACTGGCCAACATCTCCCCCACCAGCTGGCTGGGAAAGAAAGCCACAGTGCCTCTTTGGATTTGGAGGGCATTATTACCAACAGACACAGAGAAAGTGATGCTGTAATCGAAATTAACAAACATAAAATATCAAAACATTCTCAGAATTCTTTAAAAGTTCTACTGCTGTCACCCTTGGCTATCACTGGATCCTCAGTAGGGCAGTATCCTTGACCTCTTGGCCTTTCGTTCTCTGCCACTTGCTATGCCCTGAGCACCCTGTGGCCAGGCATTGTTTTGTTGTTAAGGGTACAAAAAAAGCTAAGGATGGGTCTCTGCCCATCTTATGGCAGAGAAGGGAGACAGACAAGTACAAGTCATGGGGCTAGGGTGGGAGAGGTGCCACAGTAGGCACGTCCAAGAGAGTGAAAGTGTGACTCTTTGTGTCAGACTCTTTGTGGCCCCATGGACTGTAGCTCACCGGGTTCCTCTGTCCATGGAATTCTGCAGGCAAGAATATTGGAGTGGGTTGCCATTTTCTTCTCCAGGGGATCTTCCCAACCCAGGGACTGAACTCAGGTCTCCCACATTGCAGGCAGACTCTTTACTGACTGAACCACGTCAAGGGAGTCTCCAAAGAAAGTCTTGTCAAACACCTTATGATACCACTTACATGTGGAGTCTAAGAAAAGGCTACACACGAACGTATTTACAAAACAGAGATAGACTTATAGATGTATTGACAGAAAACAAACTTGCTACTGGGGGGTAGGGGCAGAGGAGGGGTGAATCGAAAGATTGAGACTGACACACACTACTGTATATGATGAAAGAGATAACTAATAAGGACCTAGGATATAGCACAGGGAACTTTGCTTAAACTGTGCAATGACTTACCTGGGAAAAGACTACACTCCAATTTTTTTTTAAAAAGTCGTTTCACCAACTTATGGTTGCCCGGTGCGGGGGCGGGGAAGAGATAGTTAGGGACTTTGGGAAGGCCATGTACACACTGTTATATTTAAAACAGATAACCAACAAGGTCCTACTGTGCAGCACATGGAACTCTGCTCAGTGTTACTTGGCAACCTGGGTGAGAGGGGCGTTTGGGGGCGAAAGGATACATGTACATGTATGGCTCAGTCCCTTAGCTGTTCACCTGAGACTCTCACAACACTGCTTGTTAATCAGCTCTACCCCAATACAAAATTAAAAGGTTTTTTTTTTAATTAAAAAAAAAGTCTTTCTGGCTTACTTCACTCTGTATAATTGGCTCCAATTTCATCCACCTCATTAAAACTGATTCAAATGCATTCTTCTTGATGGCTGAGAAATACTCCATTGTGTATATGTACCAAAGCTTTCTTATCCATTCATCTGCAGATGGACATCTAGGTTGCTTCCATGTCCTGGCTATTATAAACAGTGCTGCAATGAACATTGGCGTACATGTGTCTCTTTCAATTCTGGTTTCCTCGGTGTGTATGCCCAGGAGTGCAATTGCTGGATCATATGGCAGTTCTATTTCCAGTTTTTTGAGGAATCTCCACACTGTTCTCCAAAGTGGCTGTACTAGTTTGCATTCCCACCAACAGTGTAAGAGGGTTCCATTCTCTCCACACCCTCTCCAGCATTTATTGCATGTAGACTTTTGGATAGCAGCCATTCTGACTGGCGTGAAATGGTATCTCATTGTGGTTTTGATTTGCATTTCTCTGATTATGAGGGATGTTGAGCATTTTTTCATGTGTTTGTTAGCTATCTTTATGTCTTCTTTGGAGAAATGTCTGTTTAGTTCTTTGGCCCATTTTTTGATTGGGTCACTTAGTTTTCTGGAATTGAGCTGCAGGAGCTGCTTGTATATTTTGGAGATTAATCCTTTATCAGTTGCTTCATTTGCTATTATTTTCTCCCATTCTGAAGGCTGTCTTTTCACCTTGCTTAGAGTTTCTTTTGCTGTGCAGAAGCTTTTGATTTTAATTAGGTCCCATTTGTTTATTTTTGCTTTTATTTCCAATATTCTGGGAGGTGAAGTAAGCCAGAAAGAAAAACATCAATACAGTATACTGACGCATATATATGGAATTTAGAAAGATGGAAACCTGAAACCTGTGTACGAGACTGCAAAAGAGACACAGGTATATAGAACAGTCTTTGGGACTCTGTGGGAGAGGGTGAAGGTGGGATGATTGGGGAGAATGGCATTGTAGCATGTATATTATCATATGTGACCAGTCCAGGTTCGACGCATGATGCAGGATGCCTGGGGCTGGTACACGGGAATGACATGGAGGGAGGATATGGGGAGGAGGGAGGTGGGAGGGGGGTTCGGGAGGGAGAGCACATGTACACCCGGGGCGGATTCATGTCAATGTATGGCAAAACCAACCAATATATTAATGTAAGGTAATTTGCCTCCAATAAAATAGATTTTAAAAAAAATTAAAAATAAAAAAAAAGTCATTTTGAATGCTCCTCAATGCTCCCCTCTCCCTCCCTCTGTCATTCCAGAAGCATCCAGCACCCCCGGTCCATCTCCAGCTGTCCCACCTCCTCTCTGTCCCTCCCCTTCCATGATCCAGGCAACCTCCTCCCTGGAGCTCCCTGCTCCTCCTCCCAGCCCCTCTGATCCAAGTGGTATTCACCCACCACCCACCAAACATACCGACGGCTGCTGCTTAGTCAGCACCTGATAAAAATTTGTTCAATAAAAAGAAACATTTCCAACCAAATTAAAAATAATCCCAGCAGAGGCTTTGAATATTAAATCTTCCTTCTAGAACATAAACCCTACAAATATTGAAGTTTGTTCTTGGCACAAGTGGTGAGTCACACAACCGATCAAGTTCTCTCCCGGGCAATTATAACATTTATTTATCTAGAACCCAGACTCCTCACTCTGAGTTTCCTATTTGCCAGATAGGATTCAATCCCCCGTTCGATGCTTGCCCAGAAGCTGTCTGATTGTTATTTTCAGCAACGGGCTTAAGCGCCAGCTGTTCAGGCAGTGTTTGGTGCAAGCGCCCTTGGGTTTGTTTCATCTTTCCACTGCTGCTCAGAATTCCCTTTGAGAACTCTAAGTGTCAACAGCACGATCGTTATCTGAGTCACCTGATACGATACAAGAAGAGATGTCACACAAGCTGCCAAACAGGACACATTATTGCCAGGTTGCGTGCCCCGAGGGAGGGGACTGGGGCAATCCAAGCAGATGGTCTATGAGCTCTGACAGCTAGAAGCTTTCACAGGGGCATCAGAGTCACGAGTGAGCTGAATCTTCAGCACCGATCAAGGAAACACCAACCGCCCTCTTTGCTCAGAGGAGAAGAATGAATTAGCCCTTCTCTGGGCCTGAGGTGGACTTGAACTTGTCCAAGGATACTGAAAACTTGGGGCAGCTGCCCAGGATGCGGCTATAGCCCTGCTCAGAGAGCCGCAAGGGGAGGGCTAAGATGGCAATGAGCCCACTCTCCTCATTATTGGAAGGGTCCTGGGCCATCCTGGATGTGCCCACTTGCCAAGCTGTTTCCATTGTAAAGCAGGAGGTGGCAGGGCCCATCACTCAGAAGCATAGCCTCTACCTGCCCTTATCCCCCAGAGCTGCACCACCAGGGCCTCACAGGCTCCTCTCCCTTGGCTCCCCTCCACCCTTGGAAGAAGGCAGCCTCAGTCAAGCTGCAGACCCCCAGGGGAATAAAGTTGAAGGGTCAGTGAAGAGCAAGTCAGAGAAAACACAGATCCCACCAAGGCCTCAGGACACACTCTGAATGTCTCCAAACGTAAAGATCTCTGAATGATCTCTGAAAGGCCAGGCCACGAGTCTTTCTGTTCATTTGTCACTGTCCCATCCCCCTTGTCTTACCCTGGCCCCCACTCTTCCTCTGTTCTCGGCCATCCCTCAAGGGACCCATCCCTGGCAAACTTGTGAGCTGCTCAGCCCCCTAAGTGCTCTCAGCACCTCCACAGACTCCCACGCTGGGTGAGAAAGAATTCCCCCCAACGCAGGCCCAATTCAGCGCTTATGTTGGCCAACTCTGGCCTTGCACTTCCCTGCAGTTGCCTTCCCTCGGGGGTAGGGGTGGGGGAAGGGGAGGGTAAAGGTGATGATCTCTAAGGCTCCAAGCTGTTAGGCCTTCTTCGTGTCCTTTCCCATGGAGAGGATTGGGAAGGGATGTCCATAGCCAGAGATTATAGCTCGTTCAATCTTTCACTGAAATTTGTTCACCTATTGTTCTAATTTCCTTGGTGGCTCAGTTGGTAAAGATTCCACCTAGGATGCAGGAGACGCCGGGTTTGATCCCTGGGCTGGGAAGATCCCCTGGAAAAGGAAATGGTAACCCATGCCCGCGTTCTTGCCTGGGAAATCTCATGGACAGAGGACCCTGGCAGGCTACAGACTGTGGAGTCGCAAGAGGCGGACACGAATTAGCAGCTAAATCATCATCCACATTGTTCTGACTGAGGCCTCAAGGGCCTAGTTATACTGGAGGCCCCCTGATCCATTAGCCGGGACCAAGACTCTTTCGGTTTCAAAAGGCCCCGCCCTCTTGTTTCTCACTACTTCCTCCCAGGTGTTCTGCTAGAAGCAGGTTCCCTCCCGTGGGCGTCTCAGCATCCCCCAGACCCGACAGGGAAGCTGCCCCAAGGCCCAGAAGATGGGACCAGGCAACCTGATTTAGAGCTCAGGAAAGGCACAGCGTCCTGCGTGCAAAGCTCCTCTGCCAAGCCTATCTCTGTGTGGCCTCTGCCACCTCCGCCTTTTGTATCGGCTTTGCACGCCTCTGTCCTAGTTCATGTTTGACCTTCGCTTTGCTCCTTGGCCAAGTTCCTCAGCGATTGCCCCTGGCCTTGGCCCGTCTAAGGGAAAAGGAATCTTGTCTTCACAGAGGGCAGATGCAATTGGAGGCCTTCATGGCGCCAGAGACTCAAGCAGCAGACTGGACTGAAACATTAACACTTAAGTCTGAATGACAAGCGAGGACAGCTGGAGGGGCACCCGGCGTCTCTCTTCCGCATGAACGGAAGTCACAGCTCTCTGTGCCCTCTCCAAATTTCAGGGCTCTAGCCGTTGGCCTGAACATCTGGGAGAAAAATGGGGAAAGAATAAGGAAGAAGTTGGGCCAGCCCCAGAGGAAGTGGTTAACCTAGGGTAGAGGCATCTCACTTCAGGTACTCACGGGAGTCCATGACACCTCTCTGCCCCGCCCCCTTGTCTCCCTATGCTATGCTTCGTTGCTCAGTCGTGTCCAACTCTTTGCGACCCCATGGACTGCAGCTCACCAGGCTCCTCTGTCCATGGGGATTCTCCAAGCAAGAATACTTGAGTGGGTTGCTCTGCCCTCTTCCAGGGGATCTTCCCAACCCAGGAATCAAAGCCAGGTTTCCTGCATTGCAGGTGGGTTCTTTACCGACTGAGCCACCAGGGAAGCCGTAGGAGTTGTTTTCCTAGGAGGAACTAAATGTATTTGAATGGGATCTTTGACCACAGCGGGTCCACCAGGTGGCAGTGCTTCCCGGGCTCAGACCGGACAGGGCCTGCAGTGTAAGAGAGCGGCCACCAGAGGGCAACACAGGGACTAGCGGCTGAACCACGCAGCTGGTTGCCTAGTAACTGTGACGCAACGGGCTCCCAGTTTGCACCCTCCTCAAGGCCTCCCAGGTTATTTCTGGCCTAACAAAGACTGTTGCACAAGGAGTGGCCTCAGGAGTCCCAGAATTGCCTCTCCTTTAAGCCTGGAGAATCTAAAATGGTCCTGGGACCCCAAATCCAGCTCCACCCTGGCGTCTAGGGGACTGGGCAGCTACTGTCCCTGCTCTTCGGAATGTCAAGGATCACGAAAAGAAAATAAACATTTTCCATTCCCCTCAGTAGCTCCACAGTCATTGGGACGCTCTGGTTTCCCTAGTGGCTAAAGCAGAGCAACCTGCTCTCTCTCCCCTCTCCCTCCCTCCCCTTCTAAACTGGGGCTGCATTAATGGCAAATGACCTTAAGCCAGACCTTGAGCCTCCAGCAGCTGAACTGTACTTCAGAGGAGTGGGGGTGGGGTTGGGGGTGGGTGATAATGCCCAACTCTGACCTTCTGTGGTCTCGACTCTCTCCCTTTCCCCCAAGAATTCTGTCCTTGCCTCAAAACTCTCCCTGATTTTGATGACCCTGAAAACAGAATTCTTCCAGATGGTAAGTATGACCCGAGAAACCAGAGAGGGAACCAAGAAATTGAAGCAGACACAAGACAAGGAGTGTGGTTATAATGAGCTCAAAGCCTGTGCCGGTCTGGTCTGTGAAAGGACCTGGGTGAGACGAGGTCAGCACCCAGGGTAGAGTCAGGGGGTCCTTCTGGCCGAGGCAACAGTAGTGGTTCCAGGCACGTCTCTGGGTCATGAGGAGCCAGCTGGCCCTGGGGTTGGGCTCTGACTGGGGTCCAGGTATTGATCACTAAGGTGTCAGGGTCTCCCAGCGGCACTGTGGTGGAGGATCACACGGGCATGTGAAGTTCGTTGTACTCGTCCTGGCCATCTTCATCAAAGTTTGGTTCAGCATCTTCAGAGTCCAGCTGTAGAAGGGAATGGAAAGTTGGGAAAGGCAGGGGAAGTGGGCTTGCTGCCTCCCATTCATCAGCTCCTCCTCTGGCTGGCAGCCCTCACTGCCCCCAGGCCTTTCCAGCCTCACTGTCTACAGGGACCATGGCCCCAGGCTGAAGCACCTCCCTCTGGCCAAAAGCTTCAGGTCACCCTCTAGAGACACCTCCTAATAAGAATGATGATGATAGCAGCTACCACACAGAAAAACTTTCTTGGTGCTCCGAGCTCCTGGGGTGCCTTTGTACACCATGTGTGAATGGACAGTTTTCAAAAAGATGTCCCTTCCTCTAGCTCAGAGGATCCCAGCCTGGACCAGTTTCACGGAAGACAGGTTTTCCGCGGAACAGGATGGGGGTGGTGGGTGGAGATGGTTTCGGGGTGATTCAAGCACATTTATTGTCCACAATATTTCTATTATCATTATTACATCAGCTCCACATCAGATCATTAGGCATTAGATCCTGGGGAGTGAGGACTCCTGCTCCAGCTGACCGAAGCAGGGCTCAGGATGGATTTCAATGCCACCCCCCCAACCCGTCCCTCAGCTGTGTGCTTTTGTTCAGGACACAACCTGCATAATTGTCTCCAACAGCCTCTGATTCCTTCACGCCAAACCACCCTTCTCATTGCTTTACCTGGACTCGTGTTTAATCATCACAGTTTTATAAGGGAGAATCTATTAGTAGCCCCATTGTGCCATGCTTAGTCGCTCAGTCGTGTCCGACTTTTTCTGACCCCATGGACTATAGCCTGCCAGGTTCCTCTGTCCACGAGGATTCTCAGGCAAGAATACAGGAATGGGGTGCCATGCCCTCCTCCAGGGATCTTCGCAGCCCAGGGATCGAACCCAGGTCTCCCGCATTGCAGGTGGATTTTTAACCAACTGAGCCACCAGGGAAGCCCAAGAATACTGGAGTGGGTAGCCTATCCCTTCTCCAGGGGACCTTCCCAACCCAGGAATCCAGCTGGGGTCTCTTGCATTGCAGGCAGATTCTTTACCAGCTGAGCCACCAGAAACCCAGGAGCCCCGCTGAGATTTCAGAAGATCAGTCCCACAACAGAGGAGACTGGCAGCCAGGCCTCCCTGAATCCAGGGCCCGGGCCCCCTAAGGCCGACCCAAGCACCGTCCCTTACCGCCTGCAGCTCCCTGTCCTGGAAGAGCCGGGGCAGAAGGCAACGCCTCAGAGGCACTGTGAGCAGCAGCACGAAGGGAAAGGCGAGTGAGGCTGCCGTGGACTTGACCGCCCAGAGCAGCGCGATGCAGCCCAGCTGAATGCAGGTGAAGAGGTGCATCCGCCAGGTCTTCACCTGGGAAAGGTGTCAGGTCTCACCACATCCTTGGGGACTCGGCTCCGCAGGCCCCAACTTTTCCTCCGGAGTCGAGTCCATCTCCAGCGCTGGGGTCCCTCGGAGTCCCCCCATCGCCCCGGCTCCCCATCTCCACGCTTCCCAGCCCTACCTTGGTCACATAGGGCTGTTCGGGATGGTGCTTTGCCGGCATGAGGATGAGCAGTAGACGCTGGGACAGCTGGATACCAGACAGCGATGTGACCCCCATGTACAGGAAAATCCCAAAGAGTACAGCCAGTGGGATCCGACGTAGCACAGCCCCCATGACGATGGACAGGCCTGGAGGAGGAGACAGATGCCCCCATGATGATGGACAAGCCTGGAGGAGGAGACAGACCCCCCACAGGACCCCTCCAACAGCCCCTGTGGGGACAGATAAGCCTGTGCAGTCCTGTGACCAAGAGAAGATGGAGCCAGACAGAGAACCAAGGAAAAAGGCACGTGGAGTGTCAAAGAACAGGTCTGGGGTCAGAGCTGGGGCTATTCATGATGCGTTTGGAAACTCAGAAGAGATCTGGGTCAAGATCTCCATCTTGGGGATGGAGAAAGGATTTCAGGTTCCAGAAGGCAAGTCTGTGGGGTGGGGGCCAGAGCTTACAAGCTGGGTGCTCTCACCTACAAGGCTGGCGATGAGCACTCCAGTGACCCGCTGCTCCCGCACTTCCTGGATCTGGGGCTTGTCGCCGGGCGCAATGGCAGTGCGCATAACGGTCAGTGCATTCACATGGGTCACCGAACGGACGGTGGCAGCCGTGAGCCAGGGCAACCCAAACAACCCACAGAGCCCACCCAGGGAGCCGATCAGAAGCAGGTCCAGGTGGAAGCCAGAGCCTTTGAGCAGCCTCCGCGCCTTCTGGCTAACGATGAGCCTGGGGGAGAGCAGGGGTGAGGGGCAGGTGGGCACACACAGCGGGGCCCAGAAGTGGGCAGAGGACATGCAGAGCGGAGGCTATCCGCCAGGACCTGCCAGCTTTCTCTTCCAAGCTCTCAAAGTGAAGTTCTCACATTTAGGCAAGTTTGAAGCAAATTCCCAATACTGTGGATATTCAAATACCACAAAAGCCAGATGCCAGCTCTCACCACGTCATTGTGGTTTAACCAAAATGAGACACATGTGAGGACCACAGACTGAGAGGGCATGCTGCCAGCGTGTTCTGAGGACTGTCAAGTGCCACCCTGCAAGTGGCGGTGGCGCAGACAGATATCCTCTCCGAGCACCGCGGGGACACCATGCCCCAGGTCCAGGGACCCCCCAGGGGCTGCCAGTCCCACTACCCAACTCCTCCCCGACCCGCTCCGGCCGGGGCCCGCCCAGTCCCCTCACGCAGTGATCTGTGTCTCCATGAAGATCAGGATGAGGACCAGGAGTGCAGGTACGGCGGCCGCCACCATCATCCAAGGCGGGAAAGGACGCGCACTGCCCAGGGGTGGGATGAACCACGTGCGCTTGTTGGGGGAGGTCACCGACAGCCCCGTGGGCACCGTCAGCTTCTGCACGGCCAGAAGGAAGACCAGGTTCAGGGATGCCAGCAACTCCACCTAGCAGCTGTTCCCGCCCAGCTCTGTGTCCCCAGCACCAGGGCTCCAGGGAACTGGGGTGTGAACAGCTTTGGGGAAAATTAGTTCTGTAATCCTCCAAAGTCGTCCCTCCAAGGGTCTGGCAGTGAATGAGGAAATGATCCACCTTCTCCCTGAGCCCCAGAGGAGCTGTCAGGAGACCTGCTCCGGGGGCACCTGTCTTTCTGCCCACAGTTCCACACCGGTTCCTCCAAGAGTCTTGACTAGGGGTCACACACAGCCCCAGACCCCCTGCTGGCTTCCGCAGCTGGACCAGACAGCTGCTTCTGAAATCCCCCACCCACCCATCCCTGTGTGGCACCAGCATGTAGCCACTCCACTAGGGAAGCTGGGTTCCAGCCCTGACTGGCTGCTGGGGCAGTGGGGACCTGTTATGGCCACCCTCTCAAGGCCCTGGGGTTGAGAACCAGCTGCCAGACGGTGTCGGGGCTCACTCACCTGTGTGTAGGTGTCTGTGATGGAGTAATCCACCAGGACCATCACCAGAATGGAGATGGGGATGCCGAAGTCCCCGATGATGCGGCGAGCCTTGAGAAGGACCAGTCAGGGGAAGGGAGCCAGAGGGGGACAAGAGGAGGGTCAGGAGACTGACATGGGGGCTTATTACCCAGACCCTTCTTGAGCCTGCAGTAGTAGTAGCATCATTCGCTCCATCGTGTCTGACTCTTTGTGACCCCATGGACTGTAGTCCAGCAGGCTCCTCTGTCCATGGGATTCTCCAGACAAGAATACTGCAGTGGATTGCCATTCCCTTCTCCAGGGGATCCTCCCAACCCAGGGATTGAACTCGAGTCTCCTGCACTGCAGGTGGATTCTTTACCAGCTGAGCTACCAGGGAAGCCTGAGCAGGAACCAGAAGTCTCCTGACCTGTCCCTTTAAACCCCACAGGTGCCCGCCCAGCCCAGGAGGGCATTCCTCTCCGGGTCACACCTCTCTGAGGGCTTCAGACAGGGGCAGGGGGCTGCACGGACTTAGCTGGGGTCTCCCATGACCAGAAGGGAGGAGCCCCTCCTCTCCGGAGCAGAGCCTGGCAGTGCCAGCAGGAATGGAGGGACGCCCACGGGGACTCTACAGGCCCTGCTCCTGCCAACCACGCACCTTGCCGCCCAGGAAGCGGCTGTTTCTGAACTTGCGCAGGAAGAAGGCGATGAGGAAGGTCCCCAGCATGAGGATTAGGGACAGCAGGGCCGTGTTGGGCTGGTTCCTGGGGCCCGGCGGCCCCTCGGTGGGGGGCAGGGCACTCGCATTCAGGTCCAGCGCCGCCTCCAGGGCTCCCTCAGGGGGGTAGAATGGCAGCAGTGGGTGCTCCGTGAACACCTGGGTGGGTTACAAGGTTGCCCCCGTGCTCATCTGGGCAGGTGAGCCTGACTTTACAGCATCAGTACTCACACAGGGAGAGGGCCGGGTCCCCTCCCACACCTGACCAGGCAACGTAACACAGGACACGCAGCTCCATCTCACACACACACCCATGCTGCTCCTCTACACACAGTGACCCAAGGACCCCCAGCCCAGAAGCACTGACAGGGCCCCCATACTGATGCAGGCGAATGCCGGACTTTAAACCTCTGGCTTTGACTCCTGCGCTTCAGCTCAGGTCTGGCTGAGAGCATCCTCACCCCTCCACGCCCACGGCCTTCCTCCTGGTCCCCTCCCCCTCCAGTGGGGTCCCCACCCCACCCAGGGCTCTGCCCAGCCCCCACGTAAACCCAAGACCCCTGGGGGCCGCCACCTTGTAGAGCTTGTGGAAGGTCTCATAGATGAAAATGAGCGAGATGAGGAAGGCGAAGATCTCCTGGGTGAAAGGTGAGATGTAGCGGACCAGGAAGCTGCCTTCCGCGGCCACTAGGGCAAGCACGAAGACCACCAGCCAGAGGCCAACCCACACACGGCCCGTGAGGTACTCCAGGTCCTGGGCCCGGCAGAACTAGAGATCAGCAGAGAGAGGCTCTCACCCACAGTCTGCCCTGCCGCCAGGGCCCCACGGACAGGCGGGACAGGCGAACCCCGAGGGAGTGGAGGGGGCCACCCCAGAGGCCCATCACCTGGGCCAGGGGCACAAGGTAGAGCACGTGGCCCCTGGGGAGGGACTAGGGGGCAGTCACCTTGAAGAAGGCTTCTTCGAAGACGAGCAGTGGCCCCGAGAAGCCAACCACGAGCAGCGGCTGGGCCCCCAGCAGAGAAAAGAGGACGCCAAGCACAGCCGTGGACACGATCAGCTCAGACACACCCATCAGCCCCTCTGTCTTCTCCCCTGGAGCAAGCGAGGGTCAGTGGGATGGCTGTGGCCCGGCTCCTTCCACCAGGCCCCCCTTTCTCATCTAGCTTCCCCTAACCTGTGCTGAGATGAGTCGCTCAGTCATGCCCGATTCTTTGCGACCCCATGGACCGTAGCCCACCAGGCTCCTCTGTCCATGGGGATTTTTCCAGGCAAGAATACTGGAGTGGGCTGCCATGCCCTCCTCCAGGGTAATCTTCCCAACCCAGGGGACGAACCCAGGTCTCCCCCATTGCAGGCGGATTCTTTACCAGGAAATACAGAGCAGTGCCCCCCAGAGTGGTAGACAGGGCCCCTCACCACTATCAGCACCAGCCCCCCAGGGTGGTCACCGGATGCCCCACTCCCTCTCACATTACAGGCATCCCAGAAGTGACCACGGGACCCCCTGGCCCAGGAACGCTGCAGGTGACCGAGTCCCCTCACCTCTCCTCCTGCCCCTCACCTAGCAGCCCCCCGAAGGTGATGGCAGGGCTGAGGGCAGCAAAGTAGATGAAGAGCACGGCGGCCACACACTGGGAGTGCAGGGCGTCCCGCAGGTCGCTGGGGTAGTGCGGGTACCGGCGCTTCACGTCCCGAACAAGCCCCCCAAACACTGAGCCGGTCCGCAGCAGGGGGTCATCATCAGGGGCGGCCTCAGAGCCCCCCAGTTCCATCGACAGTTCTGGCGGAACACAGGGGCTGCTGGAACCTTGTGCTGGGAGCAGGCCCTGGGCCGCATCCTTCCCAGCCCGGGTCCCAAGGCAGAGACATGGGTCAGAGATTGGAAGCCAGAGTGCGGGACTCAGGAGTCAGACGGGGCCAGGGAGACTTGGGTGCAAGGGGGCCCGGGCCCCATAGGGTCAGACCTTTCCCGGGGGCCACGTAGCCGCCTTGGGTGGTCAGCTCGGCTTTGGTCTGCTCACGCTCCCGGCGCTTTCTGAGCAGCTCGCGCTGGAAGGCAGCCACGGAGCGCAGCAGGTCTCGGCCTTCCACTTCGGACGGGGGGATCACGATGCTGCCATCCAGGAACTCGCTGATGGCACTCAGGAGGTCCTGCCGGTCGTCTGCCTGGTAGGCAGCCTCATGGAACAGCTGGAGGCAGGAGAGGCAGGGGCTGAGCCCACAGCCCAGGGAGGGGGGCCTTCAGGGAGGAGGTGTTGGGCCATCACAGAGCCAGAGGCAAGGGGGATGTTCAGTCACACACACAGGTCCAGGATTCTGGTCAGAGCTCTGACTCAGGTCGCTTCTGGTAGGAAGCCACGAACCTGAACACCACCCCTCACCCTGGGGAGCGTTCTCTATCCCCCTGGGAGAGTCTCCAGACTTTTCCACAATGCAACAGTGACGCCCGGCATGGCCTTACCAATCCAACCTCCATTCTGATTGGAGAGTGCCCACAGCCTGCTAGTCAGTAAGTATTTTGAACACCATCCCTGGCTAGAGGGCCTTCCTATCCAAGCCCTGGAGGATCCTGCCTCCCTTTCAAGTCTCCTGTCACATCCAAAGCTTCAGAGTCTGGGCTTCCCTCCTGCATCCACCTCCCTGTGCCCCAGCCCAAGGCTCCCTTTTCTGTCTCACCTCACAGCTGCCTCCACCACTCCAGAGTACTGCCTCCACCCAGGGGGAGCATAGCACCCCTGCGTCCGTGGGTACCACTGGGGGGCAGGGAAAGGGATGGGAAACAAACAGGGCTCCGGGGAACAAGACCCACCTTGTCAGACATGAGTGTGGCAATGGAGCGCCCAAGCTCATGATAGTCGGTGCTGGTGTGGCTCGGCCCCAGCATCACGAAGAGGAAGCGAACTGGCACAGGGACCTCAAGCACAGACTCCAAGAGTACGGCCTCGTTCAGGCGCACAAAGGCAGCCGCTGGCTGCTCCAAGAAAGGCACACAGCCTGGAGGGAGAGCAAGGCGCAGGGTGCTGGGCAAAGAGGAACGGTCAAGGCAGGCCCTGCAGGGGATATTTGGGGCCATCACGTACTAGTTGAGCAGGCTGCACACTGCATAAAGGAACCCCAATCTAAAGAAGTCCTATCTGTTTTTATGTTTGTATATTTATTATAATTTACCAACAGGTGGAAATCAAAGGTATTAAGGAAGAGGTGTCTTTGTCTAATTTTCACAAAGGTGCTATATGGACTAGCAGCAGGCCAAGATAGCAGAAAACTGAACAGGAAGCAGACAGAGGATTAGGGAAGAAAAGGTTGGGGCAAGATGGGTTCAGAGGAAGAGAAGGGGCAGGTTGAGGGCCTGGCTGGAATGGAAGAGGCAGCCTGCAGGCCAAAGTCAGGCAGACTGCTGTGGAGGCATCCACGCCCCGTAAACCCTATCCCCAGTGCCCAGCCCTCCTTACCCACGAGCACAACAGTAGCCTCAGCATCTTCAGGGATCTTCTCCAGCAGCTTCAGGCTTTTCCCCCGGTGACCATCTCCCCCGGGCATGTGCAGGGGCTTCTGAGGACGCAGAACTGGAATAGGGCTGGGACCCAGACCGGAGGCCGTGGCAGGCCCTCCCATCCCTCGCTCCAGCCCTGGACTCTGCCACCAACCCCTGGATCTGGGCCTTGCTTTCTCCCCGCATCACCCCCCAACCCAGCCAAGGTGGGGGCTCCTGGTGATGTGCCCCACATCAAGAGGACCAGCCCAGGATCTGGACCCCTCCTCAAAGCCCCGCCACCACCGCAACCTTATCTTATTTAAGTGGCTCCCCTGGCCCTGCCCCATGATCCCACTTAAACCTCCTGTCTCTCCAAGCCTAGTTTAGCACCAGGCATCCAACCTTCCTGATCCACTCAATGAAACCCTTGCTGTCTCTCAGCCCAGGTCAGAACAAAGCAACTGACCTCCTTGGCCTCAGGGTCGTGAGGCCAGAGTGGGGCTGGCTCCCCCAGGTCATCGGCCATGGTAGGCACTGCTCCGTCAGGGCCGTGGCTGGGGGTAGGGTGGTGATTCCCCAGGACCGAGTTCACACTGGAGCTGGACGCATTTCGGGGAAAGAAGCCACTGTCCTTGTCATCATTGGGATGGCTGGAGAGAGGGCAGAGGGGGCAGGAGGTGAGCCGGAGAGGTCCTTGGTGGCCTGAGGTCATGGGGAAATGAGATATGGAGGGTTAGGGCCTCCATTCTCTCTGCCTCAGTGTAAGTAGGAACCTTCTAATGGTTGATACTTTCTAATGGGTGAAGGAATGAGCTCTCCGTCACTTGAGGTATTCAAGCAACTGGAAAGAGCCACTCAAGAGAGTCTGTGCTCCTAGAAGGCAGTTGAACCTGAAGGCCATCCCCCCTCCCAGGTGTCCCACCCTGGCACCTGTGTTTCAGCAGCAGAGTGCGAAGGACACTGGCCCTGTCCTCCGGCCGGATCTGGTCAGACACAATCATAGTCTCCACCACGAGGTGTGCGATGCCTGGCAGAGTGGTCTGCTCCAGATCGAGAAGGGCAGCCCCTGGGGGAACAGACAGGGAAGGGATCTCATTCCCGTTAGATATAGAAACACCACCGGCCTCCAGCGGCCTTGCTCCCCCAAGGGCAGGCAAGTATACTGGGTGAGCATAGCATCCCATGTGCCCAGGCAGATACATAGTTCCACATGGCCACAGCCCAGCCCGAAAGGGATGGGAAAAGATAGCACGGGGTGAGAGCACAGCCCCCCTCTTACCCAGAGAGGGGTCATCTGTCGGCTTACTGCCTGGACAGATACCTACTGTGCCCGAGGTATAGAGCCAGGTCCCCAGGCACAGCCCTGCCCCTCAAGAGTATGGCTGTGTGGACCCCACATTCCCGAGGGACAGCCAGACCTCGCCTGGCCCCAGGACATCGTCCCAGGAGCTGGGCAGCCTGGCACCGGCTGAGCTCTGGAACGCCCCTACCGTGGGCTATGGTCCTCCTGAGTTCCAGCAGGCTTCGGAAGGAAAGCGAGGCCACGTGGGGCTTCCCCCAGCGCTCTGTCTCTTCCTCCACGTCCTCCTCAAACTTGATCCAGCGGGCCGTCTCCCGCCAGTGGGGCTCCTGGCTGCGATCCAGCATCAGCTCGTTCAGCTCCACAAACACCTGGGGTGGGGTGCCCAGGGTGAGGGCCTGAGGGGCCGCCAGGTGGGCCCAGCTGTCCTGAGGACGTGGGTGATGGGCCAAGCAGGCAGGTAGGGAGGGAGAAGGTGGGAAGAGAGGCGAGAGGAACCGAAAGGCCCATCCCCGCCGGGTCTGGTACCTCATGGGGCCGCCGGTCCAGCTGCTGCTGCTTCTTCTTCCTGCGCAGGACGGGAGCCAGGCCGCTGGCGCTGCCCCTCCCACTCTGCGTCCGAGACGGTTTCTTGACCAGGTGCCGCCGCACACCGGGGTTGTCCTCCAGCCGGTGACCTGTGGAGAAGGTGGGCTCGGCCGTCCCAGGGCACCAGCTCAGGGCCCCCCAGGGTCATCGCCAGCTCCCCCAGCTCCACCGAGGAGGGGGGGGCGTGCCACAGTCACCCAGGGGCTACGCTAACAAAACCACATTGTCCGGGATGAGGGGGCACATTTCATACACGAGGAGACTGAGGCTCAGAAAGGGGACAGGACTAGTTCAAAGTCACACAGGGGACGCTGGCTAAGCCACAGGAAAAAAGGCAGACCGCCACCCAACACAGTCCACAGCCCCTGCCATGGCCACTGCCTCTCAATCTGTAGAGCCAGGACCCACAGTAAGTCCCCAGGCTCTGCCTGTGCCCCCTGGCACCCACGTCCCCCGCAGGTACCCTCAGGCAGAGCTTCCCTCCCTCTCTCCCCACACGCCCCTTCCAGGCCTGGAGCCGGGACAAGGCCAGCAGCCCAGTTACTCACAAGCCAGTCCCCCCGCCATGGGGCTCAGCTGGCCCCTGATGGATTCCCACAGGTCATAGTCCTCAAAGTCCAGCACAAACATCTCTAAGTCCTCTGAGGTCAGCGAGTCTTGAGGGCTGGGGGCTGGAGCTCTCCCAGGGCCCTGGCCCTCAGCATCCCCAGGCCCAGGGCTCGATGCCCCCTTGGGCTCTGAGACCTCGTCCAGTGGGCTCGTCATCCCCTAGATGGCCGAGGCTGCAGCTCCTGCTCCTTCCCAGAGCCCTGGCTCTCCAGACAGACAGGAGCCTGGACAGCGGTGGTCTTGGTCCAACCAGAGCTGCAAGTGGCCAGGCCTTCCGACCCCGACTCCCCAGGTCCCCAAGCCTGCTCCCCGCTGCTTCCAGCCCCCGCGCTGGGTCTGTAAACACGCCCTCCCCCTGGCCCCCCCATCCCGCTGCCACGGCCGCTCCTGCTGCCGCTCCTGCTGCCATCGGATTGTTCCTGTCCCTGTCCTCAGGCCCTGGCGACTTTCCATGACGTATTGAGCTCAAAGCCCTCCCTCCAGCTCCCCCCCGCCCACCCTGACACACTGCAGTTCCAAGGGGGAGGGAGGGAGGGGTCGGTGATGCCCCTGGCCTGGGCACAGTGCCCCATGGGTGATGACAGGTGGCACAGAAACCAGGGCACTGATAAGATGGAAGGAATGTGCCGAGATCACAGCCAGGCCCAGTCAAGGGTGGTGTGGTGGGAGCAAGGGGGCCTCAACACAGGGAGAGGCAGGGCCAAGATGAGTGGCCCAGACTCAGGGGGCTGTTTTGGGGCGGGGGCGTTAACAAGAGTTTGCCCCAAGGAGAGGAGCCTCGGGGGAGGGGGTACAAGGATGTCTCTAAACGTCACGTGGGGGGCTGCCTCATTCCAGGGGTGACTCAGAGGACACAACCAGGACGGAAGGGCAGAGGTATCGCCAGGGGAAATCTCAGTTCTGGCACCCAAGGCATGGTAGTGAGCTTCCCGTCACTGGCCACATTCCAGCAGGCAGGGATACCGCAGAGGGGGCTCAGCCCTGGGTACGGGAGAGCATCGAGCTTCTCCAAGGTCCCTCACAGGCTGGGCACCCCTGGGAGTGGATGTCACTCACTCTTCATATCGTCCAGGTCCGCGGAGCCCAGCATCTGGGCCTCCGCCTCGTCAGTGGGCACCTGCTGCTCTGGGACACCCGAGCCACCCAGGGCACTGCCCGGGCACAACCGCTCCCGCAGGTCATAGCTGGCCGATGGGCTCCACGGTCGGCCCTTCTCTCCGGTGACTCGGGAAACGCGAGCCCGGGGACTAGGAGAGCTGAGGAGGCAACATGGAAGCCTTGAACTTGGCAGGGAAGCTCGCTGGAGATGGGCCAGGTGAGGGGGTTCCCCTGCCCTCCCCCAGCTTGGGATGGGGCTGGACTGGCCCTCCTGGGGACTAAACACAGGCTTCTCCTGGGCAGAGAAAAAGCTTAGCTCCACCTTCCCGAGCCCATCACGCCGGTCCCCGGGTCCCGTGTGTCCCATTCTCCTCTCCACCCAGACACCCTCTCTCTCCTGGAAGACTGTCCCTGCCGACCCTCCAGTCCTGTCCTCTCCTCCTGGTCCTTTGTGCAGAGAAGGGGCACGCCCTGCCTGCCTCCTCTGCCCGCTTCTCTCGTCTCCTCCCAGCTTCTTCTCAGGGGTTCAGGAAGGAGCCAGGGACCTGCACTGGGCTGGGTCGGGGGCTGGTACCTGACAGAGTGCTGGGGGCTCTTGTCCGAGTTCGGGCCCACCGAGGGCAGGGACTTGGTAAAGCCGGCCCTCCCGGAGAGGCCGGGACTGTCATCCTCGTCACTTCCGATGGAGAACTATGGATAAACCGCATGTGCCCGGGGTCCGTGCCCCAACTCAGCCCCAATCCCCCACTGCCAAGCCTCCCCTCCTCTCCTTGTCCCTCCCTGAGCAGCCAGCCCCACTTCGGGGGTCCCTACCTTTGCTTTCGGTGGGGACCCTGGGGGTGGGGGCTCCGCAGGTTCTGCCTCAGATTCCCCCTCTTCTTCCTCTTCCTCCTCCTCCTCGTCCACTCCGGCTCCCCCCTCCTCCTGGATGGGAGGGGTCCCCTCGGAGGGGGGAGCAGAAGTTTTCTCCTTCTTCCTCTTCCTCCTGGTCTGCCGAGCAGAGGTGGGGGGCAGTCGCCGCAGCTTGTGGGGTGGAGGCAGGCGCGCCGAGAGCGGGTGGTGGGTGTGGTGGGATGTGTGTCGGTGAACTGGGGGTGCAGGAGAGCCGGTTGGGGCCCCCACAGCAGAAGGGGGCCCCTCACCACCCTAGGGGCACACACCTTATTATTCTAGCTCAAGGCCGCAAAGAAGGGCACCCTGGTTCCTCCAGAGTCAGGCTCCCCCCACCACCTGTATCCACAGCCTGTCATGGGTAAGGCCTGGTAGAGTAGGGGATGGAGTGATGGAGAGGAGAGGATGGGGGTATGAGAGGCCAGGATACAGCAAGGAAGGTAAAGGTGGAGTCAGCCGAGACAAGGAGGAGAGGTGGCCGAGAGAAAATGAAGGTCACCAAGAGCGGCCTGGGGCCCATTTCCCTACGTCTCCCCCGGGTCTGGGGCCCAGCTCCCCTGGCAGGCAGACAGGTGATGGGTGAGTGAGGCATGATGACTTAACAGGGCATGGTGGCCCAGCGCAGCGTCCAGCATAAGATGGCCCTGGGTGACCCAGCCAGTGGTGAGCACGGCGATGGTGGCAAATGAAGGTGATGGCGGAAAGGACGGCCACACTAGGGGTCCCCGGGCTACCCACACTCAAAGTCCCGCTCGCTGTAGCTGCGGCTGGGCTTCTCGGGGTCCCAGGCCGGGGGCTTGCTGATGAGGTCCCCAAACCTGCTCACAGCCAAGGTCTTGCCCAAGTCATCGTCCTCCTCCATGTCTGGACTCAGAGGTGGCTCCTCCAAGGGCACCCGGACCTGCAGACCCAGCAACCTCTCCTAAGGACCCTCGACCCATGAACTTGACACACCTACCCCAACTCCAAGCCCCAGGTGGAGGTGGGGGAGACCAGCAGACCCCATCTTCTACTCCCTGAGGCCCAGACTGGGGTCAACCTCCCCGGCTTTCAGGGCTTGGGACCAGACGGGTCAACAGATCGGGAAAATACCAAAAGACCCCCCACTCCTTCTCCATATCCCTGCCCAGCTCCATCCCTGGATCGGGAGCAGGGTGGTCCCAGAGTCGACCAGCGAACCCCCACCTCCTCCTGCGGTCCCTCGCCCTCTTCTCCCGCCCCCGCGAGCGTCAGTCACCTGGGGTAGGGGGGAGGCGCCCCCGGGTGGCGGGATCACTCCGTTGGCCATGTCCGGAGAAGCAGCTTGGGAGGCCCGGACTCACTGAGGGACCCGTGACCCGGGTGAGAAGAAGGGGCCGCTGCGCGAACCTACTGGGGAGCCCTGGGGAAGGAGGGCGGGGTCAGGAGTCTCGCGCCGCCGCCCGCTCCCTCGCTCCGGGGCCGGATGCCCCCGGCCTCCCCAGCGCCCATCCAGGCCCCGCCGCACCCCGGACGCCCCCGGGCCGGGCGCGCCGCGCCCCGCCCCGCCCTGCGGTACCTCGGGGCTCCGGAGAGTGCGAGGCCTGGGCCGGCCGCCGCGCCCCATCTCCCTCCGGCGCGGGCTCCGGGGCCTGTCGCCACGCAGGGTCGGACGGCCGGGGGGCGCCCGCGGCCGCGGGGAGTCGGGCGGACGCAGGCGCCGGGGCCCGCAGCCCGCGGCTCCACCTCCTCGCGCTCGGCTCCGCAGCTCCGCCGCCGCCGCCGCCGGGCCGCACAATGGGAGCGGGCGGGCGGTGACTCACCCCGCCCCGGCCAGCCCGGCTCCCACGCGCCGGCCCCCGCAGCACCCCACCTTTCCACCAGCCCCGTCTCCCGTGCCCCACGCGTTGCCCCGGGCGGGAGCGCCGCCCTCCACTCCCAAAATCCCCAGATTCACGCATCAACCTTGCTTTTAGCCTCCGCTCCCAGCAAGAGTTCTGGAGGCGACCCCTCCGCAGACACCAGCCCCTCCGACTGTGAGAACTGAGCTCGCAGACCTGTGGGAGCACCCACCACCTGTCCCTTCAGTCCCGACATAGCCCCAGATGCCTGGCTCCTGCTACCGGGCACCGCCCAACATTTGACCTTGGCAGTTACCTCCCGTCCCTGGGCCTTGGTTTCTCCATCGTCGCCAGAGGGGCTTGAAATCGGGGCGTTCCAAAGTTCCTTCTAGCTCTAAGAGTCTCTGGCTCAGTTTCCCCCCTCCTCCACTCCCTGAAGTAGTCACTTCTCCTTTCCCAAGGGCAAAGTCTCTGGAAGGCGGCACTGGATCCCAGTTTGACCCTCTGGGGTCTGGATGAAACTGGGCACCTAGCACATTGCCATGTCCCTAACTGCCCCTCGCTTTACAGCTGATGAAGACACGTCCCTGAATCCTTAGAACTTAGGAGGATGTGGCAGGGAGAACCCAGGATGGAGCTGATGGGCAGGGGAGAGTGGCACTGGCCAGACCCAGGAGTGGGAAACCAACATCGGGGGCGGGGTACAGGGTGCTGGACACTATGGGCTCCGGGTGGGAGAAGAGGTTTAACCCTGTGACCTTAGACTTGTAATTTACCCTCTCCCAGCCCTGCCCTCTGGCTCAGATGGTAAAGAATCTACCTGCAATGCAGGTGACCCAGGTTCAATCCCTGGTGGGGAAGATCCCCTGGAGAAGGGAATGACTATCCACTCCAGTATTCTTGCCTGGAGAATCCCATGGACAGAGGAGCTTGCTGGGCTACAGTCCATGTGGTCTCAAAAGAGTGGGACACAACCGAGCGACTGACACACCCACACAGCCCTGCCCTCAGCTGGGTCTCCACTCAACCTGAAGGAAGATTTTCTACATTCAGAGCCAACAGCAGGGAGAGGGGAAGGCAGCTAGGATCGGCTGAGCACTTTGTCCAGTCTGGGCCCTCTCCATCCTCCTCTTGGCCTCATCACAGCTGAGAGTCAGGGAGGCTGTGACCCTGCCATGGTCGAAGCAGGGAAGCAGGCTGCTGACAAAGCACCTTCAGTGTATGTCCCGGCCGCCGCCCATTACTGCTCCCAACCTCTTTCAGCAAATGAGAGGTTGTCGGCCTTCCAGGCTCATAAGGTGTGGAGAGGGTGAACCAAGACGCCCACGTGAGAGTCAGCTGGGTTTAAGTAGAGTGTGTGAACTGTGCCCCGAAACTCAGACCCATCTGTTATAGGTTGAATTGTGCACCCTCTCCTGCCCACCACACACACACACACACACGCGCGCGCGCCACCAATTCATAGGTTGCAAACTTAATCCTCAGTACCTCCAAGGTGACCTTATTTGGAAATGAGGTTATACCGGGAGAGGGTGGGCTCCTTTTCTAATATGAAAGCTGTTGTTCCGTTGCTGAGTTGTGTCTGACTCTGTGACCATGTGGACTGCAGCACGTCAGGCTTCCCTGTACTCCACTGTCTTCTGGAGCTTGCTCAAACTCATGTCCATCGAGTCAGTGATGCTATCCAACTGTCTCATCCTATGCCACACACTTCTCCTCCTGCCTTCAATCTTTCCCAGCACCAGGTTTTTTTCCAATGAGTCGGCTCTTGGGATCAGGTGACCAGAGTATTGAATGGTGTCCTTATAAAAAGGGGAAATGTGGACACAAACACACTCGGGAGAATGTCATGTGAAGTTTGGAGTTGTGCTGCCACCAGCCCAGGAATGACCAGAAGCTGGGAACAGATCCTTGCCTTGGACCTTCAGAGGGAACACAGCCCTGCTGGTGTCTTGATCTCAGACTTTCAGCCTCCAGAGCTGTGAGACTACAGACTTCTGTTGTTTAAGCCATTTTGTTCATGAAACTATTAGGGCAGCCTCAGCATGCAAATACATGTCCCAGCCCCTTATCACTCTGAGCCAGGTAACTCCGTTCCAAGTCTCTACCTTGTGTGTTTTGGTGGAGCCTACCGTTACTCAGAGGTACATAGGAACCTGGGAGTCCCCCACCTTGGGAACATTTCCTAGGGCCCTCTGACACCTGGTTCTGCTCGTGGCCTTGGGCTGCATCTTCTAGCCTGTAAAGTCAGTTGGCAGCTACTTTAATACCAAGACAGCTTGGGGAGGGTCTTGCCAACCTGGTCCCTGGATATTAATGCCTTAAGGGCACCACAAAACTCATCCCTCTGAGGCTTCACCCTCCTCAGGGATTAGCCTGAGCACAGGTCTTCCTACGGCCCTCAGACTCCCATCCTCTTCCCAGGTGGGGAATTCCCTACTCTGCCCCCAGTCAAAAGCTTTGGTATGTTGCTTTGCAAGCCCCTTCATCTATCCCCTAGCCCCTGGGGAGTGAGATGGAGTGAAATCTCCCCTTAGAGGGTCTTTGGACACCCATGCTTTTCGCTCCTTCCAGGGTGGAGAGCGAGATGCCGATGGCCCCAGCTGTTTCAGACCAACTCATCCTATTAACAGCAGTGTGTGCTTTCGTTATTCCCACTCAGATCTCCTGGCATCGGGAGGCTTTTCCACTGTGTCCCTCTATCGCCAGTGCACTTGTAAATTGTCAGTCCCCTGTGGAAAGTTCCCAATGAAGTCATTGCTATAACAAAAGAGTGTGCCTTGCATATACAAAGGATAGCCACTGTGTGTGTGTGTGTGTGTCTGTGTGTGTATTGGAGGTTTTCGTGCCCAATAGAAAAGAGAAGCCCTGGTAATGCGGCTGTTCGTTATTCCCAGATCTCCCTTCCTCCCCAGAATACCACCTAATATTCATTATTCCCTTTCATAAATTCCTTTCCAGTTGAGAGTAGCTGTTGTTTGCAGCTCGGCATCCTAACTGACAGAATCAAAGAAATGGGCTCTGAGTCCAGGGCATGGGCTGAACAGGCACCAGGCATTAGAGGTACCAGTATCAGGGAGCTGGGGAAGAGCACAAGAGAGAGAATGATATTAGCAGGCCCGGGTAGCCCCGCCTCTTCTGTTACTAGTCATTCTTCACCATATTCATCCTTCAATCCTAAAGATAATGGGAAAGACTTCCCTGGTGGTCCAATAGCTAAGACTCTGCCCTCCCAATGCAGGGGGCCCAGAGTCAATCCCTAGTCAGTGAACTAGAGTCCACATGCCACAACTGAATTTTCACACACTGCAACTAAAGATCCCATATGCTGCAACTAAATCCTGAGTGCTGCGACTGAGACCCAGTGGAGACAATTAAATAAATATTTTAAATTAAAAAAAAATTTTTTTAAGATAATGAGAATTCCTGGTTGGCATAGTGGTTAAGATTCTGGGCTTTCATTGCTGTGGCCCAGGTTCAATCCCTAGTCAGGGAAATGAGATCCTGTGGGCCCCACGGCACTGCCAACAACAATAACAACAACATCAAAACGTAAAGGTAGCAACCATGATCGTTTCATCACCCTAAACTTAGGTACAAACCACTTTAATATTCATATTCTCATGCACGCACAACAACCCTCTAAGGTACAGCATCTTAATCCCATTTGACAGGCGAGAACAGTGAGGCTCAGGAAGTGCAAGTGACTTGCCTAAGGTCAAAGGCTCCTAGCCAGCATGGCTGGGAATTGAACCCAAGAGCTTGTGGCTCCATGTCTAATGTTTATCCGCATATACTAAAATGCCCCCTGCCCCTACCACCACACCTCAGTGCCTTTCCATAACTGTTAAAGACCCGGTGGAGACAAATAAATTTTTTATATATATAAATATATATATAAATAAATTTATACAAAATAAATATACAGGTTTATTTGCATACAAATTTGTATACAATAATTTTGTATACAAAATATATTTTGTAAAAATATACAAATATATATACAAAAAATATACAAATAAATAAATAAACCTTCCATGCCGGGAGAACAAACTGAAATATACCACTGACTTCCCAGATGAGTTTTTTAAGGAGACCGCATCTTTGCTACCAGAAGCCATACAGGGGAGGAATCAAGCAACGCAAGTTCATAGACCAGTCACTGGTAATTGCATGACCTGGAGCAAGTTATTTACCCTCTATGGGCCTCAGATTTCTCATCTGCAAAATGGCAATTAGAACAGGATTGATGGGCTTCCCTGGTGGCTCAGTGGTAAAGAATCTGCCTGCCAGAGGGGAGAGACAGGTTTGATCCCTGGTACAGGAAGATCCCGCAGGCCATGGAGCAACTAAGCCCGTGCACAACTCCTGAGCCTGTGCTCTAGAGCCTAAGAGCCACAACTCCTGAGCCCACACACTGCAACTACTGAAGCCTGAGCACCACAGAGCCCGTGCTCTGCAACAAGAAAAGCCACCGCTATGAGAAGCCTGCGCACCGCAGCTAGAGAATAGCCCCCACTCACTGCAACTAGAGAAAAGCCTGTGCAGCAACGAAGACTCAGCACAGCCAAAAACATTTTTTTTAATTAATAAAAAAGAACAGGGTTGTTAAGAGGATGACATGAACGCCTCTGTGTGAAGCACTTAGACCAGTACCTGACACATAGGGCTCGATAAATGTTAAACTAGCCTCAATACTACTACAAACCAGAGACACGAAAGCCCTCGGGTAACTTGCAGTTTGAAAAATGATGAAATGTACACACAGGAAATGAGTGAAAATTGGCTTACATCTCAAAGGGCAGTGTGTCTTGCAGCCAAACTGAAGCTACCAACCACACCAGCTCAGAGAAGACAAAGATGTGATGCAAAATCTACCTCCACCAGGTAGGTTCTGACAGTCCTTGGCCAGTGGACCAATCTTTGCATTTATAACCCTAACTTGGCAGGTGAAGAGTTTCTGGAAGACAGTAAAGTGTGGGTTCAGGTAGCTCCACGCTGTCACTGAGACAGGCCTGAAATTCCCTCTTGCCAACAGCATCTCCTCCTTGCTCCCCAGAACAGACCACCCAGTGCTGAAGGCTGTTGACTGGCCTCATTGTGTGTGTGTGTGTGTGTGAGTCACTCAGTCATGTCCGACTCTTTGGGACCCCATGGACTATACCCGCCAGGCTCCTCTGTCCATGGAATTCTCCAGGCAAGAATACTGAAGTGGGTAACCATTCCCTTCAGGGGATCTTCCCAACCCAGGGATCGAAACCAGGTCTCCTGCATTGCAGGAAGATTCTTTACCATCTCAGCCACCAGGGAAACCCCAGCCTCATGGTGAACAAGACCTTTTTTTTTTTAACTAGAGAAGCAACATGGCTTTGATAAAAAGCCCAGACTCTGGAGTTAGAGATGTTGTATATAAATGGCAGTTCAATGCTTGGCACAGGATAGGTGCTCAATAAATGTCATTCTTCTTATTTACTATTGTTACTCTGCAGTGGTTTATCCTGTAGTAGTCCATGTGTCCCTCAGTAAACCTGACCCAGCTTTGAAACAAACCCCTCCCAGGGCTCTCACCCTACAGAGTCCACCTTTCAGCTCCAGAGGTGCGGAGTCATTTGCGCTGAGGTGCCATTTTGACATGAGTCTAGGTCCTTTCGCTCCCCTTCCCCAGACAACTAGCCTGCTTTATATTTCATTATTTGGGGGAAATGGGTGAGACAGAAAGCCAGCGAGCCTTTCTGCCTTTTGTTCATTCAGAGCCAAAGTCTTGGGAAACCTAGGAAAGTTTGAAGAGGAAGAAAAAGAAAAGGTTGGCAAGACCCGAAGTGTCTTGGCCAAAAGCTGGGGGCAAGGAGGGAGGTAGAGGAGCTACTCTTTGCCTTCCCCCATCAGCAAAGAAGGAGGTTCCCCCACACCCAAGGTGGGGGACCAGGAGGAGACGGTCAGTGAGTCCTGCCAACCCCATGGGATGGGGACTTGAAATAAAAGTTTGTGTTGAAAATGTTGTAATGTTTCCTGCACCCCCTAGTGTGTAAACTGAGACCCACACACTCACTCTACACTCTACACCAGGTGTTGGGTACACATCAGTGAAGAAAACCTGACATGGCCACTGCCCTTAGGCACCTTACAGATAATAAGCAAGCAAATGCATAAATTTATAATTATCAAATGGGGCAAGCGCCACGGGGGGAAAGGCACATTTACGGGGAACATTCAGGTAGCGTAGTTACAAACGTGCTCTGTGAGGAGGAGACAGTTATGCAAAGACCTGAACGGTGAGAATCAGTCATGCAATGAGGGGTGGGGTGGGGAAGCAGGAGAAGCACTCACAGCAGAAGGAAGAGCTCTGGAAAAGCCCTGTGGTGGGAAAGAACAGCATTGGTGTGGGGATTTAGGTGCTGAGGATCTGTATGGTGGTGGGATGTGGCAGCCCGGGAACCTGGTGCCAGAAGGAGACAGATTTAAAAGGACTAGAGGGTGGGTATCCTGGAACGGTATACGGTATGAGGGTATACGGTTTCATGGAAAGAGGAAGAGAGTATGAGTTTGGGATCCAGCATCCCCTTGGTGAGAATCACCTTTCTTAACCTGAGTCTCAGCTTCCTCCGCTGGAAACTAGTATCACACTTTTCCTTCAGGCTTGTACCGAATACAGTGATGTCAATGAAATGATTTGAACAAAGTGCTGGTCTAGAGCTTAGTCACTTCAGTCTTGTCCAACTCTTTATGACCCCATGGACTCCTCTGTCCATTTGACTTCCCAGGCAAGAATACTGGAGTAGGTTGCCTTTTCCTTCTCCAAGTAGAACAAAGTAGATGGCCATTACGATGACATTCTCCTTCTAAAATCTTTCCCGTCCTCATGACCCAGCTCCAAGGCGCCCTTCCCCAGTCCCCTCCTGGGAGGTAAACCCCTTGAGAGCCAGAGCCTTATGTCCCACCCTCTTCTCGTAGAGAGCCTAGCACACTTCTAAGAGTTCAATAGTGTCATGGC
This sequence comes from Moschus berezovskii, assembly GCF_049115385.1. NCBI lineage: Eukaryota > Metazoa > Chordata > Mammalia > Artiodactyla > Moschidae > Moschus > Moschus berezovskii. Next base: position 28,783,718 of record NC_142461.1, read on the forward strand.
ATTGAAGGCCAGTGCACAAGTAATGATAGTAACTAACAGACTGAAGAATGTTTTTGTGGAGGGCACAGAAGTCACTAGTTTCAAGATGACCAAACGACCAAGTGTGGACCAAGAGAAGCATGTCGTGGCCTACTCCTGTCTCAGGCAGTGTCTGACGTCCCCTTTGAAGCACCCTGGAGAGACAGCCACTCATGAACACCCAGACAGAAGATGCAGTCTTTCCTCTCTGCTTACAAAGGGCTTTTCTAGGCAACAAAGCACATTGTATTAACTAACAGGCAGGGTTTTTTAAAACCAGCATCTATTTACTGCCTCATGGTTCACCTAGCGCTTCCATGTGTATCACCACACTCGACAATTTTGTGACCTGGGTAAGTTATTGATTCGTCTTATCCCCTCACTGTAGACGAAGGAGCCACAGAGCAGTAAGGGCAAGTTGCCTTACGATGATTATACAGTGAGATGCAAGACCAAGACACAATCCTGGATCTTTCAGATCTAAATCCCCTGTGCCTTTTCATGTACGACCATCACACACACTGACTCCTGAGTTCAATGCAGTTCAGTCGTGTCCGACTCTGTGACCCCATGAATCACAGCACGCCAGTCCTCCCTGTCCATCACCAACTCCCGGAGTTCACTCAAACTCATGTCCACAGAGTCGGTGATGCCATCCAGTCATCTGATTCTCTGTCATCCCCTTCTCCTCCCGCCCCCAATCCCTCCCAGCATCAGACTCTTTTCCACTGAGTCAACTCTTCGCATGAGGTGGCCAAAGTATTGGAGTTTCAGCTTTAGCATCAGTCCTTCCAATGAACACCCAGGACTGATCTCCTCTAGAATGGACTGGTTGGATCTCCTTGCAGTTCAAGGGACTCTCAAGAGTCTTCTCCAGCACCACAGTTCAAAAGCATCTATTCTTCGGCAATCAGCTTTCTTCACAGTCCAACTCTCACATCCATACATGACCACTGGAGAAACCATAGCCTTGACTAGACGGACCTTGGTTGGCAAAGTAATGTCTCTGCTTTTTAATATGCTATCTAGGTTGGTCATAACTTTCCTTCCAAGGAGTAAGCTTCTTTTAATTTCATGGCTTCAATCAGCATCCACAGTGATTTTGGAGCCCCCAAAAATAAAGTCTGACACTGTTTCCACTGTTTCCCCATCTATTTCCCATGAAATGTTGGGACCAGATGCCATGATCTTTGTTTTCTGAATGTTGAGCTTTAAGTCAACTTTTTCACTCTCCTCTTTCACTTTCATCAAGAGGCTTTTGAGTTCCTCTTCACTTTCTGCCATAAGGGTGGTGTCATCTGCATGCTGCTGCTAAGTCACTTCAGTCGTGTCCAACTCTGTGTGACCCCATAGACGGAAGCCCACCAGGCTCCCCCGTCCCTGGGATTCTCCAGGCAAGAACACTGGAGTGGGTTGCCATTTCCTTCTCCAATGTGTCAAAGTGAAAAGTGAAAGTGAAGTTGCTCAGTCGTGTCCGACTCTTAGTGACCCCATGGACTGCAGCCTACCAGGCTCCTCCATCCATGGGATTATCTAGGCAAGAGTACTGGAGTGGCTTGCCATTGCCTTCTCCGGTCATCTGCATATCTGAGGTTATTGATATTTCTCCCGGCAGTCTTGATTCCAGCCTGTGCTTCTTCCAGCCCAGCGTTCCTCATGATGTACTCTGCATATAAGTTAAATAAGCAGGGTGACAATATACAGCCTTGACGTACTCCTTTCCCTATTTGGAACGAGTCTATTGTTCCATATCCAGTTCTAACTGTTGCTTCCTGACCTGCATACAGGTTTCTCAAGAGGCAGGTCAGGTGGTCTGGTATTCCCATCTCTTTCAGAATGTTCCACAGTTTATAGTGATCCACACAGTCAAAGGCTTTGGCATAGTCAATAAAGCAGAAATAGATGTTTTTCTGGAACTATCTTGCTTTTTCCATGATCCAGCGGATGTTGGCAATTTGATCTCTGGTTCCTCTGCCTTTTCTAAAACCAGCTTGAACATCTGGAAGTTCACGGTTCACATATTGCTGAAGCCTGGCTTAGAGAATTTTGAGCATGACTTTACTAGTGTGTGTTCAGTTCAGTTCAGTCGTTCAGTCGTGTCCGACTCTCCGCGACCCCATGAATCACAGCACGCCAGGCCTCCCTGTCCATCACCAACTCCCGGAGCTCACTCAAACTCATGTCCACAGAGTCGGTGATGCCATCCAGCCATCTCATTCTCGGTCGTCCCCTTCTCCTCCCGCCCCCAACCTTTCCCAGCATCAGAGTCTTTTCCAGTGAGTCAACTCGTCGCATGAGGTGGCCAAAGTATTGCAGTTTCAGCTTTAGCATCAGTTCTTCCAATGAACACCCAGGATCAATCTCCCTTAGAATGGACTGGTTGGATCTCCTTGCGGTACAAGGGATTCTCAAGAGTCTTCTCCAACACCACAGTTCTAAAGCATCTATTCTTCAGCAATCAGCTTTCTTCACAGTCCAACTCTCACATCCATACATGACCACGGGAAAAACCATAGCCTTGACTAGACAGACCTTGGTTGGCAAAGTAATGTCTCTGCTTTTTAATATACTATCAAGGTTGGTCATAACTTTCCTTCCAAGGAGTAAGCGTCTTTTAATTTCATGGCTGCAATCAGCATCTGCAGTGATTTTGGAGCCCAAAAAAATAAAGTCTGACACTGTTTCCACTGTTTTTCCATCTATTTCCCATGAAGTGATGGGACCAGATGCCATGATCTTAGTTTTCTGAATGCTGAGCTTCAAGCCAACCTTTTCACTCTCCTCTTTCACTTTCATCAAGAGGCTTTTGAGTTCCTCTTCACTTTCTGCCATAAGGGTAGTGTCATCTGCATATCTGAGATTATTGATATTTCTCCCAGCAATCTTGATTCCAGCTTGTGCTTCTTCCAGCCCAGCGTTCCTCATGATGTACTCTGCATATAAGTTAAATAAGCAAGGTGACAATATACAGCCTTGACGCACTCCTTTTCCTATTTGGAACCAGTCTGTTGTTCCATGTACAGTTCTGACTGTTGCTTCCTGAGCTGCATACAGGTTTCTCAAGAGGCATGTCAGGTGGTCTGGGATTCCCATCTCTTTCAGAATGTTCCACAGTTTATTGTGATCCACACAGTCAAAGGCTTTGGCATAGTCAATGAAGCAGAAATAGATGCTCTTCTGGAACTCTCTTGCTTTCTCCATGATCCAGCGGATGTTGGCAATTTGATCTCTGGTTCCTCTGCCTTTTCTAAAACCTGCTTGAACATCTGGGAGTTTACGGTTCACATATTGCTGAAGCCTGGCTTGGAGAATTTTGAGCATGACTTTACCAGCGTGTGAGATGAGTACAATTGTGCAGTAGTTTGAGCATTCTTTGGCATTCCCTTTCTTTGGGATTGGAATGAAGACTGACCTCTTCCAGTCCTGTGGCCACTGCTGAGTTTTCCAAATTTGCTGGCATATTGAGTGCAGCACTTTCACAGCATCATCTTTCAAGATTTGAAATAGCTCAACTGGAATTCCATCACCACCACTAGCTTTGTTCGTAGTGATGCTTTCTAAGGCCCACTTGACTTCACATTCCAAGATGTCTGGCTCTAGGTCAGTGATCACGTTATCGTGACTATCTTGGTCGGGAAGATCTTTTTTGTATAGTTCTTCTGTGTATTCTTGCCACCTCTTCTTAATATCTTCTGCTTCTGTTAGGTCCATACCATTTCTGTCCTTTATCGAGCCCATCTTTGCATGAAATGTTCCCTTGGAATCTCTAATTTTCTTGAAGAGATCTCTTGTTTTTCCTTTTCTGTTGATTTCCTCTATTTCTTTGCATTGATCACTGAGGAAGGCTTTCTTATCTCTCCTTGCTATTCTTTGGAACTCTGCATTCAGATGCTTATATCTTTCCTTTTCTCCTTTGCTTTTCGCTTCTCTTCTTTTCACAGCTATTTGTAAGGCCTCCTCAGACAGCCATTTTGCTTTTTTGCATTTCTTTTTCATGGGGATGGTCTTGGTCCCTGTCTCCTGTACAATGTCACAAACCTCCATCCAGAGTTCATCAGGCACTCTATCTATCAGATCTAGTCCCTTAAATCTATTCCTCACTTCCACTGTATAATCATAACGGATTTGATTTAAGTCATATCTGAATGGTCTAGTGGTTTTCCCTACTTTCTTCAATTTAAGTCTGAATTTGTCAATAAGGAATTCATGATCTGAACCACAGTGTGTGAGATAAGTGCAATTGTGTGGTAGTTTGAGCATTCTTTGACATTGCCTTTCTTTGGGATTGGAACGAAAACTGACCTTTTCCAGTCCTATGGCCACTGCTGAGTTTTCCAAATTTGCTGACATATTGAGTGCAGCACTTTCACAGCATCATCTTTCAGGATTTGAAATAGCTCAACTGGAATTCCATCACCTCTACTAGCTTTGTTTGTTGAGTAGGTGGGTGCAAAATACTGCACGCACCCAGAGATAGGCAAAGTAACCACACAGAACAGCAGTTGAGGTTCCAGCCACAGCTAACCAATCTGGACAGGGGCTTCTTAGAAGCCACTGCAGCGTCTTGGCAAAGGAGGACACTACCCCTCACTCCATATGATTGTGACCCGTCAGCAAAGACAATACCTCTCCCATTAGAAGGGAGAGGTTTTCAAGTTGACCTGCTCCCCTTCTTCCAAAGTCTTCACAATCGAAGTTTTCTTTTTTTTTTAATTGGAGGCTAATTATTTTACAATATTATATTGGTTGGTTTTGCCATACATTGACATGAATCCGCCCCGGGTGTACATGAGTTCCCCTTCCTGACAATCGAAGTTTACATCACTCAGTTTGGCCACTGATCCCCATCCCAGAGCTCATAAAAAAGTTTAATATAACATTTGAATCATAATACATTGAGTTTTAAAATATTTTTAAATAAAAAATTTTAAAAAACACTCAGTACCACCCCTCCCCTGCATCTACCTTGTCCCGTTTCACCCACCTTTTATCTAATATTTAATGTGTGTGTGCGCTAAGTCGCTTCAGTTGTGTCCAACTGTGTGTGACCCCATGGACTGCAGCCTGCCAGGCTCCTCTGTCCATGGGATTCTCCAGGCAAGAATGCTGGAGTGGGTTACTGTGCCCTCCTCCAGGGGATCTTCTGGACCCAGGGATCGAACCTGCGTCTCTTATGTCTAACCTGCCTTGGCAGGTGGGTTCTTTACCACTAGCGCCACCTGGGAAGTCCCCAAATCCCTTTATTCCCTCCATAATCTATTTAATACAAACAGAAGCAAACGTGAATGTCTATTTCACCCTCTCTCACCTTGTTTCTACAGAAAATGTGGACATAGTGTTGTTTTGTACAATTTCAGGGAGCAAATCCGTTCTCTCCACCACCTCGGGCCTCCTCTGCCGGCAAGCCCAAGGCCAAACAGGCAATCAATAAGCACTTGTTGGAAGGGAAAGGCCAGGCTGAGTGGCCAAATCGATCTCTGGGGTCAGTTCAGGGTGTAGAAGGCAAGCCCTGCTAACATCTATGCATGTGCGCCAGGTGGCAAAGCTGTGGTCCGTCAGAGGAGTAATGTCCCGGCGCCTCCTCCAGGTGGGGTGCAGCGCTAAAGGTCAGACACTTCCAGGAGTGTGATGGCCTCGAGGGACAACACCAGCACCTCTGTCCTCTGGTTCACCAAACAGCATCCACAGGACAAAGAGTGCAGAGGACTTGTTAAATTGTTACAGAAAACAAAGACAAGCCCAGCGATTTTAAGCAGGAGGAAATGGATTAAGCTTTTCTTTCAGGTCCCCCAGCCTCATACCGCTTTCCAGGTCACCCTGAGATGACTGGAGATTATTCTACCCCATCCGGACCATGACCCAGTGGGGCTTCTAGGAATGTGCTTGCCCCTGGACCCGGCCTCCCTGAAACACGGCTCTGGGCCAGTAGCTGGGGAAGGCCTTCGGCAGGACCAGCACAGACTCTTGTTTGCAGATGGTGCCAAATCACTGATGGGGAAGGGGGTGTGCTCACTGCCAAGAAAGTGGACTAATATTTTTGGGAAGTTTTAATTTGCATCAATTAAAAATTCAGGCCAGCTCTGAGCAAAAAAGAAGTAGGTGAACTTATTTCCTGAACCTCTGTACTGTCTTCCCTGAGCCCCTCCAGCCCTCTGCAGGCCTGTCAGTGAGGGATCCTCCACCCTGGCCAGCATTTCCCAACTGGCCAGTTCTCAGATTCACACGGTATTACCCCGACTCTCCTGCCAGACCAGACTAGGGCCCTGCAAGGAAGGGAAGAGAGAAACCAACTGGCTCCAAGAAACAGGAAAAACCCGTCTCTGGAGCCTCAGCACCAGCCTTCAGGTCTGGGTCATGTCTATACACTGAAGGCTCTTTTCTTGAGCTTATCAGCTCTGCATCTTTTGATCAAAGGAATATAAGAAACGCCTGGGAAGATTAGATGCTTTAAGCAATGCATGGAACGTAAGGGCTCACTGAGCCATGGCATCTTGTTACAGGTGAGGATTGTTCCTCTGTAAATCTCCAAACCGTAAGTCCTGGCCCCACCACGCCCACCCTGCCGTCCTGGCCCAGAGAGCAGCTGTTTCCTGGGAGTCATTTATGAGCACTGGAGAACCTCTCTTGTCCTGAGGTATGCTCTAATGGGCTCTGCGGTAGAACCTGTGTCCTTTTAACCCCGGCTGAGTGAAGGGATGAATGAACGTGTCCCTTCAGTGGATTTATGAATGAGTATGTAATGCACTTGCTTCAGGCAACAGACAATGCTGACCCACACAGAGGTCAGGAAAGGCAGAGCTGCTAAGAGTGACCCTAACTACCCTAAATGCCTTCTCCCTGTTGGGGCCCAGCAGTTCTTCTCCCTCCTCAAAATCCAAGGATCTGGAGACAGGACTTTCAGCCTTTCACGAGGAGGGCCTGAGGCCGAGTGACCGTCCCTGGCAGTACTGATTCTTTCTCATACAGTTCCATTCTCCCAGGACCCAGAGTTTGCAGAGGGTTGGCTGGGTCAAGGGTGGGACCAGACCCCAGAAGGATTTGTCTCCTCCCTGCCCCCCAGCCCTAGGAGAACCTGGCGGTGCTTTTTCCTCTATAACTCAACTTATCTTTGTAATGAGTCCCCACTTCTAACCAATAGAAAAGTTAGCCGAACATTCCAGTGAACTCAGTCCAGTGACTTAAACACAATCGGTTCGAGTTAAACTTGGTCACTTCCCCACATGGGGGCCAGGCCTATCCCTTTCTCCTGCAGTGGCCCCTGCACGCTCTCCAGCACCCTCTCAGCTGGCCTCTGGGCCCCACAGGATCTTCTGGGCCAGCTTCCTTCTCCAGTCGAGGATTATCTGAGCAAGTGTCATCAGCCCTATTCTTTTTTCATCTTTATTGGTGTATAGTTGATTTACAGTATTGGGTTAGCTTCAGGTGTAAAGTGCATCAGTTATATACATATATATCTCCATTATTTTTCAAATTCTTTTCCCATATAAGCCATTCCAGTTTGAGTTCCCTCTGCTATACAGTAGATCCTTATTAGTTATCTGTTTTGTATATAGGAGTGTGTGTATCAGTCTCAATCTTCCAATTTATCCCTCCCACTGCTTTCCCCCGGTCTCTGAACATTTGTTTTCTACATCTGTGACTCTATTTCTGTTTTGGAAGTAAGCTCATTTGTACCATTTTTTAGATTCCATATAAAAGTAATATCATACAGTATTTGTCTCTTACTTCACTATGACAATCTCCAGGTCCATCCACGTTGCTGCAAATACTGCTATTTCATCCTTTATATGGCTGGGCAATATTCCACTGTATATATGCACCGTATCTTCTTTATCCATTCTTCTGTTAAAGGACATTTACACTGCTTTGCTCACAGCCCAGGTTTGAAGTCATAGGAGCCTGGACCTCATCAGGTGTCCTCTACTTACTGACGGGATCACGGCCAGTCATTCACCTCCTCTCAGCCTCAGTTTCCTCACCTGTAACAAGGCGCCACTGTCTCCCAGGACCTCTGCATGGAGCAGACTATAGCACTGAACTCTGCCTGGCACATACGTGCTCCCGAAATGAAACCCATCTGTGAGTTCTCAAAACCACACACACGCTCAGCCCGAGCCGGGCTCAGGAGTTCAAAGGGAGTCCCCAACACTCCCTTCTCTTCTCACAGGACCCCTGTACACAAAAATATGGGTACCACCACTCCCCTTGGGTTATTCTTGCATGCAGGAAACAGATCCCTACCCAGGCTGCCTCAAGTCAGAGTAGGGGCGTATGCAGTGAAGACCCTTTCAGTGCCTCTTATCTGGCTCAAATTAGCTAAAGCCAAAAAGAAACGAACAGGTCTCCTTTGGCTCACATAACCTAAAATTCCAGGGATATCTGCCTCTGGGCACAGTCGGACCCCAGGACTCCATGGACACCACCCAGACTGGACCTCATTTGCCCCACCTACCTCTCAGCCCCGACTCCCTCTCTCAGCCTGGTTACCCCCTTTCACGATCAGGAGCTTCAGGTTTGTTCTCGCAGCAGCCCTCCTGGGGGAAACCTGCCTCTTTCTTGGTTGTTCTGGCAAAAAGCCAGGCCTGAGGCTTGGTAGGCCAAACCATGGGCATTCCTGAACCACTCACCACGGCTGTGGAGACACAGGTAAAGCAGTGGGGTCAACCCACCCAGGCCCTGGGCTGAACGAAGCAGTGCGGGAGAGAAGAAGGCAGGGACGGAAACCCCCAGATGCCTGCCTGTCCTCCACAGCCTGGCTCTACACACTCGCTCCCCAGTCACACTCCTTTCCAGCTCACGCCACCAGTGGCCTGAGATGCTCGTTAGTCTCCAGCTGAAACTCGAGAGAGTGGGAACCTAACTGGCCCAGCTGTTGGTTGGGCAGGGATTTCCTCGCCAGGCCACATGACAGGCGCTACTGGCTAAGGACGAGTGCCCATGGGTAGGAGTCCAACGTGATCCCATCGGTGGAGCCAAAGCAGGGTTGGAAGATGGTTGGTGTCGCAGTTCAAATGAGGTTGCCTGGCTGGTCCACTATGGAAGAGCCACGGGCGGGGCAGTTTCTGTTAGAAGTGGGGGGACAGCAGGCCTCACGAGTGACACATCCAGGTGCCCCTATGGCATCTGGAATGGAAACAGCTTTATTGATACCTGAGGAAAGTGCAGGAGAAACACTCCTTCTGACCACTCGGCCCATCCCCTGGGGCCAGGTCAACTAGAGGCTGGACTAGTCCTCTCACCCTGCCCGTGCGCCAGGGGTCATCCGGGGCCTTGCTGGCCAGCGCCCAGAGGTCAGCGGCCAGAGTCTGGAAAGAGGACATCTGTAGCCGGGGCTTCTATGGCAGAGGCGGGGCCAGCCTGGCAGCCTCACTGGTCAAGGTCCAGAGCCTCCTGGGTCACAGTTCGGAGTCCGATGGAAAACAGCTCCTCCCAGGGCTTCCGGATCCAAGCCAGCAGGGCCGTCAGCTGCTCCGGACACACAACTCGGAGTGCCCAGAAGCTCTCCAGCCGGGACACCTGGCATACAAGCAGCACTGAGGTGAGCCACACGAGGGCCTCGCCCAAGCAGGGGGGCAGCGGGGCGGGTCTCAGGAGGACCCACTGCCCCTCCCGGTTCAAGGCCTCTTCTCGACCCCAGGCCTATCTCTCTCTGGAAAAGATCCTGACTCTGAGCTTTTAAAACAGAACCCAAATGGCACTGATCGATGACCCCCCAAGAGGGCTTTCCTGTTTACCACTTTGTGTCTTTAATCCTCCCTGCTTTCAGACTGTCACTTCAGTCAACTTCAAGGAATCACTGGCACTCTGTCATTTACGACCTGGGCCCGCTGGTTAACACCCCCCAGTCTCAGAGTCCTCAACTATAATTGAGCTAAAAACCATACTGCCTCCTCACGTAGAGGCTGTAAAAATCATATGGCTGGCGCACAGGCCCAAAGAGACACAAACTCCAAGTAGTGCTTGCTTCATCAGGGCCTCTGAGCTAACACAAGGCCGGGCTTCAAGTCCACAGTGTTCCCACTGCCCATAACGGCTTCCTCACCACTGTCCACACCCCATGACAGCCTCCCAGGTCCCGGCACCCTGTTCTCTGCGTTGCCCCCCATCATGACTGCCTGTGGTTAAGCTCCCTAGAGCCCAGATCCTAGTCTTCCGAGACCCACTTGCTGCACCGCCCCCACCGCCCCCTCCCCACCCCTCTCTCTCACTTGCTCCACACCTCGTCGTAGAAGACCAGCTGCAGGGCCTCCGGGGCCACACGATACAGCAGCACAGAGCTCAGGCTGCTGAGGGGCTGCTGCTCCCTGACGCTCACTGACGGGCCTGGCCCGGGGGATGGGGCCTTCTCAGATGCTTCGCCAGACGCTGCTGGAGGAGGGGGCTCTGCCTGGGACCCTACAGGGTCCTCATCTAACAGGTACAGGGTGGACAGAGTCAGCAACAGGGACACAGGACAGGTAGCGGGTCCTAGGGTATAAGAGACAGAGTGAGGCCCAGAGAAGAAGGCCATGGAAGAGCCCAGACCCCCAGGCCAGTGTCCCAGTGCTGCTCCAGAGAGGAGTGACCACACTGAGGCAGCCACAGCACGGCCTGTGCCTCTGGGGGCCACAGTCCTCCCTTTCCCAAACTCCAGGGATCTCTAGCCTCCAAAACCTCTGAGGCCCAAGTCAAAGGGAACCTGCCCCACTCCCACCCCTACATCTGAAAGATGCACCCGCTTTCCCCTTCACCAAAAGCGTAGGACAAGGCAGACTGAGATGATCTGCTCCACTTCCCACAAAGCCTGGGCCCCAAAGCAAAGGTCCCTGAGCAACAAGACACCCCACGGCATGGCCTGGACCCTCAGAGAGACCGGGACACTGAGACTGTTAATGGGTGGAACTCCACATCCTGGCACTGCAAATTACTACAAAGGCATGAAGAGGTGCCAGGGGGCTGGAGGACTGGAAGTCCAGGGCCGGATCTCACCTTCAACCAGGAACACTCGAAGGTAGAAGAACCGGGGAGGCTCCAAGGAAGAGTCTGTCTTCAGCAGTGGCCTGGGGAGAAGGCGGCAGGCCCAGGAAGGAACGGTCAGCCATGGGGTGGGAAGAGCCACAATGGGGTGGAGTGAGGAGAAGGCCAGGCCCAGGTCAGGAGGCACGGGTGCTCAGACTCCACCCAGGGCTTGTGAGGGGAGGGCCACGCTCCACGAGCAGCCGTCCGGGCCTTGGCCCCCTCCTCAACTCACCAGAGCCTGTGCTTCGGGGTCACCGCCTCCTCCGTGGCACTGGCACTGCTCCTCCGCGTGGGGGGCAGGGACTGCAAGACATCTGGACAGAGCCAGCCGGGGACAGGGAGCCCTCAACGACTCCAGCTCTTCCATCCCAACCTCTCCATACCTTCCCATCCTCCGCGCTGCAGAACTTCCAAGAGGGATGGGTCCTGTTACCCGTCTGTCTTGACTGCAGGCGCCACACCTGGCACTGTGGTCCACAGCCCCCCCGCCCCAGCCTCCCTCCTCCCCCTGCCCCTTCTCACCGGTGAGCTCCTCCAGGAAGGCCCGGCAGCGCTTGGCCTCTCGGGGCAGCAGGACACAGGCCCCCGCCCCGGCTGCCCACTCCAGCCGCAGGCTCTGGCCCGCCAGGCCCAGCTCTATGTGCCGCAGATCCTGCAGGGGAACGGCCAGGGCCAGCTGCAGCCAGCTAGCCGGGGGCCCGCTGTGAAGACGGTGAGGGCAGAGTGGCAGGACAGAGTGAGAGCAGAGTCAGAGCGTGGGGGCCCGGCCCTCCCCTGGCAGCGGCCCCGCCCACTCACCAGATCTCTCCCGTCACCTTCAACACGTAGAATCTTTGGTCAGACACAACCACGAGACACAGACATTCCCCCGGGTGGCCGGCCAATGCCAGTGGCACCTAAGGGGAAGAGGAGGTGGGCAAGAAACAGAGGACTAAGGAGGCGGCCGGCAGATTGAGGGCCGAGCTCCCGCTGATGCCACTCACCACCCCCCCGCCGGCCTCTCCGTCAGCCTCGCTCTCTAGCCCACAGCCCCGCCTGCACTCAGACCCACGTCAGGCTCTTAGCAGGTCTCCCTGATCGTCATCTCACCCCCTCCAGCCCACCCTCTGAGAAGACGACTGCCCCCAAATACAAAACCCACCACCACTCCCCAGCTCCCCAGCCTTCAGAGGCTCCACAGGCCTTGGGATCAAGTCCGAGCTACGCAGCAGACACCAGATGATGCTTCCAGGCTCCTCTCAGGACACCTGCCCCGCCCATAACCTGGCTGCGCCGCTCACAGTCACTTCTCCCCACCAGCTCCTCTCAGGCCTCAGAGCAGTTGCTGCCTCCTTTCCCTAGAACACTCTTTTTCTCCCTCCCATCACTCATCCTGCAGGAAAGAGAGGCTTCCCAGGCCCCCACAGGCTGGATCAGATGCCTATCAAGCACCTGAGCTTGATTCTGGCACGGGCACACCTCATTGTGGCTGCCTGTTCCTCACACCAGGAGGGAGGCTGGAGAGCAAGACTGTGGTACTCTAGGCCCTTAGTGTCCCGAAGTGCGCACAGATCCACAGAGGGATCTGTGGCAACATGGCCAGAGGCTGCACCAGACAGCCCACAGACACCGGCTCCCAGGTGTGCCCCACACCCTGTGAGGGGAGCAGGGTCCTCCCCATGGGAAAGGGGAGACTTTGGAGGCTCAAATACCAAGGAGCATGTCCAGAGCCACACTAAGAGTCACTGCCGGCATTCAAACTGGAAGCCAAGCCTGGTGGCCCCAGAGTGACTGCCCAGACTGTTCGCTGTACTGGAAACAGGCAGCGGGGGCACAAGGCAGGGCCGGGCTGGCACAGACCTTGAGGCAGCACTGGAACTCCTCCTGGGCATCGGTGAACACCTCGACGTCCAGGAAGAGCCGGAGTCGGTGGTCCACGGAGCGGAGGCCGCAGCGCTCAGGGGCTGGGGGTGAGTGGTGGGCCGTCAGCCTGCCTGGGCCACCCCAGCACCCCTTCCCCAACACCACCTGTCTCTGTTTGCCTAGACTCACGCGGGCTGAGGCTCCAACTGTGGTGGTCGTGGGAGGCTGGGGCCTGGGATGGGGCACTGCCAGCCCTGCTGCTGGGGTCACTGTGGCCAGGAGGGTCGTGGACAGCACTCGGGGACTGCGAGGGGGCCAGTGATTGCTCTTCCTGTCCCCGCTCCTCACTGGGGGTTCCCGGGGACACGGCCAGAAGAACCACGTGATCACTACCACAGTATGGACACACAGCAGATGATTCTGGAGGGGGGATGGACACAGCTCATCAACCACACACATACACACACACATACGCACACATAACATCCCTCCCCCCAACCCCGCCCCGCCGTGCTCACAATACTCCCTCCCCACTCTAGGACTCACCTGGGCCCCATCCTCAGCTTCACACGCTCCCCATGCTCCCACCCAACCTGATGCCCTCAGCAGGTCAAACTGCTGACCAATCACTCCCCATCCCAGTGACAGATGAGCAGGCCCACAAGCTCCTCAATACACCTGCCTTCTCATTTCAGGAGGCCGTTTCAGAGAGGGCAACACCCACCCAGGCCCTGCTGTGTGGCCCTTCCACAGCCCTGGGTTGGGCACGTACTTGAGGTCTGAGAGCCCGAAATCAACAGATAAGGGTCAAATTCCAGGTTCCCTGTGCTTGGTTCCCCATCTGTGAGATGGGGATGATGACAATCCTAGAGGGTTGTCAGGACGAGTGAATGGAATTGGGTAAAGAAACCAGGAAAAAGATCAGCGACGAGACAGGAAACACTCTTTGAGCAGCTATGACGTGCTAGAACGTGCTAGACCCTTGAACAGCTGTACCGAAACTCTCCTGACCCTACTATGCAAGTGAGGAAAGCAAAGATGGAGTCACTGATGCGCCCTGCCAAGGCCATGTAGCTGGGATCAAGGTGGCAACTACCGTGAGTGGAAGACCTCGGTTCTGAGCCAGGCACAATGCCTGGTGCTGTTCTGTCACACTGAAATCTCCTCATGTCACGGGGCAAGTCCATCCTCTTCTTTGCTCAGATGAGGTGACTGAGGCTCAGATCAAAAGAGACGGAGCACATAGGAATGCACAAGACTAACGCCACCACTGAAGGGACACCAGGGCCACATGACCCATGGAGTGCAGACAGGGTCTGGGACAGGGTAGGGTTGTTTCTGTTATACACACTGTACTGCTGGGCTTGCAGCTGCCCAGGCCAGTTCAGGTTGGAGAATGAATGAAGAGAACTCAATTTCTGAATAAAATTTAAACCCCTGTTCCAGCTACTGCCAGGAAAAAAAAAAAAAAAAACACGGTTAAAAAAAATCAAACATTTCAGTGCAGGTGTTACCAAGGATATTTTTTTCCTCTTCAGTGTCTTCAAAGACACACCTTTTTGACTGCTCTGCAGTGGAAAAATCTGTCATCTTAACAAACAGAGTGTGAAGAAATGCCATGAAGTGTTACTCAATTGACTCACAGGGTCAGTCAGGGAAGGACAACCTAAGCCCCCTCACACAGCATCCCACTACGGCTGCCAGACAGCCCGGCGCTGCAGGGAGTGCTCATATGTTTTGTGTGGCTTCTGAAATAGTAGCCAAAAAAAAGAAGGGAAATGCTCCAAGTTATGGAAAAATAATGGGTATTTTTAAGCAGTTACAGAGATTGTACTTCCTGACTTAAAAGGAAAAGATGTAGTTTTTTTTTTTTTTGTAAATGTGGCAGGCAGACAGGATTAATTTTTCCTCCAGGCTGAAAAGTTGGCCCCCCTCTCCTTTCTCCCCTAGGGCTTCCCCTCCACACTCCCAGCTCAAAGCCATTTTCCCTGAAGCAGCAGGAGGCACATGGACACTGAGGTCAACAACAGGGCTGGTACCTGTCTTCCGGAACAGCGGCCTCCAGCCTTCCTCACCGTCCAGCCCCAACCTGGGCTCCTCTGGCTTGAATTCACGGCCACAGCGCAGACACTGGAGTCTGTCCCCGGGCGGGGCCCCCGCTTCCTCAAGTTGATGCTGAGAGGTGGCTGCTGGGGTCAGCACAGCTAGCAGCTCCTGAAACAGGGTGGGCCGGACACAGCCGTGAGCAGGACCCACGTCTTAAGGCTTCCAGCCTCCCCCAGCTGCCTGGGCCCCGCGCTAGGTTCCGTCACCTGGACAGCTGCCTGGGCATCCGGCTCCAGCACCACGTAGCGACGCAGCTGCCGGTCGGGGCAAATGTAGGAGAAGCGGAGAACAAGGACGGGGCCCTGGGGTCGTGGATCTGAGCCCTGCACAGGAAGAAGTAGTCAGCGGAATTAGGGTTACGCTGAGAGCATGACGGAAACGATAGCTCTGGACTCCGCAACAATGCTTTCTCTGATAGCCATGCTGCCGCCCAGGAGCTCTGCCCGTCAGCCCAGCCTCCAAGCCTCCTGGGGCCTGCCTCGGCCCCCTTACTGCCCCTCCCCAGCTCCAAGCACAGTGACAGAGCATGGGAAACACCCGGCCCAGCGCCTGCCCAGGTTGCCAAGAGTCAGTTCCAGAAAAAGAGCCTAGCACCCCTTGCAGAAGCCCTGCTCCTTACCACTCACCTCAGGCACCTGCTCGCTCTGGGTCTGGGTCTCTGCCTCTATCTCAGCTGCCTCCAGACTCCGGAGCTCAAGCCGTTGCAGGGTTCGAGCTGCTTGGAGTTCCACCTCAAACAGGTGGCCCGTAGTGACCCAGAGAAAGCACTCCCTGCCCCCCACGCCCTCGCGCCCCTCCAGGGGACACACCAACATGGGCCGGCAGAGCTCCACTGAGGAGAGACGGAGAGTGGGACACCGTGAGGAGGGAGAGGCAGCCAAGACTCAGCCCCTGCTATGGGGCGGCCGCGCAGCCCCATACTTGGGCTCTCCTAACTCCCGGACACACGACCACCACCTGGCTCCGGGCTCCCTCGCGGCCACCGAGTGCTCACCCTCCACTTCACTTTGCTCCTCTCCTCCCTCTTCTCCCTGCTTCTCCAGCTCCTCTTCTCCCTGCTTCTCCAGCTCCTCTTCCTCCTGAGGCTCCGGCTCTGGCCAGACCTCCTCTGCCACTTCCTGTGGAGGCTGCTTCTCAGGGGGTGGAGGGCTGGGCGCAGGCCCTGGGCTCAGGGCGTCTGGGGACAGCGTGCTGAGGGCAGAGGCCTCCAGGTGATTCCGGTACTGCAGCCAGTCGCAGCCAAACCGCTCCCGAAAGCTGCTCATGAGTTCCAGCTCCCGATGCTGCTGCACAAACCAGCCTGGGCAGGTGGGGGAGCACGCGGCTTAGCAAGCCCGGCCCCACCACAACCCCCAGCCGCCCCATCTTCTGGGCATGCTCCGCAGATTGAGATAAAAAAGGGGGTCCGACAGCAGGGGACGGCCAGTTCAGAGGGAAGCCGAAGTCTGCCCTTTCGGCAGCAGGTCCCGAAGCGAAGTTCTATGCGACACTGAAGTCACGTGCAACTCAGAAGCACAAAGCGCCTGCCGCTTAGAGAGATTCAAGAGACAGGGCAGCGCATTTAAGGTCTGGAGACGGCCTCTAGTTTAACCCAGCTTTTCCCTAACTGATGGGGTCATGGAATCCTCTCATTATCCGACCCGCTGACATCCAACAAAGATAACGTGCCCTGAAAAACCCTTTGGAAAGTGCTGCCCAGGAGCAGTCTCTTCTCCTTTCCCCAAACTGAAACAGGAATGATGACGAGGTCCCCGCAATGCTCCACTTCACCAAAAAGAGAAGTCCTCCCGACTAGAAGACTGGAGCGCGTGGGACTGAGGCCGGGGGGCTGGGGCCGGGCTGACTCACCAGTCGGGGAGGGGTCCAGTGTCCGGGGTTCCGGGTCGGTGTCACTGGGTTCTGAGATACTCGCCCGCCTCACGCGGACTCGGCTCTGAGGTTGGAAGAGGGACCCCACGTTCTATGAAAGCCAGTGGCCTCCCACCCAACCCACCCGGAACACCCACCCGCAGGCAAGGACATGCCCTAACCACTCCCAGGACCTCTGTAGCCCAGAGCCCCCATAAACACACCCATGCCCAGGCACGAGGCAGCCTAGGACCCCATTTACCTTCACCTTGCGGAGCGGGGGCTGGGCCACAACGCCCCCTGACGAGGGGCTGTCACTCAAGTCAGGGCCACCAGAGGTTTCGATCGTACTCCCCACGGGCCAGGGCAGAGGTGGTACCATGGTGCTGAGCCCTGAGGACGTGGAGGTCTGGCATGGGACAACAGGAAGGAGACAGAGGTCAGATCAGGGCACACCGCTCTACTGCCCACGCTCACCGAGAGACAGGGCCGACCTTCCAGCTGATGGGACAGACCCTTCCTCAACACCCCTCCATTTCCCTCGGCTAGCGCCCTCCCTTCACCTCCTCCCAAATTGATTCCGCCCCGTCACTCCCACCACACAAACCTGTAAATCAGTCAGTGACAAGGTCCTTCCATCAAGAAGGAACTAAGCAAAGATAAAAGGGGAGGGTGGTGTCAGTGGGGAGCACACACTTTGGGGAGCCCCTAGCCAGGGCTGGGAGCCCTCCTAGTCCTGTAAGGACCAGCAAGTTCGGTGAGGGGGAAAGGCATAATAAGCCAGCATTCTGAGGCCTCGGTCCCTCACCAAGGGATGTGGGGAAAGGCAAGAGCATGCAGGGGTGAGGGAGGCCAAGGCAGGAAAGGGAACACAAAGCGGACACAGGCAGACCACTCACCCCAGCAGCAGAGTCCCTGGCACGGGGCGACAAGTACCGGGCGGTGGCCACTCGGTGTTCAGGGTGGAACCACAAAGGGTTCCCCTCCAGGTAGAGCTGGGCACAGGAAGAGGAGACTGAGGTGGGCCTTGGGCCTCCTTATGAAGAAGGGAGCTGACCAGCTCAGCGTGGGGGTGGGGTGGGGGAGGGCACGAAGCCGGCTCCCCAGGTCTCACCGTGCGGAGCTCCGCCAGCAGCCACAGTGGCGCCAGCTCCCTGTGTCTCTCCAGCAGGTTGTAGGCCACATCCAGGTGCCGCAGGTTCCGTAGCTGTTCCAGGCCTGGGGCAGAGATGACAGGGGAGCTGTGAGCAAGGCTGTGGGTGAGCAAGGGTGGAGGGGCGTGGGGTGGGGTGGAGTGAGGGGGCGTGCTGGGGGAAGGCACGGCAGAAAGGCCAGCCTGGGCACCCCACACCTGTCTGAAGGCCGCAGGAGGCTCTGGCAGGCACACGGATCCCAGGCCACTCTGAGTCTCATACCACCCCCATTCCCTTTCACGCTGGACACCCCCCCAGCACCCCAGCACACTCCCCGACTCACCATGTAGGCTCTGGAGCTCATTGCCCCGCAGAATCAGGGTTCCCAGAGCAGCCCCCGACGGTCCCATTTTCGGCACCAAACGCAGATGGTTGTAAGAGATGTCCAGGTGACAGAGCTCAGACAAATCCTGGGAGGGGACGGAGAGAGCAGTGACGGAGAGTCTCTCCCTCACCACACTCTAGCCAGGCTTCTCTGCATCCCTTCTTGACTAAGCCTCAAACTTGGCCTACAGAGACTACAGATGCTCAGCACAAATGATTCCACCTGCCCATCTATCAACCCCCACATTAAGACGAACAAATCTACCAGCTTCTCACAGCTCCGGAATGATCACCCCAGTCCCCTGAGGTCACTGCCCAGGAAAACTCAAGGTGGCCGCAGGATTTAGTTTGCTTCAGACAACACCTGAAAGATAGGGCCCGGCTCTCTGCCTCCGTGGGACTTTGACGAGAGCCAGTTAGCAAACCAGACAGGTTCACTGGGCTAACGCCCCTTCCTGTTTTTAGTACACGTCCACTTTCCCAACTCCACTTCAGAGGAACCCGACTAGGGTTTGGTCAAAGAGAGAATCTGCCCAAGCCCCCACTGTCCCACTTCCCACTGCCTTTTTCCCCTGAAAATTTTCCCTTGAAAATGCTCCCCTCTGGAGTTCAATTCACACTGAAAAGCTTATGGCTGATTAACACAGTTTAACTACTAATTAAATATCACCAATAGTTTTTTGCCATTTTAACCAGAATCCAGCTTTATCTCTGACAGGGAGACATGGGAGAAGGGTTCTTCAAGTTCACCATGAAAGCTACCCTTTAGTGAGCTAGACCCTGAGCTAAGTAACATCAGATACTCTTCACAGTCATTTTCATACTATAAAAGTAGGTACCCCTATGACATGTACTTTACAGATAAAAAAAGTGAGAGGTTAACTAATTTGTCCCACGGAGATTAGGAGTTGAGGTTTGAACACTGGTTTGTCTTATGCCAGAGTCTGTGCCTCCAAAGAGTACTGCCTCCCAGGATGCGACTCCATAGGGAGTAGGGGTGGGGAAGAGGGGGTTGGCAGGTGGGAGGCAAGAGCAAGGTGGGAGCAAAAGGAGTCTAGAAGAGAAGGTCTGAGCAGAACAAGTGGAGGCCCAGGTGGCACCCGCCCAGCCAGGCTGTTCATACTCACCATCAGGAAGCCCTTGCAATCCTGGACTTGATTGTGGCTCAAGTTCAAGAAGCGAAGAGCTGACAAGAGACGCTGAGGGTGGATAGGACGGGAAGCAGAAAATCAGATGTCCCCAGGCAGCCAACTGACCCTCCACCCTAAGGGTCCATCCCTGTCGTTCCCCAGTTTTCCAAATCCCCTCCTGAGGCTCGCTCACCAGGGAGCTGTCTAAGGCAGTCAGGGCATTGTAGCTGAAGTCGGCAGACAGCAGAGCCAGCCAGGGCAGGGCAGAGCAGAGGTCACCACCGCAGGCTGACAGCAGCTCCTGCGCAGACAGGAGGGTGCTATTACCTCCACTCTCCGCCCCCCACCACGCCAAGGCCATGCTCTGTCACCTGCCCATGCGTTCACTCTATATACTGAGCTCTGTCTGGAAACGCAGACTTAAAGAAAGCCCAGGGCCCCCTTCCCAAGGAATGTGAGCAGACAGAGCAGAGGGGGCAGTAGACGTGAGAATGTCAAACATGATATGCTAGGTGTGACTGTAAACTAGACGGGCAGAGAGTGCTGTGGGAACACAGCAGAGGGAGTGAAGACACTGTCTGGCAGGAGGCAGGGCAGGCTGCAGAGAAGGGGGAACATCAGAGCTTGGTCCTCCACGTCCCTCAGGACAAGGCTGCCGGGCTTGCCCCTGACCTTCCTTACCTCTAATGCCTGGAGGCTCCTGCTGCAGATCAGGGTCTCCAGCTGGGAATAGATGCCACGGAGGCCACGGAGGCAGTGGAGGGGGACACCTCGGAGCTGGAGCAAGGGAAGGGAAGGAGGGAAGGAGGGAGACTGAACTGCACAGAGGACAGATGTCTCATCCCCACCTCCCAATGGGGAGGAGGGGAATGATGACAAAGCCACCTATGGTTCAGGGCAGCCTTAAATGGAAGAGTAGGTGGTGCAACACTGCAGAGCAACAAGCACACTTCAGTCTGCCCCCCCACACCCCACCAAGAGGCCACCTCCCTGTCCCTGCCCCAAATGTCTGCTCAAGCCAGGTTTTGTGCACCAACATCCCCCAGTGCCCCATACCTCCAGCTGCCGAAGAGACTTGAAGGGAAAAATTTTGATGGGCCCTGAGAGGCCAAGACCTGGGACATGGACCAGCTAAAAAAAAAACAAAACTACTCAGGTCACTGAAGCCCGGCACACGTCCGTTTCCTTGGCCTCTCTTCCCCAGCACTGCGAAGCACAGCTCCCTCCTCACCTGGGTCTGGGCCCTGTAGATTTTGGGCATGCAAGCCACACCCCCAGCCCCACCTCCACTCTTCTCTTGTGCTCTCAGTACCCCGACCCCGTCCCCACCCCAGAACCTTGAGTGAAAGCGTTTTCTGCAGCACGTCAAAGAGGAACTGAAGCTGGAGGATGATGGGTGAGTCGGCAGGGTGGGAGGGCAGAGCCACAAAGCCTGTCTGGCCAGGGCCCCATGGCCCCAGATGCAGCTCAAATACGTGGCTCAGGTGCTGCAATGTGGCAGTCAGCAGGGTCAGAGTGCTACGGCCAGACAGCACCACATCCCCTACAGGGAGAGGGGCAGACAAGAGAAGAACATAAAAAAAGGCTCTTTCAATTTATTCTAAGACTTACGACCCCAGGATACACCCACTCCCATTCATACACCCATTCCCATTCTCCACAACAGGATCAAACTTCACCAATCTTCCTTGCTCAAAAGTCTTCAATGTTTCTCCTCTATCTTTCAAAACGTCCTAACTTTTCTGCCTGATAGACTGCTTCACTACAAGACTCCGCCTTTTCTAAATTTCCCTTTGCCTTCTGCTCAAAAGAGCCTGGCGTACTCACAGTGCTGGCAATGGCACTGGTTCCCAGCTTCCTCATTTTCTGACACACCCCCTAAACTCCGCCCAGCTCAAGACCCACCTTCTCCAGGAATCTCTCCCAGCATGCACCGCTGCTGAACTTTTCATAATTACTCACTCTATATGAGAGCAAACGACAAGTTTTATCTGTATTTCTTTGTCTCATTGTACAACGAACATGTGCACTTATAGAAACTTTCAAACAACACTAAAATGCACGTCAAAAAAGTAACCACTCATTTAAGCACTAAGGTATTGTTACTGCTCTCCACGTTAAAACTGCTTTCTCTGGTCCTCGAGGGCATCTTGTGGTATTCATTACTGCATCTTAAAAAATACAGCTACAAGGTCCTACTGTATAGAGCAAGGAGCTATATTCAATACCTTGTGATAAACCACAGTGGAAAAGGATACTTAGAATGTATATGTGTGTATAACTGAGTCACTTTGCTATACAGCAGAGCTTGGCACAACACTGTAAATTAATTATACTTCAATAAAAATAAGTAAAATTACAAGGTAGGTACAGAGATTTTTAAGTTTCTTGGAAAAAATAAGGATTGACTAGAAGGATTTTGCAGAAATAATACAGAGAGATCCCCATACCCTTATACATAACCACCAATGATTTTATTTTATATGGAGTACAATATCAAAATCAGGAAATTAGCATTGTGGACAAGGTGTACATATAGTTCTATGCCATTCTGTTACACGTAGGTTCCTATATCTACTCCCACAACCAAGATATAAAACTATTCCATCACTGCAACACTCTCCCTCCTGCTACACCTTTAGTCACTTGTGTGCCTGTACGCATGGACTCACACACACACTCCCCCCATCAGACCTGACCTCTGGAACGAAGCCAGATTCTTTCTAAATAAGTTATCAAATCCTACAACCTTGTATGAAGAATTTTCTATGTACTAGACTGTAAGGATAAATACAGAGAAGGTTCAAGGACTCTCCCTACCCCGAAAGAGCCTCCCAGTCTAGAAGAGGAGATAAGACATGCGCACAGTTAATACTACAAGCCAGAAAGCAAAAATGCTATACAGATACCATCAACAGGAGTGCAGAGAGATGGAAAGGCAGCTAACATTGAATAATATGTGCCAGACATACGTTACTCCATTTAAACTTCACCAAAATCTCTGAAAAAGCACTATTAATACCTTCTTACAAATATGGAAACTGGAGTGCAGAAACATTAAGAATCTCAATTGAGATCATAAATCTGATAAGAAGTTGTTACTTACAACTGTTCTCAAAGCCAGCCAGAATTTCTACAACTAAGGCCAACCATTACTGAACAACTACAAAGGCTCCACTGAGCCTAGGCTCAAAAGAAACTATAATAATTACTACCAATTTTGAGTGCTTACTATATATGCAATCATTGTTCTAAATGCTTTAAGTAAATTAAAATGAATCTCCATAGCAATCTTTCAGTTAAGTACAATCATTATCCCATTTTGCTGATGAGGAAGAACTAAGGTTCAGAAAACTTGAACAATTTGGTCATGTTTGAAAGAGCTGGGATTCCAACCCAGGGGCTTTTAATTATCCTATACTTCATGCTTTGCCACTGTCAACTACAAATTGGCACTTGCCACTGGCACTCGTCATCCACCACCTCTACAAGGATTAAATCATGTGCTACTGCAGCTGCTGATTCTCAATACCCCCAAAAAGAGTTTAGGGTGGAGAGCAGAAATGAGGAACTCGGTGCTCTGGAACAACAAAAAAAAAAACCTGGCACCACAGGTCTTCGGATAGTCACATATTTTCAGGAGCCAATTTTATTATGAGCCCAATTCCTGTATCTCTTCACATCTAGCACTTCTCATAAAAACACTAAAATCCTTCGTGGTGACAATTACTACTGCTCATCACTAGCAGAAACGGTCTGCAAAAAAATATGTGCTTGATAGCATTTACTCTCCCTTCACCAAAATCACATATATACTGACCTTACTCCCTACCTCTTAGGAGCAGTTTCTCAGAGCCATCTGAGATGCCAGCTCATGGACTATAGTCCTCATTTTGCCCAAATAACACTTTTTTTAAGTTAGCACCACAGATTAACGATTATGACTAGTCCTTGGTCTAGAAGGGCTTTCGGCCAAGTAACGATCACTCCCCTCTATGAGTATCAGAGAACGCATGAAGACAGTGGCACCCAAGTTTGGCCAAGAAGGATGGCTAAGGTTTAGACAGTCAAAGAGCGACAGAGCGAACAAACTCTGGGAGGGGTAGAGAAATTAATTCTTTGACACCCAAACCCTCGTGACCCTAAACAGCTGTAACCTCACGACTCCTAACGAGGCAAGTCTCTGGAACGTAGGAAGTTGCCCCTCTCGCCCAGCCCCAGCCCAACCGGAAGTTCACTCACCGGACTCGCGCAGAAGCCCCGCGAGCTTCCACACCAGAGAGTCCCGCGGGGCGGTCGTCATGGCCACAGGACGCTGGGGGCGGAGCCAGAGAAAAGAGGAAGCGGAAGAGCTTCAGGTGGTAGCAGTGCCAAAACGCCAGGACGTCCGCGCAAACCGAAGCCTCGCGGAGAAAAAAAAAGCAAACAAGTGGGCGAGAAAGAGCTGCTCTTTGGTTCCCTTTCAAAGAGCATAAGGCCTGACCAGCCAGACTGACCTTCCTGTGTGATCCTCCCACCAGCTCTACAGCCGGGCGCCTATCAATAATAGACAGGAAGTCCCGCCCCGGAAGAGAGACGCTCGGAAGGGAACGGCCGAAAAGTAAGCCTGCGCTGCCGGAAACCATGTCGTAAGTAGTGCGAACGTGTCGAATGGGGGCGGTCCCCGCTGGTTCCGGAGAAGGTGGTCCTTTCCTGTCTCAGCTTCCTGAGTCCAGACTCCAGTCCCAAGCTGGGCCTCCACCGTCTCTTCCCCTCTGTGGGCCCCGCAAGGCTTGAGACAGCCACTGAGCTCGGCTGGGGCCGCTCCGGGTCAGTGAGGGAAATCTGACTCCTTGTTTGCAGACTGAGCGGGGAAGCAAAGTTGAGAGAAAAGGAGTTTTCTGGTACTGAGGAAAAGACTCATCCAAACACTCCTTTTTCAGTTAAAGGAGAACGTGTCCGCCATGGGAGGCAGTTTTTTCACATCTGTGTGAAAGAGCTGGGGCTGGCGGAGGTGCCGTTTCTGGGGTCCCTTCAACCGTTTTTCCTTCATCTTCCTCCAGACTCGCTTTCTTTTTCCTTCGTGAATATCAGTCATCAGTCAGTTAGTCGCTCAGTCGTGTCCGACTCTGCGACCCCAGCCTCCCACATTAGCTTCGTAACGCTCCATGTGCACCACGTCCTTTATTTTTCCTTTGTTTCGACTCCTAACATTTAAATTTAAAAGTTATTGTTTCGAGTTTGAAAATGTGAAAATAGATTCACAAAAGCCTAGGTTGCTTGGGAAGGTCATTCAATTAGTAACCGATAGCTCCGGGACTGTCGAGTTCCCATTGTAGCTTTCACCTGGTCCCGGTCAAATACAGACGTCGACTACAGAATTAACGAGTAATGCCTCTTAACAGAATTTGTTTTCAGGGAGGGTTTTTTTGTTGTTTGTTTTTTAATGCCCAAACTTCTGATTTGAACTGAACTGAGGCCAGTTGAGAGTAGGAATAAGGTCATAGTCATTTTTATTCCGAGTTACAAAATTTGAAGGATCTTCTTTTCTGAAGACAAAATATTTGAAATGGCAACTTATGCCTCTAAAGCACACAACTTGGCGACTATGGCATACTATGTGTGACTTGAACCCAGAGGCTAAAAGAAGTGAAACAGACTAACAGCACATCATGAACAGCAAAGCAGTATACAAATATAAAGTAACAGTGGGACCTCAGTATATTTTTGTTGATTATTAGTCCCATAAAGGTGATGATTATCAGTCGCTGTTTATCAGAGGCCTGGAACTAGGGAGTGGGTTCTCCCATAGGACTACTGCTAATTCTAACCTTTTTAGACAAGAAGAGACAGATGTTTCTGACATTGCAGTGCTTTGAAATCAATTTCAGGGGTGCCTCTCCAGCCCACAGAGTTTTTCACCATTCATAGGGGTAAGCCACCCCCAACCCCCTAGCCAGATTTGTTTTGCATTCCCTTGAATGTAAAAGTGGGAACAAAGAGCAGCAAAGAAAGCTTAACTGGAAGAAGAAAATAGCTCCTGAGAGAGCAGCAACAAGAGACTAAGCAGCTTTTATTTTCCAGCCCTTGGTGAGGCCCATTCCCCTTTCTGCCCTTGCCTGGAGGGGAGGCCTTGGCCACCTTCCAATGAATTCTCCCCACCCCACCCCACTCCCTTTCTTCCCTCTAAGTTAGTGTATTTCTGTAATGTGCTGCCATAAGGACCTGGATTAAGACAAAACCTTTGCAAAAACTTAGAAGTCTTAAAGGGAAAAAAATTACCCTTTTACCATAACAGAAACAAAGAAAAGACAGCATATACCTATATTTTGAGAAATAATGCAATATCTATATGAAGAAAACCAGAGAATTTTAAGGACATTAGAAATGACCTAAGTAATTGAAAAGATAACATGTTCTAATGAAAAGATTCAATATTATACTGATGTCAATTTAATGTAATTTCCATCAAAATTTCAATGGTAAGATTTTGGAACTCGACAAGTTGATTCTAAAATTCCTCTGGAAGACTAAACATACGAGCACTGCCAAGAAACTTCAAGGAGAAAATAGAACAAGAGGCACTTAGAGGGGCCATGCCCTACCAGATAGCAGAGTGACCTATGAAGCCACAGTAACCAAAGCAGCATGATACTGACAAAGAGACAAATATCGACAGAAACAACTAAGATTACATGGCAGGTTTTTTTTTTACTCTCTCTCTTTTTGGACTTCCCTGGCGGCTCAGAAGGTAAAGCGTCTGTCTATCAATGCAGGAGACCTGGGTTCGATCCCTGGGTCGGGAAGATTCCCTGGAGAAGGAAATGGCAACCCACTCCAGTACTCTTGCCTAGAAAATCCCATGGACAGAGGAGCCTGGTGCAGGCGCCTCTGTCCATGGGGTCGCAGAGTCGGACACGACTGAGCGATTTCACTTTCTCTTTTTAGTCACTAAGTCATTACCAACTTGCCATCACATGGAATGTAGCCTTCCAGGCTCTGTCCATGGGATTCTCCAGGCAAGAATACTGGAGTGGGTTGCCATTTCCTCTCCAATTGACTTTAATGGTATAAAAAAGTGAGTTGTTCCATAGTCTTGGATAGTCTTGGAACAACTAGCTTTCCATCTGAAAAAAACTTAAGTTCCTAACCTTACATCACACAGATTAAATTCCAGGAGGATCAAAGAGCTGAACATTGTTTTAAAAATTAACTCTAAGGACTCTTTAAAGTTTGAAGTTCAAATTCACCCCCTAAAGAATTATTATCTTAATTTTAAAAACATGCCATGTCATTTCAAAAAAAATATCCTTAGAAAATAATATACAGGCCTTGCTACTGCATAATTGCATATTTTTCAGTTGATAAGTCATGTCTGACTCTTTGTACTCCAAAGAGCTGCAGCATGCCAGGTTCCCCTGTCCTTCACTACCTTCCTGAGTTTGCTCAAAACTCAGGTCCATTGAGTTAGTGATGCCATCTAACTGTCTCATCCTCTGTAGCCCCATTCTTCTCTTGCTCTCAATCTTTCCCAGCATCAGGGACTTTTCCATATTATCGTGAATGAAATTATGTTTCTCAAAGAAATGCTATGACATTATGCTCTTAATTTACAAACACCCTTCTGAGTTTTATGCCACAAGACTCACACTCCACCTAAAATCAGAAATGTGCATCAGGTTTCATCTCCATATTATTGTGTGAGGAGGAAAGTGAGCTATAAGCAGCTGTCACTGCTAGCTTCCCTGACACCTCAAGTTCCCTGGGGTAGCATCCGCAAAATGCTTGTTAGTAAAGGGGTGAAGGAAGCTGTGCTGGTGACTAGCTTAGGCAGCAAGGAAGGAGAGAAGGAAGGAAAGGTATCTTCATACAAGAATGACAAAATCAACCACCAGAGAATGTAAACCTCAGCATCCTGGTCCAGTGCTTGTTTGTTTCTGCAGCCTTGGAGCATGCAATCCCCTGGACTATTGCACATGGGGGAACAGAAGTAATAGTTCATATTTAGGACGTGAGCCTCATCTCTGACCTGGACCTCACCACTCTGGTGCAACAGCCTCCTGCAGCAGATCAGATGACCGAAACCTAAGGATTCCTTCGTAATGAAAATTTCACACTTGAAATTGCATTGTGGGTAGGAAGGGTGAAATTGGATGCTTTGTTTCATCAACTGGGTATCTTCGTTGAGTGGAAAGGCGAGGGTTGGGGGGAACATGGAATGAAGAAGTGCAAATATTAACCTCCAAAAGTAGATTTTGGTAAAAGAGTTTGTACTAGTTAGTCTGTGTGCCTGGCACCCACAGCCCCGGAATTCAGTGGTCAGAGGCAGTCTGTGTTAGAACCACATATCATGTCTCTTGGCTCCACTCCCAGACTGAGCCACAAAAGACTGGTCCAGGAACTGACCGAGGCACCACAAACGCATGGGACACATCGGCAGTATTGGAGGAGATCTGGCTTGAGAACTCTGCGTTGGACCTCAACTCGGCAAGCCCATCCTGCCTGGTTACAGGACAGACTGAATGTTAGGGGCACGGAGGGAAAGCTGGAGAGGCAAAAGCCAAGTTCAGTGCGAAATCAGTGAAAGTCGGAGAACGAACAGCTGGCTGAGAGGCTGCAAAATAATGTTTCAGTGACCCAGCAGCAGCCATGGTCACCCAGCCCAGGAGGAATTGCAGTTCTGCACTGGAGAAGGAAATGGCAACCCACTCCAGTGTTCTTGCCTGGAGAATCTCAGGGATGGTGGAGCCTGGTGGGCTGCCGTCTATGGGGTCGCACAGAGTCGGACACGACTGAAGCGACTTAGCAGCAGCAGCACAAAGCACACTGAGGGATTCCCTGTGTGGCTTTATAGTAAACCTGAGGTCACCTGAGAGTGCCTTTAATTCTTTTCATTATCTATCCTGGCATCCCATGGAATCTGAGAAGAGGGCTAAGAAGGGCTATAAAAAGATTGACCTTCGGTTTAATTCAGAACACAAAAAGGGAAAGATGGTATGAGAACCACATTCGCTGTTCAAGCTCATGGGAAAACAGCAAAAGCCTGATAGAAGCTGAGAGTGGAGGCAGCTATGGAGACGAGAAGAAAGCGGCCAAAAGTCACTGTTTCAGGCATAACCCATACAAGACCTGTTGACAAAGACAGGTACATATGTGACAAGTGTCTGCCATCTCAGTTCTGCCTACATGCAAGGCTGGAGAAAGGAAAGAAACGGTGCACAGCACGGGAAGAAGGTGCAAATAGAATAGCAATAAAAACCTGCAAAGTGAAACAAAGACAAGTGAGATCAGAGAGCTTAGGGTCTCCAGGACTGAGGGAAGGGGAAAGGCAGAGCCTGCTTTGGAATCTCAGAGCTTGTGTAGAACCTCAAACTTCGAGCACTCTTTCACTCATTCGACCAGTATTTACTGAGCCCTGACTATGTGCCAGATTCTTTGCTGCATTCCGGGTAGATAGAGACAACAACAGTGCGGCTCTTGTTCTCAAGAGCTGGCAGTGTGGTGGAAGAGACTCCAGCAATCACGTCTCAACATTGTATGTGCTTCCTATCATTGCTGTAACAAATGACACCAAACAGTTGCTTGAAGCAACACATGTTTATTAACTTATAATTGTGACGATCAGGAGTTCAAAATGGATCTCACTGGGCTAAAAATTAAAGTGTCCTCGGGGCTTTGTTTCTTTCTGGAGGTTCCAGGGGAGAATCTGTTTCCTCCTCTTTTCCAGCTGCCTGCATCCCTGGTGGGCGGCCCCCTTCTATCTTCTCAGCCAGCAATGACTGAGTCTTTTTCACATCACATCACTCTTGACACTGACCCTTCTGATTCCCTCTTCTCCATTTAAAAAGGATCATTTTGATTACATTGGACTCACCTGGGTGCTCCAAAATACTTATTTTGTGTTCAGTTGATTTACAACTTGAGTGCCATCTACAATCTTAATTCTCCCTTGCCATATAACATAACATTTTTAATTGAATAAATTTGACATATAACATTGTGTAAATTTATTAGAGTGTACGTGTAACATTTGCCCAGTTCTGGGAATTAGGACATAGACCTCTTTGGAGGGAGGGGCCATTATGCTGCCTATCACAAGCGTGATGCATGTTATAGTAGAGATAGTGATATGGGAGATGGGTCTCATCCCAGACTGGAAACTGAGTTCCTGATGCAGCCTCCCACTCTCATCCCAGATAGTTAGAAATAACAGAAAACATATAAAAATAGGTAAATAAATTCATAATCACCCTGGATAACAAGGAGAGCCCTTAGTGGTTCAGAAACCATGAGGAGTCCCTGAAAGAAGGATGGCAAATGGAAACTGGACAGACAAGAAGATCACAGCCCCAAAGACTGCCGCAGGAGTTGAAAATAGCCGCAAGAGCATGCCATGCCCAGAGAGGGCAGACCCTGGGAGCTCCCGGCCTCAGGAGTCATCAACAGCTCACTGATTATTCAGCGTGCTGCAGCCTGTCAGCCACTCCACACATGCTCTCCCTTCTTGTCTCCTGGGGCCACGAAATTTCAACAGGAGTATATGCCTTCAGGTGGGAGCAGTGGATATAAGATCATCAGATGGAGAAAAAGGACAGTGTTCTTGGTGACTGGTGACATAAAGGAGGAAAAGGGAGCACCTGATTGTGGAAGATGAGCTGCCAAAACATCCTACCTCTGAGTATATCCCCCTGCCCACAGTAACTGACGATGATGTATACCATGACATTATCTCATACCCCTTTTGCTAAAGAGTGTACAGTCACACAGGAATCTGAGGTAAAGGAGGAGCCTCCAACTAATAATTACCAAACATTGGGAGAAAGCATCTTAAAAGAGACAGCAGTGCATAGAGGAACTTTCATGCAGTGAAATAAATCATAGAGCCAAAACAAGACTTTAGAAGAATTATAACGTTCTTGGGTGGAAAAAGATATCACACTGACTTTTTCTTATCAACTGAAAAATTGAACATGATTATGAAGCAACAAAAATCCTCAAAAGAGTGATCAGAGTAAACCCAGGTAAAGGATACGTGTGTGACCAGGAGGATTGAGCAAATATGTGTTTTTCCAGCACATAGCTCGACACCAAATATACAAAGTATTTTTTTTTTAACTAAGATACCCAGAGGATTGATCTAACACTTTCAACATCAGCTAATAATAAGGCTCTGAAGGAGAAAACAGAATATGAAATGAAATTATACACAAAGGAACAAAATATCCTAGCAATGAAGAAAAAAAACATGAATCTTCAGTTTGAAAGGTCCCATCAAATGCCAATTAGGATCCCTTTTACAAATTAATATGAGATTTAGTGTGACACAATTTCAGATGCATGGTAAGGAGGAAATATTGAAAATTTCCGATGGGGAAAAATAGATGAAGTACAGAAGTATGAGAATCATATGAGCATTAAATCTCATTGAAAACCAGGATACAAGAAGCAGAGGGAATTTTTCAAAATTCAGAGGAAAAAATATTTGACTCTATACTCACAGCCCAACCATCATCATTCAAGTGCAAAAATGAAAAAGACTTTTTCTGTTGCAAAGGATTCAGAAAGTTTATCACCTACAGACTTACTCTGAAATAAATAATAAAAGAAGGTAGGTCAGTACTAAGAAAAATGAGCCCAAGAAAAAGGCAAAAAGCAATGGTCAGCAAAGACTTCAGTAAATTTATTCAAACTAAAGAACTTCCCAACCCAGGAATCAAACCAGGGTCTCCTGCATGCAGATGGATTCTTTACCAACTGAGCTATCAGGGAAGCCCTCTCAAACTAAAGAGTAGGACAAAGTGTGGAGGGGGGGCAGTGTGTGGGGAAAAACATTAAAAGCATAAGAAGCCAGGAGTTGGTGGCAGATGGTGAAGGCAGCACTTTGCCAAAGAGTAGGAAAGGAAGTCTTCAGAGCTGTGGCCCACACAAGCACAGGATTTACAGAATTTAATATAAGTATGAAGATCTAGCCAGCAGACATGAAAACAACCAAAGCGATGATGTATCAAGAAATAAATTAGCAGAACTGTATAAAGACAAAGTGAAATGGAAATCTTCAAAATCTGATAGACCTAAAATTAGTCTTTAAGAGCCCACAGATGTTTTCCCACTACTGGGGAAAACATTCACTTGTTTAAGGAGCCGATGACCACGTCATTCCGTCACCACATCATTCCATCGTTAAGGTTCCATTCAAGTGAACATGGATACAGGGGATTACATATAATTCAACCTTCTACTGGGGAAATTGTGAATAAGCTAAAGAGGCAAGGGAACATGGGACTGCACCTCTGAGTGAAGCTTCAGGTGCTTTGGGTCATGAGAAATCTAAGTCATCTACAGGTGGAGGATAGAGATTGGGTCATTCCTTTTGTAAATGATCTGAATACATCAATGGAGAAAATCAGCAGCCAGATGTTAGATTCTGCTTAAACTGAAGCAGCAGCTTCAAATTATTTGATGGGGAATTGAGACCTTACAATGACCCAACGAATGTTCAATTTCTGAAGTCTGTTAAGGGTAACTGTCTTTGCATGTATGCCTGTAATTCAGCAACTAATATTATAAATCCTTTAAACTGGTGTTATTTTATTCATTTATTTTTAATTGACTGATAATTGCTTTACAATATTGTGTTGGTTTCCGTCGTACATCAGCATATATCCCCTCCCTCTTGAACCTCCTTCCCCCCTCCAAGCCCATCCCACCCCTCTAGATTGTCTCAGAGCACCAGATTTGAGCTCCTTGTGTCATACAGCAAATTTCCACTGGGTATATAATTTTTCATATGGTAATGTATGTTTCTGGAGAAGGCAATGGCACCCCACTCCAGTACTCCTGCCTGGAAAACCCCATGGATGGAGGAGCCAGGTAGGCTGCAGTATAAGGGGTCGCTAAGAGTTGGACACGACTGAGCAACTTCACTTTCACTTTTCACTTTCATGCATTGGAGAAGGAAATGGCAACCCACTCCAGTATTCTTGCCTGGAGAATCCCAGGGACAGGGGAGCCTAGGAGGAGGCCGTCTATGGGGTCACACAGAGTCGGACACGACTGAAGTAACTTAGCAGCAGCAGCAATGTATGTTTCAATGCTACTCTCTCAATTCGTCCAGCCTCTCCTTCCCCCAATGTGTCCTCAAGTCTGTTCTCTATGTCTGCGTCTCCACTGCTGCCCTGCAAATAGGTTCATCAGTACCATCTCTGTAGATTCCATATATATGCTTTAATATATGATATTTGTATTTTTCTTTCTGACTTGCTTCACTCTGTATAATGGGCTCTAGGTTCATCCACCTCATTAGAACTGACTCAGCTGTGTTCCTTTTTATGACTGAGTAATATTCCATTGTATATATGTACCACAACTTCTTATCCATTCATCTGTCGATGGGCATCTAGGCAGCTTACCTGTCCTGGATGTTGTAAATAGTGCTGTGATGAACAATGGGATACCTGTGTCTTCTTCGATTATGGTTTTCTCAGGGTATATGCCAAATAACGGGATTGCAGAGTCATCTGGTAGTTTTATTCCTAGTTTCTTTAGGAATCTCCATATTATTCTCCATAGGGCTGTATCAATTTACTTTCCCACCAACAGTACAGGAGGATTCCCTTTTCTCCATACCCTCTCCAGCATTTATTGTTTGTAGATTTTTTGATGATGGGTTCTGACCTGTGTAAAAGAGGGTGATACCTCATTGTGGTTTTGATTTGCATTTCTGTAATAATAAGTGATGTTTAGCATCTTTTTGTGTGTTTATTAGCCATCTGTATAAAGTGGCATTGCTGGCAGATTTCAAAAGAAATTCCTCTGGAGCTTCTGCAACTGGTTCAGAGTGGCCACATGAACTTGGATAGAGGAGTAGCAAGATCAATAATACGTATAACCTAGAATAAGATTCAAGGCTTTAAGGAAATAAAGCAAAAACTTGGAAGCCTTTCGCCTGAAATAATTAATACACCTTCCCCCCCAGAAAAGAAGTCAGTACTTAATGCAGTTGTTCCTGTTGACAATTCAGTGCCAATGACAAAAATTCCAATCAGGTTAGTCAATCAGAGTCATTTGATACAAAGATTCAACATTACACACAGGATCCTGGATGTTCCAGACTTTATTGTACACTCTGTCCTGAATTTGCAACTTTTTACTTATTCTTGGCCTTCATTTCCAGAGAGTCAACAAGAAATAGATAATTCTTAATGCCATGGTACTCCAGCAACTAAAATAATACTATTCCTGTCTAAGCAGTAGCAGATCGGAAAGATGGTGTGCTATATTAATAAGAAAAATACTTCCAGTGTAAAAACAATCAAATTATTTTTATTACTTTCCAGATGCCTTTTTGTTTTATTGTTATTCTATCTTCCAGCCTTAGTATAGATACATTTGGACCAGGAACAGGTCTTGAGATAAATATGTTCCAGATTTTAGTTGCAGGGCTGGTTTATGTTGATACTTTTAAACATCCAGGCAAACCAGTTTGTTACAAGCTCAGTGTTAATGTAACAGTTTTTGTTTGCAGGGGCAAAAAATGAACAAAACCCCTTTTGATAAATCATTTAGTAGAATTTGCATTGAAGTTTCTCTATGCATCTTTTAACTTATTGATTTACCTATATATTACCAAGATCAAAAAATACAGTTTGGCATTGTTACATGTAAAGCTACAACCATCATAAACTAGAAACACAAAGACATTAAGGTCAGTAATCCTTGAAAAGACCTGTTAAACAACATTCTATTTATTTATTTATGGCTGTGCGGGGTTTTGTTGTGGCTCATGGGCTGTTCGTGGTGTGCGAGCTCTCTAGTTATAGCACACAGGCTTTGTTGCCTGCACAATGTGGGATCTTAGTTTCCCAACTAAGGATCAAACCCACATCCCCTGCATTAGAAAGCAATTCTTTACCACTGGACCGATTCTTTACCACTGGACCACCAAGAAAGTCCCTAAACAGCACTTGAAAATCAAGTAATTACAGTCGCTTTCAGAGCCTGTCTTGATCACACTCATTTATTCATTGAACACATTTTTCTAGAGGACACACATATATATTGGGCTTCCCTGGTGGCTCAGCAGGTAAAGAATCCACCTGCAATGTGAGAGACCTGGGTTCGATCCCTGGGTTGGGAAGATCCCCTGAAGAAGTGGAAGGCTACACACTCCAGTATTCTGAGCTGGAGAACTCCATGGACTATATAGTCCATGGGGTCGCAAAGAGTCGGACATGACTGACTTTCACTTCTTCACTTCCATTCTAACTGTTCAACCCAGAATATACTCTACTCCAAGACAAAGTGAAGTGAAGTCACTCAATAGTGTCCGACTCTTTGCGACCCCGTAGACTGTAGCCCGCCAGGCTCCTCTGTCCATGGGATTCTCCAGGCAAGAATACTGGAGTGGGTTGCTATTTCCTTCTCCAGGGGATCTTCCCAACCCAGGGATCGAACCTAGGTCTCCTGCATTGCAGGCAGATGCTTTATCCTCTGAGTCAGTGTAGAAATTCAGGGATGTATTATTCATCAAACATACTAAATCTGAAGAATGATCTACATAAATATTTGAAATTCTGCTGGAGCCAAGTATTTCCTGGATGAGACAGACTACATCAGGAAGCAGAGAAAAGCTTTTTCTTCAAAGTGAAGACGCCACTTCATCTTTGTGACTATTTCTGGTTAGTCTTCTGTTAACTGCCATAACAGAGCATCACAAGTTTGGTGGCTTAAAAGAACACAGGTTAATGATCCTACAATTCCTTAGGTTAGAAGTCTGATATGGGTCTCCCTGAGCTAAAATCAAGGTGACAGCAGGGCTGCGTTCCTTTCAGGAGGCTTGAAGGAAAAAATCAGTTCCTGGCCTTTCCAACTTCTAGAAGCTGTCTCTGCTCCTTGACTTTTGGCCCCCTTCTTCTACCTTCAAAGCTAGGAACATTGCATCTCTGACTCTATCCTGTCATCACATCTCTCTGACAACAGCTGGAAAAGAGTCTCTGTTTTTAAGGACTTGTGTGATTAGATTGGGCTCACAGGATAATCCACAGTTATCTCCCCACATCTTAGGGTCTGTAGTACCCTTAATCACATCTGCAAAGACCACTTTGCCAGGTAAAGTAAGACATCACAGGCTCTGTCGGAGGCTTCCAGAGAGAATCTATTCTCAGCTTCTCCCAACCTGTGGCACCTGCTGGCATCCCTTAGCTCATGGCTGTATCACTCCAAGGCTGCAGTGACAGGTGTAAGATCTATTGGAAAGGGCTGTTACACCACACAAAGCAGGTTAAACTTTGTATAGACAAGTTTTTAAGTCACCTAAGGGATAATATCCGGAGAAGGCAATGGCAAGCCACTCCAGTACTCTTGCCTAGAAAATCCCATGGATGGAGGAGCCTGGTAGGCTGCAGTCCATGGGGTCGCTAAGGGTCGGACACGACTGAACGACTTCACTTTCACTTTCCACTTTCACACATTGGAGAAGGAAATGGCAACCCACTCCAGTGTTCTTGCCCGGAGAATCCCGGGGACGGGGGACCCTGGTGGGCTTCTGTCTATGGGGTCACGCAGAGTCGGACACGACTGAAGTGACTTAGCAGCAGCAAGGGATAATATTATCAAAGAAGTTACCTCTGGCCACCAGGTGGGACATGAACTGGAGAGGCAGAGAGTGACTGCCTGGAGTAAGGAGACTGCTGAGCTGCCCAATCAAGAATGGCCCTTTAGAATGGAAACTGGTGCAGCCACTGTGGAAAACGCTATGAGCGGTCCTTTTAAAACTAAAAATAGAATTATCATATGGTCTAGCAATCGCACTCCTGTGCATATGTCCAGAAAAGACAAAAACTCTAATTCTAAAAGATACATCTACCCAATGTTCATAGCAGCACTATTTACAGTAGCCAAGACATGGAAACAACCCAAGTGCCCATCAACAGGTGATTGATTTAAGATGTATTTTGTGCTAGGTTGCTTCATTCATGTCTGACTCTTTGTGATCCCATGGACTGCCAGGCTCCTCTGTCCATGGGATTCTCCAGCAAGAATACTGGAGCAGGTTGCCATGCCCTCCTCCAGGGAATCTTCCTGACCCAAGGGTTGAACCCGAGTCTCTTTCATCTCGTGCATTGGCTGGCAAGTTCTTCTACCATTGAACCACCTGGGAAGCCCTTAAGATGTAGTGTGTATATATAAATATATAAAATGGAATATTAGTGATAAAAAAGAATGAAATATGCCATTTGCTGCAACATGGTTGGACTTAGAGAATATCATACTAAATAAAGTCAGAGAAAAATGAATATTATATCATTTATATGTGAAATCTAAAAAAAAATAGAGCAAATTAATCTACGTACAAAGCAGACACAGACTCATAGACATAGAAAACAAACTTATGGTTACCAGAGGGGAAAGCAGGAGATAAATTAGGAGTATGGGATTAACAGATATAAACTACTATATACGTAAATTAGATAAGCAATAAGGATTTACTGTATAACACAGGGAGCTATATTCAATACCTTGAAATAACCTATAATGAAAAATTATCTGAAAAAAAATATGTATATAACTGAATCACTTTGCTGTGCATCTGAAACTAACACAATACTGTAAATCACTTATACTTCAATTTAAAAAAAAGGAACTGCCCCTTAAATGGCAAAATGGTGTTCATGTAGAGAGAGGGAAAAGGCTAGATTTGAGAACTGGGAAGAAAAACCAACAGTGCTTTCTCTCAGCATCTAACCCCCGCTTTGTGTGGTAACTGCACTCTGCTGAGGGGAAGCAGGGAATACCTTCACCCATGCTTCAGGCTCTGGACTCCAGGGGTGGGACTCATGCTCTGAATCGTTAACTTGTTCTGTTCCTGCTTATCCTGGAGGAGCACATGACGCTAATCAAGACAGTCAGGCCACCAAGACCCAACCTGGGATTTCTGTAAGCAGACTCCCTCCTGTGAGACCAAGTGGTGTCACTTGGGCATCTGGGTCTGCCCCAGACGGCCGTGGACCTGAGATGGAGCCCACCCAGGGGTTTGGAGCCTATATTTGAATCCTGGGAGCATCTTTGAGCCCCGAATCGAGCTGTAATTTAGTCAACTGTGCTTGTAGACTTTTCATAGACTACTGGGGGTTTTTAATTTTATTTTTTTGGTCTAAGCCAGTTTGAGTTGAATTTTCTGTTCAAATGGACTCTAAATGAAGATTATTCAGTGTCTCTAATGATTACCACTGGGAGCAGGGGAAATCTCTGAAGTCTCCTGCTCTTGTTCTCATGGCCAGGAGTGGACACAGATTTTCTTAGTCACCGTTGGCCCCTCTTAGGCAGAAGTGGACATTTCTTCCTCACTTGCTAAGCTACTGGAATCAAAGGCCTTGGAGACTGGAAGAGGAGGCCCAGACCAGTGACTCCCAGACTTTAGGATTTCACAGATTTTGAGATTTCATAGATTTCAGCAGCAAAATTACAAAGAAAAATCTTAGGATCCAAATTCCAATTGTCAAGTTTTAATTTTGTTAAGTAAAAATCTGAAAACAAACACATAAAAAAAACAACACTGCTATCCACTGTCACCATGATATCATAAAAGAAATGACACTTTGACACACACACATGAAGGATAACTTTAGAATACAGGGCAGTCATTTAAAAAGAATATACCCTTAGCTTTGTGAAAGTTACTATGGCACTCAGTTCTCTCTCTCTGTCTCAGATATGTGACACTTCCCTAGCAACACCGATCTGCTAACTGGCCTAGTAGAGAACCCTGTGCCCCTCAGTAGAGTGTCCCCAGCCCTCAAATGTCACCCACATCCCTGGCACAGGAAACGCCTGGACAGTTTGAACATCTGTCTCAGTGGGACCCCAAAAGCCGTGATCTCTGGCCATTCTATAAATCACCTGACCTTGAGCTAGGTGTTCATCAGCTAGGGCAGAGTCGGGGTGGTTATGACGCTTGAGTGTGGGCACTATGAGGTGTGCATGGCAGACCACCCAGTTGACACATCAGGGCCAACTTGTACGAGGGCAAGTTCTGGCTCCAGAGTTGTTTTCCTGAGCTGACAGCACCTATTTGTCCTCCCCAAGCATGGTAGCTTTCCACCAGATTCACATCCAATTACAGCTGGCAAACCCCCATCTCCTAGATCAGGTGAGGCTGAGTGACCTGAGACCCCACAATCCCATGCTCCCGGGGCTTAGGCCTCACCCCGACAAACACACTTATCAGAGAAGCCTGAGAAGACACGCCAAGTCATATGCACTATGTCATTTATTGTCACATTCCTCGTGAAATAGGGGCAGGAATGGGGAGAGGGGAGCCTCTGGGCAGAGAGGAGGAAGGGAGCGGGCAGCCTGCCCTTCCTCCAGGCTGGTGACCATGGGGGCTCGGGCATCAGCGGGATTCCCTTAGATGCAAGCACAGTGCTGGGTGAGAAGGTTGGGCACCATCTCATACTTAAAAGAGTAACCTCCATCTGAGGTGGTGCGGACGTGTAGGGGCCTCATGGTCCCCGGGAGGGCAGCGCAACAGGGCTGGGCCCCTGGCACCAGAGAGAGGGGCTGGACAGGGGTAGGGGGCACCCCGGGGACCGGCAGGGGCAGGTCCTGTGGGGTGGGCAGCCCACACCCCCCGTGACAGTAGTGGAAGATGAAACTGGGAGGGTGCACAATCCACCGGTCCCAGCCCAGCTCCTGGAAGGAGATATTGAGGGCGGCTCTGTGGCAGTCGGCATGGGCGGCAGGGTCCTCTGGAGGCCTCTGCAGCAGGCGCAGCGCGGCGGGAGACCAAGGCCAGGGCAGCGGGGGCGTGGAGCGCCGGGCCCTCTCGCCTCCACTGGGCGACCTGGCCCGTGTGTGGGCCACCAAGAAGGGGGTGGCCTCGGGCCGGGCGGAGCAGGAACAGAGAGGACAACGCAGCAGGAGTGCCAGGACAGGACGAGTCAGCAGAGGGAAGGCGGAGGTGGCCAGGTGCAGGACAGCCCAGCGAGGCGGAGCCCGGCCCAGCGACATGGGCACAGGCGTGGGACCCCCAGATGCCAGCACCAGCAGGCCGAGCAAGGGCTCAGAGCTATTGGCGGCAGCAGTCTCCTGTCTGTCTAGTCCCGTGTGGAACCACAGCTGGGCCGACGTCACCTGGCGGCTGTGTGTGTGCTGGGATGGCCGGAACACATACGTGAAGAGGCCCTCCTCAGCCTCTCCAGCATCTGGCTCATCCCCGCAGCTGGCACCTGCAGGGGGCAGAGGGAAAGGAAAGGGCAGCCCCTACCGGCAAAACCTGGGACCCCTCCCCCTCAGCAGGAGAGATCTGGCTGCCACTCATGAGCCTGCCAGGCACCACGTGGAGTATTCTGCCAGAGGCCAGGACCCTCCCCAATCTTCAGGGAACTGACAGAGGCCCCCTCATGTGTTCAGTTCCCTTCAGTTCCGTCGCTCAGTGATGTCCGACTCTTTGTGAGCCCATGGACTGCAGCACACCAGGCCTGCCTGTCCATCACCAACTTCTGGAGTTTACTCAAACTCATGTCCATTGGATCAGTGATGCTATCCAACCATCTCATCCTCTTGTCGTCCCCTTCTCCTCCCACCTTTGATCCTTCCCAGCATCAGGGTCTTTTCAAATGAGTCAGTTTTTCACATCAGGTAGCCAAAGTATTGGAGTTTTGGCTTCAGCATCAGTCCTTCCAATGAATATTCAGGACTGATTTCCTTTAGGAAAATCCCCATGTGTTACTTCAGCATTAAGTGTTAGTAAGGGTTAGTCGCTCAGTCGTGCCCAACTCTTTGCAACCCCATGGACTGCAGTCCACCAGGCTCCTCTGTCCATGAGATTTTCCAGGCAAGGATACTGGAGTGGGTTGCCATTTCCTTCTCCAGAGGATCTTCCCAATCCAGGGATCAAACCCGGGTCTCCTGCAGTGCAGGCAGATTCTTTACTGACTGAGCTACAAGGGAAGCCCACTTCATCATCAAAAGACTTCAAAAATGCCAGTCACTGCCAACTTCTCTCTGAGGTGGTTTTACCAATTAATATTCCCATCAGTGATGTGTAAGATGCCTTGCACTCTCTCCCTTCACCATTGCTTAGAATTGTTAGTTTCTATTTAAATTTTTGTTTATCTGATATTATGAAATGGTACCTTGAATGCTGTGTACACAGGCATTTGTTATATTACTCATGTCAGAAATACTGCATGAGAAATCCTTTAAAATAATTCCACTTTAAAAAGGTTAACACCAAGAAGAAGGAGGAGGAAGGGGATGGGGAGGAGGAGAAAGGATTCAGCTCAGAATCAAGGACAGTGCTTTCTAAGAAAATGCAGTTGGTATCCTTACCCTAACAAGTATATAGACTGCATCAAACAGTCACGAACCAGCATGAGTTAAAGAACTAGCAATCGGGGCTGTACTGTTACGTGGAACATCTCATTATAAACCTCACAACTGATCCATTTTGCAGATGAGAAGTGTTAGTCGCTCAGTCATGTCTGACTCTTTGTGACCCCATCCACCAGGCTCTTCTGTCCATGGGATTCTCCAGGCAAGAATACTGGAGTGGGTTGCCATTCCCTTCTGCAGGGGATCTCCCAACCCAGGGATCGAACCTGGGTCTCCCACATTGCAGACAAATGTTTAACCATCTGAGCCACCAGGGCAAACTGAAGGTTAGAAAGATGAAAAGCCATTAAACTTAGTGCCCGGGCTGGGATTCTGCCTGATCCTAAAGCCACACTCACTGTGCTGCCTGGGGCCCAAAGCACAGGGAGGCAGAGCATCCTCTCTGAGAGAAAAGTGAGCCAGGTTACAAGAAGGTCCAGCCAGAGGAGGGCTTTACTCACCGAGTCAGTGCAACTGACTGGGGAGATGAGAAGAGAATTCAAGAGAAGGTAGGTTAGTTTCCCAACCGACTCTTCTCCCGCATCCCTGACATCTTCTCAAGTCTCAGCTGTCTGAGGCTAAAGAAACAGTGTTTGGAGCAGGGAGCAAAAGCAAAGGTAGGAGGAAAGACGGCAGGAAGGTGCATACGCCCAGATATCTCTGTGCCTAGACACCCTTGGCCTCCCAGACGACCATCTCCCAAATGGCCCCTATGAACCGGGCACTCTGGATACACCATCTCACTCAATCCTGAGAGGTAGGCATTATGGCACTTTTCACAGATGAGGAGACAAGAGGCTCGCAAAGGTTTAGTAACTGGTCCATTATTGCAAAGTCAGTTGAGTGTCAGGTTTGGGATTCAACACCAGACCTACCTAGCTCCCAAACCCAGGCTACAC
This sequence comes from Moschus berezovskii, assembly GCF_049115385.1. Lineage (NCBI taxonomy): Eukaryota > Metazoa > Chordata > Mammalia > Artiodactyla > Moschidae > Moschus > Moschus berezovskii. Next base: position 28,825,427 of record NC_142461.1, read on the forward strand.
CCAACTCTTTGTCAGAGTCAAGGTGCCTGTACCCCACCCTCATTACCTGCAGCTGGAAAAAGGATGGCCTGGGAGACATCTTGGTCCTCGGGCTCAGCACCCCTGCGCATGGAGCCCCCCACAGCATGCCTTCGGGGCATACGCCTGACTCCAGGATCTCCAACTTCCCCAGTCACCGGCGGGGGCCCCAAAGCATCCAGGAACAGGGCCCTCACCTTGGCCAGGACGAGTTCCCGGTCCAGCTCCGGCCCATGACAGCCATGCCCGCCCTGAGGGGCCAGCAGCAAGAGGAGCAGCTGAAGCCACATAGCTCACCTGGCCCTGCCCACCGGGAACCCACACCCTGCCCTGTGCCCCTTCTGCCAGGGTCTGCCCAGGGCCTCCCCACTCCACCCTCCCCATCCCACCACCGCCCTCTTCTACCCTTCTCACCCCAGTCTTCCCCAGCCCTTCCCACGCCCCGCAGTCGAGGTGCCCCTGCCCATGGCATTGAGACCTCCTATCTCTGACGCAGATGTCTGTGGCCCTGAGCCTTATCTCCCACTCCCGCCAGGAATGTGGGGGAGGGGCTGGAGAGGGCTTTCACCCCAAGTGACCTAAACCACACATACAACCCCTTGCCCTCCACACACACAGTTTACACAGAGTCACAACCCAGCACCGAGCACAGAGGTGACACCAGATGGGACAGGAACCTGTTAACTGGGGGTCTGCCAAGTCTAAAAAGCGTTATTTGTCAGGGAGACAGAGCACGCCAGCCCCTCACAGCTTCTGGGGCCCCTTTCAACCCAACAAGTGCTGGGCCAGTCCTGGGGGGAAGGGCCGGGGCGGGGGCTAGAACTGGGGTTAGGGCTGGGGCGGGGGGTGGGGGTGGTGGGTGGGCAGGGGTCCCGCTTGCTCTAAACTTAGCCTGGAGGAGCCGGTCTGGGCTCTTGTCCTCCAGCTGTGTCATCAGAGAATATTTTTGGGATTGGCAGCTGCAGGCTTCTCTGTCACTCAGGCCCGATCCTGGCGGACTGCTGGGGACCTGGCGGCTGGAGGTGGGAGGGAGGAGGGGAAAGAGGCCCTGGCTGTGGGAGGGGGCTGGGAAGGCCGGCTCTCGGGAGCAGGAAGCCAGGCCGCAGGCAGGGGAGGCTGCGGGGCCCCAGCTGGAGAGGCAAACAGGAAGGACTGCCCCCTGAGCCCTGGGCCCCCGGCCCGGGAATCGCCGCCGCCACAGAGCCACAGCTCCTGGCGGAGGGTAAGGAGGCGAGCCGGGAGCGGGCGGCCAGCAGAGAGCCCCGCAGGTCCCGGCGCCCAGTCCCCGGACACGCCCCGCCTCCCGGGCTCCAGCCGCCGCTCCCGGCCTGCCCTTGCGCCGCCGCGATGAAGGCGGGCTCGGGGGATCAGGGGAGCCCCCCGTGCTTCCTGCGCTTCCCGCGGCCCGTGCGGGTGGTAAGTGGCGCGGAGGCCGAGCTCAAGTGCGTGGTGCTGGGGGAGCCGCCGCCCATTGTCGTGTGGGAGAAGGGCGGGCAGCAGCTGGCGGCCTCCGATCGCCTGAGCTTCCCGGTGGACGGCGCCGAGCACTGCCTGCTGCTGAGCGGCGCGCTGCCCACCGACGCTGGGGTCTACGTGTGCCGCGCCCGCAACTCGGCCGGAGAGGCCTACGCGGCGGCCGCCGTCACCGTACTGGAGCCGCCGGCCCCCGAGCCCGAGCCCCAGCTCGCCGAGCGCCCGCTGCCGCCGCCCGGAGCCGGGGAGGGCGCCCCGGTGTTCCTGACGGGGCCCCGGTCCCAGTGGGTGCTGCGGGGGGCGGAGGTGGTGCTGGAGTGCCAGGTGGGGGGCCTCCCCGCGCCCACGCTCTACTGGGAGAAGGATGGAATGGCGCTGGACGAAGTGTGGGACAGCAGCCACTTCTCCCTCGAGCCGGGCCGCGCCGAGGGCCGCGCGGGCGCGGGCGCGAGCCTGGCGCTTCGCATCCTGGCGGCTCGGCTGCCCGACTCGGGCGTCTACGTGTGCCACGCCCGCAACGCGCACGGCCACGCGCGGGCCGGGGCGCTGCTGCAAGTGCAGCAGCCCCCCGAGAGTCCGCCCGAGGACCCCGACGAGGCCCCCACGCCCGTGGTGGAACCGCTCAAGTGCGCGCCCAAGACCTTCTGGGTGAACGAGGGCAAGCACGCAAAGTTCCGCTGCTACGTGATGGGCAAGCCGGAGCCCGAGATCGAATGGCACTGGGAGGGCCGCCCGCTGCTCCCCGATCGCCGCCGCCTCATGTACCGCGACCGAGACGGCGGCTTTGTGCTCAAGGTGCTGTACTGCCAGGCCAAGGACCGCGGGCTCTACGTGTGCGCCGCGCGCAATTCGGCGGGCCAGACGCTCAGTGCCGTGCAGCTGCACGTGAAAGGTACCACTGCGCCCCCGGGCGGCCGGGGCCTGGGGAGGGGCCTCCAGCGCCCTCCCTGACTCCCCTAACTCCAGCCCCACTCAGTGCCTAGAAGACAGCGAGGAGTAAGGGAGGCTGAATATTAAAATGCCACTTCCCACCTCCCTCCCTCCCATCCCCCAGGTATTCGGATTTAGTACGTCTCCAAGGTACCTGCTCCAGGAACTTCTTAGCAAGCTCTCCAAATGATTCTGAGGCAGATGGCGGAAAACCATCTTCCATAAAGGGCTTTAAGGAATGATTGAATGATTGACTCAGAGGGGCCTACAACTCTTGTAGTTCAGTGATTTTCAGCCTCTTTGTTAATTCACCACCCATTCCCCAATGGAAACCGCACTGGGGCCCCAGTATATTATATAAAAGGATCATTTTATGGGTGTAAATTTCTAAATCCAAATTTGTAACATATATTTATAAAGTCAGTCAATGAGAACAAGGGATCTGCCTTATTAAGCACACACATTTTAACCATTCATAACTGGGTCTAGCTTTTGAGCCCCATGGGGAAAGTGTAGCTTCGGTGTCATACTAACAAACTCACACCAAAGGGAGAAAACCTGAGGGCAAAAAGATGCCCCCCAATTTTTGACTATTCCGTCATTAGACTGCTCTCCAGGTTTGCAAGAAGGTGAAGGAGAGAAAGTTTATATTTCAAAGTTGAGCCCCCAACGGTATTTAATAAACACATTCATTGCTCATAACTAGAAAAGTCAGGGGTGAAAAACACACCAAATTCACACTGGAAGTTAAAGCTGCCCATAATAGGAGTTCATCGCAACTCATGGCATAATACCTTCACTAGTTATTACCCAACTCTTTCCCTCAGAGAAAAATAGTTGGCAAATCTCCCGAGTCTGGCCTGGCACGCAGTCAAGCATGTGGCACCTGTACCACGGGTGGTGGCCTCTTGGGTACAGTTTGATGTGCACAAACCCGCCAGGCGGAGCTGAACTCTCACCCCCTGAGGACAGAAAAGCCCAGGACGAAGGCCGAGATTCCCAGAGCCAAGTGACAAGACAGACATGTTCCCCTAGCAGCCCAAGTTACCCCATTGACCGTTTCTGTCATCGTGCTTTCTTTTTGTAAAATGCAGTTTTGAAAGTGGTTGAAGTACTTTCAAAATGAAGTTCAACTTAAACCCTTGCAGAATTGTGTGTGGTGCCCATGACGGGCCCCACAGAACATTTTGAAAATCCCTGATAACGGCCCCAAGCCCTTCCATCCCTTTCTCTGCTTTACAAATCAAGAAACTGCGGCCCAGCATCCTTAAAATGGCCGTGGTCAAGGTGATGTGTTAGGGTCAACGAGAATTCGGGTCGTCTGACTTCCCTTCTGAGGGTTTCTCTGATTATACGAGGCCGCTAGCTCTGGGAGAAGAGCAAATGGCCCGAGCTACCGTGGGTTTAAGTGGTGGGTGACAGAGGAGGGTCTTTCTCCCGGTCAGGGCCCTCTCCAGAGCCTTCTCTGGTCTCTCCCTTCTCTACAGAGCCCCGCCTCCGCTTCTCGAGGCCGCTGCAGGACGTGGAGGGCCGGGAGCATGGAATTGCGGTGCTGGAGTGTAAAGTCCCCAACTCGCGGATTCCCACCGCCTGGTTCCGCGAGGACCAGCGGCTGCTGCCCTGCCGCAAGTACGAGCAGATCGAGGAGGGCACGGTCCGCCGCCTCATCATCCACAGGCTGAAGGCGGACGACGACGGCGTCTACCTGTGCGAGATGCGCGGCCGTGTCCGCACCGTGGCCAACGTGACGGTGAAAGGTCGGGTGGCGTGGGGCGGGGGAGAGGCCGAGACCGGGGCAGGCCGGTGCCCAGACCACGGGCTGATAATCTCCCATCCGTCTCTCAGGGCCCATCCTGAAGCGGCTGCCCCGCAAGCTCGACGTTTTTGAGGGCGAAAACGCGGTGCTGCTGGTGGAGACTCGCGAGGCTGGGGTGGAGGGACGCTGGAGTCGCGACGGGGAGGACCTGCCAGCCACCTGCCAGAGCAGCTCGGGCCACATGCACGCCCTGGTCCTTCCAGGGGTCACCCGAGAAGATGCCGGGGAGGTCACCTTCAGTCTGGGCAACTCCCGGACCACCACTCTGCTTAGAGTCAAATGTGAGGGCCCCAAAGCCCCTAGGCAGCCTCCTCAAGGGCTTGGCAGGCGGGTGACCAGATGACAGTCTGGGTTGGCAAAGTTGACTTCAGGTCGCAGGGCTGTGGGAGGCTGGAACAGGGCTTGGATCCAAACCCTGCCTCTGTCTCAGGCGTCAAGCACAATCCCCCAGGACCCCCGGTGTTGGCCGAGATGTTCAAGGGCCACAGGAACACGGTCCTGCTCACCTGGAAGCCTCCAGACCCCACCCCCGAGACCCCCTTCATCTACCGGCTGGAGCGGCAGGAGGTGGGCTCGGAAGACTGGGTACAGTGCTTCAGCATTGAGAAAGCCGGGGCCGTGGAGGTGCCCGGGGACTGCGTGCCCACCGAGGGCGACTACCGCTTCCGAGTCTGCGCCGTCAGCGAACACGGCCGCAGCCCCCACGTGGTGTTCCACGGGTCTGCTCACCTGGGTGAGTTGGTCCTGTCAGCCCAAGCTGTCAGCGGCTGAAGTCGTGCCCTCCCCATCACCCTTCCTCCCTTCCCCTGCCCTCCCCCCTCTCTCTTGTTATATGCCATCTACCTGCCAGTCTCTGCCCTCTGCCAGCCCCCTGGTTCTGATGGCCGTACTCTGTCCCCATCTCAGTGCCCACAGCTCGCCTGGTGGCTGGTCTGGAAGACGTGCAGGTGTATGATGGGGAAGACGCCATCTTCTCCCTGGATCTCTCCACCGTCATCCAGGGCACCTGGTTCCTTAATGGGGAAGAGCTCAAGAGTAAGGAGCCAGAGGGCCAGGTGGGGCCCGGGCCCCTGCGGTACCGGATGGAACAGCACGGCCTGCAGCACAGGCTCATCCTGCAGGCCGTCCGGCATCAGGACAGCGGGGCCCTGATCGGCTTCAGCTGCCCAGGTGTGCAGGACTCAGCTGCCCTCACCATCCAAGGTTGGTGCTGGTGGGGACCATGGTGGGCAGATAGTGTCAAGAAATAGAAGTCCCATTAGCAAAATGAGCCACATGCCATTCGTGCTTCTCACATCTGGGCCAGGAGTCAGAAGCATCCCAGGTGAGCTCAGATAGAGCACTCAGGAATCCAGAAGTCCAGTTTCAACCCATGCGTAGTTGCTCAGTCGTGTCCGACTCTTTGCAACCCTGAAAGGCTCCTCTGTCCATGGGGATTCTCCAGGCAAGAATACTGGTGTGAGCTGCCATTCTTTCCTCCAGGGGATCGTCCCAACCCAGGGATCAAACCCAGGTCTCCTGCATTGCAGGCAGATTATTTACCGTCTGAGCCACCAGAGAAGCCTGTATAGGAGACCCCTTGTTATCTTCACCAGCATCATATCCAAATTCTCTAGGGGTACTTTGTGGTTTGCAGAATTCTGTCATGTTTGTCATCTTAAAGACACAGACCTTGGCCCCTAGTCCCTGACCACTTCCTGCCCTACTGTGTGATAGCTAACACTATTGGAGTCACTTCCTTTGTGCTAGGCACAATCCTAATTGCTTTACGTATATTAATTAGCACAGACCTCTCAACAGCCCTACAGGATGTGTTCTCTTGTCATTCCATTTTACAGATGGGGAAACAGACACAGGTTCAGTGACTTGCCCAAAGTCACAAAACTGATGAGTGCTAGAGCCGGATTATGAAGGCAGACGGTCTGGCTGCAGTATCGCACTCTGCCACCCTGAGGAAAGAGGAGAGGAGAAGGGATGAGGCCTCCCTGAGGATGACAGTTCTTGGCAGGAGTCTGAAAGTTCAGGGAACACACCGGCATTTGCTATTGCACTGCTGGAATTTATAAGGCCAGTCACAGAATTCCTCAGTGTCCACGCACAGGGCCTGGAGGCAGTTAGCCGGCAGCAGCCCAGGAGGAAGACAAAATAAGAAATAACCACAAAGGGCAGCATTACTAAAATACAGCCCAGGTTCAGATGATGAAGAATCTACCTGCAATGTAGGAGACATGGGTTCAATCCCTAGGGTGGGAAGAACTCCCGGAGAAAGAAATGGCAACCCACTCCTTCTTGCCTGGAGAATTCCATGGACAGATTATCCTGGCAAGCTACAGTCCCTGGGGTCTCAAAGAGTCAGACACACAACTGAGCAACTAATACTTTCACTGTCACTTTCTTTCACTAACATTGGGCTTCCCTGGTGATTCAGGCGGTAAAGAATCTGCCCGCAATGCTGGAGACCTGGATTCCATCAGGTCAGGAAGGGTCTGGAAGCTCCCTTGGAGAAGGGAATGGCAACCCACTCCAGCATTCTTTCCTGGAGAAGTCCATGGGGTTGCAAAGAATCAGATAAGGCTGAGTGACTAACACTGTCACCGTCAGACTCATGCTGAGGGCTGGTTTATAATGCAGATTCTTTGACCCTTGCATGCTGGGGCGGGGGGGTGGGGCAAAGCCTAGGAATCTGCATTTTCAGTAGGCTCTCTGGGAATTCTTATGCACACTAAAACCACTGCTCTTGAGAGTTGGTGTGTAAGCGCAAAACAAATTTTTAAAACCAACAAATGCATCACGACAGTCATCTGGCCTGATGTGCCCAGCCCCCTCCCCCAGCATGTGCCCTGCTGTGGGGTGCTCACTGGGTAAGCAGAGCACAACCACGGCGCTACCCATGACCACACCTCTCCCCACGCAGAGAGCCCTGTGCACATCCTGAGCCCCCAGGACAAGGTGTTGCTGACCTTCACGACCTCAGATCGGGTGGTCCTGACCTGTGAGCTCTCCCGGGTGGACTTCCCAGCGAGCTGGTACAAGGATGGGCAGCAGGTGGAGGAGAGCGAGTCACTGGTGGTGAAGATGGACGGACGCAAACACCGCCTGATCCTGCCCGAGGCACAGGTCCAGGACAGTGGCGAGTTCGAGTGCAGGACGGAAGGCATCTCAGCCTTCTTCAGCGTTGCCGTCCGAGGTCAGAGACCGAGGCAGCCTAGGCTCCCCCAACCGAGGCTGACCCAGGGGGCTGTGCCAGTCCTACCCCACCCCCTGCTCTGCCCGCCTGAGGGTCCCTTCCAGGGAGGGCCTAGGGGGCCAGAGGACATGTTTGCAGATCACGCTGCCCCCACACTACCCCCAGCACACTTGGCCCTCATATGTACCCTCTGCTGGGAGGGATGGTTGTGAGGGGACCTCGAATCAATGAAGGGCAGGGGAGGTGGGAGCTAACATTTGTTAGGCACCTGCTAGCCAAGCCTTGTGCTGGATACTTGAAATGTACAGTTTCATTCAACAATCAAGGCTACATGATACATGAGAGCCAGTATATCTCCATTCACGGATGAGGTAGCTGAGACTCAGAGAGGTTATGCAGCTTGTTCACAATCACACAGCCAGCAACTACACTAGCTGGGTTCACACCCAGGACTGCTTATCCCACGCCGCGGGAGGTCAGGGTCAAAGGAGAGCTTTAGGTGCAGTGGTCCAGAGGTTCTTGGAAGCCAGTCCATGTTCTGGCTGTTTCAGAGACTAATGACAGGAAACTTGTTATTGGTGGATAGCCCTCCGCCCCCCACCCCACCCCCAGGCCTCTAGAGCCCGAATATCCAGGACAGAGCTTTGAGATCCACTATAGGAGGACAACTCTGGAACCATTGAACCAGCTCAGTCTTCTCACTTTGAGTGGAAACCCTGTTACGGCCCCATTGCCAAAAGGCCCTCTGCCCCTGCGTGAATGTGCCCTGTGATGGGGAACTCACTACCTGTAGAGGGTGTTGCCCCAAGGTGATGGCACTGAGTCATTCCCACCTCTCCCCTCCTCCCTGTCCTGGGGCCAACCCACCGGGGCTTCCTGGTAAAAGCAGCAGCAAGCAGTGACCTCCTCCCAGCCTAGATAAAGACCCTCTGTGTCCCCACCCAGCACCCTCGGATCCTCTGGGGATTCACAGGCCTGTCCACAGGATCGGCAATACTGACCTGTGACACCTTACCCACCACACCCTTAGTACTTAGTTCTGGGTCATTGCCCCAGAACCCACCCTCCCCCCAGCCGCCATGGACTCAGGCGTTCCATGTGTGGGTGTCGGTGTGACCCTGTCTCTGCTCCCCCCAGACCCCCCAGTGCACATCGTGGCCCCCCGGGAGCACGTGTTTGTGCACGCCATAACCTCCGAGTGTGTCCTGCTGACCTGTGAGGTGGACCGGGAGGACGCCCCCGTGCACTGGTACAAGGACGGGCAGGAGGTGGAGGAGAGCGACTTCGTGCTGCTGGAGAGTGAAGGGCCCCACCGCCGCCTCGTGCTGCCCTCTGCCCAGCCTTCCGTCGGGGGCGAGTTCCAGTGCGTCGCTGGTGACGAGCGTGCCTACTTCACCGTGACCATCACAGGTGGGGCTCCAGGCAGGCCACGGGACGGGGCAGCTGTGCCCTGCTCCCGCCTGAACAGCCGGCACACTCCTGAGCCACCATTCCCAACCCCCCGAGCCAATCACACCCCACCCTTTCCCCCCAAGCCATGGTCTGCACGCTGAGGTTCAGCCACTGCAGAAAATGAATTGTCATAGGCGCACTAGTCATAGCTACATGGCACAGGGAAGCCCGCCTTCTCTGTTCTGAAGACCCTCCAAGGGGAGCCTTAGGGATGGTAGTGTGGGGTGAGGAGACCCAAGCACTAGAGGAGTCAAAGGTCTCCTATGGGAGACCTCAGCTCCATCTGGGCACCCAACCCTCCTCTCCCCAACCTCACCCTTTGTATAGCCCTGTCCCCATCCAGAGAATGGAGAGAGTCTCCACAGTGAGGCTGACACCACGGTCCCCGCTGTGCCACCACACCCCTGCTGTGCTTTGTTGACTGTGGTCGTGTCACGGTTAGCTGTGAGTAACCATCTGAGCCGCTGTGAGCCCTGGTCCAAGGGAAGACCCTTTTCAACATGCAGCCCACTTTCTGGGAGTAGGGAACAGGCCTGAACCAGGCAAGGTGGCTGGGCACCTCGGCCCCAGCCCCACACGCCCAGCCACAGCTGTGTCGCGTCCTGCAGACGTCTCATCGTGGATCGTGTACCCCAGCGGCAAAGTGTACGTGGCGGCCGTGCGCCTGGAGCGCGTGGTGCTGACCTGCGAGCTGTGCCGGCCCTGGGCTGAGGTGCGCTGGACCAAGGACGGTGAGGAGGTGGTGGAGAGTCCTGCGCTGCTCCTGCAGAAGGAGGACACAGTGCGCCGCCTGGTGCTGCCCGCCGTTCAGCTGGAGGACTCGGGCGAGTACTTGTGTGAAATCGATGACGAATCCGCCTCGTTCACGGTCACTGTCACAGGTGTGGACCCACCCCTGCCCCCGGGGTCACCAGAGGACGGCCCTGAGCCCTTGGGGAGCTGGCCACATAGCCCATAGCTAGCACATTGGGGAGGGGGCGGGGGGGCTGCAGGTGCATGAACTGGTGGGGGGGGTGGTCCCTGCCCAGAAAACCCCGGGGTCACTGTTGGAGGAAACAGGCTCTTCCCCAGCACCCAAGGCTGGGAGTAGCTGTGCTCCACCAGCTCACTTACATGTGTCAGGCAGTGGGCTAGGTGCTGTGGGTCGCTGATGATTATTGCAGATAAGGTCCCTGCTTTCAGCTGCCGGTCTAGCTGGGTGGGGGGTGCAGCCATTAACCAGGGGTCGCAAACCGGCAGTCCCTCAGGCCCCATACAGCCCACAGGTGTGTTGTGTTTGGCCTGCAGAGTCATACCAAAGTCAGGACAGTTCCAATAACAACCCGGAGTTATGCATCCTCTTGAAAAAGCCGAAGACCCGGCGCCTCTGGTCCCGCTTCCCCCCTTGGCGACGAACAGCTGGCGCTGAGTAGCAGCTGCCCCCATAATTCGGGGCCCACATTCCTCTGTCTCACACCCACCCCCAGCCCCCACTGTTCTTTTTTGCTCCCCTTCCTAGACTGCTTCAGCCTGGCCCCTGTGGGCATTTGAGTTTGCGACCCCTGTGTTTAACCAATAAACACACAAATAAATGTACAGTGACACTTCTTGACAAGTGCCGTGGAGGGATGAGGGCTCAAGAGAGCCGGATAGGAGGTCAGAGAGGGCCTTGGGGAGAGTCACCGTGCCACTCACAGGAGCCTGTCCTGGGCCAGGCTCTGCACACTCGGTAGCTCGCAGACACACATGCATCCCTGCAGGAGTGCCTAGCCTGGGAGGAAAGCCAGACACCTTAAGTCTTAGAGAGAGTGTCGCAGTAAGGTACAGTGAGAGCTCAGGGCTGGGGGCTGCTAACCTGGTTGACTAGCAGGCAGGAAGTGGCTTCAGAACAGATATTTGGAGCAGGGACTGAGTTAGCTAAGTGGGGGTCTGGGTTTTGCCTGAAGGTCAGAGGTGAATGTTCAAAGCAGGAAGGCACAGGATGATTATGGAAGTGATGGTTCATTGCCGGAAACTTTGGGGCTGCAGCTCATAGCGCCAATCCCAGTGTGTACCTGAGCGGGGCGGGGAGTGTAAAACCCAGGCAACTCTGGGTGGCACTGAAGAACCCACTGGCTCTACTGGAGCTCCCATCCCGATGCCGGCACCTTCTGGTTGCCCTCCCCACTGCCCTGCTCTAGAAACAAGGCTTCAGCCTAGATTTGAGCTACTTGGGGGCCCCCAACTCCTTGCATCCCAGATAGGACAGCCTGAAACACAAAAGCCAAAAAGGCCTTTCTGCACATATTCTGTCCTGTAGTGGGTCCCTTCAACCTCTCCTGCCCCAAGCCCTGGCCAGACATCGTGGCTGCAGACACACACATTCCAGCCCATAATTGGCCTCCCCACAAAACACCAGATTCTTCCTGGGAAGTTCGCATAACACACCACCTTGGCTGTGGACCAAGAGAATCAGGTCCGAGCCAAGCTGAGGTCCCACAGCCGTGCAGGCTCCCCAGTCCCATGGCTGCACGCCATCCTCACTCCACTGCCTCCATCACCTCCCCACCACTCAGGCAGCCACACTCCGACATCTCATGGCGCTGCTAGGCCCAGAGAACCAACCTGCATCCTACAGACTCTTAGAACAATCCCAGTTAGGGAGGCAGAGGCAAGAGCTGGATGTGAACTGCTGGGCACGTCTGCCCATACTCCCCACTGCAAAGACTAGACCGGGAAGCTAGCAGTTCCCCAGCCAGCCACAAGGGGGCCGAATGCTGAAGGAGCACTTCCGCGTCTTGGAGACCATTCTGGGAGACCTCCATGGTGCGTAGATGCCTGGGCAGGCCATCGCTCAGTGCCCTGGTCACCTCTCACACTGACATGGCTCCTTTCTCTGAAAGGCTGACCACTCCAGAGGAGTTAGAGATTAACTCGAATCGGCATTTAACATCTCCAGGTGACTCAGGCACAGATGCAAAGTCATTACTGAGTTTCCTACCAGCCTTAGCTTGGAATCCCTACCACTGCTGGCAGAGTCTGTCAGTTCAGTCTCTCAGTTGTGCATGACTGAGCACAACTGGACCGCAGCACGCCAGGCTTCCCGGTCCATCACCAACTCCCAGAGCTGGTGCAACTCATGTCCATCGAGTCGGTGATGCCATCCAACCATCTCATCCTCTGTCATTCTCTTCTCCTCCTGCCTTCAATCTTTCCCAGCATCAAGGTCTTTTTAAATGAGTCAGTTCTTCACATCAGGTGGCCAAAGTATTGGAGTTTTAGCTTCAGCATCAGTCCTTCCAATGAATATTCACGACTGATTTCCTTTAGGATGGACTGGTTGGATCTCCTTGCAGTCCAAGGGACTCTCAAGAGTCTTCTCCAACACCACAGTTCAAAAACATCAATTCTTTGGCGCTCAGCTTTCTTTGTAGTCCAACTCTCACATCCATACATAACTACTGGAAAAACCATAGCTTTGACTAGACAGACCTTTGTCGGCAAAGTAATGTCTCTGCTTTTTAATATGCTGTCTAGGTTGGTCATAACTTTTCTTCCTAGGAGCAAGCATCTTTTAATTTCCTGACTGCAGTCACCATCTATCTGCAGTGATTTTGAAGCCCAAGAAAATAAAATCTGTCATTGTTTCTACTGTTTCCCCATCTATTTGCCATGAAGTGTTGGGACCAGATGCCATGATCTTAGTTTTCTGAATGTTGAGTTTTAAGACAACTTTTTCACTGTCTTCTTTCACTTTCATCAAGAGGCTCTCTAGTTCTTCTTCACTAGAGAAGAACTTCTTCATCACAGGGTGATGTTATCTGTGTATCTGAGGTTATTGATATTTCTCCCCACAATCTTGATTCCAGCTTGTGCTTTATCCAGCCTGGCATTTCACATGATGTACTCTGCATATAAGTTAAATAAGCAGGGTGACAATATACAGCCTTGATGTACTCCTTCCCCAATATGGAACCAGTCTGTTGTTTCATGTCCAGTTCTAACTATTGCTTCTTGACCTGCAGACAGATTTCTCAGGAAGCAGGTAAGGTGGTCTGGTATACCCATTTCTTTCAGAATTTTCCACAGTTTGTTGTGATCCACACAGTCAAAGGCTTTGGTGTAGTCAATAAAGCAGAGGTATATATTTTCTGGAACTCTCTTGCTTTTTCTATGATCCAACAGATGTTGGCAATTTGAGCTCTAGTTCCTCTGCCTTTGCAAAATCCAGCTTGAACATCTGGAAGTTTACAGTGCACGTACTGTTGAGGCCTGGCTTGGAGAATTTTGAGCATTACTTTGCTAGCGTGTGAGATGAGTGCAATTGTGGGGTAGTTTGAACATTCTTTGGCTTTGCCTTTCTTTGGGATTGGAATGAAAATTGACCTTTTCCAGTCCTGTGGCCACTGCTGAGTTTTCCAAGTTTGCTGGCATATGGAGTGCAGCACTTTTATAGCATCATCTTTTAGGATTTGAAACAGCTCAACTGGAATTACATCACCTCTACTAGCTTTGTTCATAGTGATGCTTCCTAAAGCCCACTTGACTTCGCATTCCAGGATGTCTGGCTCTAGGTGAATGATCACACCATTGTGGTTATCTGGGTCATGAAGATTTTTCTTCTGTGTATTCTTGTCACCTATTTTCTTTTGATGATTATTTCCAAATAACTAAAAATCACTTTAATATTTATTAGATATGTATGTAAATAAAGGCTATGTGAAATAGTAATAAAATTCATAACTCCTTTGTGTCAAATTTAGCATCTATATAATGCCATATGTTTAAAATGTTATTAGAATTTTACCCAAACTTGAGGTATTATATGGTATGCAGAATATAAATTGTAAATACACAGATAATTATATAGATGCTAAATTTCACCTTTTCTTAATATCTTCTGCTTCTGTTAGGTCCATACCATTTCTGTCCTTTATTGTGCGCATCTTTGCATGAAAAGTTCCCTTGGTATATCTAATTTTCTTGAAGAGATCTCTAGTCTTTCCCATTCTGTTGTTTTCCTCTATTTCTTTGCACTGTTCACTGAGGAAGGCTTTCTTATCTCTCCTTGCTTTTCTTTGGAACTCTGTATTCAGATGGGTATATCTTTCCTTTTCTCCTTTGCCTTTCGCATTTCTTCTTTTCTCAGCTATTTGTAAGGCCTCCTCAGACAGCCATTTTTCCTTTTTGCATTTTTCTTGGGGATGGTCTTGACCACTGCCTCCTGTACAGTGTTGCAAACCTCTGTCCATAGTTCTTCAGGTATTCTGTCTATCAGATCTAATCCCTTGAATCTATTTCTCACTTCCACTGTGTAATCATAAGGGTTTGATTTAGGTCATACCTGAATGGTTTAGAGGTTTTCCCCACTTTCTTCAATTTAAGCCTTAATTTTGCAATAAGGAGCTTCCCTTTATCAAATGGTGGTTTTTCCTCCTGCCCTAGGATTGGTGTAGCCAGCTGTGGCCATAAGGAAGTTGCTTAATCTCTCTGTGCCTCCGTTTCTTCATCTGGGAAATGAGTTTAAAACAGTACCTACTCCCTAGGATTGCTATCAGGGTGTAAAGTGCTTACAACTTTAGCAAGCAATATGTAAGTACTTACCAATACTATTACAGATCTGCCATCCCTAATCCACAATCCTGAAACCAAAAAAAAGAAAACACTTAAAATCCAAAGGCTTTTTGTACATTTGGTATTAAAAGTTATTTCCGTGAAAACTGAGCTTGACTGTGAAGCTATTTGCACTTTTAAATTATCCTGCTTAGGGTGTATCTCCATACGTTACGCTGCAGAGACATAAATATGATTGATTATGGGGGCCCCACAGTAGGGGCTGAGGGGGAGTATGTGCTATATGATGAATGCACCATTTCTAGAATTGGAAGCATTCTGGATTCTGTAACACTTGTGGCCCCGGGGATTTCAGAGAACAGATTTGGGACCTATTACTCTCCTTATCACTCTTAACGATTTGGGCAGCCAGGATTTCATGCTGCTGGACGGCTCCCGGGAGGCTGACGGTGAGTCTGTGACAGCCTGTGGTTGTCCCTACTCTGCAGAACCCCCAGTGCGCATCTTATACCCCCGGGACGAGGTGACCTTGGTAGCCGTGAGTTTGGAGTGTGTGGTGCTGATGTGTGAGCTGTCTCGGGAGGACGCCCCGGTACGCTGGTACAAGGATGGGCTGGAGGTAGAGGAGAGCGAGGCCCTGGTGCTGGAGAGCGACGGGCCCTGCCGTCGCCTGGTGCTGCCCGCTGCCCAGCCCCAGGACGGGGGCGAGTTCGTATGCGATGCCGGAGACGACTCGGCCTTCTTCACTGTCACCGTCACAGGTGGGCAGTCTCTGAGACCCCCCTGGGAAGGAAGAGAGGCAGGAGGCTGAGGGACAGACACCCACCCCTCCCAGTTCCTGCACCTTCAAGGGCCCCGCGTGCCACACACAACTTTCCCCCTGTCCAGCCTGCCCTCCTCTCCCAGCCTCCTCATTCTCAGCCATCAGAGAGCCCTGAGTTGCCCAAATCAGGTCGGGACAGTGGCCAGAGGCCTGGTGGAGAGAGCCCAGCAATCAGGAGTGCTCATTCATTCGCGTATTCGACAAACACTGATCTCAGCACCGTTCTGATGCTGAGGGATTCAGTAATGAACCAAGGAGAGAAAACCTGTCTTTATGGAGCTTGCCTTCTTGTGAGAGCAGACAGATAGCAAATAAGGGAAACAGGTGGTTTTTCAGGTGGTGATCAGTTCATTGGAGGCAAAGCAGGGAAAAGGGGCAGGAAATGGGGGGGTAAGGAGGGCTGTGCATTGGGGTTAGATAGATCTGTGAGTGTGGATCTACTTCTTTCTGTCCATGCAACCCTGGGCAAGTCAGTTCCCTGTAAAGAGGCTTCAGGTCCTCATCTATAAAGTGAAGCCAGCAATAGGGAGTGTCAGGAGTACCTGAGAAAAGAACTGTAGTGCCCTTAGCATGACACCTGGCACACAGTAAGTGCCCACGGATTGTAAGTGGTACCATTTCCCAAGAGCTGGTCTGCAAAGGAAGAGGATTGAGAAGCCAGTGGTCAGGAAGGTAGAGGCCGAGCCCACCTGCTTCTCTCTCTGTTCACCCACCAGCCCCTCCAGAGAGGATTGTGCACCCAGCAGCCCGCTCCCTGGACCTGCAGTTCAGAGCTCCAGGGCGCGTGGAGCTGCGCTGTGAGGTGGCCCCAGCTGGCTCCCAGGTGCGCTGGTACAAGGATGGGCTGGAGGTGGAAGCATCGGATGCCCTGCAGCTGGGTGCCGAGGGGCCCACCCGCACCCTGACCCTGCCCCACGCCCAGCCCGAGGACGCCGGGGAGTATGTGTGTGAGACTCGCGATGAAGCCGTCACCTTCAACGTCAGCCTGGCTGGTGGGTGCTCCTGGCCAGCCCGGGTCTGGGAGGCGGGAGCTGGAGGCATCACTGAGCTGACACACCCACTCTCTGTCTAGAGCCCCCTGTCCAGTTCCTTGCCCCAGAGGCAGCCCCTGGCCCGCTCTGCGTGGCCCCTGGGGAGCCGGTGGTGCTGAGCTGTGAACTGTCCAGGGCTGGTGCCCTGGTCTTCTGGAGCCATAACGGGAAGCCGGTGCAGACAGGCGAGGGCTTGGAGCTCCGAGCCGAAGGGCCCCGCCGCGTCCTCTGCATCCCGGCTGCAGACCCAGCCCATGCAGGCCTCTACACCTGCCAGTGTGGGGCAGCACCGGGGGCCCCCAGCCTCAGCTTCACCGTCCAAGTGGCTGGTGAGTATAGCCCCGGGCAGGAAACCCAAGAGTCTCGCCCCTAAACCCTTGAGTCTTACCCCTCTCTCGTGCACCCAGCCCCTGGCCCCTGCCCCACGGCTCTCAGTCCCTCTCCCATCTGGCCTCCCACCACCCTCCTCCCCAGCCCTTGAGTCATTCCCTCCCAGTGACCCCCAGCCCTGACCCCACAGAGCCCCCCGTGCGGGTGGTGGCCCCCGAGGCAGCCCAGACGAGGGTTCGCAGCACCCCAGGCGGGGACCTAGAGCTGGCGGTGTGCCTCTCCGGGCCGGGGGGCCCTGTGCGCTGGTACAAGGACGGGGAGCGCCTGGCCAGCCAGGGGCGGGTGCAGCTGGAGCAGGACGGGGCGAGGCAGGTGCTGCGGGTGCGGGGGGCACGCAGCAGGGACGCTGGGGAGTACCTGTGCGACACGCCCCAGGACAGCCGCATCTTCCTCGTCAGTGTGGAAGGTAACAGTGCCCTCCTCACTCTCCTGGAGCCCCGGCCCCCCCACCAAGGGCCTCACGCCCCCCCCCCCACCATTCACCCCCCCACCTCGCTGCCCAGCAATGCATGCACAGCTATCCCATGGATGAGGGCTCAGGGCTCCCCTTTCCAGGAATCCTCATAAAGGAGGGGCAGAGGGCCCTGAAGTCAGCCCCCCGGGTTCCAATCTCCAATCTCCTTGCCATAGTTCTGTGAGACACTGGCAAGTCACTTACACTGTCTGAGCCCCGGGTCCCAAGGGGGAGGATACCGTTTGTCCTATAGGGCTGTTGTGACAGTTAAATGAGATTGACAGGGTCCGTCCTAAACGATCTGTCATTATTAGGGAGTCAGAGAGGTGGGTGCCCGGCCAGCATGAAGACGAGGTGGTGAGGAGTGGCAGGCAGGGAGTTGACATCTTGTCCTTTAAAACAGCTCATGACTGACACACAGCTGGTCCTCGGGAAGATTCTGTTTAATAACTGGGGGATGAAGCCCTGATACTGGTGCTGAGGAGGGGCTGAGGAGGAGGGCAGTGGAAAGACCCAGCCCACCTCACTGTCTGATCCTGCCCCCCCGCCCCCAGAACCCCCGCTGGTGAAGCTGGTCTCGGAGCTGACGCCGCTCACTGTCCACGAGGGGGATGACGCCACGTTCCGGTGTGAAGTCTCCCCACCAGACGCGGACATCACTTGGCTGCGCAACGGGGTCGTTGTCACTCCAAGGCCCCAGCTAGAGATGACCCAGAATGGGTCAAGCCGCACGCTGACCGTGCGAAGCTGCCGGCTCGAGGACGCGGGCACCGTGACTGCCCGAGCTGGGGGCACGTCCACGAGTGCCCGGCTGCACGTTCGAGGTTCGGTCCTGATGGAGACGAAACAAGTCCTGTTTCAGAACCTGTTCTCCCAGCCCTGGCCCTGGCAGGAGACCAGTCCCTGAGAAGAGGGAGCCGGGGTTCAGCCGACCAGGCTCCATGGTCCGCTCTCTCTTCCTGCCCAGAAACGGAGCTGCTGTTCCTGCGGCGGCTGCAGGACGTGCGGGCGGAGGAAGGCCAGGACGTGTGCCTCGAAGTGGAGACCGGCCGCGTCGGGGCAGCAGGCGCCGTGCACTGGGTGCGAGGTGGAGCGCCCCTGCCCCCTGACTCCCGCCTGAAAACAGCCCAGGACGGCCACGTCTACCGCCTGTTCATCCACGGCGTCATGCTGGCCGACCAGGGCACCTACGGCTGTGAGAGCCACCACGACCGCACCCTGGCCCGGCTCAGCGTGAGGCGTGAGTGCCCCGTCCTCTCCTAATGCCTCCCTTTCCCCACGGTGCAGCCTCTCCTGGCTGACCCAGGGCCCCTCAGACCGCCCCCACACATACCAAAGTGCCCCTTGCCAGCAAGGCAGGTCAGCCCTGGCTGACCCCCAGGACCATGACCTGAAGCAGCCTGCCCAAAACAACTTTTCTTTTTCTACTGTTTTCTGATTTACCGTAGAAGTCCCTGTGGATTTTGGTTTCCATTTCATATGTCCAGGTTGGCTTTGCTATAAACATAAATATTATACTCCAGAAAGACTTGGCATATTTATCCTTCAGTCACCTGCCCCAGGATACACGAGCCCATCTGAGAAGCGGGGGTGGTTGGCAATAGCACCCACACCCCCAAGATGGAGCCCTCTATCAACTGTATGACCTCAGGCAAATTACTTAACCTCTCTGAGCCAAGTTTTCTTTAAAAAAGGGTCTTTGAGAACCTTAATCGGGATAATATGAGAAATACCCACACAGAACTTGGTAAACGGTTATTGGTGACGTATATTCTCTTCTGATTTATTTCATTCATTCAGTCACAACAAACCCATGTCTCAAGGCTATTAACCTCGTACAGTTGGGGAAACTGAGGCCCAGGGAGTTCAAGCAGTTTGCCAAAGTTTCCTTAGCAAACTATGTGGCAGAGTTAGGGTCTAGTCCTGATGTGTCTGACTTTAAATTCTGGGCTCCTTCCAGTGTCACAGCAACCCCTCACCCCAACTCCTCACCCTCCCCAACCACACATCACCCCCTTCATGTGTCCCCTCTCCTAACCCCAGTAAGCCCCTCTCTCCACCCATATCTGGCTGGTTTCACTCCCTTCTTCCTGCTCCCTGGTTCTGAACTTTGTTCATAGGGCCTTACTAGATTAGGGGTTAGAGGCAGACAGAGCAAAGGGGTGTGGGGGGCTCCCAAAAGCCCTGCCTAGATGTGGAGGGCCTCATTTCCCCCTCTTTTCCCATCTCCTCCCACTAGCAAAGCAGCTAAGGGTGCTTCGACCTCTGGAGGATGTGACCATCATTGAGGGGGGCAGTGCCACCTTCCAGCTGGAGCTGTCCCAGGAAGGGGTGACTGGGGAATGGGCCCGGGGTGGAGTCCGGCTGCAGCCGGGGCCCAAGTGCCAAATTCAGGCTGAGGGCCACGCTCACCACCTGGTCCTCAGCGGCCTGGGCCTGGCCGACTCAGGCTGCATCTCCTTCACTGCGGATACACTGCGCTGTGCAGCCAGACTCACCGTGAGAGGTGTGGCCTCTAGGACTGTTGCCTGCCTGCTGACTGCTCTGGTGTGATTCTACTGACCCCACTACCCGTGTGGCCCCCACTGACCTCCCTACCAGAGTGTGATGCCCTGACTCACCACATGTGGCCCTGGTGACTGCCCTGCCTGTGTGAGCCCACTGGCCACCACCGCCTGCTGCAGCTCTCTCTGTCTGCCTGAGTGTGGTCCTCTAATCACTAAGCCCCAACAGTGCCAAAGAGTGACTCCATGGGCAACTCCGCTTCAGTGACCCCTTCTCTTGCTTGCAGCCCTGGTGTGGGGTCCCCCCATTGCTCCTCTGAACCCGTGGTGTCCCTCACTGGCCAGTGTCTCCTGTCCATTCCAGCCAGTGTGACCATGCCTGCCTATGGGTGACTCTGGTGGCATCTCTGCTCCAGTTTCTCCCATGCCCCTCTGGCCCCACCATGTCCCCCACTGATCACCTTAAATGTGACCCATCCCCGGCTGGCCATTCCTGCCCTGTTGACCCCTCTGTTCTCACTGTGTCCCCCACTGACCAGCATTCCCTTTGGACCCCTTGTCCCAGCATGCGCCCCACTCACCGGTGGCCTCTGTTGATCACCTTGTCTAAATGTGCCCATCAGTGACCCCTGTGTCCAAGTGTGTCCTCCTCCTCCCACTCCCAGAGGCCCCAGTGACCATTGTGCGGGGGCTCCAGGACCTTGAAGTGACCGAGGGCGACACAGCTACGTTCGAGTGCTCACTTTCCCAGGCCTTGGCTGATGTCACCTGGGAGAAGGTCAGAGCCCAGCCCCAACCCAGCCCACCTCAGCATCATGAGAGCAGTAACAATGCCCCAACAGAAAGAACTACTACTCAGTAAGCCATGTGCTTGGCATGGGCTAAGGTTTACTTTACATTTAAGCTTCTAACCTTATAGCAGCCCGATGAGGCAGGTCTTATTATCTCCTTGTTATCTCTAAGGAGACTGATGTTCAGTGGGGTGAAGTATTGCCCCAGGGCAGACATAGAGTTCATATTTGAATCCAGGTTTCCTGATTCCAGAATCCACACACACGGCTGACATGATTGGTATATGACTCTCGGCTTCCCGCGTCCGTGGTTCTTCTTCTTAGACCAAATGTCCCCACAGGGTGACACCGTCCCAATGAGACTCCTAGCGCGGCCCGGAAGGCGCGGGAGGGCCCTACTCCGTAGCATAAGCGTGCCTCGAAAGTGTTTGGTATCAACAGAGGGCGCCGCCACCTACCAGGGCCGGGGCCGCTTGTGCCCGGCCGAGTTTTCACCCCGACCCTTTACAACCCCCGCCCCTAGGATGGGCAGCCGCTCACCCCCAGCGCTAGGCTCAGGCTCCAGGCCCTCGGCACGCGCCGCCTTCTCCAGCTGCGACGCTGCAGCCCCTCTGACGCAGGGACCTACAGCTGCGTGGTGGGGATGGCCCGAACTGGGCCCGTTCACCTAGTGGTGCGCGGTGGGTACCAGGTGCTGCCCGGGGCGGGCGCTACTGTGGGTGCCCGGGCTGCGGACTGGACTTGCCATCCGGACTCCCTAAGCGGCCTCTGAGGAGGGGGCGTGGCTCGGGCGGGACCTGGGACCGCCCCCTCAGCCCCGCCCTCCTCACGCCCCCTGGCTCCGCCCCAGAGCGCAAGGTGTCTGTCCTCTCTGAGTTGCGGTCCGTGAGCGCCCGCGAAGGCGACGGAGCCACGTTCGAGTGCACCGTGTCGGAGGTCGAGATAGCCGGGAGCTGGGAGCTCGGAGGCCGCCCGTTGAGACCCGGAGGCCGCGTCCGCATCCGACAGGAAGGTCTGCAGACTCTACCCACTCTGGCCCCCTCGCTGCTCCACCCCTCCGGCTCAGACAGACCCCGCCCTAAGGCCCACCTCCAGCTCCGATGAGTCCCGGCCCGCGGCCGCAGGAGCCGTCTCTCCGCCTCTCTCTGACCTCCAGCTCTTGAGTCCTGGGTCCTGGACCGCCCCTGTTCTTCCTCGGCATCCCAGTTCCTACCCGGGACCTACTCTGGCCCCACCCTCATCCCCCCACCCTCCCCAGAGGCGGCTCTGGCCTCGCTAGCGCCTCCTATACCCCCAGGGAAGAAACACATTTTGGTGCTGAGCGAACTGCGCGCGGAGGATGCTGGTGAGGTCCGCTTCCAGGCGGGACCAGCCCAGTCCGTGGCTCAACTGGAGGTGGAGGGTAAGACCTGGGGCAGGGACGACCAGTAGTGAACACGGTTTCCACCGGAACTGGCAGGCTGGCGATTGGTCCGAGGAATCCTGCCTCTCCACCCCTTCCTCGAGAGACTCTCCGGGGGCGGGTCACAGAGGGCATTGCGTTTCCTGGGGCAGAGGAGACTGTGTTGAAGGTAGAGAGAAATGGGCTGGTGTCATCGAGATCTAAGATCAGTAATGGAGGCCAGAGCGGGAGGGAAGATGCGTCTCTCCTGGGGTCCTTCGTGTCCCTATTAACTTAATAAGCCCTCGTTCTCCACCCCCAGCACTGCCTCTGCAGATGCGCCGCCGGCCCCCTCGCGAGAAGACGGTTCTGGTCGGTCGCCGGGCGGTCCTGGAGGTGACAATGTCCCGGCCGGGGGGTCAAGTGTGCTGGTTGCGGGAAGGGGCCGAGCTGTGCCCGGGAGACAAGTATCAGCTGCGCAGCCACGGCTCCACCCACAGTCTGGTCATCCATGACGTTCGACCTGAGGATCAGGGCACCTACTGCTGCCAGGCCGGCCCAGACAGCGCCTACACACGGCTGCTGGTAGAGGGTGAGTAAAGCTGACTTGGCACAGGCCAATGAGGCGAGCCGGCTGGCCAGGGGTCTCCTAGGAGCTGGTGGGCTGAGACACACCTCCCGCAGGTTTTCCAGGACTTGGGATGGCAAGCTGGTTCTGAGATGTATTGGAGGTGGGCAGTGGGGAGGCAGGAGATCACACAGCCAGGGCTGAGAAGAGGAGGGAGCCCTGTGGTGTCAACAGGAACCACTTGGTTCAGGGCAGCTGTTCCCACCTTGCTACATCCCTGCCTGTCTGAGCTTCTCCTCCCTCCCTCCCGCCTCTGGACCACATTCATCTCTTCCGAACACCCCCATTTGCACCCAAGTTCCTCTCCCTCCAACCTGCTGGCCCTGGGTCTGTGCCCCCCACCTGTTCCTCATCCTCTGCTGCTCTCACCCATCTCAGCGAGCTCCACCTTGGCCTGTGCAGAGGGCTTCTGAGCTAGTCCCATCTCTTTCCTCTTCCACATAGGAGATGCCCCACTCTCCACCTGATTTCCTGCGGTCCCTTCAGATGCCTGCCTTGCCCCATCTCTGACTGACCACCCCCACTCTCCTGTTCCAGCCCTGACAGGCCAGAAGGGGTGGGTCAGAGTGTGAGGGCTCAGTTCTTCCTGTGTGGGTACCGAGGCTCTGCCAGGGGAGAGGAGTGTGGTACCCACTGTCTCCCCAGCCCCACTCACAGTCATTCCTCTGCAGGTAGCTAGGAGGCCAGAACCAGGCCAGGCAGGTGCCCTCAGATAGCCTGGAGGGCACATGCCCTTACCTCGAGAGGGGGGAGGGAGGGAGGGGACCCGAGGTGTTGGGAGACAATAAAAAAGTACAGCTCCTTTCCTGGCTCTCTGTGTGACATGGGAGGGCAGAACTTGCCTGGAGCCCCCGCAGAGTGAGTGACGCAGGGAAGCAAAGCCTGCAGTGCTTCCATCTTGGCCCCGGAAGTGCCAGCCACCAAAGACCACCACTACTGGCAGAAGCCGCACAGTTTGGCACATTTATAAAAGATGTAAAACAGGGTGGGGTGGGAGGAGACAGAAGCATGAGGTGTCTAGAGTGGCATTGCAGACACCAGACATGCACCGTGCACTTAAGCCCCCTCCTCCTAGCCCCCTTGCCAGACCCAGCCCAGAGCAGCACCCCCCATCCCATCCCCTGCCACTACCCTCGGGCTGGGGACTTGCAGAGGACAGGGGACCAGAGTGAGGACCGCTGCACTCTGCCCCATGGACAAGGACAAGAAGCCTTAGATGAGTCTGGCTGAGGGGTGGAGGCGATGGAGGAGGAAGGCAGACCTCCTCCACTTAGACATGCAGAGAGTGGCCCATGGGACCCCAGCAGTGGGCGAGGAGGTGGGGCCACCCTTGGAGAAGCCCTACCAATCAGAAATCTAAGGCAAGGGTCCCAGGGTCTCCTCCAAGCCCACCCCTCCACACGCGCACACACAGGCGACACACTCACAACCCTGAGCACAGCCCAGCGGGGCTCACACTCGCGTCCCTCAGGAACTCCTGGGGAGCTTGGGAGGGGGCTCTCCCCTCAGGCCAGGCCAAGCCTGGGCCAGGTCCTCCCATCTGGTGGCCAAGCCATCCCTCTCCAGGGTGGGGAAAGGAACAGCCAAAGGGCACAAGGCCAGGTGGGCCGAGTCTTGGCCCAGCACGCCTCCCCAAGCCGGCAGAGCTGGTGACCGATGAGTGTAGGCGGGCAGGAGCAGCTGGACTGCTATACCCGCACAGGAGGCCCAGAGCAGGCCGTCAGTGGGCCCCGGGACCCGTACTCATAGTCCGCATCAGTGGGCGAGGCCATGAAGGAGCTCAGAGAGCTCCCGGTCTGCCGATCCCGGAAGCTCTGGATGTAACTCTGTGTGGGAAAGGAAACACAGGTGTGACAGTGCCACTGTGGACCCCTGCCCTGAAAGCCACCCAGGCAGATGGCCTCAGCCTGCACCATCACAAGCCTGAGACCCATCCCTATCCTCTGCCAGCTTGGGACCTCACCACCCCCAGAGTCCACAACCCTGAGACCCTTCCCTGTACCATGCCTCATTAAAATCCACACCCAGGACACCTCTCCCCCACCCATCAGGCCCCTAACTAGGGGGGTTATGGTGGTGGACAAGCCCTAGGCCTTCTATACAGTGACCGGCCCTGGGGAAGGCCCAGTCCTGCTTGGACAGAGTCCAACACCCCCTTCTCCCAACTCGGGCTGGAGGGAAGGGCTCAGGGTGCTCACTGGGGAAAGGATGTCTCCATTGAAGCGCTTGATGGGCACTGGCCTACGCCGATAAGCAGGGTCAGGGGGTCCAGGCCTCGGAGGAGCCCGAGAGCCTCTGGGGAGAGCCTTTGGGGGTCTCTTTTTGCGCCGCTTCTCCTTGCGTTCTTCTTGCTGCCGAATCCGCATCAGCTGCACACGTCGGCGCTGCCGGCTGATGACCACTGCGAAGGGTGGGGAAGAGCAGGTTCTCAGAGGCCCACGTACCTCATCTCACCCAAGCGTCCCCGCCCCCTCCTACCTGGGGACTTCAGGCTCCCAGATTCCCCTGGTCTGAAACCTCTCCAACTTTACTTCCTGGTCTCCCACTTGCCAGATAGGGCTTTCCACAGGTCTTTTCTTCCAAAGGTCTTTAGGGAAGATTCCTAGGCTCTAGCTACCTCTTCCAGGCTGCTACCCTACCCCTCTCCCAGTCTGGAGCCATAGGTGAGTCACCTAGATTGGCCATCATCATCTCTAAACTGGACAACTAAGCTGCCTCCCCACTGGCTCCCCTTCTACACCTGCCTTCCCTGATGCTTTCTACACTCAGCAGCCAGAAGATGCCTAATTAGTTTATATCCTTCCTGCTAAACCTCCAATGGCATCTCACCAGCCCTCTAGTGAAATCCGGAGTCCTCATCATGGCCCACTGTGGCCACATAGTCGCCCCCCTCACCCCACACTCCCGCCCCACCTCCTCACCAGGCCAAGCTCATTCCCTCTCAGGCTCTCGCCCTTGCCCTTCCCTCTTCTCTAGCTCTTTGCATGGCTGGTCCCTTATCCTTCAGGCCTCTGCTTAAATGTCACCTCCTCCATGTGACACCCCTCCTTGGCCACCCTGTCCATATGTCACATTACCCTGCACACTTCTTTCATATCAGTCCACACAATGAGAATTATCTTGTTAGTCTGCCTGTCTATTGTCTGTCTCCCTCACCCTGAATGTAACCCTGGAAGGATGGGGGCCTTTTCCGTTTTTATCTCTGTTGCATCCCCAGATGCCTGGAAGGGGCTTGGCACAGAGCCGCTGTTCCATCTGTTGTTGTGGCAGGGACAGTAGCACTGAGGTCCTGCTTTCCCAGACCCTGAGCCAATCAGCTCTCCATAACTCAACTGAGGCCTTCTGCTGCTGGTGCCTACAGCTCCGTCCCCATCCACAACAGCTCAGATCCCCCCACCCAACCACCCATCTCTGTCATGCCCACCCTGGCATGTACCCTCTCACCTTCCGTGTGGGAATCCCGCTCGGCCGTCACCCGCCACTGCACCAGAACGCCCATGAGGCTGAGCAGGGGCCACAGTGCCAGCAGGGCCCAGCTCCGCCAACACAGGGCAGGTACAGGGGCGGCCCGCAGACGCTCCACCGCGTAGCGTGCCAACAGCAGCAGCTCGGCAAAGTAGTCAGCGGCCGTGGCGATGAGCGCGGCACCGGTCACCGCGGTGGCCAGGGTGGTGAGCGGGCGGGGCCAGCGCAGAGTGAGCAGGGCGCAGAGCAGGCCGCCCCCCAGCAGCAGCCCCAGGGGGCCCCAGACAGAGCCCGGCTGATAGTAGGGTGCGGAGCCCAGCAGGGCGGCAGCGGCGAGCAGAAGCCCAAGCAGCAGCCCCACCAGGAAGAGGCCCACACTGCGCACCAGCATGGCCACAAGGCCGCAGAGCAGCCCGATGCCCAGCGCGATGCCCGCGCTTGCCCCGGCACTCAGCTGCGTCTCCAGCACCCGCTCTCGGTAGCACAGCAGGAAGATGACCACCGAGCCAAACAGCAGCCCGGTGAGAAAGAGTACTGCCTTGAA
The DNA here is from genome assembly GCF_049115385.1 of Moschus berezovskii. Classification (NCBI taxonomy): domain Eukaryota; kingdom Metazoa; phylum Chordata; class Mammalia; order Artiodactyla; family Moschidae; genus Moschus; species Moschus berezovskii. The sequence goes on from NC_142461.1 coordinate 28,851,846, forward strand.
GCAGCGGTAACCTAGAGGGAAACAGGCAGTGAGAGGCCAAAACAAGGTCACAGGGCTGGAGGCAGGAGGTCAGAGGGGTCAAGAACAAGGAATCATGGGGGAACCAGAGGCAGGACTCTAAGCTCAGAGAATTGGGGTTCACTGGGGTCCTGAGGGCAACAGTGAAGGGACCACTGGCGTCAAGGAAGGTCGGAGAGATAGGTCACTGGGAATCTCTGGGAAACAGACAATCATTGAAAGGAATATTGGGTTTTTGAGATAGAGATAGTTCATTGTATCAGTTACAGGGTCACTGGGGTCTTTGGGATCATAGAGGTCAGAGAGAGAGGTCCCTGGAGTCACAGATAGATGACCAATAAAATCCCTGGAGTCCTTAGGGTGGGATTGTTCAGAGGGATGAGATATTTGGAAGTCAGAAAGAACTTGAGAGATGAGGTCACACAGGTTCAGAAAGATGAAGTATTTTCAGGTCAGGGGAATTGACAGATGTGGGATTATTGAGTGTATTAAAGGGTTTTTGAGAGAAGGTAATAATACTGAAGCCAGAAAAATGGAATCATTGAGATCATGGTGGGGACAAACAGACAACGGGGTCATAGGGATTCCCCTGTGTTAGGAGTAATAGAGAGTCAGAGGGATGGAAGGTAATGAGATAGCTTGGTGGAGGGTGTCAATAAGGTTCACAAGGAGCCATAGGGAGCCAAAGAGGATTATAGGGCAAATAGTGGTGTGGAGTTTCAGAAAAATTGAGGTTACAGGGCCATTAGGCCCAGTAAGGGTACCTGGAAGTGTGAGGGACCCTGAAAAGCTGAGAAGATGGAAGTCAGAGATGGGGGTCAAATGATCAGGGAGAGCCAAAGAGAAAGGTTATAAAAAGGAGAATCAGTGCTAGGAATGAGAGGAAGCACTGGAGTCCAGGAGGTTCTAAGATCAGGAAAAGGAGTAGGACATGCACAATGGCTCAAAGGGTCCAAGAGCCTGAGACTGGGAGCCTCCAAGACCCACAGGGCAGGGAAGCCCGGGAGAAGGATTGGCAGGCTGCACTGAGCAACAGTAGAGGGATTGGGTATAAATAGTGGAGGGGGTGAGGTGACACAGACTCCTTGGAGACCCAGAATGTGTCCTGAACCTATAGAAGGGCTCTTCCTCCTGCCCACTCTGCAATTGTTCAGCCCAGAGTTTGGAGGTGGAAGGAGAGGGACCATCTGGCTTCCATGCCTGCCTACTACCCAGCCATTCTAGGCGGAGGTGTAAAGGCTGCAGAGCATAAGTCCTGCCCTATTTCTGCCCAACCTGGAACTCAGACCTCCAAGCTTCCTTTGCACTTCATCCAACCACCTGTAATGCTCTGCCTGGAGGCTTTCCCTGGATGCTCAGCCAATAAACCTCACTTCCCTATCTGAAGTTCTGTACTTCTTTCTGTAGAGTCACTGGGCACCTACTCCACTAGACCATCTGGCACTTTGGTGCAAATTAGAAAAAGTTGTGCCTTCCTCTAGGCAAAGCAGCCTTGCACCAAGCTCTAGAGTTTGGCAAGTGGAGCATGGACTGGATTCCAGCCCCCACTTGCCTATCCAACCAAACTCCCTTGTGTCCTGGACAACCATCGCAGCAGCACTGATTACTGGAGCCTGCCTTGTATATATATCTCCATGTATGTGATCACCATTTAGCTCCCTCTAATATGTATCGCAGGTATGAATGCGCCAGAAGTCTCTCCCTCATTAGACATTATGCCCCCTGGTAAGGGACCATGTTAACTCACCCTTCTAAATGTTTTTGGTGCCTTCCTAGCATAATGACCCAAACACATCTTCACCACAATAACTATTATTTATTGAGTGCTTATTAATTTTCACAACAACCTCGTGTGGGACAAATATCATTGTTTCCACTGTTCAGACAGAAAACTGAGGCTTAGAACGATTAATGTGCCCAAGGCATCATAATTAGTAAAGTGCAGAACCAGGTTCAAATCCAAGCATGCCTAATTCAAAACCTGTGTTCTCTAGAATCTAGAGTCTAAATTATCTACAAACACGTACGGGATGAAAAAGGAGAAAAGACAGTTCATAAAGTTCCAAAGACGGTTTGGGGTGCCTCAGAAAAATAACTTGGGTAAACAGCGGGGTCCCAAGTGAGGAATGAGATGGGGTCTTACCGAAGAAGCAGTAGACGACTCCAAACAGACAGCACATGATGCAGACGAGGGCCGGCAGTGCCTCGTACCTGCGCTCCAGGGGCTGTTCACAGGGTGCTCCCCAGAAGGCATCATCTGGCTCCGGGGGCAGCAGCTGGAACCGAAGTGTTGCCACAGTGCCCGGCATAGTGCTGGGAACAGAAGGGAGTCACCCTCCCACGTCAGCCTGACAGAGAGGAAGTTGGGGGTCAAGGAGGAGTCCTGGGTCTCCACCAGGATGAGGGTGAGATGGGAGCGGAGAATTAGGCAATGACACAGTGGACAAAGGAGTGGTGCCCACATTACACAGCTCTGGAAGCATCCCTGAAGTAAGGGACAAAAGACAAAAGAGGGGGAAAGTGCCTGGCTAGAGGGATCTGGGATGAAGAAGTTAAAAGGGGGACTGAGTTGGGGGGAGATGAGGGCAGCGTGTTGCCGGTGAGAAGGCAGCCAGGAGACTGGTCTGTGGGCGGCTAAATCTGGGATTATCCAAGATCTACCTGGGCTGGAGGCGACCTGAGCTTCTGAGCGAAAGAGGCTGTGCAGGGACCGGAGGGGCCGCGGTCGCCGGGCGCCAGAGCCTCCAGCTGACCGGGGTCCGGTAAAAGTCCGCGGTGAGGGGAAGAGGGCTGCTGGGCCGGAGGGACCAGTCCCTGCGCGGCGGCGACGCCGCTCCGCCTCCAACACCGGCTGGCACTCCAGTCCCGCGACGTCCGGGGACTTAGGCTGGGCCTGGGGAAGGGAAAGAAGCAGGAGCAGGGGCTCAGGCTGCCCCGGAGCCGCGGCCCCATGCCCTGAGCCCGCCCGCGGCCTTTGGTGCTGATGGACAGCTCCGGCCTCTGCTCCTTACGTCACTCAGGGCGCACCATCCAGGCAGGGGCGGGCTGCTTCTGACGTCACACGGGACGCACCAACCACGCCGGGGGGAGGTAGGGGACTCCGCCCCCGACGTCTGCCTCTCCCGCACTGAGGAGGGGGCACTTCCGGGGGTCCTTCCCCTTTAACCTCCCCCTTCTCCTCCCTCTCCGGTAGCTGGAGCCCGAGACCCCACCCCGGAGGCGGGGCCCTTCCAGTGACACGTCGGACAGCGGCGGCCTCGGCGGAGGCTCCGGCGCCCAGCGCCGGGACCCTACGCGGTACCGAGCGGCAGCTGGAGGGGCACAGGAACGCGGCGCAGGGGATTCCGCTCCGGCGGCTGGCCCTGCTCGGCGGGGAGGGAGGGGGCCCGCCCGCTTGGCTCGGGCCCTCCGGATCCGCCCCCTCCCCGGTCCCGCCCCCTCGAAGCCTCCTCTTGCTGCTCTGGGGCTGCTCCAGGGCCGGGGGCCCGCGGTCCGGGCGCCATGCGGGCATCGCTGCTGTTGTCGGTGCTGAGGCCCGCGGGGCCCGTGGCCGTGGGTATCTCTCTGGGCTTCACTCTGAGCCTGCTCAGCGTCACCTGGGTGGAGGAGCCTTGCGGCCCAGGGCCGCCCCAGCCCGGAGATTCTGAGCTGCCTCCGCGCGGCAACACCAATGCAGCGCGCCGGCCCAACTCGGTGCAGCCCGGAGCGGAGCGCGAGAGGCCCGGGGCCGGTGAAGGCGCCGGGGAGAACTGGGAGCCGCGTGTCTTGCCCTACCATCCTGCACAGCCTGGCCAGGCCGCCAAAAAGGCCGTCAGGTAGGGATTGGACCCGCCAGCCCCACCCCCTGGGAACCGGCTGGGATGGGTGCGCAGCGAAGGCCGCCTGGGGCTGGGGCTGGCCCCGGAAGGAAGGGTCTGACAGGCCAGGAAGTCTTTGGGCCCCGATCGTTTCCGATAGCCCTGCTCCCTGAGAAGGTTTGGAGGCCCCATCCATACCTGGGCAGAACTCACTCGCCTCTGACCTAAACCTGCTTGACCCCCTGGACCGTCAAAGGTCTTCAGAGCTCACTGACTGGGTGTTAGGTTTACAGAAATGACTAGTATATGGAGTGGGTGAATTGAGAGAGGGAAAGAGAAAAGAGAGAACTAGGATTTACCTGTGGGGGCTTCCCTGGTGGCTCAGCAGTAAGAGAATTCGCCTGCCAATGCAGGAGACCTGGATTTGATCCCTGGATCAGGAAGATCCCCTAGAGAAGGCAATGGCAACCCACTCCAGTATTCTTGCCTGGGAAATCCCATGGGCAGAAGAGCCTGGCAGCCTACAGTCCATGGGGTCATAAAGAGTCAGATATGACTTACTGACTAAACAACAACAAGGATTTACCTGTATCTCCTGTTCCTGAGTGGGCACCTGGGAAAGAGGGAAGTTTGTGGGGAAAGGATGATGCACCCATCCCATTAATGCCTCTGCCTATGAGTTGAAATAATTTCTCCTAAGTAACACTGAGTTCAAATTCTAATTCAACTTACCTTCCTATTATGAGGATAAGTTTCTGGAACCCCTGACCGCCCCCCAAACACATCACTATGCCTTAATGTCATCTATCTCTTTACATCATTTCTGTGATGTATTTGTGGTATAATGGCATATTCTTTAGAAATAAGTATGTACGTGATGTGTGCAGTACCTATTGCCAAGAATTTGGCTAAGTGCTTTAAAGAGATACAATCATCCCATTTTACAGATGAGTCTACCCAAGGTTTAGGTGGGTTAAATAACTCGCTCAAAGACTCAACTACTAAATAACAAAACAGAGCATCAGACCCATAATATATCTCTCATATCTGCATGGATAATACTATCTCCCTTTTAAAAGCAGTTGGGTAGGTAAGGACAACAATTCCCTTAAATCCTCGTGACCCCTGGAACAGTTATTCTATCATAAACGAGGAAACAGGCCCAAGGAGGACATGACCTGCTGAAGCCTATGTATGCTACCCTCTGCCTGCCCTACTTGTCTTTTTGATAACCTTGTGCCATCTTTCCCCCACCCCCAGGACCCGCTACATCAGCACGGAGCTGGGCATCAGGCAGAAGTTGCTCGTGGCGGTGCTGACCTCACAGGCCACGTTGCCTACGCTGGGCGTGGCCGTGAACCGCACGCTGGGGCACAGGCTAGAGCGTGTGGTATTCCTGACAGGCTCGAGGGGCCGCCGGGCACCACCAGGTATGGCCGTGGTGACACTAGGCGAGGAGCGGCCCATTGGGCACCTGCACCTGGCACTGCGTCACCTGCTGGAACAGCACGGCGACGACTTCGACTGGTTCTTCCTAGTACCCGATGCCACCTACACCGAGGCGCACGGACTGGCGCGCCTAGTCGGCCGCCTCAGCCTGGCAGCCGCTGCCCACCTCTATCTGGGCCGGCCCCAGGACTTCATCAGTGGAGAGCCTGCCCCAGGCCGCTACTGCCACGGGGGCTTTGGGGTGCTGCTGTCGCGCACACTGCTGCAGCAGCTGCGCCCCCACCTGGAAGCCTGCCGCAATGACATCGTCAGTGCGCACCCTGATGAGTGGCTGGGCCGCTGCATCCTTGATGCCACCGGGGTGGGCTGCACTGGCGACCACGAGGTAGGAAGAGAAGCCGCCCCACCGGTGCCTTCCATCTGGGCGTGTGCACGTCCCCCTGAGAAGCAGAGGGGGTGTTTGGATATATAGGCCTGGGTTTCTATGCGGTTCTGTCATTTTCTATCCCTGTGACCTTGGGTAAGTTACTGAATGTCCTGAGTGTCCTCATCCATACCAATGGAAATAATTATTTCTCAGGCTTAGAAAAAATAAGGGAGGCTTGCACATAGTAGGTGTTTGGTATTGGCCATTATTATTTTATTTGAGCCCCTGGACAGCTCTGAGATAGGACACATGCCTGTTTCACAGGTGAGCTGACAGAGGCTTACCCAAGGTCACACAAGCTCACAACTGGTCAAGGTAGGCCGACACCCACAGAATTCTGACCCCAAGTCCACAACAGGTCATAGGATGGAGAGATGAGACACACACTATTGCGGGGTCGGGGGGCACTGTCCCTTCATATTTCCCACTTCCCTTCCTCTCCCCAGGGGGTCCACTATAGCTACCTGGAGCTGAGCCCTGGGGAGCCCGTGCAGGAGGGGGACCCTCGTTTCCGTCGCGCCCTGACTGCTCACCCTGTCCATGACCCTGTGCACATGTATCAGCTGCACAAGGCTTTTGCTCGAGCTGAACTGGAACGCACATACCAGGAGATCCAGGAGTTACAGGTACGGTCTGGGCTGGGGGTAAGGGGTAGGGAGTCTGGGGGGTGGGGAGTTAGGAGTGGTGGGGTGTGGAGGGTAGGAGGTGGAGGATGGGGGTAGCGGGTGAGGAGTGGAGAGTGGGGTTTCCTAAGAGGTCTCAGAGATCCCAGGAAAATAAAAAAATTAGCACAAGAATCAGAGCATCCCTGCTTTCTGGTCCCTGTCTGCTTCTTCCTTTTCTGAGGAGCCTCTCCAATTTAATTCTTAGGCTGCCTCCCATCTGGGGAAAGGACAGGTGGGAGCATTGAGTGGGCCGAGGTTGGCAAGGGACTGGGGACCTGTGCTGAGTGCCACGTGCTGCCTGCCCAGCCTCCCGGCTGCGTGCTGGCTCCTGTGGTCCACGCCTGGCTCATAGCCTCTTTCTCCAACCCAGTGGGAGATCCAGAACACCAGCCGCCTGGCAGCGGATGGGGAGCGGGCAGCCGCCTGGCCAGTGGGCATTCCAGCACCGTCTCGCCCCGCCTCCCGCTTTGAGGTGCTGCGCTGGGACTATTTCACAGAGCAACATGCTTTCTCCTGCACTGATGGCTCCCCACGCTGCCCACTGCGTGGGGCTGACCAGGCCGATGTGGCGGACGTTCTAGGGGCAGCCCTGGAGGAGCTCAACCGCCGATACCACCCGGCCCTGCGGCTCCAGAAACAGCAACTGGTTAATGGCTACCGACGCTTCGATCCTGCCCGGGGGATGGAGTACACGCTGGACTTGCAGCTGGAGGCACTGACCCCCCAGGGGGGCCGCCGGCCCCTCACCCGCCGGGTGCAGCTGCTACGGCCACTGAGTCGCGTGGAGATCTTGCCCGTGCCCTACGTCACCGAGGCCTCGCGTCTCACTGTGTTACTCCCACTGGCTGCGGCCGAGCGTGACGTGGCCCCTGCCTTCCTGGAGGCCTTTGCCACAGCAGCACTGGAGCCTGGCGATGCTGCCGCAGCCCTGACCCTACTGCTACTGTATGAGCCCCGACAGGCCCAGCGGGCAGCCCATGCCGATGTCTTTGCCCCCGTCAAGGCCCATGTGGCAGAGCTGGAGCGGCGTTTCCCCGGTGCCCGGGTGCCCTGGCTCAGCGTGCAGACAGCCGCACCCTCACCGCTGCGCCTCATGGATCTCCTCTCCAAGAAGCACCCGCTGGACACGCTGTTCCTGCTGGCCGGGCCAGACACGGTGCTTACGCCTGACTTCCTGAATCGCTGCCGCATGCATGCCATCTCTGGCTGGCAGGCCTTCTTTCCCATGCACTTCCAGGCCTTCCACCCAGCCGTGGCCCCACCCCAGGGCCCAGGACCCCCCGAACTGGGCCGCGACACAGGCCGTTTCGATCGCCAGGCGGCCACCGAGGCCTGCTTCTACAACTCCGACTACGTGGCGGCCCGAGCACGGCTGGCAGCGTCCTCGGACCAGGAGGAGGAGCTGATGGAGAGCCTGGATGTGTACGAGCTGTTCCTGCGTTTCTCCAGCCTGCACGTGCTGCGGGCGGTGGAGCCGGCGTTGCTGCAGCGCTATCGGGCGCAAACGTGCAGCGCGCGGCTCAGCGAGGACCTATACCACCGCTGCCGCCAGAGTGCGCTCGAGAGCCTCGGCTCCCGCACGCAGCTGGCCATGCTGCTCTTCGAGCAGGAGCAGGGCAACAGCACCTGACCCCGCCCTGCGCCCCCTGAACAGGGCAGGGCGGCGCCCCGCCCCGCTCCTCCCCCAGCCACCCGGCGCCACCTGCTAGACTTGCAGGATAGATAGGGCTGGCCTCAGCCCCAGACCCCAGAGGCGCCTCTCTCTGGCGTGGGGTCGCCGTCGTGCTCAAAGCAAGCCTGGGAAGAGGTACCCTTGGAGCCACTTCTTTCTGCCCCAAATCCCGTTTCCCTGGCCCCTTGACGCTGCTGATTCAGGCTGTGGCCTCCGAGTATTTATGCAGTGCAGTCTGCCTGACGCCAGCCCCACCTCCTAGGGTCAGCCCAGGGGGCCTGGGCTGCAGATGAGTTGTTGGAGAAGGGTAGCTGAGAGAGGAGGGTGGGGCATCTCCCATCTTCTCCCCTCTGCATTCCTGATGAAGCTCCCTGACTTTAATAAACTGGCTGAGTGTGGACTTAGTGGTGCTTGAGTCTTTGAAAGGTGGGCGTGGGGACAGGGAGGACTGAGGATGGAGGCTCCCTGGTGCTGGCTGGGGCCAGGATTTCCTCTTCCAAGAGACCGAGTCATGCGTGTGCCCTGCCACGCCCCAGCTCCCAGCTTAGTCACATATACACAGAGAATTCTTAATGCCTCTTTATTCCCAATTTTGTCAGCACTTTATAAAATCAGATCAGAAGCAGAGAGGCCTGAGGAAGCCCCCTTTCCCACCCCCAAGCTCAGCCAAGGTCTGGAAGAGCTGCTGTTCCCTGTGGCACAGGCTTCGGGGAGTGGAGTTGGGGCAGGGGAAACTGGGAGCTGGGCCAGGCAGGCTGGATCACCCACTCTCCTGCCAAAAGGGGAGCCGGGTCTGGAGCCGGGCAGGAAGCAGGACCAGCCCAGCTGTCCTGAGTCCTGGGGGCCTTGCCCTCTCTTGCTGACACTGCAGGGCTGGGACCCTGGCTGTCCCTAAACTACCCACCCCTATCACCATCGCCCCACCCGCCTTCTACATCAGTACCCTACCCCCACCCTGTCCTCCCTGAATATATACAAATGTACAGAGGGTTCCACTCCTGCTAGGGTGGGCCCCTTTTTCCTCCTCCCTCTTTCATCCCCCACCCCTTCTCTCCTCCACAGGGGCCCATGTCCTAGTCTCCAGTTTGTCCTGGTCACCATCCTGGGGGTGGCGGGTGTGCACAAGAGGAAGCCTTGTGCAAAGCAGCTGGCGCCAGGGTGAGTGAGAGTCCCCACCCTTCCAGTGGGCACCGCCCTCACTCCCTCAGCCTTGGGCCACCACTCCCCCCAGGCCTCCTGTCCCAGCAGCCGGAGTCCATGGTGGGGATCCAGGGAGGAGTCCAAGACTCCTGGGTCCTTTCAGACACAGCACCATCCTAGCAAGCAAAGTCTTCAAAGAGGCCTCCTGGGGGACCATGGGGGTGGTGGTGGTTGGGGAGCAGGCTGCTAGCACCCCCGCCTTCAGCACAGCCCCGGCTTGGGCAGGGACTCTGCAAGGTGAAGAGGGAGGGGGACAGGGAGAGATGGAGTGGAGCCCCCAGGCCTCTCACAGCCAGCCTTCCCTTGTCCGTGGGGTCGGAGGCTCCAGGAACCCCACCCTGGAGGGCTAGTTCAGAGGTTGTGGGGGAATTCAGTCCTGGGAGAAAGCGCTGGCTGCATCCTCATTCTCACCTGCTCCTTCAGCTCCTGAAGCCCCAAAGTGGAGATGCCCCCTGTGGAGGTCCGGAGAGGGGTCTTGGGGCGACGCCACGCCCGCTTCAGTCGGTCCCAGGACACCTTGGGGTTCAAGGTGGGGGGACAGCAGTGGGTTCAGGAAACTTGCTAGAGGAGAAGGACGGGCCTCACCAGCCCCACCACATAGGACTTGCTGCCCCAGCGAACCCCCACCGGGACACCCTAGCTCTCCTCCCTCACCCCCCTTCTCTTTGCCCCTCCTTGCCCTCAGACCTTCTGGCCAGTCAAGGGAGGAGGGAGGGCTAGAAAAGAACCCTGAGCCTGACTTCCTGCCAGTCCAGGTGTACCAGAAAGCCTGCCAGGCCTCTCTGCTTTCCCCCAGCCCCTACTTCTACCCGCCAGGCCCCCATCCCTTGCCTCATAGATGTAGTCAAGGATCTCCAGCAACGTGAGGATGCTGGCCCCGATGAACAGTCCCATCTGTCCCCCGAGGTCTCCTGGGGAGCAGGAGAGCAGGGTCAGAGGAAGGAGGCTGGGCTGCTCCATCCCCGTGCAGTCGGGGCCCAGGCTCACCCAGCAGGGCTGACAGGCCGTAGGCTGCTCGCTGCTCCATGGCCTCAGAGGTCAGGGCTTCAAAAAAGACATCGAGAACCAGGAAGTTCTCTCTGCAGAGACAGGAAGCAGGGTATCCTTGAGGGGCCATCGTCTCAAGGAGACAGCTGGCGGGACATCCCAGACCCAGCAGACCCAGATCTGAGGCCCCTACACGGAGAAACTGATGATCACCCCCCAGGCTCCCAAAGGCTGTGAGGAGAAGCAGGCCCAGATTCCTGTTAGCTTTGTGTTCTGAGGGCTAACAAAAGGCCTGGGAAAACAAAACAAAACTCCCAGGCCTGCCTTCCCTCCACCCTTCTCTAAAGCAGCAAATAGCATTCACTTTGCCTCATCCCCGTACCTCTGTAGAACCTTCGTGTATGTGGGCGTGTGTGCATGCTAAGTTGCTTCAGTCATGTCTGACTCTTTGCAAACCTATGGACTATAGCCTGCCAGGCTCCTCTGTCCAACGGATTCTCCAGGCAAGAATACTGGAATGGGTTGCCGTGGCCTCCTCCAGGGGATCTTCCTGACCCAGGGGTCAAACCTGAGTCTCTTGTGTCTCCTGCATTGGCAGGCAGGTTCTTTACCCCTAGCGCCACCTGAGAAGCCCCATAGAACCTTCAGTGGCTCCCTATTACCCTGCAGTTCACTCCATAATTCCTCTTTCAGACTTTCAAGCCTGCCCATGATCTGCTGCACTGTACATTCTTGTCCAAACTGCGCTCTTATCTGCTTCTCTCCACACAGCTTTCCTGACACTCAGGCTGGTATCCGCAGCATCCCACACATCTCTAACTGAGATTCCCCCCTCCATCCTCTTCTCATGGACCCAAACCTGGGGTCTACAGAGGCTCAGCTCATGCCTCTCCTGCTCCCCTTACCCCACCGCAGTCGTCTCTCCTGAGGGCTTAAGAACACTTTGAAACAAGGCCTCATCCACAAACTGTGACATGAGTTATAATCATCTCTATCCCCACAGGGCCCAGCGCTGGGCCTGGCACTCAGAGGATGCTCAGCATTTGTAGATTGGCTGCAGGGTACCAGATCCAGGGCTCAGTGGGGCCACCTGTGGGCCACCTGGCTCCTCCCCCATCCTTTCCAGTTCCTCTCCCTCTGCACAGAACTGGATATGCACTGAACAGTTCCCAGGTTGCTGGGGCAGAAAGACACACAAACAGAGGGCTCTAAAACAGCAGGTTAATGCAGTGATAGAGATACGGACAGCGTGGTGCGGGAGCTCAGATGAAAGGCATTTAGGCTCAGAAGGGCTTCCCTGGAAGCAGAGACAAAGGATGTGACTTGGAGGGTGGGCAGGGGTCAGTTAGAAAAAACAGATCAAGGTCCTGAAAGGCATTCCTGGCAGAACGCTCATTATTAACAAAGCTGCAATCCATTCCTAACCTCCATCATATACTAGATCTATTGAGGGTGGTCTCCATCACACACACAGAGACACACACACACACACATACCGTATGTAGGTCTCGTTGCGATTGTATTTTCTTGCCAGGTACCGGGCTGAGCCCCTGTTGGGGATCCTGACCATGGAGATCTCTTTCCCGTAGCGGGTCAGGTTGCACGGGGTAGGACAGAAACACGGGCCTCCGGAGCCCCCACCCAGGGAGTCTGCAACACAGAGGCACCAAGTGCAGTGGGGGAGGGCAGGATGGCCCAGAGGCCCACCAGCTGTTGGAAGGAAGCCTCGGGGTGGTCCTGAGGTATGCACGCCCACACTGAGGGCCGGTTCTGACCAGCTCTGGCACTGCCTGGAGGAGACCGGCTTCCTGGTCCACTTTCAGACCATCTAATAAAGTGGGCAGAGGCAAAACCCCCAGCACCTTCCTTCTCCCTCTGCTGCCCAGCCCCCTGGGGCGGAGAGGTCCTCGTGGCTTAGAGGGAGGGGCTCAGTCCACCAACCAGAGCAAAGCAATCACGTGAGGCCACAGGCACAGGAGGGGCTTGGAGAGGATGCTGGGATGAATGGAATTAATGCGTGTTTTTACATATGCCTGTGGGTGAGCAGATGGATGGATGAGCAGATGACTGAACGAACAGAGGAACAGTGGGCGAGATCCCTGTGCTCAGTGTGCTGGGTTTTCTCTGCTCGCCCCTTCAGATCCACTCTCCCTACCTTGCTCTGTCCCAGGACGCTGATCTCTGCCAAATGCATCACCTAGACTCCCTGCCCTCTGGTTTTGGGCAGACTTTGCATCTCTCCTCTCGTGGCCCCGGCTCCTGTCTCCTGTCCATCTTGGACAGTCACAGGTCACTCTCTGGGTGCCCCCAGTTCTGTGGAGTCTCACCCCTCCTTGTGGTCCCCTTAACCGCATTCACATCCATTTCTTCATGAAACACTCTTCAGTCACCCCTTTGACAGATGAAGTTGTAAGACAGAGAGGGTGTGACTCTGCCGCCGGATCTCAAGCCCGCCCCTGTGGCCAGCATCTGGATTCCTCAGTGTGCTCCTGAGCAGTCACCCTGAGTCTAGTCTTCCTCCTCTCTTCCTCCTCGCCTTTCCAGCCTCGCATCTCATCAGAGTCCCCTTTTAAAAGCAGAAGGCATTCTTGCCTGGCCTTAAGCCGTTGTTGGCTTCCCAGAGCCTCCTCTGCGCTTACCACGCCCTCCTTTGTTCTCTGCCCTCCAGCCACACTGACCTGTCAGGGCCCCAGACTCACACGTGCTCTCTCTGGCCACAAGTCTTAGCAAGAGCTGCTCCCACCGCCTAGAAGTGTCCCTCTCTTCACCAGCCTGATTCGTCCACATCCTTCAAGCCTCAGCTCATACGTCACTTCCTCTGGAAATCCTCCCTGCCTGCCCAGGTGGGGCTGCCTGCCTTTGCTGGGGCCCCACAGAATCGCTGAGGTTCCCCTACGCAAGGACTGGCGGGCTGTATTGTGATGCCCGTCCACACCCCTACTGGGGAGTAAGCACCACAGAGCAGGGCTCTCCTTCCCGTTCTTACCTCTGGCACCAGCGCAGGCTGTAAACATCTGCAGAATGAATAAATGAATGAATGAAGTGTGGATCAGGTGAGCTCTAAGGACAGACGCGGTTGCCTTGCCCACACTGACAGCCAGCAACGCACCTTTCCTCACACCGAGGGAGAAGTCATTCCCTCTCCCAGGGAGGCAGGCTCGTTTGCTGGGCCAAGACGAGAAGCCCCGCCCCTCACTCTCAGGTCCCTCCCACCCCGCTGCCTCCGCTTACCCAAGTACCACACCTGCAAAGGTCCTCAGACCCCCGGAGGTATAGGATAAGGCTCAGCCCCAAGGAAAAACCCCAGGAGGGGACTGGGAGGGGAGGAGCCAGGGCAGTGAGGAGAAAGGTGGACAGAGAGATGAAGAGGTGTGGGGCGGAGAGGCAGGGCGAGAAGGCAGCACGGACCCAGTGTGTGGTCGGCACACTCGATGTAGATATTTGGCGGGCAGATGGTCTCATTGCCTGAAAGGAGAGAAGATTATTCCTGGAGTCTATGGCTCCATCCACTCTCCACCGCGCACATTCCCAAATGTGGGCACACATGTTCACGTGCACATATGTGGGTGTTTGCACATATATGTGCCTGCATGAATGTGCACGTGTTTGTGCATATATGCGTGCAAGCCATGCACGCTTGCATGGACACGACTGTGCACATGCATTTACATGCACGTGATGAAGCACGTGCACACAGTCCAAGTACACAAGTACAGATTACACAAGTACGTGTATGCAGAGATACATAGTAACAGGCATAGATACAAACGCTTATGTGAAAACATGCACAAAATCCCAAACACATACCAGGTACCCTCACGTGGGCAGACACATGCACACATGTGGTCATACACATGCACCTGCCCCCATGCACATAAGCAGTGTTCTGCCCTCAGAGGTTCTGGAGCCTGGCAGGGTGGCACGGAGGGCTGGTGGGGGTGGGGTGCCCACCTGGCATGTGCACCATCCGGCAGTGGCAGCGCTGAAGCACGGCCTCCTTTTCACAGCGCAGCCGGCAGGCAGACACACTGTAGGCTGAATAGCCCTGAAGCTCAGGCTCCTTGAGCCCACTCTCCGCTCGGCAGTTGCCCCAGGGCTGGGGCAGGTAAGTCAGCTGAAGAGGCAGTGCACAATGGAGTCACACACAGAAGTCTCACCTGGCCCCCAGTACCCACAGCCCCAGCAAAGGCTGTGGAAGGGCTGGTGGGATGTGAGCTCCTGGAGGGCAGATCGGGTCAGCCTCCACTCTGGGCCCAAAGGCCCCACCCCATGACCAACCCAGGACACAGCTGGGTGTGCTCACCCGCTGTTCCTGGCAGGACACGAAGGTCTGGAAGCCTGGGGACACGCCGAAGCCCAGCTGGTGGATGTAGGGTGGCTCCTCCTGGCTGTGGATCTGCACTCGGATGCCTGCTTCAAACGATGTCTCATCTGCACAGTGAAGATGGGGTCCTTAGGAAACCTTCATCGCAGGCAGAGGACCCCGGCTGGAGCCCCTGTCCCTTTCCTGCCTGCGTACTTGTCTCTCTCCAGATGGGCAGGTACTCCTCCTGCTGAATGTCCAGCATGATCTCCAAGCCGCTGCCCATGCCCCCTGCCCGGCTGGGCAGCGAGCTCTGCGGATCTGCGTTGAAGGTATAACACTTTCCATAGCGAGTATAGACCTGGGGTGAGAGAGAGGAGGGGTGGGGGGCGGGATGAAAGACAATCCCTTAAGCTTTGGTGGTCTATAAGGGCCACCAGACCTGCCTGGTCACCCCTGTCCTATATCCCAGCAACCAAACTACAGCCCAGCCGCTCCCTCAAGTTCCATCTTTTCTACTGACATCCTCTCTTCAATGATTAAAAGGCACCTTCAGCTTAATGGGGCTTCCCTGGTGGCTCAGCCAGTAAAGAATCTGCCCTGGGTCAGGAAGATCCCCTGGAGAAGGAAACTGAAACCCATTCCAGTATTCTTGTCTGGTAAATCCTCTGCACAGAGGAGCCTGGTGGGCTACAGTCCATGGGGTTGCACAGCTGAGTGACCAACACTTTCACTTTTTTCAGCTTTACATATCAATAGCAGAACTCTTGATGTTTTCCCAAATCCTGTCCCTGATTCCTCCTCCTCTGAGTAAAGGGCCCTGCTCTCAACCTAGTTTCTAGAGTCAGAATCCCCGAAATCTCCTTCTCCCAGTAAGTTGGCTGCTGAGATACAGAACAGGGGTGACCAGGCATCTAATCCAGCAGCCATCTTGGGCAGTTCTACTTCCAAAATCTCTTTAGAATCCATCCAGTTTCCTTCCATCTCATGTCCCACTTTCACTATCATCTGCCTCTGGCCATGGCGGCAGGCTCCTAGCTAGTGTCCCTGCATCTGCCTTTGCCTCTCCCTTCCAAGTCAGACATGACTGAGTGTCTGCGTGTTTAAGTTTGTTTTGCCAAGCCATTCACAACATGGTAGCCAGAGTGCTCATTCTAAACTGCAGAGATCCAATCAAGTCACTTGCCATCTTAAAGCCCAACAACCGCTTCCCATTCCCCAGAGAATAAAGCCAAGTTGCCTCCTTGCCTGAAAGTCTCCATGAGAGGTGACCTTTGCCTCTCTCCTGCAAAGAGATCTCCATGACATTTTCAAACTTACGGAGCAACATCTCTCCCAGGGCCTTTGTTCATGCAGTTCCCTCTCCTGGAATGCTCCCTTCCACCCAGCTGGCATGGTCCAGCTGCTCATCTTTTAAACCTGAGCTTAAGTGTCCCTTCTGCAGGTGCACACTCATAGGCCACACCCATGTTCATAGTGTCACTCTTCCTTGATCAGTGTGTTTGTGGGTTTGCTCAAAATACTCCTCCAGACCTGAGATAACCTTGCTTATCTGTTTGTCACCCTGAGCAGCGGTCATCATCCCTCACGCGACTTCATGCTACCCAGAGGCAGTGAGTTAAGCATCCCCAGTGCAGGGCACAAGAGATACTTTAAGAAAAGACGACCCGCGCTGGACGAAGCCCATCCCCGGTTTCCTCTGCGGAGAGTTTTCCCATATGGACACCAGATGGCGCTGGCGACCCGGAGATGGAAGCCGAGGCTCCGGCGGGGACAGAGCTGCGCGTTGGGAGTTAGTTTCAAGCGGCGGCGGGTGGAGGGGGGAGGTTGAGGGAGGGAGGCAGAAGGAAGTTCCCCCCTGCCGGGCTCACCCCACAGAGACCAGCCCCCGGGTCAAACCCATCACAGGCAGCAGCTTCCCTGGGGGTAAGGAGGTCAGCGCACTCAATCTGTCTCCCCCTCCCCTCGGGGACATTTTCACTCTGGTGAGAGCCGCGAGCAGAGGCATGAGGAGGCAATGTAAGGGAAAGGATTCCTAAACGCCTCGCTCCAGGGAAAGGGGAAGGCTGGGTGAGGGCAGTGCGAGTGAGGAGTTCTAGGAACTGGGGGCCTGGGGTGCCCCCACCCGTGGGGCAGGCTTGTCTCACCCTCCCATCTCTACTAGGTTAATGATCCTGCTAATTCTTCCCTCTCAGACAGTTCTATCACCCAAGCACCCCGCCTCAGATTCTCAAAACAAAAGGACCCGTGGAACAAGCACTCTGCAGTTTACAAAACACAGCAACGTCAGCTGGCCCGTTGCATCTCCTCGGCCACCCTGGTATCAGGTAGGTTTAATTAGCCTGATGATTACCGATGAGAAAGCCGCAGCTCAGAAAGGTGATATGAGTTGCCCAAGGTCACCCGACTAGTCAGTGGGAGAGGTGGAGCTGACTTAGATAGATGCAGGACGCAGGGGTTCCCACCATCCAGTGCTGGCAACTGCCCCAGCCCTAGCCTACCCTGCCCCAAGTCCCAGCCCCTGTCCCAGCCCCATCCAGCCGAAATGAGACTGGAGTCTCAACACTCAACCTCTTTTCTTCCATCCCACCTTCCCATTCACTTCACTCCTCTCAGTTCAGTTCAGTCGCTCAGTCATGTCCGACTCTGCGACCCCATGAATCACAGCACGCCAGGCCTCCCTGTCCATCACCAACTCCCGGAGTTCACTCAAACTCATGCCCATCGAGTCGGTGATGCCATCCAGCCATCTCATTCTCTTCGTCCCCTTCTCCTCCTGCCCCCAATCCCTCCCAGCATCAGAGTCTTTTCCAGTGAGTCAACTCTTCGCATGAGGTGGCCAGAGTGTTGGAGTTTCAGCTTTAGCATCAGTCCTTCCAATGAACACCCAGGGCTGATCTCCTTTAGAATGGACTGGTTGGATCTCCTTACAGTCCAAGGGACTCTCAACTACACCTTCCCTATTCTCTTTTCCATATCTGCTGCCTCCCAGTTCAGTCCCTCACCTGTCCCTCCCCTCCGCCTTCTGCACCCATGCCAGCTGCTGCTGGGTTCCAGTCGTCATTGACCCTGTCCATCACACACCCCTGCCCCAGCTCCCTGCTGTGTGTCCATCAGTGGGGCAGGAGTGGGCATGGCTGACAGTCCCAGAGCATTCGCTCTGCCCCAGGCACTGCGCTCAATGCTTCACATGCTCTTTCCAATTCCAAGCGAATCTCACAGCCACCCGACATCCTACAGATGAGGAAACTGAGGTCCCAAGGTTGGCTGATTTGCCAAGGTCTCCAAGATCAGTGCTTCTTAAACTCTAATGTGCATGCCGAGCACCTAGAGGTCTTGTTAAAAGGCAGGTTCTGAGTCAGCAAAGTGTGTTGGGGAGCAGGACTGAGATTCTGCATTTCTAACAACCCGCTGGTCTGCAGACCACACTGTGGATCAAAAGTCCCTAGACAAAAGGACCAGAGTCCAGCAAGACAGCCCAACTCTAGATCTGTGTTTTCTCAACATGTCCTCAGAGGGAAGAGAGCTTTGAACAGGGCTGGGGGCAAGATCGCTATATCCTCAGTGGTGTGGGAAAGGCAGAGGGGGGCAAATATGTAAGCATTTGCCCCAATTCTCAAAGCACTCACCCCGTCCTATTTTGAGCCAAGCAGATGCTGGAATCAGCTTTTGCTGCTGCAGCCATTTGTCAGTGTGAGCTCCAGTGGGGCAGCTTAACAAGGTACCGGGCTGCATGGGGTACCCTGGTAGGGAGCTGCTCACAAGTGCCCCCAAGAATGCAGCGACTGACCCTGACCCCTGGGCACTGTCATGATCTCTCCCATGGGACCCTGGACTCCTTGAGGCTGGGAGCCCCCATTTCACCGTCTTGGTATCCTCAGTGCCTGCTAAGTTGCTTCAGTTGTGTCTGACTCTTTGCGACCCCATGGACTGTAGACTGCCAGCCTCCTCCTCCATACATGGGATCCTTCAGGCAAGAGCACTGGAGTGGGTTGCCATGCCCTCCTCCAGGGGATCTTCCTGACCCAGGGATCGAACCTGTGTCTCTTGAGTCAACCTGGGTGGGGCCAGGGCCGCCTCCCTACCCGATCCTTCCACCACACACACACAGACTACATGACACTGAGACCAGCCTTGTGCAGGCAGAGCCACCGGGGAAGGCTTTGGCTCCAGTGGCTTCAGATGGGTGTGGCTACCTGGTATCTCTGCCCTCGAGGCAACTATGCAGAGAGAAGATGACAAAGGAAGATGGGTGGAAGGACTCTGGGTCTGATGGACAATGTTCTGCAGGGAGTGGACAGGCCAGACTGGCAGGGCCAGGCCACCTGCACCGCCTGGGTCAGGCCCCACTGCTGGACAGAGCAGAGCGTTGCCCTGGAGACGGTCCCTGGGCCAGGCAGGCAGCAGCGGGTGGAGCTGCCTGCCGGCTCCTAAGTGGCAGAACCCTGGTGGCAGCACAGTTCACAGCCTCTTCCATGGAGACGGCACGGCTGATCAGCCACAGGGTCCCAGTGGCTGGCCACTGCGCTCTCCCCAAGGACTGGCCCCAGAGGAGGGTGTGTGCACGGGAGTTGAGGCTCCAGAGTCCGGCCGCGGAAAGAAGCGTGTCCTGGGCCAGGATGGGCCCTGATGGACTGAGGGGCTATTTCCAGACCTGCCACCACTAGCCTCAGCTCCTCAGCCTGTTCCCAGCCCAGCAACACCTCCTTCTCCCACCTGGCTCTCCCTCTTCTCGGCCCTCCCTTGCTCTCTACCCTCATTCCTAGGTCTGCCCTCCTGGACGTGCACGGAGACCCTCTGGGCCTGGGCTGGACAGCTTCTAGACAGGACTGTGTCCGCACTGCAGGCAGACCCCTGGACCCCTCCCCCAGCTTACTTCCTGCCAGCCCTCTGCCTGTCCCTCTCAGACCACCTCCCCTTCAGGGTTGGCTGGGTCTGTCTGCCTCTCTAACCTCCCCATCCCCTGATCTCAGTTTGTCTCTCAAGCCTCTCTGCATCCTCTTGAGTCTTTCTCTGTCCTCAGCATCTAATCAATTATTCATCTGGCCTGTGTCTCTGCTCCGTGCCCTCTGTCCACCTGTCCATCCCCCTGGCCTGGCCTTTTTCCCATTGGCCTGACTACACCCCCCCCACCCCCCGCTGCCTCTCTGTTCTTTTGCCCACTGCATCTCTACCTGTTTGCTTTTCTCCCTGTCTATCCCCTAGACTAGGTATCCAGTGTCTGACTCTTGTCTTCCTCCTCTTGATTTTTCCCTGGGCCTGAAACCACCTCCCTGACCAAGAGTCCCTGCCCAGGCACACCTCCCTCCTTCTCCCTGCCCGCTTCTCCAGGTCTGCCCCAGATGACGACCAACAACCAGAGACTGGGAGAGACCTGTCCAGAGCGTGCTCCTCTGAGCAATGGCTTCTCTCTCAGCCCCTTGAGTTCCATCTGTCCACAGCTCTGGTTGCCTTGAAAAGCTCTCCCTGGCTGGCTGGCTGGTATCCGCCCTCACCCCTTCCCACCCCCTCATCCTCCCTGCAGTCATGGAGCCCATGGGGTTAACAGGCAATTAGCAAGGCCAGGGCTCAGAGTGGTGGGGGAGAGGGCTCCGGCCTCCAGGAGATAAGAAGCAGCCAGGAGCAGCTGAGGCTGGGCTAATCCCAGCACTAATCTGCGGCCTGGGCTTTATCTCCAGTGCCTTCTGGGCACCCTGCCTCTGCCAAGGTCTTGGCACCTTCCCCCACCCCTCTTTTCCACGGCAGCTTTATCCCTCCAAATTCCATCAGCCCTCCCCTGATGTGGTCCAGCCCCATGCCTCTCATTTCAGCCCCTGGAACGAACTCCCCTTAATCCTACAGTGCCCAGGGGCCCAGGGTAGCCAGTGGAAGGGGTTATATTTTCATCTGCCATGAACCGTGACTAGCATCCCAGGTCAGATGGCTCTTCGACCCCAGCTTCACTCAGGGGTAGCCCAAGCATCCAGGTTCAAAGCCTTCTCCTTCTCTGTCCTCGCCAGGGAAGACAGTGCCAACTCAAAATGCCTGGGTGTCTGCATTAGTCAGAACTGGGAGGTCACCGAGTCCAAAGCCTCATTGTACAAAGGCCAAATCTGAAGCCTAGAGATGGCAAGGGACATACCCAAGGGCATATAGAAAAAAGAGGGCACATTCAGAACTGGTACCCAGCCCCCAGCCCCCGCTGGGCCCCAGCATTGTCCACTAACCTCCATTATGCACCCTGGAGGTCAGTAGACCCTGGTCCCAGCCCTTGCTCCACCAGTGACAGCTGTGTAACTTGATTAGTAAAGTGACTTCTGACTTCTTTGGTCCTCAGTTTCCTCATCTGTCAAGTGGGGATAGAAATTCCTGCTCGCCTTAACTCAGGTTGGTTATAAGTCTCAAAAGAGATGAAGTAGGTGACAGGCATTTGCAAGGTAAAATCACATACATGAGGCCTCAATATTAGTTATAAGGGTGTTGTGGAGACCAATAAGATCCAAACTGGGGTAGAGATTGGCCAGCGGATGTGGTGCTGGGAAAGGATCCACATATGATTCCTAAGGTAGAAAAATGGGTGCACATTTTGAAGTCTAACAGAACAGGATTCAAATCCTGGCTCTGCCACCAGCCTTGGACAAACAACCTTGGGTGGTGATTTAACCTCTCTGAGGCTCAGATTTCTCTTCTGTAAAAGGGGTAATGGTAATTCCTCCTCCTGAGGTTCACAGTGAGGATCAGAGGTAAGTCCAGAGAGATGCATGCAAGGTGCTCAAGAAAGTGGGGGAGCCCAACTGGGGCAGCCACTTGACCTTGGATCCCTCCGGGGCCCATTCTCACTGGGCACAATGCCCCTTGGTAAAGGCTCTCTCAGCAGTTGTGGGCGAGGATGAAATGCTGTCAAAGCAAAACCCCCAGGCTCTGAGATCTAGCTGTCCTACCAGAGGAGGGTGCAGGCCAGCAGCCCTGAACTGTCTGTGAGATGCGGGTTCAGTCATTTAACCTCTCTGACCCTCCATTTATTTTCTGTAAAATGGGAATAATAATAGGCATCGTCGGAGGTGTAATGAAAAAGAGAAAATGTATTGAATACATAAATAATAGCGACAGTTAACATTTATTCAGTGCTTACTCTGTGCCAAGCACAGTCCTAAGCCTTTTATATAAATTAACTCCTTGTGTGCATGCATGCTAAGGCATTTCAGTCGTGTCCGACTCTGTGCAACCCTATGGACTATAGCAGTCTGTGGGGTCGCAAAGAGTCAGACACGACTGAGCGACTGAACTGATGGACTATAGGACTGCTGGGCTCCTCTGTCCATGGGATTCTCCAGGCAAGAATACTGGCATCGGTTGCCATGCCCTCCTCCAGGGGATCTTTCCGCCCAGGGACCTTAATTCTCACAAAAACCCTCTACTGGAGATGTCTTAACATCTCCATTTTACAGACAAAACAATGGAATACCGGAGAGGGTAAGGAGCAAGCCAGAGGCAGGTGGGGTAGCAGAGGAGGGGACTGGGTCAGGGGCATGGGACTCTGCTCAAGGCCACTGTGTACTGATACACACCTTGCACAGCCCCAAAAACTAGGAGGAGCTCATGAAGTGGTGGGCGTTCACATCAGGCTTACTGTCCTACTCTGTCCCTTGAGCCTATACAGTATGCCTGGCACTGTGTGTGCTGTTGGGGATAATTCAGAGAACAAAATCGCTGGCTTCTGCCCCTGAGGAGTTGGCTGTTTGGCCCCAGAGGCATTTATTCATTCCAAAAGTGTTGGTTGAGCACCAATGCTGGAAGCCAGGTGTACAACAGTGGAGAACAAAGCACACAAAACCAAGTCCCCGGGACAAGCAAATGTTAGTAGCTGGGATGTGGGCTGTGATGGGGGGCAGATCCAAGTTCTGTGACTGTGGAACAGGAATTGAACTTGGGTTGGAGAGTCAAGCTTCCCAGAGCAAGAGCACTCACCCACCCAGGAAGGGCATCTGATCACAGAACAGTCAGACCCAGGGAGCATACCCCCCCACCCCGCCCCCTTAAGGGATTCCTAAGGGGCACTAGTAGTAAAGAACTCACCTGCCAATGCAGGAGACATAAGAGATCCCTGGGTAGGGAAGATCCCCTGGGGGAGGACATGGCAACCCACTCCAGTATTCTTGCTTGGAGAATCCCAAGGACAGAGGAGCCTGGTCGCAAAGAGTGGGAGGGGACTGAAGCGACTTAGCACGCACGACCCCCCACCCCATGAACCTGCCCCTCTCCCCTACCGCAGGGACCGTGACGGAGCACACCCCAGCCCCCAGCCGCCCTACAGGTACTTTTCAAGGAGACTTCTTCTCCAAGGTAGAGGTGCTTGTGAGTCTAGCAAGAAATGGGCACGATGTTTGTTCAAGTGTAAATGCATGAGCAGGGGTGGAGAAGTACGAGACAGTCAAGGCCTTGCGACTCCAGGCTGAGGCCGAGCTGGAGCCGGTAGCAGGAGCACGTGAGGCCGTGGGAGAACAGGGCAATTTCAGGGAGCGCCGTGTCTCCACTGCGAAGGAGAGAGGGCGGCCCCCGGGACCCAGGTAAACAGCCAGACCTGTTCCCAGTAGCGACCGCATAGGCCTTAAACCCTAAAAAGTCAGTCTTGCATAAGTAAAAGTCGCTCAGTCCCATCAACTGTGGCCTGCCAGGCTCCTCCGTCCCTGGAATTCTCCAGGCAAGAATACTGGAGTGGGTAACCGTTCGCTTCTCCAGGAGATCGAACCCCCAGATCTCTTGCATTGCAGGAGGATTTTTTTTTTAGAGTCTGAGCTACTAGGGAAGCCCCAGTCTTGCAGGCAGGAATATTTTTAATTTGTAACGAAGTCCTTCCCTGATGTTCCAGGCTTCGATGCAAAGTTAGTAGTTAAAAGAGTTTGCTTGCACAGTGAATCGCACCCGTAGCCCGGCGGGAGTTCAGGAGCCGGGAACGAGAAGGTGGCAGCGGCGGTGAGACGATGGGTGTGCCATCGCCCCCAAACCCGCGGGTGCACCGAAGCATCCAGGCCGGGCCCACGCGCACCCAGAGGGCCGCACCCACCGCCTGGCGCTCCTCGCCGCCTCCCTCGTCCCTCCCGCGGGGTAGGCATCCATCACGGAACCCGGGCGCCCTCCCTCCCGTCTCCTCCGGGCTCCTCCGCTCTCCTTCCTGGGTTTGCCTCATTTGCATTCCCCCGGCTCCCGGCTCCTCGGCAAAGTGACCTCCGCACACAGCCGCGCCAAAGGCTTCCACCGCGGAGGGAGACCCCGCCTCCCGCCGCGCTCCTCGGCCGGGGACGGGCGGGGGCCCCAGCGGAGGGCTGCAGAGGGGAAGGAGGGGTGCCCAGGGCCACGGAAAGACTCCGATGGGATTTGAACCCGCGGCCTCAGATCCTCAGCGGGGCGAGAGTGGGACGTGGAGGTAGCACAGGCCGGCGAAGCTGTGCCCCCGAAATGGAACCCCTACTGGGAACCCGGGCTCCCCGACACCCCCGTTTGCTTGCGCTGCACCCCCACTGGAGAGGAGCCAGCCTTCCACGGGGCCATCGCCCGAAGGGCCCCTGCCCTTCGGGGGCCTCCCCAGCCCCCCAGCCCCGCTCCCCTGGCCGCCGAGCCGCCTCCCCTCCCCCCGTTTGGTATTTACACCTTTCACACATTTGTAAGCTATTATCCTGTCCACGCTTAGTCACCGCTGAGCCAAGCGCCACGGATTTAGCTCCTTTAATCTTTCCTCCTAAATCAATCCTCCATTTCCCCTTAATCATCCCGTGGCTCCTCTCTGAACTCTCTCGCTGCTGCCTCGGCGGCTGCAGCCTCTGCCTGTCTTTCTGGAACTGTTCCCCCTCTGACTCAAAATGGGTGTCCCAAGGGCATAGTGAACATTTGGGGGGTGGGTTGGATTTTCAGTGCTGCCAGCCCAGACCTGGGGTCTGGGATCCGGGGAAGAACTGCAGGCACCCCTCCCTTTTCTGGAAAACTGCACTCTGAAGCCTGTGATCTCCACCCCTGGGGGGGGCTCTGTCCTCCCACGCCCATTCATGTGGGATGGCTCCAAGACCCTAAGCCTCCTGAGGGATTTACGCCCCCCCCCAAAAAAAACCCTCTCATGCCTCCTGTCCACGGTTCTGACTGTCCCCACCCTCTCTGCCCACTGCTCCAAGGAGGTGGCATTACTGGGAGAGCCTGGAAGGGCAGGGAAACACTGATAACTCAGCCTGAAGCTGCCCTCTCACCCCCCTCCTCCAGGGAGGCTATCCATCTCTCGAGACCACCCTGAGTCTTCACCCCGCCTTCACTCCCCCTCCTCCTCCTGTGGAACTCTCGACTCGGGGGCCCCAAACTGAGTAGCCCTGAAGCTCTGCACTCCGAGTGCTCCCTGAGGTCTTCCTGCCTCCGTGCCCCACGACCCCCAACCCCCCGCCCCAAATCCCTGATCTCTTCTGCCCCTAGCCTGCGCTTGGCGGCGGAGTCGGCCCTGCCACCAGCCAGGAGAGGGAACATAATGGCAGGGGTGGGGGTCCCGGAAGGAGCACAGGTAGGGGAGACAGAGGGAAGACACAAATGCGGGGGCCATTTCTTCAAATGCTAATCAGCATCTTCCGGCAGTGCCACAAGAAGCTGAGCTAATAATGAGCCCAGCTCGGGGCTGATTCCTGATTAATAAAGAGGCCACCGGGCTGCTGAGTGGGGCCGGGTGGGGCACGGCCCTCCCGGCCCTCCCCTTTGCCCTTGCAGACCAACCCTGGGTAACAGTAACAGTGCCTGCCCGCGGTGCCTGGGCCACGCCACTCAAATCCCCCAGCAACGCCACTAGCCAATGGGAGGTACCCAGGCTGAGAGCGCCCCCTTCAGGTGGGCCAGAGGGGCAGCAGCCAGTGATGGGGCCCGCCGTGGGGAGGGCAGGCTCACTGAGTTCTGCAGTCCAAGTTGTAGGTAGCCCCTGGAATTATTTTTTTAATCAAGAAATTTTTAATTAAAGTAGTCAAGGCTCTCGGCTTCTCTGGACAAACTGGAAGACCCCCCCACCCCCACTCCCAAAACCAGGCATCCTGACCCGAGGGCAATAGTTAGGTGAGGCTGAGAAGCTGCTGCTCCCTTCAGAGGTAAGTGACCTTCCCTTCTCACCCGCCCCCCTTCCCTACTGGGTGAAAGGCAGGACCAACCCTGAACTAGATGTTGAGTTAAATGTTCTCCCGGTTCTTGCCTCAGGAGAAGGTGGGGCTGGAGGGCACAGAGGGCTGGACTGGCAGTGAGGGTCAGAGGCAAGTTCATATAGTAGATGAGTGGCCTGGACCAAGCTCAACCGGAACCCTCTCCCCTCCTGAGTCAAGGGGGCGAGGAGGGGCGGCCTTCAGGCAAAGTTATGGAGCTGGGATGTCTGCGGAGGAGCCCCTGCCACAATCAAGGAGCGGGTGCAGAGACTGTCAGTACTGGCCTGACCATACCAGGGAAGGGGGTACGGACTTGACCATACGGAGGAAGGGGCGGGTTCAGGTGGAAGCTTGGACTAAAGGCAGGAGATGGTGGAGGAGCCTCCAACCGGGGGCTGGGGCAGCCAGAGAGTGATCGAGGGCGACTTGCTGCTCCCTCTGCCTCAGAGCCATCCTGATGGCAGCTGGGGTGGGGCTGGGGGAGGAGGGAAGAGGGCAGGGAGGGGGACTGCCCAGCTGGAAGAGGCCTTGTCTAATTGTGCCTGATTAGTAGAGAGGAAGAGAACAGGGCGAGTGATTAATAGTCATGGCAGTCACCAGCTCGTGGGGAAGGGGGGTTGGGAGGGGGAGGGAAGTCTGAGAGGGGATAGAGACAGGGAAGCTCACACAGGTCCTTAGTCATCTGCCCCTCCGGGGGGCTGCCCAGACCCCAAAGGGCAAACTGAGATGAGCTGGCCTCCCTCTACCTCCTCACGGATTCTCCACCTTCCCCGTGCCTCAGTTTTCCAGACAACAGAATGGAAAAGACCAAGGTCACATCCTACACCTGGGAAGTAAGGTGTACCTGCTCACATGGTGAGCAGACATCTTGATGTCCCCAGGCACAGGCCCCACCCTTGGCTCAACCTGGGACCTTAGTAGACAGCCAGACTTCCGATCACAGCCCACCGCCACCACTTCATATCCTTTGACGCCAGTTGGAAAGCCTACCCTCCCCAACCTGGCAGCTTGAACCCCATCCCCTTGACCACCTGGAGACCCATGGTCTGATACCGCGTCACTGGCTACACTCAGCTGTTTGAATGGAATGTTGGTCCTCCATCATGCTAATCACACCTCAGATGCTCCCTGGCCAATGTGGCTAGTGACAACCACCGTGGACAGCACAGATTCAGGACGTTTCCATCATCACAGAGTGTTCTGTGGGTCAGCATAGATCGTGAGTGTGTGCACTCCTTTGCATGCACACACGTGCCTGAATCTTGGGAAGGGGTGGGGAGCAGAGGGATGCTATGACAGAGTGGGGGTGCAGGCTCGAGGGTCAGGAGAGGAGCAAGGCTCGGTGATGGAGAACAGCGAAGATGCCAGCACACGGGTTGGCAAACAGCAGGTGGTGCTGGGAGCAGTCAGGTTAAGGAGGGCCAGGAGCTGGGGTGGTGTGCCTCACTACATGTGTGTGTGCCAGGCAGTGGGCTAAGCCCTTTATAACCATCTCTTTTGATTATCACAACTACCCAATTTTTTTTTAGGTTCTACTATTGTATTTAACGAATACAGAAGCGGATGCTCACAGCAGCTTTCTGACTTCTCCAAGGCCACGCAGCCAAGGTTCGAATCCAGGCGGTCTGGCCCCAGAACCCACACACTTGATTGCTTCACCATACAATCCCCAGATGAGAGGAGATGCTGAGTTTTAGAGCTGCATTTTACAGCTGAAGAAACGAAGCCCAGGGAGAAAGAGTGATTTCTGCCTTCTAGTAAGTGGGCAGGCTCAGCGCACACCGCATCCTGGGAAAGTATGGATGGGGCTTGGCACACTGGGGTGGGGGAGCCGATGGTGGTAGCGATCGAGGAGGTAGAGTATATAGGTGGTGATGGAAGGAGGAGGTGGAGGTGGGAGTGGGTTGGTATGAGACTGGGAGAGGCGGAGCGGGGGGAGGCGGGAAAGAGAAGAGATGGGGTGAGCTAGGTGGAGGGGCGTAGGGGTGGAGAGGTGGGAACATCCCCCACCACCCAGGAGCCCTCTCCCATCTCTCACCCCTCTCCCCTCCTCCCCAGACCTAGCCCAGCCTGCCTCATCCCTTTTAAGCCTTCCCAGCCCTCTTCAGCAGAGTGCCTCTCCGAACCTTGGCTCTCACTATCCGCGTACCTCGTTTGGCAATTAATCCTGGCGCCTCCTGACACTGCTTGCATGGCTGGTTAACTCTTGCATGGTTGGTTAAGCTCTGAAGTCTCCTCGTCCCCGCCCCACCACGAGACTGGAGGCTGCTTGAGGACAGGGACTGGGGACCAGGGCTCCCCCGTTCTTTGTTCTTTGCCCCCACAGCACCTGGCAGAGAGCCTGGCACATAGTAGGTGCTCAGAACTCCGTGTTGATTGGGAGTCGGTGAGGGGACATTAGGCAGCAGGGGGTGAGAGCGATGGCAGTGGTAACAGAAGCAAGAGCTGCAGCTGAGGGGACTGGGGGAGGGTGCATTACCCAGAGTAAAAATAGGCTGGAAAATGTGACATTTATTAACTTGGATTCGGAGGAAAGGTCACAGCAGAGTGGGGAGTGGGAAGGAGAAAACGGGGAAAGCAGCAGAAAACACACACCAGCCCCTTACCCACACCCCATCTATCGCTGTCATTGACCTTCTCAGCAGCCGTGGGCTGGAGGTTCCCATCACTGATCCCTGTACCCGTCTCCCCTCCATGGATCCCAAATCCCCATTGTGGGCTCCATATTCTCACCATAGAGTCTACTGTGACCTCACGTCCCCATCAGAGAGCCTGATGTCTTTGTCTCTCCAGACCCCTTCTCCAGTCTTGCCCACACAGCACACCCCCAGTTTCCCATTGCCATGGATCCTCCCGTCCCAACCATAATGCCAGACCATGGTAAACTGGCAATAAGGACTCAGCCCTAGAATGCCAGGTCCAGGGAAGAGTTCCACTTGGCAGACGGGGGTTGGGGTTTGGGAGAAGGTTACGGGACCCAGGCTGGGTGGGGGGACACGTGTGTCCAAGGGACATTCCTCTCCCCCAGTGCTGGCTCTGCTCCTCTGCCCCGCACTGCCCTGCTGCATCCAGAGCAGAGAACCACAGTCTTCAGTCCTTTTCTCTCCATCGCAAAGGGCCTGTGGGAGATCCACCCTCACCCATGCCCGGCCATCCGCACATTCAAAGGGACTCACCAGCTTTGATCCCGGGACTCCGTGTTCCCATATCCTCCAGGCAGGAACCTCTGGCCTCTCTCACCTTGCTTCCTCGACCCCCATCTCTCCCTCCCCACTGAGGTTTCATCACTCTTCCCCTTTTCCTTCCACCCCCGCACTGGGGCCTGGGACACAAACTCCCACTCAGGGACACAAAGCCCCCATTGATTTCTGCCCCAACAACACCTGCTGACACTGGGCTCTGTCTCCCCACCAACCCGGAGGGGTGGGGATGTCGCAGGAGGAGCCCCTCGGACCCGAGAGGCCACATTCACACACTCCTTTGGGACAATCGCTTTGAGAGCAGTGATTTTTCCTGGAAGAAGGGGTGTGTGGTTGGACCACACTAGCGCCCACCCCACCATTCCTCTCTCAGCACAATCCTCCTTCTCGTCCTTTCCTCCATTTCTACCCAACTGCCCCCACCCCACGGCAGGAGGACCCCGAGGCTGCAGGCTTGGTGGGGGCAGGAACATGACTGGAGCATATTTCCTGGTGCAACTGAGGCAGTGGGTGAAGGAGACCCTGGGTGGGGGCCCCCCAGTCACGACAAGGAAGAGTCCCCCATTTGGGGCTGGCTTTAAAGCCTGGGCTGGATGGGCACCATGTTGATGCCATGTATTTGCATATGTGCTGGGCACGGTCACAAGAATGAAAACACACACCCCACACTCCACACATACATAATGCCGGAGTAAACTGGACTGCGGACAGCATCTCAAGCCCCAGGAATAACAGACAGCCTGTGACTGTGGGTGAATGGAACACCAACAGACAGACAGCGTACAAGACACCCCCCACACACACACACACCTCACACACCTGGATTATGGGAGGTGTGCATGGGAGGGCAGCTCCACGCCTCCACGTGAGAGTCTGTGTATGTCTGCGTGCATTCACACATATGTGAGACAGGCAGCAGGGGCTGAGGTAGCTGGGGTCACAAGATGGGTCGGCATCCAGGGGGTGACCCTGTCCTGGGCAGCTGAGTAGGGGCTGGGCTGTGGACACGTGGATGCTTAGCTCTCTGGATGCGTGCGTGGGTGTGCAGGTGTGCAGAGGAGTGTAGCCGAGTGTGTGAGAGAGAGTGTGCAGGAACTACGTCCCCATGCAGTAGGTGTGTGTGTGGACGTGTGTGTGTGTGTGCTGTACGCACGTGTGTGCTGGGGGCAGCAGAGAGGGTGAGCCACGCTCGCAAGAGTGAATGAGTGATTCTCAGTGTAAGAGCCAGAGCCAGGCAAGGGAGCAGTAAGACCCAGGAAGCAGAGGGAGGGCCTGGGCAGCGGGAGAAGCTGGAGGGGAGCATGAAAGAGGGATGTGTGAGGGCGTTCGTGAAAGGGGTGTGTGTGAGAGGCAGACAGACAGCGGGAGACACTGGCACCCAGTGTCCGCGAAGATCGGCCCTCTCCAGTCTGCCGGCCGGGCCAGCTCCCCCAGACGCAGCCCCGAGTCCCTCCCTTGCTGGAGCCCCCAGACACGCTCTCCCCATTGCCCTTGTCTGGTGGGGTGGGGGAGAAAAATCCAGCGGCCACAGAAGAAAAGGGGAGTAAGAGAAAAGCAGGGGTCAGTTGGTCTGGCCATGGCCTGGTGCATCCCTTCCCAGCAAGGCAACTGGCTTCTGGGCTCCCCCAGGCCCATCCCAGGACCCCCGGCCCCCCAGACCTGGGCGCTGCAGCAGGAGGAGAGCCCGTGGAGGAGCAGCAGCCGCCCGGTAAGCCCCGAGGAGCGTCCACTGCTCCCTGCCGGGGAGCCCCGAGGGAAACACCGGGCTGGGGGGTGACATGAGGCCAGCCTCTGGCGGCAGAAGGAGGGGAAGCCCTGTCGAGGATGCCCTGCGCGCCACCGCCACCCCCACCGCCAGCCTCCGGCCACCCCAGGCTGGCCGGGCCGCCTGGCAGGACTCACCACGGAGAAGTTGCTGGCAGAGCAGTGGTGCCCGCTGAAGTTGCAGCTCTTGAGCATGTCGGCGAGCTGGTGGCCGGTGCGGTTAAGGATGTCTACCATGTCGGGCTCCGGGTAGCGCAGGCCGGCGGCACGGTGCCCGTCCCGGTCTTTGGGGGGCAGCCCGGTCAGGTTGGCCAGGTGGAAGATGTCGGCGTCGCTGAGGGCCGAGTGCCGGAAGCGGTTGATGTTGCAGAGGGTGACGGCGGGGAAGCCGGCCGCCGGGGCTGGGGCAGCGGGGTCCATCACCACCAGGTGAGGCCGGGTCAGGTAGCCCCGGGCCAGGCCGGCCGCCTGGTACAGGAAGGCAGCCAGAGAGGTGAGGAGGGCCAGTGCCCAGAAGGTTCTCCGCAGTCCATGGGGGCCTGGGCCACAGGCCCGGCCCAGCCCATGCAGAGTGCTGGTGCTGGCGAAGGTGGCCAGGTCCCGGGGCGCTGCTGCCCCCTGAGCGGCCCCCAGGAGGCTCTGCTCATCCCCTGCCTCCTTCTCCTTGGGTTTCGCATCCTCCTCTGCAAATTTGATTTTGCACACAATCTCGATCGGCATCTGTCCCCAGCTGCTGGGACCAGCCGGAGCCTTCCTGCCCCTGTCCCTCCCTGGCCAGCAGCCCCCGGTGCCCTCCGGAGTGGCGACGGTGGCAGCAGCGGCTCTTCTAAACTCAGGGCAAACAAGGAAGAGGATGGGGACAGGGTGGGGGCCCGAGGTGGGGGAGTCACTCCCACTCCCAGCAGCTCCGCAGCCCTGATGATGCCTCTGCCTCTGCTGCCTCTGCTGCCGCTTGTCTCTCTCCTCGATCGTCTCCTTGTGGCTTCCCTTATCAGCACCAGCACAGCTGTCAGCCCCTGCGTGTGTCCCTGCGAGCGAGCGAGTGAGCGAGGGAGCGAGCACTGCTCCGCCACGCCGTGCAGCCCCAGCCGCTCCGCTCAGCATGTGCTCCGGAGCCCACCCCATGCTTAATAATTCAGGACATGTCAACAGCGTTTCACCGGCGGCACGGGAGGCAGGAGCCAGGCCAGGGGAGGGGGGCAGCCCCCAGCCCAGGACAGGGATCTCCGGTCCCTGCCTGGGACCTCATCGGGAGGCCCCCAAACTCTTGCTACACCCTCGTCACACGTGGGGTCCCCACCTGGCCCCCACTCCCAGGCCACGAGGGAAGAGGATAGCACCCAGAGTCCTTAGCTTATTCTGCCACTTTTCTGGACCACACCCCTAGAAGGGTCAGCCAACTGCATCCCTCACCTCCTGGCCTCCCTGACTCCTAACACCAGCACCCAACCACCACCTGACCTCGCTACCCGACTCAGAGCACCTTCCAGGGAACTCCTTGGGAAGGCCACTTGTTTGAATGAGGGAGGGGAGGGGAGGGGAGAGAACGGGCAGGCAAGACAGACAAGGGGTCAGTGATGGCTCCACCAAGATACTTGACTTCCTTAGAGCTTTGCTTTGGACTTAACATCCATCCACCACGCCCCTGCCCGCTCTCCGATTTCAGCCGCCCTCTCCCCCACTTCATCTCCAACTCAGTCTCTTGTGTGTCTGGGATAGAGGGCACCCTGGCCGGAATAAGCATCCGTGGCCACTTTGCCTCCCCAAAGGAACATGTTGGGTGGCCAGACCAGTGAGCAGAGGAGGTATGATGTGGGGCAGAGGGTATGGCGTGGAGGTCAGCAAGAGCCCAAAGGGGGGTTTTGGAGGGAGCCCAGATGTGCTGGGTTTGAATTGGAGGGAATGCAATCCTAAAGAAGCAGGCGCAGGGGGTGCCAGGCAGAGGGGCAGGGGAGCGCTGGGGTGGCCATGCCTTGCGGAGGAGAGGCAGGATGGGGCCCATGGTGGCTGGCCCAGAAGGGATGATGCCGGGGTACCCCCAGGGTGGGGTAGTCACAGTGAGCTGCCTGTGCCCTGGGATGGGGGGCTTGTGTGAGAGTGAGAGCCCTCATCGAGAGGAAGCACTTGTCCCCTAGAGGAAAGGAGGAGGCTGATTAATCGGGGCGCTAATGAGCAGCAGGGAGAGGAAGCTCAGAGGGGCGGGGAAGGTGGCTCCATCGATCCGAGCCGCGGAACCAGCAGCTGAAAAAAAAAAGTGAGAAGGGAATCGATCTGAGGGAAACGGCAGCAGCCAGGGATTAGAGCCTGAGGTCCACCCGCTGCCCAGCGGCCACCCCTCCCCTGCGGCAGGCCTGCCCTGCCCCGGAAAGGGGCCCAGGGGTGGCTCCCCAGGGGGTCAGGGAATGGCTCTGCACACCCTTGGCTGCAAGCCCAGGTCAGGCGGTGTCCATTGCAGGTCACCCAAGCATGGCACACACACACACACACACACAGCCCCCCCCAACCCCAGCCCTGTGTGGCACCCTGCAGGGGTTGGCCCCAGCCTCTCATCAAAGTAGCTTCCTCAGGGGCCCCTTGGCTGGGCCAGCTCCTTGACTCTGAGAAGCCCAGACTCCTGGAGCCAGGGGCTTCATCTGGCCAAGTCCCAGAGGGGACAGGGGTTGGTACTGAGAGCAGCTGCTGAGTTAGCACTCAGAGTTGCCAAGTGACCACCGGCAGCCCCCAGCGCTAACCCCTGCCTCGCTCACCCCTCCCTGTAGACCACCAGACCCTCCCAGCCTTCCTCCCTCACCTCCTTGTCCTCCCCAGCCTCTCTTTTCCCCCTTTCTCCTGGTATTGATTTTTCTTTACTGGCTTTTTTTTTTTAAGGTGATTTAATTGCTTTTTTAAAGTTACTTCAGTCTGGGGCTCTGCCAAGAAAATGGGGAATTACCCCCAAGCTCTCCCCCAGGGTTGCCGCCCAGGACTCCGTGCGTGTTACTAAATCGTCCTGTGAGCACAGGTCATGCTCCCCAACATAACTGGTCTCCATCGTGAGCCCAAAGCACACCCCTTTCCTCCTGAGGGTGCGTCAGGAAGCCTTCAGACTCTAGCAGGAGTGAAGTTGGGTGGTAACCCGGTGTGGGGGGAGGTACGGGGGGAGGCAGGGGGCGGAGGGTGGTGAGGGGAGTTCCAGGCCACTGCGAAGTGGAGCAGCAGTGAGCCGCAAGCGCCCCCTCCCCACTGCCCCACAGCCAGCTGTCTCCAATTGTTCCCAAGTCCCCACCAGTCAGTCTCCCAGATCCCAGGAATATGGCTGTGCTCAGTGGGAGCCCCTCCATGTCCTTCCAGCCCATCCCTCCAGCCTCCCCTGTCACCCCCACCCCCATCCCCTTTACACCCGCTTCCCCTCTGGCCTCCGTCCCTTCTCCCCTCCCTCTCCCCGCTTCCCTGCCTGCCTCCCTCTCTGCCCGGCTGCAGTTGGGTGATAATCTCCCTCATTTAGCCTCCCGGCTGCTTCCCCGGCTCATTGCCCAGCTGGTCCCTGGGGCCCAGCCCAGCTTCTTTCCCACCCCCACCCCCAGCCCTGCTCCCAAGCTCCCCCTTCCCTTTCCCCTCTGCTTCTCTGACCCACTCCCAGGGGACCAGCTGCCCCCTGCAGTGAGCATCAGGGCCAAGTGTGGCTAGCTGGGACCCAGGCCGGGTGTGAGCAAGGGAGGAGGGGCTGCCTGGGACTCTGGGGGTGGGAACGTGGGTGCAGGTTGGGGGAGAGGAGTTGGGGGGAGGGGGGAGGGCAGGGTCAGGATGTGAAGCCTTAGCCAGGCATCCTCTGCCCGCCCTCCCACTGGTCCCATTGCCCAGACTTGTTCCCCAGTCCAGTTCTCCACCCACCCCCACCCAGCTGAAGCAGGCTTCCCCACAGAGAGAGCCCAGTGGATGGACTGAGGCAGTGATCAGATTAGCATCTGTACGGCCTGACCAAGCAGGGCGTGGGAATGTGGGGGGCGGATAGGTGAGGGAGGGCCAGAGGGTTCTGACTCAGAGCCCCTGGTAGGTGGCATGGAGGTTTTATCTGGGCAAAGTGCTCCAGAAGGTAGACCTGGAGGCCTCTCAGGATCCAGCTTGGGGGTTCCTAGCTATCTAGCCCTGCGCCCCCAGGCCTTGGGTTGCCTCTTCTCCCCACCGGGACCCCCCAAGTTAAGCTGCATTTGCCCCTTGCCGTCCCCTTCGTGGGTCTCACGCTCCCAGCCTGGGTGACCCCACTCGTAAATGACATGACCCCCAAACTCCTATACAGAATGGTCCTAGAGCCAGGCCCCAGCTACCCTCAGCTGCCAGAGTACACCCCCCTGCCACCCTGCCCAGCCCAGCTGATACCTGTCCCAGGCCTGGCTCTGCTGGGGACCCAGGGCACCGGCCAGTGTGGGACAGACGTGGGTGGGAAAGGGACACGGATCGGGGGGCGGAGGCCGGGCCTGGGCCAGTCCTGGCTGGTGAGCGAGCAGCGGTGACAAACGGGTTGTGCGGGGGCCGAGGGGCGGGGGGCGGACGGCGGCTGATTTATCTGGGTTATTTATGCCGCGGACGAGGCAGGAGAAGCGGTTAATGAGAGTCCCAGCGAAGGGGGTGGGGAGGTCCGGACGTGATCTGAGGCAACTGAAGAGGGTTAGCGCCCCGCCGCCGGGCCCTGCCCCCACCGGCCTCCAGCACCGGGTACCCCCGGCTCTGTCCGAGGGCCGGGCCAGTACTCTGGACCCCTTTCCTGTGGCTGGCACCGACAGCCCCGCATCCGGTTTGGGGTCCTGCCCAGGCCGAGGCAGCGGGGGCAGTGGGTGACGGGGGTGGGTTGATGGGGACCACGTCTGAGATCGAGGGGGCTGTTGGAGGAACAAGGGGCGGGGGACAGCGAAGGGAGGGAAGAAAAATGCAAAATCTCGGCTGGTCAGAAGCTGACCAAGTCTGTGGAGCCTGTCAGGGGAGGGCCGGGGTGGGGAGAGGCCAATGTGGGGCCGGGTAGGCAGCTGGCGACCTCGGAGCTGAGGCTGGAGAGCGGGCCAAGGGCACTGGCGTTCGTATCTGGGGGCAGCCAGGAGTCATCGTAGGGGCCCGAGAGGCAGAGGCAGGCCGGGGGTGGGGGGTGGTCAGAGAGAAGAGAGGACGCGGAAGGAGGGGGAAGAAGATCCAGGGAAGGAGGGGGGAGAGGGCTTTGCAGCAGTGAAAGCTGCTGGGAGCAGATAAGGCGGTACGGCAGCGGGAGGGATTAAAGCTCCGAGGGGCCCGAGCCGGGGCGGGGGCGGGGTGGGGGGAGGCGGGGAGGAGAGGGCTGAGGGCCGGACCCCGGGGCCGAGAAGATGAGTGCGGGGAAACGAGGGCTGCGAGGGGGCAGGATTTAGCCAGAGGCCAGACGTGGTCGTCGCCCGGTTGAGGAGTGCGGAGGGGACGGAGTCCTCCTGCTCATCTCTGCGAGGTGGGGGACTTTTCCGTCACTGATGGAGCCCCCGTACGCTGCGCCCGTCGGGGTAGCAGAGCTGAGCGGAGAGGGGCATTCCTTGGGAGTGGGAGGCTACTGGAGACTGCCGGGGAGGCGGGTGGCAGGGACCGGCCCTGGGAGCCTGCGAGCTGATTAGAACTTGGACAGGACACGCAGCGCCTCCTTGAGGCGGCCGGTGGAAACCGTGTCACAGGGACCTTGACCACAATCAAGTGTGCCCCGCCAGCCCACTGGGGGATGGAGACCCCCACTCACGTCCAGGGTGCAAGGACCAGTGTTCCGGGGGGATTTCTCTGTGGGTCGGGGCGTGGGCACGGAGAGGGGCAGTGGCTTCCCTCAGCTCAAGCCTCAGACTCGATGCCCCTTACCACCCGCAACCCACCTGTTCTGCAAACCTTCCTGAAGGGTGCCTGGGGAGGGAGAAATCCCTGATCCCTATGTACGAGGGCCGAGGGCGGTTCCGAGGTGGCCCGGTCGGCGGAGGGGAGCCTGGAGGGAAGGAAGGGGAGGAGTAGGCGGAAGGGGCGAGGGCGGCGGGCGGGGCAGAGTAATTGCATGTTTGTCAGTTCTCCCGTCTCTGCGCACGAGGGAGCCTGTGTGGCGGTGGGTGTAGCTTCGCCTCCAGGAGTCTGTGTCTGTTGGCAGAGGTGTCAGTGTGTCTGTCTCAGGGGGTCTGGGCTCTCCCTGGCCCCCCCACCCCCACGTCGTGTTTTGGAGAGCGCGGCTCTGGGCACACCCAGCTGTGCTCCGTGCTGATGCGGCAGATGTGGCGGGGCCCCAGCTGTGCCGGCTTCCCGGAGAGGGGGAGGGGCTGCAATCTGCTCCCCCGATAATGGCTGCTAAGTGCCAGGGGGAGGGGATGGAGACGGGGGTGGGAAGGAGGCCCGGTCCCCGCCACACCCCACCCTGGCCAGCCTCCCCCCAATCTGTGTTCTTGGCTCGGCCTCTTCCCCCAGGCTGGCTCCTGAAGCCCATCCAAATTTCTCTCCACGCTCAGTCCCTTCAGTCCCCATCCCCAGCTCTCCTGTCACCCCATCCAGCTTGGTGCCAGGGACCCGTCCCCCCCGCCCCCCGCCCAGGCCCCCAGCTCGCTCCCCCTCGCTGATTTTACAGAATAATCTTTTTATGGAAACTGAAGAAAAAAAAAAAAGCGCTAATGGCAGGAGCGCACCCCCTCCCCCGCATCCCTCCCCCCATCCCATACTTCCCACCCCAGTTGCCTCCGTTTTCCCCAGGGGTCAGCACCGTCCTACCCCTACAGGGCCAGTGAGGTCCTGGAGGTAGTGAAGGGGGACCCCAGCACTCTCCCCTCAGGAGGCCAGACACTCCCACGTGCTGGGTCCTGGGATGTTCCCTTAGGGGTGGAGGGGGACTAGGCCCCTCCCAGACAGACTGTGCTTGAAGAGGGTGGAGAGCAATGGAACTTCTCTCCTTAGACGTCCCTCTCCACCCAAGCACACAGACAAAAGTGACCTGCTCTGCCTGGGGCAGGGGGGTGGGGGTTGGGGGCACACCACAGAGACCTCAGCTTCACTAGCCCCCTCCACTTTTAACACTGACCCTGCCCCTGCCCCCACCCCCACTGGGCCCAGGAGGGGGTTCCTGGGGGCTAGGGCCTGACACAGACTTATTGGATTTCACGGTGTTTTGCTGAGAAAATAATTAAATTATCATATTTATGATGAAGCTGCCATGGCCTCTGCCAACCACTCGGAACAGAAGGGTCAGGACTGGGGGGAGGAGAGGAAGGGACCTGGGCCCTGGCCCCGTGGCCCACCCCTCTCCCAGCCCTTCCCTCAGGGGCTGACCCCAGCCTAGAGGAGCCATCTGCAGCCCCCTGCGGACCCCACGCAGAGGCGACAGAAGGTCCGGGCTGGAGGCAAGAGACTGGAGGGACCAGGAGTGGGAAGGAGGCAAGAGGCTGAGTCAAGGCAGACTGTATTGTAGATCAGGAGTGCTGAAACCCCTGGGTTGTTTCACAGGTGCTCTGACTTGGCCTGCAGGGGCCTCCAGGGGCCGGAAGGTCCCACCTAGCCCAATCCCCAGGTCAGCCTCAGCCCAGCTCCCGACAAAGCACATCTTTCTAAGTGCCCAGCTCTGAAGCTCTGAAATCCTGGGCTTTGATAAAGGCCCTGGCACCCTGCTGCCTGCCACCCCTGCCGGCTGCCAGGACCCCCTCCTCCCTCCCACCCACGCCCTGCCCCCCCCCAGTCTCTTCGGGTAATTAGATTCCTCTCAATTAGCAGATTACGATCATTACCAGCTCATCTGGCAACTAAGCTCTGCACCCACAGCTGGGGAAAGGGGGGGGCACCAGGAGGGGCACACGGGGGTCACGGGTGAACACCAGAGAGAGCTGGGTTTCTCTGGGGCTCCAGGAATGTGGAAGGAAGACTGAGGACCCTCCACCTACCCACCCACCGGCCAAAGAGGGCAGAGCCAGGGTGTGGGAGGTGGCCAGGGCTCCTCCCCTACCAGAATGGAGTAGCTCCCACTGTGCTTCTGGAGAGAAAGGCAGCAGCTCTGGCCCATCCTGCCTGCCAGGGACTAGAAGACAAGAGACGCGGCCTCGGGCGGGGGAGAATCCCCCCATCCCACCAAAAGCCAAGCTGGGAGCAGATGGAGCTGGCAAAGCGGAAAGCAGGCCGGGACTGGGCAGGAACCAAAGAGACCTGACACCAGGTGATCCAACCTTGGGCCCTGGGCTCCCAGGCCCAATCCCCATGCCAGCCGCCTGCACCCCACTGGCCAACCAAAATCCCTCCCCCTTCCCTTTGGAACCCTTACACTCCGGAGCCTGAGCCAGGCCCAGTGAAGGGGAACAGCGAGGCAGCATTGGGGTGAAGGCAGGGCCTGCGGGCTAGGAGCCTGGAGGGCCTTCCTCCAGAGCGGCAGAGAGGCTGAGGCAGTAGGAGGGGGAAATTTACCAGGGCTCCAGATTCATTATTCATGAACCCGCAGCAACGACTCCAATTTAAATGCTAATGTGGGGGGGCCTGACTCAGCTGCCCCCCTTCCACCATCACCCCCAGCCCAGGCACAAGCGGAGTCCGTGCTGGCTCCAGGGTTCACCCGGGTTTATTAGGGAGTGGAGAGGGAGGCCACGAGTCCTCCGACCACCCACGTTGCTCCCCGCAAGTGCGTGTGTGAAGAGCCTGCCTGGACAGAGGCTGGCCACGCAGGCAGGCAGGAGCCTCAGAGGAGCAGATCGGAGTTCAGGGGGGCCTTCCGGCAGGCCCCCTCAGAGGATGATCTGGTTGGTGAAGCTGCGGCTCAGCTCCTTGTGTGGCAGAACAATCGAGTTCAGGATGAGCACCTCAGCAGGGATCCGGACGCGGCAGCCTGCAGTGTGGACCAGGGCACCAGGGGGAAGCCGTGGGGAGGGGAGGGGAGGGGCAATGAGCTGGGGGCCACCGCCCTCTGGGGGTTGGGGGGGACCCCTCCCTGCCCATCTGTGCCCCCTGTGACTCACACAGGACCTGACACACAGCAGACACTGGGTAAATGTTTGCTCAAGAAATACACACACACAGACACACAAGCACACAAATGCTCCCACCGGGCATGGCCATCACCTCGGGAAGTTTCTCGCAGCCTAGCGCCCCGGAAAGCATACCTAGGATAGTGATGGCGGGCAGCAGCTTCCCATCCTTGAACAGGCTCTCACTGTCCATGTGGGCTCGGGGGTCGTTGGGATTGGGGTCATTGGGGGTACCCTCCACACGGGCCCAGCGCCCCACGGTGCTCCCCCAGCCCACGATGCTGTGCAGAACACACGTGTGCTCCTGACAAACAGCATGAAAGGAGTGAGAGGCCAGATGCAGAGCCCATGGGGTGCACCCCTCCGCTTGGTCTCTGGGGGCGCCATGGGGGCAGCGTGGTCCTGGGTGCCTACCTGCAGTGTGGCTCCGTGGAGGACGATGCTCTCTCGGAGCCGCACGCCCTCGCCTATGGTTACCCCCTCCCCGATGGAGACGTTGGGGCCCAGCTGTGGAAAAAAGCACAACCATAGGCCTTGGAGGGCCCCAAATCCAGTTCCCTCGCAGAACAGATAAAGGGAAAGAGACCTGCTTGAGGCCACCCTACAAACCGTGCACGAAGGAGAGACCCCACCCTGAGCTCGGGAGAATCTGTACTGCCCCACCCATCCTGATGGCCACCTCCCTTCCTCCCTTCCTCTGGGCAGGGCCACTGCTTACCACCGCTGACGGGGCCACCTTAGCCGTCGGGTGGATGTAAACATTTCCTAGAAGCAGAAGAAAGGACTGGGGGCAAATGCCCCTAAACCACACCTGGTTCAGGGAGTGTGGGGCTGAGACTTCACCTCTGGATCTGTGACCAGGAGGCACAGCTCAGAGGGGAGGGGGGATGGGCTGGGGAGCAAAGGTTAGGGATTGGGGCAAGATGGGTACCTCGAATCCGTGGACCCCCTGGCGTGTGCGTGGCTAGGCGTTCTGGGTGAGTGAGCTGGTACTGGCTCAGATAGAGGCGGGAGGCATAGAGGGCTGAGCTGGGGGCCAGAAAGTGGAACGGGGGCTCAGGGGCCAGCAGGGCCTGCACCCACTGCCCCAAAGTCTCAGATGACCCAACCACCCCATCAGAGGCCGCTCCCATACCCTGCGGACTTGATCTGGCTCCAGATCCCGTCAGTGAGGTGCACATAGATCTGGCCCTGCCCGGCCAGGGCGGAGAACACGTCCTGCTCCAGGCGGATGGTACCTGCCCCAGGCCATAGGCCTGAAGAGTCCTCCCTGGCACAGAGGGAGGGATGCTGATGTCAGTTCCCCAGCTGAGCCCGACTGGGGGCCAACACAATCTCCTGGGGACAGGGATCAGAGTGAACCCCACCACCTCTCCAGGTCTGGTCAGATCTGCTCCAGAGGGATGCTCACATCTCAGGAAGCTCTCCCATCATCCTCACACACATCACCCCCTCTCCCCACCCGCACCCCCCGAGTTGCTGTGTCCCCAGGCACAGACCTGCTGCCCATCCTGCCCTACATCCAGAGGGAGTTCGACCAGACCTAGGTTCTCCCCCCCTTTTCCCACTCTCCCCGCCATCCACCCTCCCTCTCAACTAGATGGAATGAAGCACAGACAGACTCACCCCAGAGGAAGGCAGCTGGTGAGGGCAGAGACAGTCACAGAAAAGAGGGGGAGAGAGATGGTGGAGATGCCAGCTCAGCAGAAAGAGAGGCCAGGAGAGATGGAGAGAAAAGCAGAGAGATGGGTGGGGGTGAGAAGACGGCGATGCGTGAATGAGGCAGGAGACGGGAGATGGGCCGGGGAGGAGGGAGCGAAGGCAAGGAACCACAGAAGGAGCAGGCCCAACCTAGGACGACCCGGGCTGCGGCTGACGGTGAGCAGGGCTCTAGGGCAGGGCTCGAGGTGTGCGCCAGGGGGAGCCTGGGCCTGAGAGTACGGGTGTACACGTGCGCGTGCAGACACAAGCCTGTGTGCACCCATGTGTGTGTGTTGCCGTCTGTGCGGAAAGGCATCTCTGGGACACTCAGGGCTTGAGAGAAATGGACCAGAAGGGGAGTGGGCAGGCAGTGACAGAGAGGAACGGAGATGGATAAGGAAGAGGGACAGAATGAGGTTAGGAAGGGAGGGATGGGGAGGCTCGGCTGGAGATGACAAGTGGAGACAAGAAGGACACGGAAGGTGAGCGGGTGGATGTGGAGCCTGCACTGACTGGGGGGAGGCGGCGGGGGGAGTCACAGGGTCATGGGGCCTGCCTCACAGTTGCCCATCCTGCTGATTTCTCTGGAAGACATCCCGGAGGGGTTTCAGGGCTTCCGGGGAAAAGAGGTAGATGCCGCAGTTGATGATGTCACTGACGAACGTGCTGGGCTTCTCCACATAGTGCAGGACCTGAGGACACAGTAGGCTGGGGTTAGGGGAGGAGAGGCCACTGCCACCACCTCTAAGACCCCCTGAGCTCCAGGTCCTCGCTGCTGCCAGAGTGGTCCTCCTGCAACACAGACTGCCCCCGGCTACTGGCCTTCACCTTCAAGGTAAGTCTGAACCACATGCCTTTCTCCCCCCACCTCCCAGAGTTCCTGGAACACAACTCCATGCTATCGCATACCTGCTCCAGGAATGCCCCTTCCCGTCTCTTCATCTGAAAAACTAGGCTTTCAAAACCCACTGTGAGTCTACTCTGCCCCAGAGCTGGCTTCTCAGATCCGGGCAGCCCTGACCTCTGGCCACACCTCACACAGCACTTGTATCATTTGTGACGGCTGGGTTTCCCACTAGTCTGAGATCCTTAGAAACAGGGATTGTCCTTCAGCTCTACTTCTCTTACACCTAGCTAGCGCCTAGCTCAAAACTTCAAAATAAAATTTATGCATGCATGTATGTGTGTACATGTATTTTTAATACTAAAGCTGGAACAAAAAAAAGGGGTGCGTGAAAGTCAGGCTCAGGGAGCTTCACAAACAAGGACAGAGACTCTCCGTCTTGCTGATTATGCTCTGACTTCCGTAATTCTGGAGACGCATGTGGTTTCCTGCCTCCGGGCCTTTGCACATGCCAGTCCCTCTACATGCAATGCCTTCTTGTCTCCTTCATCTAAACAGATCTTCTCCAGGTAGCCCTCCCCTCCCCCAGCCAGGCAAGGCTGGGTTGGGCCTCTTTTAGTGCTCTCATAGCATCCTAATCATTTATCTACTGTGACGCCTTCACTCTTGCAATCTCCCTAGAAGGGATACAAGAGGAACGACCAAGGACATGCCCCACCTGTTTGACAAGAGTGGGGCCCACCCCAAAGTGGTGCAGCCTTTCCAGAGGCGAAGTGGTTGGGGAATGATGACACACACAGGCCCTTCACTCCCTCCTCCCACGCCCATCTCCCATCTCATGCCTCATTCACTCATCACCATCTTCTCATTCCCAGAGCAAGCACCCAGCCAGCCCCTTCTGTTCTCACCTCATGTGTCTGCGGATTCTCTACAATGCAGCCATAGTTGAGGGACTGTGTCCTGTTAGCCTGAAAGACAGACACACCGAGACAGTGACCTGTGAGCTCCAGAGCAGCAGGGTCTGTTTCCTCTGTCTTTCTTTCCCTCTCCTATAGCGCCTGGCACGCACCTCCACGCAGACAGGGCTTCAGCAAGGGTGAGAACTGACAGCTGCTGCCACCCCCTCACCCGCTCCCTGTGGCTGAGCAGCCAAAGGGCTTGGGATCTCCATCGCCACCTCCACTGCTCCTGGGGTTTCTGGCACACCTCCCTCCTGATGCCTGTTTCCAGTCCAACCCCCTGGGCTGCCTCCCCAACACCCTGCATTCCAGAAACATTTCTGGATCACACTCCCTCGGCACCTTCCAGCCCCCCGGGGCCCCCTCACCGTGGTGCCAAGGAGCAAGAAAGGGTGTGGCTGGTGTCTGTGGACATCCAACATGGCGCTCAAAGGGAAGTCGGAGCAGACGTCAGCATTGAGCACGAAGAAGGCTTCAGGGCCTCCAGCCAGGATCTGGTCCCGGAAATGGTAGAGACCGCCCCCTGTGCCCAGGGGGGCAAATTCCTGCAGGTACCTGTCCCCAGGGACCCCAGGGCTAGCTCAATGAGATCAGAAGAGACAGATAAGAGGAGCCTGGGTACCTGACTCCTCCTGCTCCCAGAGGTACACCTTCCTGAGATCCACAGAGACACTCAATAAACTCAGGGATTCACAGATGCCCCAATAAGAATCCTCCTGGTGTGTGAGGGTGAAGCCCAGCAGATGGACTCCACTCCCGAGAACTGGAAGGTCAGGGCACTGCCCCCAGCCCAACACCACCCGTGTGCACAGACACCTGATGGGGAGGCCAAACTCCTGCTGGGCAGCTTCCAGGAACCGGGCAAGGGGCTCGTCAGGCTGGTAGAAGCCAATGAGCAGAATTTCCTGCATCCCAGGGAC
This sequence comes from Moschus berezovskii, assembly GCF_049115385.1. Lineage (NCBI taxonomy): Eukaryota > Metazoa > Chordata > Mammalia > Artiodactyla > Moschidae > Moschus > Moschus berezovskii. The sequence continues at coordinate 28,895,835 of NC_142461.1, forward strand.
CTGGGGATAAAGGAAGAGGCTGGAAGAAAAAAATATCTGATAGGAAAGAATGAAAACGGGGAGAAATCCCGGGTGCTGGCTGCGAAGTCTGGAGACCACAGTTTCCTTCTCAGTTGTGAGGCCCCTGGGCACTCACTTTACCACTCTGGCCTGTTTCCTCCTCTGGACAATGAGGAAGTTTGGAGAAAGCCTCAGTCCCTGATGTTTTCATCTTTTATTATTCTATTATCCCCTGCCCTCTCACATCTGAATTGGGGCTCACCCTAGGGAAGATTTTGCCTACCAAGCTGTGTTAAAGAATAACCCATTCATCCCCCCCATATATATCATCTGTTAATCTAAGCCTGAGATGAGGATATAATTTATCAAGCGCCTATACTATACTAAGGCACTTTACAAACACGACTGCAAGCTTTGCCACCTCACAAAGCAGGTCTAATCATCTCCATTTTTACAGATAAGGAAACTAAGGCTCAGAAAGACTGGGAAATTTGCTCATGTCCTTACAGCAGGTAGAAACTAGATTCAAATAAAACCCTGCCTGCTTCAATACCAAAAGCAATAAACTAGCTCCTCAGTGAGCAAAGGTATGAGTTCTGTGCTTTGCTATCATTAAGGTTCCCCCAGCTACAGCATTAAATTGTCTCTAAGATTTTTGCCTGATCTCACATTCCATGCTTTAAAAATAGGAGCGGAATCTGAGCACAAGGCCAGATGAGAGACTAGGTTAGGGGAAGACAGGAGGGCAGCTGTATAGAACAACTCCAGGGGGCAACATCCACATTTTCATTTGTAAATGGTGGTCCCTGAAGTTATGCCTTGTGGGAAGGTCATGGTTGGAAAAGGGGGAAATATGGCATGAAGGAGATGAGCAGGAAGTGAAGTGGGAGAGGGGAGCCTATGGGGTTACCTGGGCACAAGCCTCAATATGGTGCTGGATCATAGGCACCCCCGCCACAGGAAACAGGGGTTTGGGCACCTCAAATGACAAAGGCCTGAAGCGAGTCCCTGGGAGAGAATAAAGAAGCACATTTCAGCTTCCTGCCTCCCTCTGCGCCCACCCAGTCAACCACTTCAGCCCAACCTCCTCCCCTCATTCCCCTGGCTCCTCACCCTTTTGAGGGCCTCCAATCAGGATCACAGCTTTGAGCATGATGGCGACTGCTACCTAAACCTCAAATCCCAACAGAGAAGTCAGGCTCAGATCTCACACCCCCACCCAGGAACCTGACTCATACCCCAAGGAGGCCCCAAACCCCAAATAGCAACACTTAACCCTCTCCAAGGATGTAAATCCAAAGTTCAATATGCACCTGCCTGGCACACAACACCTCATATATTTCACACAACTCAAATCCCAGCCCAGACTCCAGCTGGCCTTCAAACCCCACAATGAATTCACCCAAATTCTGAAATTCACACCCCACAATTTGACCCCTAACAGTCTTCCACCTCTGGCCACAGATTCAGCCAACTCATAAACTCAGCAAGAGACACCCTTCTCAGATCTCAAACCTCAAGAAACCTAAACTCCAAACCCATCAATTCCCAATTGTTGCATCCTAACTCTAGATCGTAAGCTCTGTACCCCAACAGTGAACCCTGAATATTGAACCTCAGACCCTGAGTCCCAAATATCTAACTACAATCCTAAGAATGGCTCCCAAGTACTGAACTAACAATGATGCGTATATAATGCATCCCAAATCCAATTTAAAATAAACCTATATAAGCTGAACCTGAATCCTAAAACTAACCTCTAGGTGATGAACCCTGAATCAAAAGACAGATTCCTTTAGCGTCCCAAACACCGAACCTACCAAGCCCTGAGCACCGATACTGACAAGTACTGAATCTCTGGATTCGGAGAACTGATTGTTGACCCTCTGAATCCCACAACTGACTCGAACAAATCCTAGCCTCGCGCAGCCAGAGATTGTGGCACCAACACAACAGCGTTAGGACGGAGACCCAGTCGAGCCCTCCGAGCCGCTCTCGGTCTACAGACCTCTGCCCTCTAACCCTTTCGGCGCCCCTCCATCAGCTCCCTTTACCACTAGTCCCCTTTCTCCAGATCTGTCGCCCGCTACTGCTTGCTTCTTCCGCGCACGTGTCTTCTCGCAACTCGCGAGAACTCTTTCGCAGAGTCTGCCGGGAATTGTAGTTCTTAACTATCCTCTTGCTCTCTAACCAAGAGCCCGGAGGTGAGATTTATGGGAGAGCACGCGGGCGTAGCCAAGGAATCTAGTGGGGCGGATCCAAATTAGAAGAATGGAGCCTGAGAAACTGAGATTGGAATTTAAGATTAGAACCTGAGCTGTCTGGGAAAGGGCCCAGAGGTATCAGCCAAAGCAGAGAGCTAGGTGCCAGGGAAGAGCGAGGCTAGAGACCTGAGGGAGTGTGGCCAGCCTTGAGATGGAAGGGGCCAGGGTGCAAATCCCACAGGAGAAGGTGGGACTTGAGCTATGCAAACGAAGAGAAGACGAGTGATAGACTTCGTAGTCCAGGAACTTTTTGACCGTGAGAGAAGTCATATCTCAGATTCACTGTCTGCAAAATGAACCACTGGACTAGGCACCCTCCAAACATTCTGATCCCAACTTTCTGTGGCCTTGGTGTGTTGATCTGGAATAAGTGTGGGTGCAAGTGCAGGGGAAATGGCGTCTCAAAAGAACAGAATAGACGCCGAGGGTCAGAGAGCAGCTTTATTAAGCAAGATGAAGGAGGGTTGTCTGACCCACCCACCCGGGGCTCCGGCCAGGGCGACGGGTCTGAGGGTTCCTTTCAGGCCACATCCTCGCGAGCGATGGATGGTCCATCGAGGTGTTCTCCACGTAGACCTCGTACTTGCCGCTGTCCTCAGGTGTGGCCTGGAGGATAGTCAGCGTCGTGGTGGTACTGCCTATCTCAAAGAACATTCTAGGTGGGAAGAAGGGGAGGGCAGGGCCTGGGGTCAGTTTACGCGGGTTCCGCCCGGGGTACTGAGCTCCATTCTTCGCCGCCCAGTTCCCCGCCCCCGTCCCACTCTCGCCAGTTTCTGGACCCCGCCCCGCCCAAGCTCCCGCTCCAGGTGCTGTCCTTGCGCAAGTCCCCGCCCTCACCTGTGGTCTTCTTCGATGTCTTCCCTGTTCTTGGCCCAGCCCACGTCGGGCGCAGGCTCACCCAGGATCTCGGCAATCAGCGTTACCTTGGCGCCTTTGCGCGCCTTACTGTTATCCGGTCCCTTCTGAATCTTCGCTGGAACTAGAGGAAGGGAGAGGGACTGCCACCCAGTAAAGGACCTAGAGATGAAGCAGGCAGGGCATCACCTCCCCAGCTAATACCCGTTGGGCAGGTCTTTAACCTCGCTGGGGCATCATCTCCTCAACTGTCAAGCGGGACTAATCCCGCCCTTCGCAGAGGTTAATGAAGAAGGATCAACAGAGATTCTAGGGCTGAAAATCTGGAAATGTTCGCACATCTAGCTGTGCCTCGGAAATTGCCCTGGGCTGAGAGCCAGAAGACCAGGGCTCTAACCCTGCCTCTGCTTCTGGCTCGCAGTGACCTTGGGGCCCTGGAATAGCGTGACTGAAGCCCTTAGCGGACTTCTTAGGCTGGATGGGATGGAATTCTGGGGGTAGGGAAGGAATAGGCGCGCGGCCGGCGCTGCGCCCTGGTCTGCAGCTCAGGCTGTGCGGGGGCTGGGCCACATCCCCATGCGGACTCGGGGAGGCCCAACGATAAGCGCAGCCAGACCAGGCTGTGGGCGCCCGCCAGCTGGTGCTGCTCCGAGCGGTGACACTGCCCCCAGGGCGCGTAGTACCTTCCACAAGGATGCGCGCGAGTCGGAGCACTGGCCAAAGGGGTTGGTTACGTTGATGCTGTACTGGCTCAGATCTGCCAGCTGGCCATCGCTCACCACCAGTGCCTCTACGTCAGGGTCCTTGAAGGCATAACGACATTTGGGCCCGTCGCGCAGCTCCTGGCAGTCCTTGCCCCAGCGGATGAATAGGTCAGGGGAAGCCGAAACGCGGCGAATCAGCTTCGCCGCGCTGCCCTCCATCAGCAGCACCACGTCCCTCAGCGGCTCCAGCACTCTCGGCTGCTGCTTCTCGCACAGCTCCTTCCGGGACCTACCCGCACAGTCCAGGTCAGGGCTGCAAGCTCTCATGACACGGCCCCGGGCCCGCCTGCAGCCCTGTCCATCCGTACAGCATCCCTTGCTCCCCCCCCACCCACCTCAGCAATGCTGCTGCTGCTGCTGCTAAGTCGCTTCAGTCGTGTCCGACTCTGTGCGACCCCACAGACGGCAGCCCACCAGGCTCCCCCGTCCCTGGGATTCTCCAGGCAAGAACACTGGAGTGGGTTGCCATTTCCTTCTCCAATGTGTGAAAGTGAAAAGTGAAAGTGAAGTCGCTCAGTCGTGTCTGACTCAGCGACCCCATGGACTGCAGCCCACCAGGCTCCTCCGTCCATGGGATTTTCCAGGTAAGAGTACTGGAGCGGGTTGTCATTGCCTTCTCCTCAGCACACTAGACCCTTCAACGTGTGGGGGTGCATAGGGAAGGCAGTCGCTCCTGAATTGTTAGTAAAATTGTCTACTCCGGCAGCCACCCCTCCACCCCTCAGAAACTGCTCTCCTCTCAGTCCAGTGACCCTACAGGTACATGACACTGTGCTCAGTCAGTATCAGTTCAGTCACTCAGTCGTGTCTGACTCTTTGCGACCCCATGGACTGCAGCACGCCAGGCTTCCCTGTCCATCACCAACTCCTGGAGCTTACTCAAACTCCTGTCCATCGAGTTGGTGATGCCATCCAACCATCCATCTATCTCCTCCCACCTTCAATCTTTCCCAGCATCAGGGTCTTTTCCAATGAGTCAGGTCTTCACATCAGGTGGCCAAAGTATTGGAGTCTCAGCTTCAGCTTCAGTCTTCCCCCACCCCCCAAATACAGTGTTCAGTCTACCCCCATCCCCCAAATGCAGTCGTGAGCGTTCTACAGCTCCAGCTCCCTTCCTCCAGCGGTTCTCCAGAGCTCCCCCTTACCTGTGGTCCTGGTAAGAGGCCTGGATGCCAATGGCTGCTTTCTGAACCTGGGGGTCGTTGATATCCAGCGTACTTCCAGGGGGAGGGGCTGCAGCGGAGCTGAACACAGCTGCTGGTTTTCTGGCGGGAGCTGCTTTGGACATCTGGGGAGCAGGAAACAAAGAGGTCTAGGCTGACACAGAGATTCCGAATTTTAGCCTTTTCCCTGTAGGTTCAGAACATCCCCCTATGTGAGAGTGTCTAGGCTGACCTGAGGATCTAGCCCCTGTGAGGGCTCAACTTCAGGACGTGGGTCGAATAGTTGGGTGGCAGGTGGCATGCCCTTCCAAACAGCAGGGCCAGGGCGTGCAGGTAGCTGTTCAGCCCCAGGCCCAGGTTTTATACATGGCTCCCCTCCTTGCCTTCTTTGGCATGGCTGCCCCAAGCCCCCGGGAACCCCAGCCCCCATCCCCTGACCCACACAGTCTCGTCATTTAGCCTGAGGATGCCTGGGATGCTAGCTCAGCCACTGGGTCAGCCCCCGGGGGAAAGCTGAGCAGCTCTGGGGTGCACCTCACTTCAGCACCCAGAGAGCTGGGCAGCTGGGCATGGCCCCATCCCCTTCCCAGAGCAGGGGCTATCCATCTCACTCCTAGGAGAACTAGGCACGGCTTCAGGTCGACAGGAGACTCAGCTCCCTGCTGGGACAGTTTACACTCAGGTCAATCCCTGGAGAGACATCGTTCCTGGACACAGTCAGTCAAGGGGTGTGAGTGTTTGTGGAGGTGCCCTTGAATAAAGCCAGAGTGGCAATGGGCTTCACTGTCCAGCTAGCCAATTATGAGAGGCCCACCAATGGTGGCAGTCAGGACCAATCTGGAAACACCTTACTCCCCCCAACCCCAGGAGTCTAGGGTTGTCATTTCTATGCTGTGCCTCCTGGTGGTAGACAGATAAACCTAGAAGGGGACCTTAAGGATTTTTGAGAACAGCATCCTCTCCTGCCGCCCCATTCCCACACTCCCCTCCACGTGACATCGTAGGGTCTGTCTGGGCTACACTGTCCCTGGAGATTGGCGCTGACTCTGACACTCTGGGTCTGCCCAAGCTCCCTCCCTGGGCATAAACTGGTGTATAGGGGCATCAGACCACCAGGGGTGAGGGGGCTAACTCCTCTGAGATTTGCCTGGAGTCCAGTCCACCCAGGCCAGAGCACTAGGTAAGCTTTGCTTCCCTTCACTGTAACTGCCTGCCCAGGTGCGGAGCGCTGTCAGCTTTTGATCAGAGCAGTTTTGACACAGCTCTGCTGACATAAATTACCTTTGCTCCTCCGGGTTTGGAACAAGCAGTTCACATGCCATTTCCAATGGAGATGAGAGAGAAGCTCAAGATCAGAGGGGGGACGGGAGAAGAATTTTACCATTTATCAAGATATGAGTTCAGGCACTTTATTTTTATATGAAAACACTTGCAGTGTATTGGGACTCTCACAGGCAAACGGTATATCTTCATCACTAAAATGGCAAGTGGGAAAGGTGGCTCTCTGGCCCCTTCCAGCTGGCCCTAATATCCTGTTATTTTATGATGATGGGGTTTGGCTCCTCCCTTGTGTCCTGAGAAGCCAGAGAGGCTGGGCTGGGCAAAAGGTGGTTTGGACTACAGCCAAGGGACCCTCAGCCTTGATCAGCACCAGCTCCCTGTGCTCATGGTGAAAGGTTTTATTCCTTTTTACATTGCCAAGAACAGAGTTTTCAGTCTGGGGAGGGACAGGGGGGCAGTCCCTCTGGACACAAGAACTGGCTCCCCCTCAGTCCACCTCGGGGCAGGTGAGCCCAGTTACAGGACCCAGTGACCCTTCTGTGACACTGCAGTAGGGCAGCTAGAATCAAGGCACCTTGGCACCCAGTGGATCCCTGGCTTGCCGTGGGAATAAGAAGGCCCAGACTGAGTGTCCCTGGGCCCCAGGAAAACCCTCATCTATGGCCCCGTCACAGCAGGCGCACTGACGGCACTCACAGATGCGTCCTGATTGGTGCTCTGACACAGAGCGTGGGCACGTGAGCCTGTCCTGCTTTCCTCCACAGCTCTTTTCACCATCTGCTCTCACCAATCATGATGAAAGCCCCTCTGCTCCAGGGGTCAGGACAGAGCTGCCCTGTCCCCTGAACAGAGTGGAGAAGGCTGAGCCAGGATCAGGGTGTGGGCTGGTCCCTTCCAGAGCCCAGCATCCTCCCATTGTGATGATGGAACATGTGAGAAGAGGTGGAGGCCACCCGTATGGTTAGAGGCTGGAGGTGGGGATTCAGTGGTCCTGCCAGGATTTCAGAAACTTTAGAGGTGGAAGTGGACCCACATCTTTCCTCTCTCAAGGAATAAGGGACAGGTGAGGGTCCAGGAGGGGCAGGGGGCAGGGGAGGAAGGTCCTAAGGTGCTAGGTGGTATACCTCGGTTCTCACTGGCCCAGGAAAGGCTGGAGTGCCCCGTCCCAGTACCCTAGCATCGTGTACGCGCTGTACCCCCCAGCCATCCCTCCCCATAGACCACACACATAGGTCCTGCTGCTCGCTGTTTTTATTTTCCTTGAGACAGACAGACAGACAGCTGCACAGACAGCTGGATGGCTGGGGGGGGGATGGTCAGGACAACACAGGCAAGAGGGACTGGATGGCAGGGGGACTCCATAGACATCAATAAATAAATAAATATGAATGAGAAGGAGGGTGAAGGCCACAGAGAGGCGGTGGGGACATCCTCAGGCCAGCGCAGAGGGCCCAGCGCTGCATTCACCAGGATAGGAGGAGAGCGCTGCTGGCTTGAGAGAGCCCGCCTCCAGCCTCCGGCCCTCCACGCTTCTCCTTCTGGGGAGGCTGGCAGCTGGCCGCCCGCCCCTACCTGAGTCCTCTCTCCTCTCCCTCTCCCACCCCGCTGCCCTCTCTCACGTACTGCCTCTGGCTCCACGTCCTGTCCCTGCTTCAGTGACACTCCCAGCCCCTGGCCTGTAGACACCCTGGGCTCCCCTCATTTCCTCCTCGCCATTCATTCACACCCTCCTGGACTGGTTCTCCCCCAGATGCTCTGTCTCCCTCCCCCAGACTCCGTAGAGTCTCCCCCTCCCTATGCCTCGGCTTCTTTTCCTCACTTGCCCATTCCCTCCTTGTCCCTCTTGACCTGATCCTGACCCCACCCAGCCTGGCCCATGGGTCTCCCGCTCTGGCTCCAGCTGGGTGGCATCGGCCGAAGCCCAGGGTCTCTGTCCCCACAGGTCCATGAGGTAATAGCCCGGCTGGATGTTGCTGCTGGTGGTGTCCGAAGCCCTCCCCCCGGGCCCACCCGGCTCCGCGGGGGCCCTGGAATGTCCCGGGGCGTCAGCGGGAACCCCAAGTCGAAGCCCAAGGCCGGGCTGTGGTCCGAGGCGCTAGGGGCTGCCTGGGTAAGAGCGGAGCAGCACCTTGTGGCGGGTGGCGGCCTCGGCCCTGCGGCGCCGCTGCTCGCCCAGGAACTCCTTGAGCCGGTTGGTGGTAAAGGTGAGTGTCTGGCGGCGCAGTTTCATCAGGTAGGCATCCTGCAGCCACGGGTGGGCCAGGCAGTCCTGCACAGAGGGCCGGCTCCTGCCAGGCCAAGCCAGGGACAGTGAGGCTGGAGGCATGCCTCCCAGAGCAGGACAGACTCCACCTTCCCAGAGACAGGACTCCCAATCCTGGATTCATCCCTAGGGAGTGAGCTTGGACAACTCTGGGACTCAGTTTCCCAGGCTCTGAAATGGGGACAATGATTCTGCCTGTGTCATAGGGCTGTTATGGGCTTTAAATGGTGGTAGAACAGCCACTTAGGAGAAATAGAAGTAGTAACCGTAGTAAGAGCAGCAGCAGCGTAATATTGGTGTGGGGCAGGAGTTGGGGGGCTTAGGTATGGGCTGGGCAGGGGCAGTGTGAGGCTAGGAGAAGGTCACACTGGGAGGCTGGCAGCTGTGAGACCCACTCACCAGGGATGTACTGAGAGGACCTTTCGCAAGAAGAGGGTGGCACTCTGGGATGTGTTGGGGTACAGCTGGAAGGCATCAAAGCGGCCCCCCACAATGCGAGCCTCTGTTTCCTGGGGGTCTGGCTCATAGAATGGGGAGCGTCCACTGAGCCTGCAGAGGAGACAGTTCAGTTAACAGATGCAGACTGAGGGTCAACTCACAGGTCCAGGGGGACAGTAATGTAGGAGTTTCTAGGGGCACAGCACTCGGGGACAAGGATCCCTGGGTACTTGTGTGTGTACATGCATGTGTGTATGTGTTCACGACTCGTGCACATGAATGTGTGGCTGGGCGGGGGGGTGCAGGCAGAGGGCGGGGCCTGAGGGCACTCACATGATGTAAGTGAGCACACCCGCTCCCCAGATGTCCGTGGCAGAGCCGATGGGGTCTCCCTTTACCATCTCAGGAGCTGACAGGAGACAAGAGGCCATGGTGAACCAGCTTCCGGGTGGCAAGGGAGCAGAGAGAGGCAGAGTACTCCACTGGGGGCTTGGGAAGCAGGACGGTGCCCAGGTCACCAGACCATGGGTACAAGCAGAGCAGCAGGCCCCAGATACTGGTAGGCTGCGTGGCCCCCAGGGGAGACTTGGGGCACCTGAGGAATCATCCCAGGAACTGAATGTGGGGGGTCCCCATAACTACAGAGGAGCTAAGAAGCAGATGATCATAAGCTCTCTCAGGTCAGCTCCAAAGGTGGGCGCCCATCCACTAAGAGTGTGGCCAACACCGAGATTAAGAGCCTCGGAAATCAGCCGGGCTGGCTCTGATTCCAGCCTGCCCCTTCTAGTGACGGGACCCTGAGCAATGTACGAAACCCATCTGGCTCCCCATCTCCTCCTCTGTAAAGCGTGGCTTGCACAGTTATTCTAGGGAATGGAGATGATGAACAGAGTATTAGCTGGGGGGACTTCCCTGGTGGCTCAGACGGTAAAGCGTCTGTCTACAATGCGGGAGACCCGGGTTCGAGCCCTGGGTTGGGAAGATCCCCTGGAGAAGGAAATGGCAATCCACTCCAGTACTACTGCCTGGAAAATCCCACGGACAGAGGAGATTGGTAGGCTACAGTCTATGGGGTCGCAAAGAGTTGGACACGACTGAGCAACTTCACTTCAAATGGTAGCTAGTTTCCCTTATTTATATAAATTAATAATCAATTCTCCTGTCTTTATCACATCCTGGGCCTACCATGTACACTGATACTGAACAAACACCTCCCTGCACCTGTTTCCTCATCTGTAAAATAGGCGTAATATCATGCCAATCTCCAGGGCTATTGTAAAGAAAAATTGAAAAATATCCATGGAAAGGACTTAATTCACTGCTTACATACAGTAAGCACTCAATAAATGCCACGTATGTGGGTGAGCCCTGGCTGCTGCCCCTTTGCCAGTACCCCATTCCCCCCTTGGACGGCATGGTGCCCTCACCCATGAACTCCAGTGTGCCTGTGCGGTGACCCAGGGGCCGCAGAGCCTGGGGGTTGTAGGGCTGGGCGCTGCCAAAGTCCACGATCTTGAGGGCGTTGTCAGGGGCCAGCAGAAGGTTGTCTGGCTTGATGTCCAGGTGTAGCACGTGGCGGCCATGGAGGTAGTCCAGGCCTTGTAGCAGCTGCACCACATAGGTGGCCACATCATCCTCTGAATACCGGAATCTGGAGGGATGTGGGGGGTCAGGGGATAGCCGAGCCTAGCTCCCCCCACTCCTGCTCCCCCAAATGCCCAGCTACCTGTCGCTGAGCCCACAGAGGAGTTCCCGGTTGCCACAGCTCTCGGCGATGAGCACGAGGTAGCGCGGGGTGATGTAGGCTTCGTGCAGGGCCATGAGCCGCTCGTGGTGCAGGGTCCTCAGCACCTCGTACTCCTGCAGGACCTGCCGCTTGCCCTCGGCCGCGTATGGCACAATCTTGGCCACGAATGTTCGCCCGGTGGCGTTCTCCCGGCAGGCACGCACCACACCAAAGCGACCCCTATGCATTGGGGGGCATATCATAGGCTCAGAGGAGCGAGGGGGCACTTGCACTGTGCCGGCTAAGCAGAGGGTAAGCAGGGACCCCTGGAAGCAAGAATGTTGTGGTTTCCAGGATGGGCCCTGGAATTCACTCCTAGGATCCTGGGTTTGAGTCCCAACTTTGCTCTTCACTGACTCGGCACTTCAGGCATATCCTGTAACCTCCCCAGCCCATCCATGGAATGGAATAATGCAGTGTCCCTCTCAGTTGTGAAAATTAAGATCACGAGGCCCAAGTGCTGGGCATGACCTGGCACAGAGAAAATCTGAACTTACTCATGCTAAGGACCCAGATCTCATCTTCCCAGGCACCCCCAACTCCCCAGGCAGGCTGGTCTTCTCTCTGAATCCCTGTTGTTGCCAAAGCTCCATGCATTCCCCACCTCTGTCCTCCTTCCCTCCCCCAGCCCTGGTCCCGCTTGCCTGGCCTTCTCTTCCAGGAAGGTGTAGGGTTTCTGAGGGGGGCCCTGTCGAAGAGTGGTGACCTCCGGCCCAGGAGCCCTGGGGGGACCACCCCCAGGGGAGCTGACCACCTCCTTGGCTGGGCTGAGGCTCCGCACAGTCACTTTGGTGGGCTCAGGAGGGGGTTCGGGGGCTGGGGGCTCAGGGGCTGGTGGTGCAGACACAAAGGAGGTCACCATATACAGGGGCATTGAGGAAGAGGCCGTTTTTACCGCTTGAGGGGCGGAGGCTGGGGTGGGGGTCCCAGTGACAGGAACGGAAGACTTGGGCTCGCTTGGGGAGTCCTGGGCACTGGGTGGGGTGGGTTCTACTTGCTGGGCAGCCTGCAGGCCCCGGTGCTTTCGTGGGGGGGTTTGGGGTGGTGGACCCACAGCCTTGAGGGGGGACAAGGCCTGGCTGGGGGGTGCTGGGGAAGATGAGGGGCTGAGAGGGGCTGCCTGGGGGCCTGGGGGAGCAGGAGCTGGGGAGGGGCTCAGTGGAGGGGCCAGTGAGGTAGGAGCGTCAGGAGGCGGGGCCCTGGCTGGCCCTGAGGTAACAGGGGCATCTCTGTGAGCAGCAGATGGCAGAGCTGAGGAATCTAAGTAGAGACAGAGAAAACCATCACCGTGGTGCCTCGGGCGCAAAACCAGGTGCTCCAAGGAGGGGCTGGACCCTGGGCTCAGTGGCCCTGCCCTCCCTGGCCACCCCCGCCCTGTCCCACTGACCTTGCACGCCCCTGACAAGGACCTTCTCAGAAGGGTTGCTGAAAGGCCCTTGACCAGCACGGTTGGCACAGGCCACACGGAACCTCACAGTCACGCCGACTGGTAGGTGGGTCACGTTGTAGTAGCAGTCGGGGATGCCCGAGCTCACGGGGTGCCAGGAAGACTCCCCTGCAGGCAGCATGGGGCAGGGGCTGAGGCCACAGAAGAGGTGGCCCAAGCTCCCAGTGCCATCTGTGAGGAGCTCAGGGAAGGTACTTGTCTCCCCAGCTTCTCCACCCTCCACTTGCCCCCCACCCCTGACCAGCCTGCCAGTCCCTCACCATCCACCCGCCGCTCCAGCGTGTATGTGCAAGGTGCCTTGCTGTCTCCCGGCTTCCAGAGCACCAGAGCCGTGTCCTGGTAGGTCTGGGGCACCTCGGGAGGAGCCAGCTTTCCTGGGGTACCTGGTGAGAGAAGTGGAGCCCCAGTGAGCCCCTGCACCCCATCAACCCCTGTCCCACCACCCGCATCACTACCTCCTGGGTCCCTGCCCTGGACTCACGAGCCACAGCCACGGTGCAGGAGCTGGTGATGCTACCCAGGACGTTGGTGGCGGAGCATTCATAGAGCCCCGCATGCCGCTTGCCCACCCGGGGGATGCTCAGTAGCTGACGACCATCTTTGCAGGACACGATGATCACTGAGGGCTCTGACCGCAGGGACTGCTTGTCTGCGGGCAAAAGAGGAGAAGGAGGGGCTAAAGAGTGAAGCAGCACACGTGTTCTCTGGGCCCCTCAGCTGCCACTTCCCGCTGAACATCCCCTGGCCATGGGGCCACTTGCCCACCCCTCTCTTTCTGGGGGAGATGTGATCGCCTCACCTTTCATCCAGGAGATGTGGGGTGCAGGGCAGGCTGCCGGCAGGCAGAGCAGGGTGGCTGCCTCTCCCTCCAACAGCACCTGGTCCTTGAGTTTGATGTGGAAGACTGGGGGAAAATCTGAAGCGAGAGCAAAGTTGGTCATGGGTCTGCAGGGACCCCGGCTCCCTCACTGCTGATGGAGGGGAGGAGGCATGTAAGAGCTAGCACTGCCTGCAGAGGGCAGAGTGAAAGGCCATCTCTTCCCAGGCAGATGGGGGAAGGAGAAGGTCTTGCCTTTGAGTATTTCCTTTGGGGTGAGCATCACTTTTCCCAGGCACTTGCTGTGTGAACTATCTTTTCCTTTCACTGATTATTGAAGACATGTTGTAGTTGCTACCTCATATGTTTGTAAGTCACTTTAAGCACAGCTTGGCACTAAGTAAGTGCTCTACAAACACCTGGTTTTATTTTTGTTTATTTGGCTATGCTGCACGGCATGCAAGATCTTAGTTCCCCGACCAGGGATTGAACTCATGCCCCCTTGCAGTGGTAGCACAGAGTCTTAACCACTGGAACGCCAGGAAATCCCTATGAGCACTTGCTAAATAAGATGAAAACAAATATTGAAAAACTAAAATGGTTAAGCTCCTGCAATACCCATTCGTTTTGGGGTACCATAGGGCAAGTGACAGGAGCTGGTGACCTGACCTGAGACTCCCAAGACTGAACATATGTTCAATCAAAATGTGCAAGTTCAAAAGACCTAAAGTCAAGGCAAACCTGGGGCAGACCCTGAAAGTGTGTCAGTCTCCCGCATCCCTCGTCCCCCCTAGGGTCTGGGGCACCTGTCCCAGACCTTCTACACCCTCCCGCAGATCAGCTAAGTGGCGAGAGATTTTGAAATGGAAAGACACTGTATCTGCATGACCTTGGACCATGTCTGTAAATTGAGGAAAATAATAACACCAAGCTCACAGAGTTGTCATGAGTATTCAAAGAGGCAAGTAAAGCGCTTAGCAGATGTCTAACATATAATAAACGCTTCTAGATGCTAGCTTTATTGTTGTGATTATTATCTCGTTAACATGCCCAGTGGAGAAGCCAGGCACAGACCCCCAGAGAAAGAGGCTGTTTCAGCAAAGCTGGCTTCACAGCAGGCGGGTGAATGGGCCCACGGCAGGGCTGCAGATGGCCACTGTCTTTGCTCCAGGTCTTTGCTGGCCTGTGGCTCATTAGTGCCCTGAGGATTTGCACTTCTGCTCCCTGGGAATGTCTTTTAAGAAAAATCCCATCCTGGTCTGGTGATGGTAGTGGTGTGGGGGGAGCGGGGGGGGGGTGGATTTCTTTCATGTGGACTGAGAGGTAGATACACCTGGGAGCCCTGGCTCCTGCCTGTCTGCGGAACCAGCAGGGGGCGGGGTGTGGATGAGCTGGGAGGAGAGGATCTGCAGAAGAGGCTGACAGGACGTCAGCCTGCCCCTGTTCCCACTGTGCCCCAGCATTCCCCTAGGAGGGCTCCCATACCCAGGTGCCATCAACACAAAGGGAATGTGATTTTGTCAATGACCACCTTCAGATCAAGGGAGGATACTGGGTAGCGGGGAGAGACAGGGAGCCAAGGAGAAGGAGAGATGAAAGGTGACCCTGGTCCAGCTCTGCCAGGTCCACTCACGACCCTCCCAGGGGCCAGCCCGACTTGGGAAGGTGGACGTGGGACAGCCTTCTTCCCGAGGGGAGGGGGGCAGAGGATGAAGTAAGGAGACATGGCCTTGGCAAGAAACCAGCTGCACAAGCAACATGGAGGCGGGAGGGGGCCCCAGCTGGGAAGGGATCAACTGTCCCCAGGCCTCAGGCTGGCTTCTCTCTCTACGCAACCCCCCACCCCCCACACCTCCTTCACTGCCCCTGCCCCCACCAGCTGGCCTCCCTCCGTCCTCTTCCCTCACTGCAGCCTCCTCCACCCACTGCCCAGAGTGAGATGCCCAGACTCCCACCGGCCAAGCAGGGATGAGGTCACATGTTCAGTGACGAACCCTGCTGAGATGCATCTGGAACAGTTCTGAGGAGTTTTATCGGAAACTGGAGAAGAAGAGATCTGTGACTGATAAAGGCCCTGCTGGTGTGGAGGGCCTGCTCCTCTCTGCAGGTTGGTCTGGAAACCCTGGCCTCCTGAACTTCTGCCATCCATGAGTAATGCTACCCACTTTCAAGGGGAAGACTGAGGTGACCCGGCGGAAATACCTCCCCCGCTGTAGCCCCGGGACATGTGGGCAGAGAGAGAGACCAGGGCACATCCCAGGTGTTGCTCCCCGCAGCAGACAGACCTGGAGGAGGCTTGTCTGTGTGCAGAGCCTTCAGTGGGGGCAGAGGAGACAGGGAGGGGCAATCGGGTGTTTCAGGCTATAGAGAAATGGAAGGTTGAAGGCACAGTCCAGACTGCGGGCCTCTCGGCTGGGAGAGAAAAACCGTCTTTGGGAGCATGTTCACGGGCTTCCCAGATGGCTCAGGGGGTAAAGAATCTGCCTGCTAATGCAAGAGACTCAAGAGAGGGTTTGATCCCTGGGTCAGGAAGAGCCCCTAGAGCAGGAAATGGCAACCCACCCCAGTATTCATGCCTGGAAAATTCCGTGGACAGAGGAGCCTGGTGGGCTATAATCCATGGGGTCACAAAGAGTCGGAGGCAAATGAGTACACGCACAACAATCCTGTGTACACACAGCAGCAGGGGACGCTGAGGGGCAGGGAGTCTGACCCTGAGCTCCCTCAGAACCACACCCAGGGACAGAGACCTTCTAGGGGGAGGGGGGAGGGGGGCTGGCCAAAGAAAGGCATTAGTAGGATGTCACATAGCCACTTCTGGGCTCTGGGTGCAGAGGGTCATACAGTCCAACTTACTACCAGCTCTGTGACTTGGACAAACTACTTAGCATGGCTAAGCCTCTGTTTCCTCACCTGTAAATTGGGCAGATGACAAGACTAGCTCCTAAGCAATGTGCCAGGGGTAAGTGAGGCAATGCTTGTTAAGTGCTTAAAGGACACTTGGTGTTGCTAATTAATGGCAGCAGAAGCAATTATGATGATTGTTGTTCTTTCCTGACTCCAGGCCCCCTCCACCAAAGCCAGGGCTCCTCCAAGCTACAACTTGTAGCCAAGTTGTACCCGTCTACAACTTTTCCCTGGGGCTCGCAGGGGGCTACTCACCCAGCAGGCCTGGATTACCTGATTCACTGCGCACATACTGGTGACCCAAATCCTCCTGGACACTGCCAGAGAGGTTTGGCTGTGACAACCCCTTGTCCTTCCGCAGGCGAGAGAGGCCCCAGCGCAGGCGACTTCGACTTTCTGCAGGAGCTGTGAAGAACCAAGCCTGTGAGCACTTGCCTGGCCACTACCAGGGAACAGAGGACTTCGAGCCCTGACCCTTCCCTGGGGGTTCAGTCGGAAAAGAATCTGCGCAAATGCAGGAAACCCAGGGTTCAATCCCGAGGTTGTAAAGATCCCCTGGAGCAGGGCATGGCAACCCACTCCAGTATTCTTGCTTGGAGAATTCCATGAACAAAGGAGCCTGGCAGGCCACAGTCCCTAGGGTCACAAAGAGTCATAAAGACACGAAGCGACCAACACGCAGCCTCGACACTGGCCGGCCCCTGCCAGACAGAGCCTCTACCCTTCGGCCTCCCACGTCCCCAGTCCTGCCAGTTCTGTCCTGGGGGCCTCCAGAAGTGTCTCCGCTTCTTTGCGCTGGGAGTCCCTGGCCCTCTCCTTCTCAGCGCACCTGACATCCCAGCCCCGCACCCCCAGATCCCACCACACCTGTTTACACTTTGACCCTCCACTCGCCCCCGGGGGCCCCTTCTCACCCGAGGAGCCTGACGTAGCGCTGGCCTCGGAGCCCAGGGACTCCGCGGAAGGCGTGGCGGCGCCCGCTTGGGCCGCCAGCTGGTTGTGCGCGAGGCCCAGGCGCCGCAGACTCTCGCCCTCGGACGTGGCCCTGCGCAGCCGGCCGAAGAGCGGTGTGCTGCGGCCCGACGCGCCCCCTGAGTCCTCGCTGCTGCCGCTGCGCTGCAACCGGCTCGACAGCCGCTCCAGCGTGGAGCTGAGCCTCCGTCGCACCGTCAGCACCGGGGAGCCCCGCGCCGAGCTGCCGCCCTCCGAGCTCTCGCCGTCCCCGCCGCGCGGCTCCCAGGCCGGGTGGCGCTGCGCGGGCGGGGTCCGCCGCAGACGCTGGGACAGCGACAGCGAGAGGCGGCGCACGAGGCCCGGCTCCCCGACCGCCCTGAGGTCCTGCACGGAGCGCGAGCGCTCGGGCCGTCGCACCAGCTCCAGCGGCGTGCCCGCCGGGCTGGGCCGGTAGATGCCGTCCTCCTCCTCAGCCCCGCGGAAGGGGCCGCGCTCCTCCGACCGCGAGCGGCTCAGCAGCCGCAGCCCCCTCGACAGGGGCGACTCCCGGCTGCGCTTGAACTTGGCCTCGAACACGGCCTCAGACTCCAGGTTCTCGATGCTGCTGCTAAGACTGCTCCCTGGCCTGCGGGGCACCGCGGGGACCCGGGCTTTTTCGGCTGGCCCTGGGGTTGCTCCGGCTCCCGGGAGCAGGCGCTTCTCGGAGGCTCCCGGAGGTGGGGAGGCCACCCTGGAGAACACAGCCGGGTGGGGCTTGGGCTCCAACCGAGATGCTGGAGACCGAGATGCAGGAGATACGACTGCGCCCTGCGGGGGGCCTTGCGCCTGGCCTGACAGCTGGAGCGACTGCATGATCTGCGCGTAGGGAGTGAGCGGAGGCGCTAAGGTTTGCAGAGCTGTCGGGGGCTGTGTGGGCTTGGGGGCCTGGGCTGGTTCTGGCGTGGATTCTGGGGCCTTCTCTCGGGCAGGCTGGGGTGCTGGGGGCTGTGCAGCCTCACTGGGGGTGCCCACAGGAGGTTCTGAAGCCTTAGGGGTGCTGGGCTTGGCCGCACTGGGCCGCACGGGGCTAGGTGGTTGGGCCTCGCTGAGGGCGGACAAGGAGGGGGACTCCTGCAGCTTGCGGGCCCCCAGTCGGGCCACGGGGATCTCGAGGGGTGCCCCTGCTCGGCGGTGCCGGCCCCGGGGCTCTGCCTCACCCTGCGAGAAGCTGCTGCTCTTCTGCAGGCCCCGAGCCTCAGGAGGGTGCTGGTGGTGGGGTGCTGCCTCGCTGGAGGCCGCCCGCGCCAGCCGGGGGTCCCGAGCCCGGCCCCCCAGGCTCTCCAGCAGGGGGCCCCTGAGGCCGCTGACCTTGCCATCATCGGGGCCACCCCTCAGCAGCCGCTGGCGCAGGGCCTGCAGCCTCTGGGCATACTCGCCCTCGCCCAGGCCTCCTCGGGTCAGGCGGGTGGCCCCCGGGCTGGGGCTTCGGCGCTGCGGCAGCTCGACGGACGCTGCCTTGTGCAGGCCCCGGCCCGGTTCCCTCGGCCCGGCCCGGGGCAGGGCGCTCTCAGCCGAGCTGCCCCTGCGGAGCTCTCCCCGCCGGGGGCTTGGTCCGGACGGGGACTCCTGGCCTGGGGAGGGGAGTGCCTGAGGGCTGGGGGCCTCCTGGTCCTGAGAGGGGGCCTTTCCTTGTTCCTGCCAGTCCATGGGGGTGGCCGCCCCAGCCTCCAGGGCCCCGAGGGCCTCATCCTCAGTGGGAATCTCAGTGAGGGACACCCGGGAGCCTGAAAACTCAGGCTGCAGAGGTCGGGGCACAGAGGGCAGCTCCTCCAGCTCTTCCTCTTCAGAGTCGGACGACGACGACAGCCCTCCACTCGGGGGTGGTCTTCGGGGCACAGCCACCCAGACCCGCTCCGGGGGTGCCCGCAGCAGCTCCGGGATGGGGCGCAGCACCAGGTGGCACTTGTAGCTGATCTGGGAGCGCTGGAGACAGGGTACCAGAGTCAGACCTGAGGGCCCTTCGGGGCCAAACTGACCCATTCAGGCCCACCTCCTCCTCAGGGGAGAAGGCCTAATGCAGGCAGACATGGCAGCTGAGAGAATTAAAATGTGGATGAAGACAGATGTGCAGAAGTGAGAGCATCTGACAGAAAAGTCAGCGTTAGAGAGAGAAAGCTGTAGAATGTTGAAGATGAAGGCAGAGAGGTGGGGCCCAGCCAAGTTTACCTGCCACCTCCGCCGGGAGAGGAACAGCTTTAGGTGATCGGTGCTCACCTCTGCACCCTTTGCCTGTGCCTGTAAACCAAGAAAGAGGGCCTGAGGGAAAGTCCTCCATCAACTCTAATGCTGCGGCTTCAGCAGAGCAGAGATAATGTCCACAGGAGGGGACAGCAGATTCAGCAGCATCGGGTCTGGGCTCCTGAGGCTCCCTTCCCAGGGGGTCTGTCACAACAACTCCCACGTGTGGACAAGTTCCCTGAAGCTAAATGGAGAGGCACCTCAGGCTTCCCACGTGGCGCTAGTGTTAAAGAACCCGCCTGCCAGTGCAGGAGACACTAGAGATGTGGGTTCGATCCCTGGGTCAGGAAGATCCCCTGGAGAAAGGCAGGGCAACTCACTCCAATATTCTTGTTTGGAGAATCCCATGGACAGAGGAGCCTGGTGGGCTACAGTCCATGGTGTTGCAAAGAGTCGGACACGACTGAAGCGACTGAGCACACATGCAAGTACAGAGAGAGGAAATTGGTGGCTCCCAGACTCCTGACCTTACACAAGGGCTCGAGGCCCTATCATGGAACACTGGCTGCCCTGGGAGGCCTGTGCTCAGGCCTCTCACTTGAAACCTGCTCCCCAGTTTACCAACTGTCTTCCTGAAGAGCCAGAGCCCCAGACATCTGCAGCCTTGGTGGGCCAGACCTCAGATACTCTCCTTAGCCACCCACCCAGGCTGTCCTTTTCAGAGTTTGTTTCTGATCTGAGAGACCAGGCTTGTATTCCAAGCACAGATACCAGAATGACCTCAGCCTTCTGTTGACCCAGCACAGTTCTCCATGAACAGTTTGCTTTTACTGGGTCATTTGCTGAACCCCTCCCTCTGCCTGGTGCTATGCCCTGCGGTGCTGGCGTTTGAAGATGAGCGAGAACTCTGCCCACAGGGAGCTCAAAACCAAGAGGATAAACCAGCCAGGCCACCCACCAACCACAGTATGCAGGACCAGGGCAGGAGAGAGGTGAGCCCCAGGAGTGAGGAGGCCCAGGGCTGG
The DNA here is from genome assembly GCF_049115385.1 of Moschus berezovskii. Lineage (NCBI taxonomy): Eukaryota > Metazoa > Chordata > Mammalia > Artiodactyla > Moschidae > Moschus > Moschus berezovskii. The sequence goes on from NC_142461.1 coordinate 28,916,016, forward strand.
TCTCAAGAGCCAAGGAGAACTCTCATGAGGATCCCTAGGATGTCGGGGGGGGGGGGGGCGGTCAGCCCTGTGCCTTGTAGTCCCCAATTTGAGCCTCAGTTTCCTTATCAGCCAAAGGGGAGTGATAATACCTTCCTTTGCAGAGCTATTGTGAGGCTAACAGATTATACATAAATAAAATACATATCATGGTTACTGCACACAGGAGGGACTCAATAAATGGAGCTGCTAATGATGTTCTCTTTCCTTCCACCTCTTCCATCACCGTTTCACAAGACAAGACTCACTTTAAACCAAGGATGTTCGAGGGTCTCCTCTGCAGTAGGCCTCCTGTAAAGGAAGGAGTATTAAAAAGGCATTTATCATTCATTCATTCATTTAGTAAATGTTCGGGGAAACGGAGTTACTAAGGAGTTGGGGGACTGACTGTCTAGAGACAAAGGCTTGGGCTGGAGTAGGGGTGGTGTGAGGGAACTCTTCAGCAGGGAGGCTCCTTGGGCCTCGTACTCACAGCCGGTCCCGCACAAGCACTTTGATGAGGAAGCCCCGGGCCTCCCTGCTCAGGCTCAGGAACGTCGTCTCCTCGAAGGCCACGTTGTAGTTTCGGATGTTCATCAATGTCGTCCGATCGTTTTCCCCAACGAACGGCGAGATTCCGGTCAGGCTGCATGGGTGGAGAGGGCTGGAGTGAGGGTGGGGGTGTCTGGGGCTGAGAGGAGACAGAATAGGATGCCAGCAGGAGCACAGGGCTAGGGATGGGAGTGGGGGCGCTGGGTGCATCTGGGCAGAATCCTGCCCCGACTCATCCCCCTGATGGCAGCACTTCCTTGAGCCCTGGGCAGCCAGACCCCTGCCCTCGGCCAGTACTCTAGCAGACCTGTACCAGCCCTCCCCTAACCGCGGCCCGCCCCTGCAATGAGGAGTCTGTGCCAAGGGGATATGTCCCTGGAGCCCGGCCCTTCCCTTTCTAACCCATCTTCTGGACTAGTCCGCTGTCTAAAGGGCACTGAGTTGGCACTGGCCTTCCCAAGCATGCTATCAGTGTGTCCACCCCTTATGGAGGCACATGGTGGTGGACAAAGCTTGGACATGCAGGCAGGGTGTCCACGTTTGTGCTCGGGAGGCCCCTTCCAGTGTAGGAAGCAGCCAGGGCATGGAAGAGAAGGGGCAGGCTGCAGCTCTCTAATGTTCTGCTGCCCCAGGCTCTGCCAACGTTTGGTCCTGCTACGAGACTGTTAGGAGACGGGGTTCCTGAGAGCAGAAGGGTTCTTACCAGAGGAAGGCGACGACACCCACGGGCCTGTGGGGAAAGGAGAGCGAGCGGGTAAGAGGGCAGCCCTGCTCCACCAGAAGTGAGCAATCCTCTGGCCACTGCTGATCTACTGAGGAAGGGTCCTCCCTGTGAACACTGCCATGGACAAATGGGCACAGGGGCGCCTCCTTTGGGGAAGACCCTGAACTCAGAGGTCACAACGTGCCTGGAGGACTCAAGGATCATGGCAAGGCTGGCCTAGGAAGTCTGGAGGAATCTGGGGACCAAGAGACTGTGCCTGCTTCACTTGCGGGGGAGGCAAGGTGGCTGTAGGTGGGGAGGTCTGGCACCCAGGACTATAGGGCTGAGGCCTTGAGTGGTTGCGTTGGCCCTGAGGGAGGAGAGGGAGGTAGTAGCAAGGGCAGGAGACCCCTGTGAGCAAGGTCAGCAGCTGTCAGAGAAGGCAGGCATCTGGGCTTAGTAAAGCTCCTCTCTGCCCCTGAGTGAGTCCTCAGCATGGCGTGGGGGGAAGCTGCCCTGGCCCACCCCAGCAGCCCAGCATGCCAACGTTACCAGATGTCAGTGACTCCAGACACGGGGGTCTGGTTGACAATCTCAGGTGCCACGAACTCAGGTGTGCCGTACTGGCAGTACTGGGGCTCCCCCGGCGTCAGCTCCTGAGCGTTCCCAAAGTCACAGATCCTCACCTGCTCCTCGCCCTCAACACTGTCCCACACCAGCAGGTTCTCGGGCTGCAGGACACAAGGCGAGGCGTGGGCGCTGAGGGCTGTGGGGAGGACACCCCAGGGCCTGGCTCCCACAGGTGCTGCCTGCTCCCACCCCCCACCCCCGCATCGCACCTTGACATCCAGGTGCAGCACATGGTTCTCGTGCAAGTAGCATATCCCTTCCAGCACCTGCCGCATGTAGGCCCGGATCTGTGGAGACAGAAGGCCCAGAGTCCAGGGAGTATTATGTTTGACCACCACCAGGGTTGTGGCAAGAAGCCAGGCTATGCCTGGGAAGTGGCCTTCAGGAGAGGGCCGAAACATAGGTTTGGGGTTACTGAGGTTCAGGGTTTCCATGGACAGCTGCACAGCACAATGAGAGAAGGACTCCATTTACATGATAATAAGTAGAATTGTGCAGTGCACAATCTGTACAGCCCTGCACGGCAGGATGGCACTGAGACTGAACAGAGTCTGGATGGGGCTCCTTCCGGGGTCATGTCGGAGTGATCTTTATGTGAGGAGGTTCTACTGCAGGTTATCATCATCCCATCCTTACATGAATCCGATCATCCTTACATGAGAAACAACAGAGCTGGGGGCCAGGGTGGGTGCTGAGATTTACAGAAGACGGTGCAAGTCCCAGTGTGGGGGTCTGCTCTGAGCGGGGAAGGGGGCTCTGCTGCCTGCCTAACAGTGCTATCCACACCACCTTGGCCTATTTGTGGGCACAGATGGCATGCCCGGGATGCACCCCTCGGGTCTCAGAGCTCAGGTGGGTGAACACTGGTGCCCAGCCTGGCCCCTCCCACCCACTGCCCTCACCTCAGACTCACACACGGTGGGTTTCCTGGCCATTCGCTCCAGAAGCTCCTCTGTGCAGCTATGTCCTGGATCAAGGAAACTGACCAGTGCCAACAGCCAGGCCCACCTTAGGCGGTGCCCTCCACTCCCAGAGCTCCGGCTGGGGCCCAGCTCAGCACAGGGTTCTCTTTCCCCAAAAAGCACATCTGCTACCAGTTATCAACTGCATCTTCCCCTTCCCTGTTGTCTGGGTGCGTAGATGGGGCAACCTTGCTTGAACTCTCACTTGCTGTGGGATCTCAGGCAAGTCACCTAACTTCTCTGAGCCTAAGCTCCTGCCAGTGTCAAATAGAGATAATGTTCTTCTCCCCTACCCTGTGAAGTGTCTGTAAGGCTCAAGTTAGAGCAGCATTTTATTGACTGTGGATGGAACCACTTGACTCTATTTGAGAATGACCCAGAAGGCCCATGACACATAATAATTTGTCATTTTGCTGAGAGATATCTGGGTTCTAACAGTGCAGACTGGGAGGCTAGCGTGTAAGACATGGTCACCCTGCTAGTGGCAGTGACAAGCCAGCTGCCCAGCATCCTTACCTCAGTGTGACTTTAACTACAGCTCTTATGAAAGAATAAAATCTGTTCTGTATGAGAAGAGCCTCCCAAATAAAGCCAAATATTAATGTGCATCTGAAATGGGGTCGCTGCAAATGTTTGGATATACTGTACTGCATTCCATGATAAAAATCACATGCCTCTTGCCGACTGTGTGATCTTGGGTGAGTTACTTTATCTCGTTACACCTTAGTTTCATCATCTATAAAATGGGGATAATAAAATTCCGAGAGATAAGTATACATGATAATGAAACGGATGTTGGTAAAGCTCCTAGAACACTGCCAGGCACACATCAAGTACTTTGTAAATTTAAGCTAAAAAATGTTGGTCTTCACACACATCTCCAAATTCCGTTCTGTGAAGTTTTTATAAGACGTCTTGGACTTCCCTGGTGGTCCAGTGGTTAAGAATCCACCTGCCAGTGCAGGGGACACGGGTTTGATCCCTAGTCCAAGAAGATCTCACTCACATGCCTCGGAGCAACTAACTCTGTGTGCCACAACTCCTGGAGCCCTTGCACTCTAGAGCCTGTGCTCCGCAACAAGAGAAGCCACTGCAATGAGAAGCCTGTGCGCTGTACGGAAGAGTAGCCCGTGCTCGCTGCAACTAGAGAAAGCCTGCAAGCAGCAACAAAAGAACCTAGTGCAGCCAAAAATAAAAATTAAAAAAAATAAAGATGCCTCGAGAAATCCCATTTGTCAATGGGACCACTTTGTAAAATGTAAAACATGTTGCTAATTGACTGTTCCAAGGACCAGTCGTTCAGGCCATGTGTCCCCCACCCGGCCAGCCTGTCCCAAGATACAGCTCGGTGACGATGACCAGTCCCCGGCGCCTCTCGAAGGCCTCGTGGAAATAGAGGACGCAGTCATGCTGGAGCCGGGCCAGCAGCCGTGCCTCCCGCCACGCCGATGCCTTTGGCTTGGCCTGACTGGGGATGAACTTGGCTGCAAACTCCAATCCGGAGCTTCGCTCCACTACACGGCGCAGGTAGGAGAAGGCACCCCTGGGTAAGGATGCAAGGAGAGGACAGGGCTCAGGTGTTGCTGAGCCTCAGGCCCAGCCTCTATCGGCCCCCAGACACCGTACCCACTCCGAGCCCCACACCTGCCGATCTCCTGGTGGATGTCATAGAAGTCGCTGAGCCTCCTTCCTCGCTGCTCTTCTTCCTCCCCGATCCCTTCCACCTCCATAGCTGTCTGAGCTGAGAAAGAGATGCCTGGTGTTAGGTGGGGAGGACAAGACAAGGGACGGGGCAGAGACTCGGCCAGGCGGGGCAGACAGAAGACACAGTAGAGTAGCATGAATGTTGGAGCTGGGGCTGGAGGAGGGGGTGGTCTGGAGTGAAGGGCTGGGCAAGTGGTTCCTGGTCGAGGGAGGCGGAGGCCCATATCACTGGATCCCTGGGTGAGCACCCTGCCTTGCTCCCCTTGAGTTCCAACCCACCTGAGTGCACAGCCAGCTCTGCTTTGCAGGAGACTTCGCCAGCCAGGTTACGGGCCATGCAGGTGTAGACCCCTCCATCCTGGGCTCCCGCGCTGAGCACCACCAGGGAGCACTCGTTCTCCTCGTACACGAAGCTCACATGGTTGCTCTCGGTCAGCAGCGCCTCATCCTGCAGAGGTGGCCGTCACCCCAGCCCGGGCCCAGCTTCCTGTCTGCCTGGGACCCAGTTCTACCTCCACAGCAGAGACCCAGTCTCACCCTGCCCTCAGGGTCTAGTGCTAGCTCCCCTGGGGGCCTGACGCCACCCTTGTTTCCCAACACCTCTGGGCCCCACTTCCTCCTCCTCTCTGTCCAGGCTTCCCTGACCCCTTCCAAGCCCCCAGGAAGTCACCCCTCCATTCTCCCCCCTCCACCCATGCTCAGAAGGAGGCCGCAGCCAGCCTCTGACCTTGTACCACATGATGTCCGGCAGGGGCTTTCCGTCCACCACCACAGCAAAGCGAGCAGTCTCTCCAGCCCCCACCTCCACATCCTCCATGATGGACTCAAACCGAGGGGCCTCTGAATCACGGATGGTGGTGGGGAAACAGAACGTTGGGGTCACAAGGGCCTCCCTCCTCAGCCCCTTTCTGAGCCCTCCCTCGGCAACCAGCTCAGGCAGAACCTGACTCCGCCCCCCTCCCACACCCCTCAGAGTCCCAACTCCCCACCCTGGGGCTCTCAAACTTGGCCAAAGAACATGAATTCCTGGCCTGAACCAAGCACTCTCCTTGTAAATCTAAACGTGATGTTCTGCAAATCTCGGAAAACCTCAGCCAGGGGATGCAGGCTTGCTTTGTTGGGCTCTCAGGATTCATTGGCCAGCTTTGAAATTAGGAGATTTTCACACACAAAAGAAATCTGGATTTCCTGCCTCTATTGGAAAAACAGGACTGGCTGTCCTGAGCTGCTTCCCTCACTGCATTAATGGGCTGTCGCGGAGTGGCCCGACACTGCCCCCTGTGGGTGGTGGCCCTCAGCACAGTCCTACTGCGGGCTTCTCTGACTGTACCCATCCAGGGCCCGGTGGGCGGCTCAGTTTCTGATCCCGCGTGGAGCTCACGGATGGCACTGCCTCCATCTTGAGGTTTTCTCTCTGAATCTTATTTAAATATTTAAGGGGCCTTCGACCATCTGGAAATGGCAAGATGAATAGTCACCGATTCCCAGTTTAGTTCTCCCCCATGTGACGGATTTTATTCTCCACACATATCATGTTATTTCCTGGTAGAGCAGCTCCTAATTCTCATGACGGAATTCAGTACATATTCCAATGTGCTTGTGTTTTTTGGAGAAACTTCTGGTGCCCTCCCCCTCCTTTCAGAGTGTTTGAGAATCTGGGCTTTAAGGGGAGCAGGGGGGAAAGCAGGGGTGCTGGGCAGGGGGCACCACCCAGCCGCAGGCACATAGCTCAACTTCTTCACAGAACAAAAGGGATGGCATCCTGGGGAAAATGCATCCATAGCCCGGCTACGGAGGGAAGGGACCATTCCGCCTGCCTGGGGGACAGGGTGGGCACAACAGGAAGGGGTGTGGATCCAAGCCCAGGCCTGCTCGAGCGCTGGCCAGATGGGACTCAGTCTCCCTCAGTCGCTGTCCCATCCAGGCTGGCTGCCGCTCTCAGTGTCCAGGGCCTCCCCAAACCCCAGGGTTCCTCCTACATCTGGGAAGAAAGATGAATCCTACAGATGGTACTGATAGGAGCAAGTGGTTGGGACTTCCTTGGTGGTCTAGGGGTTAGGACTCTGCCCAGGTTTGATTCCTGGTTGGGGAACTGAGATCCCACAAGCCATGCAATATGACCAAAAAAAACTGAAAAAATCACAACCAAGAAGCAAAGGGGTGGCTGAGTGGGAAGTGCAGGGGTGGGGTAGGGTGGGAGGATGAGGGGCAGAGGGGAAGACACAGAAAAGGGAAACCAGTGACCCAGACCACCAATGGCTCCACTCCATCCACCATCCACAGAAGGGCCAGTAGGGCCCCCATATCTCCTCCCCACACACCCTACAGCCACCTCTCTCCCACTTTAAAGCTGCCCGTCCTGCCCTCTGGGAATCTGGTCCCTAGTCTGCTGGGTATGGGGTGGAGGTGGTGGCAGGGGTCAGTCTACGAAGGTCAAAAGGATCAGAAAGTTTCAAGTGGACTTCAACAATTTTTTTAAAGCAGCAGCAGATGTACGTCTACCCCGTGATAAGCTGGCCTGTGCTAACTAAAATGTCACTTTCTTTGCATTTGCTTGGAATCTTATCTACTCAGCAGGTAACTGTTTAGCTCATGCTGATCTGTAGTTCTGAGTGGCAGTTACATGTGTCTAGAGTTAATTAACAAACCAGAAAACAAGACAATTACTACTTAATGCAGGCTACGGTCTGAGAGACTACACCTTGAAAGGAGAAACCTCACTGCAAAGGTTGGGAGGCTCTGTCAAACAGGCTTGTGCCAAAGGGCAGCAGCCAGGATCCCAGAGCTGGGAGTCTGGTGATAAGATGCTCTCACTTGGGCCTTTTTCTCCACCTTCATCCCCCTGAACTCCTCCACCCCTGCCCCCACCCTCACCCCAGTTTGTTATTCTGGAAGTACTATTTCCTGCTTGTTTAACACAGGAGCTGGGAACACTGTCTGGCTTTGGAGCAGAGCATCCAGACTTGAATCTCAGCTCCTGACTTATTACATTGTGTGACTCCGGGCCTGTTACTTAGTACATTCTCTGGGCCTCAGTTTCCCCATCTGTAAAATGGAGATAATAGCTGATTCCATCTCACAGGGTTGATCTAAATATTAAACAAATAATAAATGTAAGGGACTTAGCAGCAGCACTCAGCACCGAGCCTAGCACATACCAGGTTCTCAATAAATATCTTATTAGTACTAGTACTGTTACTGTTACTACTTCTGCAGTTATTATGGCCACTAGGTGGACAAGCCTGAATAGAGGCACCTAGGATTGTCAGGTGGGTGTGTATACATGGGGGGGTGGGGAGAGGGCCGTGGGCCTCAGAGCAGGGAGAGGTAAAGAGGCCGCAGTCACCCACCTGCCAGCTCCAGGGTGACTGAGCAGGCCTGTGTGCCGTGGCGGTTGCGGGCAGTGCAAGTGAGGGCTCCCAGGTCCCGGCGGCTCACCCGGCAGATCCGAAGAGAGTACTGGTCATCATCCGGCTGGCTCAGCTCGTACACACCTGCCCGAGCCTCTAGAAGGGCCCCTCGGCAGCTGAGGGACATAGAATGGGGCGGTCACCCAGGATCCAGCCGCAGGGAGGTCAGCCTGGCCAGCTGGAGCCGGACACCTCATGTGAGGAGTAGGGTAGGCAAGGCGGGACCCACCTCCTCCAGACGACCTGGGCCTCCACATGATTGAAAGTGACAGTGACACTGGCGGGCTGTCCCTCCACCACATACACGATGTCTGGCTTGTCCAGCACGGTGGGTGCCTCCTCCAGGGGTGGGCCTGGGAACAGGAGGGCTGGCTCAGTGCTGGGCCTGACATCAGATGCTCAGCACCCACTGCTCTTGGAACCCTCCCCATCACCATGTGAGCTCCATTTTTTTATAGACGAGGAAGCCGAGGCTCAGAGAGGTTTAGCAACTCGTCTAGGAAACTCGATGGCAAGCCACTCCAGTACTCTTGCCTGGAAAATCCCATGGACGGAGGAGCCTGGTAGGCTGCAGTCCATGGGGTTGCTAAGGGTCGGACACAACTGAGCGACTTCACTTTCACTTTCACACATTGGAGAAGGAAATGGCAACCCACTCCAGTGTTCTTGCCTGGAGAATCCCAGGGAAGGGGGAGCCCGGTGGGCTTCCGTCTATGGGGTCACACAGAGTCGGACACGACTGAAGTGACTTAGCAGCTTAGCAGCAGCCAGGGAACTCAGCCAGGAGCGGCAGAGCTGGGATTGGACCCCCAGCTCCTCTGACCCACAGCCTCAGCCTCAACCACAGTGCATGCAGCTTTCAGGAGTGAGAAGGAAGCACTCTTGACAGGTAGGGGTTGTGCGCAGCCATGCGAATCCTGCCCGTGTCCACACCAGCCCTGGAGCCTCCTCCACGGACACCCAGTCCCCTGGTCCGATGGCTCTCGCCCGCCCCTCCCCAGGACACCAGGCTCACCACGCTCCAGCAGCTGTGCCGGCTCAGACGGGGGCGAGGGCTTGCTGCTGCTCTTGACGGTGGTGCTGAGAACCCGGAAGACGTGCTGGACCCCCTTTCGCAAGCCGGTGGCTGCCCATTCGGGCTGCCGCAGGCCCGTGACCAGCGCCGTCCACTGGTCTGAGCCCAGCACCTGGTGCTGCACGGTGTAGGTCAGGGCGTCTGGGTCTGGTGGGGAGGCAGCTGCTAGAGGCGGGCCTGGTTGGGGTGCCCCCTCCCCCCGTTCTGCTGGCTCGGGACCCAGGGACTCATCATCAGTCTGGTCTGAGGACCTGCCTCCGTTTCTCCTGTTGCTTCTGCCCGTTCCCCCACCGGCTCCTGCCCAACCACAGGCGGGGGAAGGCTCAGAGCCCAGGAGGTGTCAGGCACGCGGTCCAGTTACAGGCGGGGAGAGAGCTTAACTTAGTTCTAATTCCTTGCTACCACCCGAGGCTGACAGACCGAGGCACAGAGCAGGAGGAAACTGTGCTCGGGGAAGAACCACACCCCAGGCACCCAGTCCCTCTGAGGACAGAAGGCAACATGGCAGCCCCTGCTTTGTCTCCTCTCCTGACCCAGAGCCAGGGCTCGGTGGACCGTGGGAAGGGGGCCCGCAAAGCCGCTTCTGTCCTGTTTCCAACGCTCCGTCCACTCCCACTCTGACCTGTATGTCCCCCTGGGCCTTGCCTTCCTCTCCTGGCCCCTTCCTGAGCCTGTCTTGTCCATGCCCCCACTCCCCACCCATGGCCCCATGTGGCCGGGACCCACCGATAGCCATGTCCAGACTCCTGGGGGGGTTCCATGCAAGCGTGATCATCCTCCCGGTCACAGCCACTATCTGAGGGGCGCCGTCTGGGGGGCCTGGAACCACATCTGAAAGCCACAAGTCCACTGTCCATAGGGGTCCTTTAGGGCCCAACCGCCCCATGGGATCGCCAAGCCTTGGGGCACGGGCTGGAGGTAAAGCCCCAGGGGCACAGGCAAGGCCAGGTGGCTCCCCAGAGAACAGAGGGGAAAGAGAGCTGGTGCAGAGGCCCTGCCCTCACCCAGGTCCCCAGGTGGGCCAGAGGCTAGGCTATGTACCCCGCTGACCGGAGGGTACCTGCCTCACCTGTGACGTAGAGATGAGCATAGCAGGCGGCTTTGCCCAGCTTGTTAGCAATGACACTCTTATAGACGCCAGCATGCTGAGGTCCCACGGCGGGGAACACCAAGCGATGGATATCCCTGTCTGGGGGCGGGGAGGAACATGACACTGGGCTTGAGCTGGGAGGATACTCCGGAGGGTGGGCCCACGCCATCCAGGCCTGGCCTTTCACCCCCCCCCAACCCCCCCACAATCCACTATAGGCAGGAGGGAAGGGCAGGGCAGACACAAGAAGGGAGCCACACCCTAGGTCCAGGCTGCCCATCCACACCTGTGGCCCTGCCCCTCCTGCCTGGTCCTCCAGCACTCAGGCCCAGACCTTCTCATCGTCCTCCACAACACTTCACCCTCTGCAGGTTCCCACCCTGGACAGTTCCCTCTTTTCCATCGTCAGAGCCACTGCCCATCCCATCTCCAGCTCAGAGCCATGAAATCTTCCACTTGTGCGGTCCACACCCCACCAGCCGTTTCACATGTGATCTCTCCATCTGAGGACCTTCATGGCATCTAGGGCCAAACAAGTGGCCTCCAAAGCCCTCAGTCCAAACTCTCATCCACCCCTGTCTCCTGCTATTCTTCCATGTCCTGACCCTGAGCCACCATCCGGTCCCTGAACAAGCCACAGGAGTCCCATCTACGGGTCTCTGCTCACAAAATTCCTCTCTTCTGGACTGTTCTTCTCTTACCTGAGGCCTCCTTCTCCTTCAAGAAATAGTTTAGAGAGTGCCAGCCCTGGGCACTCCTCTCCAAACCCCCGGTCGCCTCTGCACCTCCATCTCTGACTCCCTCCCCAGGACCCCCAGCACCCAGCCCACACTGCTTCAGGTGGCCCTTCCTCTTTTCTTGCATGTGTCCCGCCTCCTGTAAGCTCCCTGAAGACAGAGCTGATTTGTCCCACCAGGCTCAGAACTGGATGCCTTGCATGCAGTAAGTGCCAAATACATTAGATTATAGATTACAATAAAATTTGTTTGCACTGTGCCCAGTCCGTGCCAGATATTTGACGTGCATTTCTCTCTCCATATCCTTTCAACAACCCTGCAAGAGTGTCCTCATGTTACCAATGAGGTCAGAGACATTAACAGACTTGTCCCAAGGTCACACCGCTAATAGACAATGAAGCCATGGCTCGAACTTGGTTCCCTGATTCCCAAGTTCTCTCCCTACACCATGCTTCCTGAATGATAGCGAGGAGGCCATCCCCCGGGGGGACATGAAGGGGAAGAGACCTGCACTGTCCTTCCTCCTCGACGTCAGGGCCATCCCCAAACACCCCTCCCGGCTCTTAGAGGTTATCTCTGCCCAGAACAGCCACCATTCATTTATCTCTGCTGACACTATTTATAAAGGAAGAGAAGCCCAAGGCCACTGCTGACCCCAGATACAGACAGAAACAGAGGCGCCGGCTCAGACCCTGAGACAGACACTCAGCCTGGGCCTCAGAACAGATTGGGAAATGGGAAGCCTGTGGACTGAGCAAAGACAGTGGTGGATGGGGATCGAGGGGAGAGTCAGAGCCAAGGTGGTGACAGTGGGGATGGGAGGGGTGAGTGGAGCACGGGTGACAGGAGATGTTCTGGTTACACAGTCAGATGGTATTTGTCTGCCTTTAGGTAAATCTCTGTTCCTCTGTAAGCCTCAGTTTTCCCATCTGTAAACAGGGACCATAATACTTGCCTTATAGTATTGTGGTGAGGAAGGTGGTATTCTCATGTCAGGCCTTTAGCATCAGGGCCTGGCACTCACAAAGTGATTACCAAAGGCGAATTTTGTCACACTGCAGCAGCAGTTAGAGGAACCCATCACAGGTTACAGGGTGGCACTGTCTGAGAGGGTGTAGGTAGACCTTCTCATACGAGGCTCAGATTCCTTCAAGGATGGAACTGAGATACTCCTTGAGAAAATACCCCGGGCTAGGAGGACACCCAGAGAAGGCAATGGCACCCCACTCCAGTACTCTTGCCTGGAAACTCCCATGGATGGAGAAGCCTGGAAGGCTGCAGTCCATGGGGTTGCTAAGAGTCGGACACGACTGAGCGATTTCACTTTCACTTTTCACTTTCATGCATTGGAGAAGGAAATGGCAGCCCACTCCAGTGTTCTTGCCTGGAGAATCCCTAGGACAGGGGAGCCTGGTGGGCTGCCGTCTATGGGGTCGCATAGAGTCTGACACAACTGAAGCGACTTAATGGTAGTAGGAAGAGAAGGACACCATCCCAAATACGTTCCTCTGTAATTTTCCTGCTGCTCTTTCTTCCTTATTTGTTATTGAACAACCCTGGACCAAGCATCCTTTTGATGCAGACACTACCCACATCCGGTTCTTCACTGGAATTTCTCCAGGAGGGTGTGAGAAGCATCACTTTATCGATAAGGATGATGGTAATGGTAACAACAACAGCCGTAACAGTGACATTTAACATTCACTGGCCCCTTGCTATTCGCCCTAAGTACACTCTGTGTACTAACTGATTCAATTCCCACAACAAGCCTACCACAGATGAGGAAACTGAGGCTTGGAGAGTTCTGTAACTTGCCCACAGTTAGTAGCAGGCTGGACTGTTGGGCCAGTAAGTGCTAAAAGGCCTCTGAGGCCGAGAGTGGTGACCCAGCAGATGGGGGCCGGGTGGGCTCAAGGAAGGAGGTTGTGACCCCATAGCCTCTCTGGGCTCCCAGGCACCCCATCCCTGACCAGGTGAGAGATGGAAGGCCCAAGGGTGGGGAGAGGGGATGGGCTCTTGCAAGCAAAGAGGGTGCTGGAGGGGACAGCCCCAGGGTCCCTTCCTGGACACGTACACTGTGTCATGCGCCGGTCAGCGCTGCTCTGGATGCGGTGGCCGTTGTGAAACCAGCTGATGGTGGGGTAGGGCAGGCCGGTCACCTGGCACTCCAGCATGGCCTCCTTGGCCAGTCCCACGTCCAGGTCCTGCAGCGGCCGCAGGAAGTCGGGCATGGACAGCCGCTCCAGCTCACCCTGCTCGGGCTCCTCGGGGATGGAGGGCATCTTCTCTAGCTTGGAGCTGTAAGAACCACACAGTGGCCCAGGGGCCCAGAGTCGCACCTCCTACCACGGGCTGGGGCCCCCGAGGCAGCCCTGGCCGCGCGGGGGTGGGTGTCCCGGGGCGGTACCTAGGGCCGGTGGCGGCCGTCCGAGGCTCCTCCACGTAGAGCTGGGCTGAGCAGTGGGCCTGGCCGTGGGTGTTGGCGGCACTGACCGCGTAGAGCCCCTCATCCTCACTGCCCACATGTGCGATGTGCAGCGAATGCAGGCCCCCATCCTGCCGCAGCCGCACGTTCTCACTCTCCTCCACAGGGCGGCCTGAGAGGGACGGGGGTCAGGCGGCAGCCTCAGCCAGGGGCCCCACCCTCTGACCCCTGGGGGTCTCCCCCCGACATCTGCAGGGTGGAGGGCCATACCAAAGTGAGTCCAGGTAACGGAGGGGGGTGGGCTCCCGCTGATCTTGCAGTCGAAGCGGGCGGCGCGGCCCTCCAGCACTTCCACGTCCTCCAGCAGCCGCGTGAACAGGGGCGCCAGTGACGGCCGCACAGTCAGCCGGGCACTGCAGGTCAGTTCATCTGGCGGGGAGGGGTCAGCACTGGAGCAGGGAAGGCTGTGGAGCCCTGGGCGCCCCAACCCGCCAGTCCCGCCCTCATGCTGGGCAGGTAAAAGAAGCTCGGGCAAAAATTGGAGCCTGTGAAGAGACCAGCCAGGTCCCGGGGCAGCAGACTGAGGCCACGGGCAAGATTGAGAGGCCGGACCATCTCCAGAGGTCGGTGGGCAGCGAGAGCAGGCAGCAGGCTGCTGGGCCAGTGGGGATATGTGGGAGACCAGGGCATGGCCTGGCTCTCCCCTCCTCACCTTGTCCTGCCCACCCAGGGTGAACCTCAGCACAGTTCTAAGAGAAGGGCCTAAAGCCAAGCCCACTCCGTCCTCCACACCCCTTCTCCCTACCCTTGGAACTCTCCTCTATGCCCAGGTCATGCCCACACTCCCTCGCCCCCATCCCAGACCCAGAGCACACACCCCTGTGCCCCACACTACCACTGCACGCAGAATCTTCTGGGGAAGACAGCAGCCCCTGACGCTGACCTAACCCCTTCCTGCTGACAAAGGCCTCAGTGTCCCCTTTAGAGGCACGTCACCACAACCAGATGGGGCATTATCTCAGCTCCCCAAACGAGAACGGGGACCAGGTCAGAGATGTCAGCAATAATAGTAACAGCAGATATTCATTAGGTGCCATCCCTCGCCAGGTGCTCAGCTTTGTCCATCCGTACATTATCTCATCAGTCCTATCGCTCCCGCTACGAGGCAGGCATTATCACGATCCCTGTTTGCAGGCGAACAGCCTAAAGCTCAGAGGAATGAAGTGACTTGTCCAGTTACGTGGCTGCCGTATGGCAGGGCAAGAACTGGAACCCCAGTCCAGGTGCGGTTGCTACACGTTGGCACTGGGCTCCCCAGCAGGAACGACGGTGCACACTGTCAGACACCCGCTCGGCGCCGGGTGCGACTGCTGGTGCTGACTCGATGCAGCTGCACTGCACCCCTCCCACCCGCTGCTCTTTTCCCCGGAGATGGAGGCCTGTTTTCTCGTTATCGTATTCGACACCAGCTCCATCGGGGCTCCTTCACTTCCACTCCCCTCCCTCCAGCTCTTGGGAGCCGGCAGCAGCAGCCCTCGGGCCCATGCGGGCAGTTACCTTTGGCCGTGCTGAGCTTGCAGGTGTAGACGCCGCTGTCGTCCTCATGCACAGAGGTAAGCAGCAGCTTGCATTTGCGGCCATCGAAATGCATCTTGCATTTGAGTAGTGCGGGCTGCAGCAGGCGGCCTCGGCACAGCCAGTCTACCTCCACGTCGGTGGGACCTGCCACCAGGCACTCAAACAGCGCCATCTCCCCGGCCCCCACGTCCACGTCCTGCAGAGGGGCCAGCACGGCCAGGGACCGGCTTTCAGGGTGTGCTGGGTGGGGGAAGCGGCCACAGGGGGCACACACGGAGCAGAGAAACACGGGGCGAGGGAGACACACACGCACACAGAGAGACAGACAGACACAGAGAGAGAGATGCATTTTGTTCCTTTGGAGGCGGGGAGAGCCCGCCCGCCCGGCAGGCCAAGACAGCAAAGAGCTCCCAGGCCTGGCTTCTGCATGGCCATCCCGCCTGGGCCAGAGACGGGGAACTCAGGGGAAGCGGGAGGGAATCGAGGGCGTGAAAACCGAGAGGGCCACATGGGGACAGAGACGGCGGCGGAAAAAGAAGACACGGCACACCAGCTGGGTACAAACTGGACTTTATTTGAACTAAGAAACAGGTATCTCTGAATCTGTCCACACCCACGACAGCAGGCCCCTACTCCTGCGCCGAGCCTGGCCAACTCTCATTCTCAAACAGAGCATCCCTGGCCCTGATGGTGAACAAGAGAGCCCCTAAGTGCCCTAAGCCTGCCGCCCAGGGCCGGGCCTCAGCCAGGCCTCCTCATCAGCACAGCGCCCAAGGGCCTCTGGCTTTTGGTCTCTTGTAAAATAGAAAGGATTGTGCCATTTGAAACCCATTTCTGGAATGCTCAGTGCCCCCTGAGGCCCCTTGCCCGCAGCCCCCTGCCCCTCTGGTTCCCTCCATCCTACGGATGCCAGGCCATATCCTCTCCCCCTTTGCCTGACCCCACGCCAGCTGGAGGGCATCCTTCCCTGACTGTCACAGACACACAGACAGACAAACAGAAAGACAGACAGGGCCGATAGCAGCGGCAGCACATGCACTCGCTGGGTGCTCCCCTTCAGGGAGAGACTGGGGGGTGGTCTTGATACCCCTCACAGCCACCCCCCTCTCCTGGCACCCAGTCCGTGGGGGAGCTCCCAGCCTGCCCAACCATGTGTCCGCTTGGGGAGGGAGGGTCCATAAGGGCTCAAGGGCTGTCCCAGGACGCTGCGGGGTGGGGGCGGGGAGGGGCGGCTGGGACAGGGTCCGGGCCGGCAGGGTCTGTGGGCAGGAGGCAGTGAAACACAGCGAGGTCCGAGAGGTGCCTGAGACAGGGGCGCGGCTCGGAGGGCAGCGGGGGGAGCGCAGGCGGCCCCCTGAGCTCACTCGCCTGTGTACAGACAAAAACCTCAGTCAGCAAGCGGCAGGTTAGTGCAGCACACGCACACGCACGCACAGGCACGCACACGCACGCAGACCTGGCTAGGGCCCCTCTTAAGACTGCCAGGGCGGCATTGCTACTTTCGGCTCCCCCCCAGGTTGGCCCTGGGGGGACGGGGCGGCAGTCAGCCAGAGGCCAGGTCTCCAGGGTTCCTGGGCAGGCAGAGGCCCTGGGCAACCAAGAAAAAGGTATTCCTAGCTATCAGGAGCACCCCCCACAGCCTGGGGGACACTGGGAGGAATCCCAAAGAGAGAAGCACCGAGACGTGGGTTAACACAGAGAAGCAAGGCAGAGCCAGGCCCTGGGCGGGTGAAGGAACAGGACAGGGAAGGGGGCTGGGCTGGGGGGGAGGCAGGAGGGGAGCTGAAGAATTCAGAGATGGAAGAGGCGGCAGCTCCAGGCACTGGAGGCATGGGCATGGCCGCTAAGCGCTTGGGGACCAGGGAGGTGACCATGACTCTCAGGGTCCAGGCTCCAGTAGGGGGCTGGGGGGCGCCTCAGAGCTGGCCTCTACCAGGAGGAGGGGGTGGTGGCTGAGTGTGGAGCTGGGGAGAGGGGTTCCTGGCCCTGAACCCCCCAAGGGAAGGCGGGGAGTAGAAGGTGAGGCAGACGGACTGCACTGGGGAGGAAAAGCATCAGCCCCAAGGGGCCACCTGCCGTCCCTGAGGCCTAGAGGCCACCTGCCCTTACGCCCCGACTCCGGGGGCCCAGTCCTCTCCACCTCTTCCCAGCTCTGCTCACCCTGGTGACCCCAGGGTCCCTGCAATGCTCCATGCCCAAGTCACTCCACGGGCCCCTCCGGACGGGTCCGACTATCAAACACTCCCCACTGCCACCCTCAACCACGGTATCGTCCACACAGCGATGGGATGGGTGGAAGAGGCAACAGAGGAGCGGGGAGTGGGTGTGAGGAAGGGGCCTGGCAAGGCAACCAAGGCTTAGAAGAGTGTGAGATGAGGACCGCCGGCGACAGGAAGCAGGGTCTCTCGAGCGGGCACCGGAGCAGGCGTGATGGAGCGTAGGCAAGGCAGTACTGTGTAGGAAGCTGAGCGCTCAACAATTTGCTGTGTGACCTAGGGCAAATCGCTTCCCCTCTCTGGGTCTCAGTTTATTCACTACATCATGAGCAGCTGAACCTGGGGACCTCGAAGGCCCTTTCAGTTGTGGAACGCCATTAACTAAGCTTGTGTGAAAATTGGCAACCGGGCAGGGATGAGGCCGGGGCCAGGGTGAGGGGTTCATAGAGAGTGTAAGGGACTCACCTCTGACCTCCAGGCGCGC
Organism: Moschus berezovskii; assembly: GCF_049115385.1. Lineage (NCBI taxonomy): Eukaryota > Metazoa > Chordata > Mammalia > Artiodactyla > Moschidae > Moschus > Moschus berezovskii. The sequence continues at coordinate 28,933,600 of NC_142461.1, forward strand.
CTCGCACTGTCGAGCGCCATACTCGTTAACTGCCTTGCAGGTGTAGAAGCCGGCGTCGCCCCGCTCAGCAGCCAGGATCCGAAGCCGGCAGAGCCCATCCTCTGCCTCCTCAGCAAAGCGCCGCTGGTCTGGGCGCACAGGCTGACGGTTTCTCAGCCTGTCGGAAGGGTGAGAAATCAATCCCCAGGCTCTGCGAGCATGGGGCTGCAAAGCCAAACAGGTCTCCCACCCCAGCATCATTCGTCTGCTCCCCAGATATGTCTCACTGGGCATGGGTACCCCTGGGTTACAGGGCTTGCTTTTCACCCTGACTCGCAATCCCACCACCGCCCCCCAGCCCCTAGGAACTTCCAGACACCCTCTGCCCACCTGGGTCACTCCCGCCTTGGAACCTAACTGCATTTGTGTGTGTGTGTGCTTAGTGGCATCCAACTCTTTGTGACCCTATGGACTGTAGCCCGCCAGTCTCCTCTGTCCATGGGATTTTCTGGGCAATTGCATGCAAGTTAAGAGTAACACCAAGCTATTCAGCTCTTGATAATCCTTAGATTTTTGTCTTGTTTTTACTTATGTTAACGGACAGATAGCTTTCTCACTTCCCAAAAGGAATAGGAAATAACTTAGTGTTAAAAAACTACACTGGGGACTAGATAATCATTTAAAAGTGAAAAAGAGAACCCAAACCAATAGAAAGCTAAGCCAAATGAGTCATCAAATGGCACCTGGGATGAAGCCCTGCAGCAAAGGCCCAAGTTTAACTCTGGCAGCTCAGAAACAAATTATTAAGTGTGGGCCCAGTGCAGGGCTGGGCACAGCACAGGCCTCAAAAAATCACCCTATTGTCAAACGACAGGGCTGAGGTTGGGATGGGGGTTGGGAGGCTTCTTCAGGAGTGAGAGGACACCTGGTGACTCACGCCAAGCAGACAGACAGGATACCATCTGTTACCCAAACCCCTCGCAGAGGGGAAGCCCTGAAAGAGTGTGAACACTAGGGCAGGGGTGGGGCCACGATGTGGGTAGCCTGGGATCCCACCATGCCTGAGATGATGCCCCTTCAGACAGACTGAAGTGCATAAAGGGTTCACTGCCCCCCAAACCCAAAGCCAGGCTTCACAGGGCCAAGCCCAGAGCTGGCAAAGCTGGAAGATGGTAGTCAGGGGCTGCTACTCACCAGGAGACCACCGGCTTGGGCTCGCCCTGCACACGGATGCTCATGGTGACATCTTGGCCTTCCCTTACTGACTGGTCCATAAGTGAGACCTGCAGGAGACCCCGAGGTGTCAGGTGAGACAGGGCCCAGCTTTGGCTCCTAGGGGTAGGGGGACCCTGGGTCAGAGATGTCTTCCACACCAGTCTGATGGAGGCCTACTCTGGGTAAGAATGGTTGATGGGACAAAGCCCCAGGCCTTGCTGGAACATGGTGTGGTCACAAGAACAAAGGGCCACACAAAGGAATAGGAAGCTGGGGGCTGGCCGTAGGGGGTCTGACCTTGAAGGTAGGGGGCGCCTTGGAGCCAGTGTCTGAGGAACGGCGATTCTGGCCAGGACTGAGCTTCATGGTGGGGGGTCGGGGCCAGGTCTCCCCGGGTTCCGGGAACTCCTCTGGGGGGCTCAGATACTCCTCGTCAGAGGTGATAGGACTGCTGAAAGGAGATGTTGACCCACCTGGAGGAGAGACAGAGGAGAAACAGCAGTATAGAGAGAGATGTCTGAAAGAAAGGCAGGGTGGGCAGGGAGACTGAGACAGCTGGTGGGACAGTCTGGGGTCAAGGACCTGATAAGTTCTGCAAAATCGCAAAGCCCCGTAGTTGAGGTAGCTCCGTAAACGCCCAGGAGCCAAGGAAGCTCCGTAGGCCAGCCCTGCCCTGACTTCACATCCTGGGGCTCCTACGCACTCTCTGTGTGACCTTGCCCAGGTGTTTCTTGTCCCAGAGCCCTGGACTCGTGATCTGCCAGACACTCCCAACCCCGACCCTGCTTATCCTCTTGAGCGGGGCAACCATAGGGAACGGCCTGGGTCAGAGAATTCGGGCCCCTGAGGGGCCATTCCTGGACCCTGTGGGAGATTTGGGATTCCACTGGAGCAGGGGACCCACATTCCCAGCACCACACTGCAGGCCCCCAGCGCGGGTGGTTCATGTCTCCGGACCCCAGAGTGGCACAACCAGGACACCCGCTTCTCGGGTGAGCTGGCCCTGGTGCAGAGGAAAACACACCTCGGACAAGCCCCATCCTGACCTCAGTGCCAGGGCCCATGAGGCGGCACTGTCCAGCCAGCCCTTCCCCCACTCCCTTCTCAGCTTCCTGCCCCAGATACCCCAGGGGCACCTGTTGGCCCCAGCCCTAGAGCACAAACCCCCAAACTCTCAGGGGCCGGGAAGGCAGAGCTTTGAGTCATCCACAGAGAAGGGCGGCTCAAGGGAAGAGGAGGGGGCGCCAGCACTGCTTTGGGAGAGGGGTGTCCCCAGGGCCCTGACGCCCTCCCCTGCAACTGGCCAAGGGCCCAGCCTCACTGAGCTGGCTCCAATCCGACTGCCAAATACAGACATGAATCTGCTACAGCCCCCTGGCCCCTCCTCCTGGTCCCCCACCCCAAGCCCCTTTGGCTTCGCCCAGGGGCAGGGCTTGCACCCCAACTTACCCCGCAAGACTCTGCACACGGACCCCAGCCGGCACTTGTCCTGAAGGCTCTGTCCTGGCACCAGGCCTCCCGTGGCCTGCCCACTGCCCACCCCTCCGGCTCCCCAGGGAGCCGGAGCCCAGCCTGCCCAGCCCCACTCACTCTGCTGAGGCTCTGCACGAGGTTGGGAGGGGGAGGGGAAGGAGCCTGGGGAGGGGGAAGGAGGAGGTAGGGGCTGGCCTGGCCGGGACAGGCTGGGTGGCAGGCAGGCAGCTGGCTGGGGGAGGTGGTGCCTGGGCCCTGGAGCGGAGGGGGAGGAGACGGGAGGGGCAGAGCAGCCTCCCTATTTAGCCACCCTGCTCATTCCCAAGTGGAGGGATCTGCCTTTTCTCTCCTTATGGCTTCTGGACCCTGACAAACCAGAAGCCCCCTTAACGGTGCCTCGGCTCAAAGGGTGGCGGGGCACTCAGCCCCCAGGGGAAGACGAGAGTGACACTTGGCTGCAGCAGTCAAGTTGCCCTCACTGACCTATTTGTCTTGCAGTGTCCACCACAGGAGGTACTGAGGGCAAATGGCCCCTATGATGCCCTTTTCCCTGACCAAATGGCCAAGCTCCCTGACGCTGGAATCCACACCACCAAGCCTCAACTGCTAGAGCTGGGCCATACCCAGACCTCCCGGTGCTGAGGATCAGAGAGTTGTCAGGACCTTTGACTTCTACTTGAGGGGCCCGGAGGCCCCTCTCTGCCTCCCCACTCCTGCCACGGCAGGTGTGGCCCTGCAGCAACCATGGGTTCCGGAGCCTTGCACCCAGGCCCCTCCTCTACCGGCTCTACCAGAGACCTGTTGGCAACATCCCTCACCCTCTCTGCCCACCAGAGCCGACAGGTCAGGAGGACAGAGGCTGCTGCCCACAGTGACCCCTCACCACTAGCAGCCATCTGCACCTGGATGGGCATGGGGCTTGGAGACAGAGCAGCAGAGCAGGGGAGCTGCTGAGGAGAGGTCACATGGCCTTCTCCCGCCCACAATCACCCCCGCCCCGCGGCCACATTCCCAAGCTATGACCTGTGTTTCCCAGCACTGCCAGTGAAGAAGGGGGTAGGGCCCACCATTCAGGTTGGCTGTCCTGACATGGAGATGGAGAGGGAAGTCAGGATGGCACTTGATGAGCATCTGCTCAGGGTTTGGCCACTAGTTGATGCCGATATCACAGGCATAGCCCCTGGAGGCAGGCATCCCCCTCCTCTCCGGGGAGGCTGGTGACCTCTGGGGTCACCTGCAGGTTGAACAGCACTGAGGCAGCTCAAGAGCCCAAAGAGAGACTGCAGAAATTAGAGCTTGACCAGCAGGGTTTGCAGGGAGCCTGAGACCCCTGGTGGTGGCTGGGGGAATAGCACCTGGGGCATGGGGTGATCAAGTGATTCAGGAATCCACCTGCAAAGCAGGAGACACCAGTTCGATTCCTGGGTCGGGAAGATCTGCTGGAGAAAGGGTAGGCTAACCACTCCAGTATTCCTGGGCTTCCCTTGTGGTTCAGCTGGTAAAGAATCTGCCTGTAATGCAGGAGACCTGCGTTCGATCCCTGGGTTGGGAAGATCCCCTGGAGAAGGGAAAGGCTACCCACTCCAGTATTCTGGCCTAGAGAATTCCATGGACTATACAGTCCATGGAGTCACAAAGAGTAGGTCATGACTGAGCATCTTTCACTTTCAAGTCCCTTAGCAGCTTCCTGGGTAGCTTAGCTAGTAAAGAATTTGCTTGAAATTCAGGAGACCCTGGTTCAATTCCTGGGTTGGGAATTAGGAAGCCCACAAGTCAAGGAGCCCTCCCTCTTAAGACCAGTGCATCTCAACATCCCCAGAGGTGTCGCTGGTATAGACACAGTCACAGCCACCTACACAAAAAGCCTCTACATCAGGGCTTCTCAAAGTGGTCCTGAACCACCCATATCAGGACCACCTGGCAGCCTTTATTTAAACTATAGATTTCTAACCTGAAGAATTAGATTTCCTGAAACAGGAGAAATTTTTTTAAGTGGCATGTCCCCAGGGAGATTCTTATGCATAGAAACATTTAGGGATCCCAGGACCCTCAGCGGATGAGGACAACCCGAAGAAGTGGTATCACCAAGTCCCACCTCAGCTGGCCAACAAACTTCAAGGCCAAGCTCCAAACCTTGGAGGACTGGCTCCCCTGGCCTCTCACCTGACACAAGGCCCCTGACTCACAGTGGTACCTCTCAGAGTTCACCTGGCACCAGAATCGTGTGGAGAGCTTCTTAAACCCCAGCTCGCTTGGCCCCAGCCCCAGAGTTTCTAATGCTGTATGTCTGCCTGGGGCTCTTATCCTCCATCTCTAACACATCCCCAAGGTGACGCTGACGCTCCTGGTCTGGGGTCCACACCTAGGGGACCACTACTCTATGGTTTCTCCTGCCATCCCAACCTCCACTCTCAGGCAGATCCTCACTACCCTTGGCAGATTCGCATCCCACCCAGCCTCTGCATGTGACCTAGGCTTTCCCAGGGGTTTGTGAAAGCTTCTTCCCTCACTGCCATCTCAGTGGTCCACTCCAGCCCTGGCGGTCCAGGAGGGCCTCCAGGTATGACTGGAAGGCCTGGCAGAGGTGAAGAAAAGAGTGGTGTCCTCAGGAAACTTCCAGCTGGTTGAGATGACAAACCAGATACCCACACGACTATAATAGCAAGCACGAATAAGGTGGCAAGAGTGGGGCCTACTGATAAGGGCCAGATGAATAGAGAGAACAGGATGTTGCTTTCGGCTCAGGGAAGAAGGGAGAACTGATGGAAGGGTGGTATTAGAATTCAGAGTTTGGTTTAAGTAGGAAAAAGCATTCCTGGCAGAGGAAACCAGCTGAGCAAATGCTCAAAGGCAGAAAGTGTGTGCAGTGAACTGTAGCTCATCCTTCTGGCTCAAAACTAGGTAAAGAAGAAAGAAGTGGGACGTGACAGTGTCAGTGTCTCCGGCCATTGCAGGGTCATGCTCAGGCCCAGGAGGTCAAGGTCTCCTTCAGGGGTGTAGCCTTCACTCTGAGGGCAAAGGGGCGCTCTGGGAGGTACCTGAGGAAGGGGTAACGTGCCGGAGGCTCACAGCACTGACATATGTGGTCAGATTGTTCACAGCCCACTCTTCACATGCACTGTCTCGGGAGGTCCTCTAGAGGCGATTCCTCTAAATGTCTGCTGGCTAACCCCACCGCAGAAGTGAGGGAAGGGAGGTCACAGGCTGGCCTGCAGCTGGGAGCGTCCACAGGCGCTGCCAGGAAGTGTCCCCGCTTAGAGAAGGAGATGGGCTGTGCTGAGAGTGTTTCTGTTTTGGCTTAAAATGGACCTGGAAACAAGAGAATTTCACGTGGTCGGCCTGACCTAGTCATGGAAGCGGTTAATTCCCTACTTGGGGCTGCTGCACGTTTAGATAAATTGGCACTAACAGTGGATGAAGTCCCCATTTTTTTTTTTTTCTTTTTTGGTCACACCGCATGGCTTGTGGGATCTTAGTTCTCCAACCGGGGATTGAACCCAGGACCTTCAGTGGTGAAAGCGTGAAGCCCTAACCACTGGACACCCCTCATTCTTCTGCCAGCTGTGCATGATGACTCCCACTCTGGGACAGCAGCTTTTGTGGGCCAACTTGCTTCCAGTAGAGAGCAGTGTCGGGGTGGGCTGAGTCAGGTCAAGGGACTGACCTGCTTTCTTAGATGCTGTCCAAACCACCAGCAAAGATGGACAAAAGGGCCATGTGGCACTTCGAGGTCCCCTCCATGGGTAGCTGCTGCCTTCCCAAGGAAAAACCTGAGATTCTGCATCAACAGGCTAGGACCAGGGTCCAGAAGAAGCCAGGGGAGGGGAGGGCGGATGTTGGTGCCACGATTTCTTCTTCCTTTCCTTTTACACTCATTACCTCCAATAAACCACTTCTTCCCTATTACGATAGTGTTGGTCCTATTGGTGGGACCAGAATGAGCTTTGTTAAGCCTTATCCTCTGGCCCAAATGTCCTTAGCTTAAGTATTAGCCTCAGAGAGCCTCACAAATCTTACCAAGGAAAGTAGCCCAGGAGTTACAAAGTGACTCTCGCTTTGTAAATGAGAACACGCAGCCAGCTGGGGCCAAGGTCTCAGCTGGAAAATGTTAGAACCCTAGACTCAAATATAGAAGACCTGTGTTTAAGGGAAGGGCTGAAGGCAGCTGGATGGAGGCCTGGGTGCATGAATCCCCCATGTCTCCCTTTCCTCTTGACCAGAGCCTGCAGTGGGGGTGAGCTGAGCACAGGCACCAGGCACGCAGGGAAATAAAGCAGCACTTTAGCCATGGGGACGGAGAAGGCAATGGCAAGCCACTCCAGTACTCTTGCCTAGAAAATCCCATGGACAGAGGAGCCTGGTGGGCTACAGTCCATGTGGTTGCTACTAGTCAGACAAGACTGAGTGACTTCACTTTCACTTTTCACTTTCACACATTGGAGAAGGAAGTGGCAACCCACTCCAGTGTTCTTGCCTGGAGAATCCCAGGGATGGTGGAGCCTGGTGGGCTGCCGTCTATGGGGTCGCACAGAGTCGGACACGACTTAAGCGACTTAGCAGCAGCAGTAGCATAGCCATGGGGAAGGTGGTGAGTCAGAAAGGAAGGACAGAAACCATCCCCCAGGCTGACCTACCCACAGAGGCATGGTCAGTCTCTGCCCCCCGCCCTAGGAGCTCTAGAGCACAATTTTAACCCTGTGTTTCGAAGCTTGACCCCTTTAGGGTAGCAGAAGAGGGGATGGTAAAGTGCAGTGATTAGGAAGACAAGCTTGGGAGACCCAGGAACAGGGCTTCAAATCATGATCTGGCCTCCAGCAGCCTCTGCTCCTAGAGCTGAGCACCCAACAGCGTAGCCACCAGCTACTTGAGACAATTTCAGTGCACTTTAACTAAAATGAAATAAAACAAAAAAGTGAGCTCTTCGGTCACACTGGCCACCTTTCCTGTCCTCAACAGCCACCTGTAGTCAGTGGCTATCCTATTAGGGCAACTAACAACATTTCTATCATCACAGGAAGTTCTATGATCAGTGACGCTCTGGAGCAATTTGCTAAAGCTTCCCGTCTCCACTTCCTCATCTGTAACATGATCATGACAAACTCAGTGCGCTGAAAAGCAGAGACATCACTCTGCTGACAAAGGTCCATATATAGTCAAAGCTATGGTCTTCCCAACTCACGTTGAGAGTTGGACTGTAAAGAAGGCGGAGAGCTGAAGAACAGATGCCTTCGAACTATGGTCTTGGAGAAGACTCCTGAGACTCCCTTGGACAGCAAGGAGATCTAAGCAGTTCATCTTAAGGGAAATCAAGCCTGCACTCATTGAAAGGACTGATGCTGAAGTAGAAACTCCAGTATTTTGGTCATTTAACATGAACAGCTGACTCACTGGAAAAGTCCCTGATGCTGGGAAAGATTGCGGGCAGGAGAAGAGGGCGTCAGAGGATGAGATGGCTGGATGGCATCACCAATGCAATGGACATGAACTTGGGCAAACTTTGGGAGACGGTGAAAGACAGAGAGGGCTGGCGTGCTGTAGTCCATGGGGTTGCAAAGAGTCGGACATGACTGGGCGACTGAACAACAACAACAGGAGCATAATAATAAAGCCTACCTCCCAGGGTGGGATTACATATGAGAACCCAATCAACACAAGACCTCATCACATAAAAAGCTGAGACACCACTTTGCCAACGAAGGTCTGTATAGTCAAAGCTATGGTTTTTCCAGTAGTCATGTATGGATGTGAGAGCTAGACCATAAACAAGGCTGAGCACTGAAGAATTGATGCTTTCAAACTGTGGTGCTGGAGAAGACTCTTGAAGAGTCCCTTGCATAGCAAGGAGATCCAACCAGTCCATCCTAAAGGAAATCAACCCTGAATATTCATTGGAAGGACTGATGCTGAAGCTGAAGCTCCAATCCTTTGGCCACCTGATTCGAAGAGCCGACTCACTGGAAAAGACCCTGATGCTGGGAAAGATTGAGGGCAGGAGGAGAAGGGGGTGACAGAGGATGAGATGGTTACATGAGTTTGAGCAAACTCCAGGAGACAGTGAAGGACAGGGAAGCCTGGCGCGCTGCAGTCCATGGGGTCGCAAACAGTCGGCTACAGCTCACTGCCTGAACCACAGTAACACGTTACCTTACTCTGCCATCCGTGCTGAGTTTGTGTGTTTCATGGGTGAGTATTTCCATCACTCTAAATCACCTGCTGCTTCTACCATTCTGAAGCAGATTACAGATGCTCAATAAAGGCTGCTGCCCGTGTGCTAACTCTGTCACTTCACTCTTTCATCATCCTGCCTGTAAAGTGGCAATGTTTCTCCCTGAAATGTTCCTCTCCAAGGGGTATATGTGGTGGGATGCAGCTCAAGTGAAGGGAGAAATGTGAAAGGGTCTGGAAAAAAGTATCTGGCACTCTCCAAACACAAGAAGCTGCTCAGAGACATGAAGCACTTGGCACCCAGTTGGTGCTCAGTAAATGCGTGTGTGATGGATGCGGGCAGCACTGAGAATGCTTAGCTTCGGTTAGGCACACCTCCCACACACCCCCACCACTCGCCCCAACACACACACACAAACACCCCTTGGGAGCATGACTGGGTCTCCACAGAGTTATCCAGCGGGGTGGGGTGGGTCAGGAGGGAACCAGGGCGGGGATGGGGCTGCAGAGGCAGCGAGGGCAGGCTCTGCCCTGCAAATCCAGCACCCATGGAACTCTAGTCTTCAGTTACCCCTGCTCCCGAAGTTCCCAGCCAGGAACTGAGATCTGTTGGATCTCAAAAGTTTGTCCTGTTGGGCGGAGGAACCCCAAGAGGGCACTGGGCAGTCACCCCTGTTACCAAGGAGGGCCAGAAGGAGCAAGAAAGGAAGGTGGTTCTAAGAGGCCTCTTCCTACAAGACACCCTACCCTCCCTCCCTCAACCCACTCCCACCCCAGCCACAGCCACACTGCCTGACACCCTGCCCTTGCCCCACCCCCTCAGTCCCCACGGACTCCAGGCCTGGGACCCCCTCCCTTGCCAAATGCCTGTGCCACCCACAGGTTCCGCCCATTCCTGCTGCTCTCTAGGTCCACTGGCCCCCGGCCAGCTGCTCTGGACCAAACAGCGCCTTGTAGGGTAAGAAAATCTGCTTTCTCCACGACAGCCACGTCCAGACTCACGTGCTTGTCCCTCAAGCCCTGGGGCCCTCCAGCTAGCCTGGCTTAGGGGAACTGCTCCGTGGCCACAGTGCCTGGTGTGGCTGACTAATGTGATGAAGCTTTATGGCTCCCCAGGCTGGAGGAGGCACAGAGATGCTGTGGCGGGCTGAAGACCCAGGGACTGGGAAATACAGAGAGGCTGTGGGCCACAGGCCTGGGGAGGGCAGGGAAGGAGTCCCCAAGGCACAGACAGGCTGAAGGAAGGGCAGAAAAGGAACAGGCAGTTTCCTGGAAGCCTCATGGAAACCCATGCTCCTGTGTTCAACATCACCCCTAATAATGCTAACAACTAACATTTGTCTACAGCTTTACAGTTCATAAAGCTCATTCACACATTTGCTTTCATTCGTGAGGATGGTATAATTATCTCTGGTTTACAAACGAGGAAACTAAAGTGCAGGGAGGTTCGGTGTGGCGAACGTAGAACTCCCAGTCAAGTGCTGACAGTTGCCTTGCCCCAAGCCTCCTTCCCAACCTTAAAAGGCTTTCAAATGGCCCTGAGCCAGTATTGGGGCAAACCGCGCCCCCTCCACCACCACCACCACAACGCACATACAACCCTCGGCCAAATCTCAGCCCAAGCCAGGTATTGAGCGGAGTCCTGGAGCCTGGCCTGGGCCCCCTAAGAGGAGTGGGGAGCTGAGTCAGAAGCCAGATCCCGGAGGTGATGGAAGGATGGAAGCATGCAGTGGAGTGATGGGTATGATTCAGCGTGGTGGGAGGGGCGAAAAGAAGAATACCTAACACGTGGGCTCCTGGGAGGGGGATGTAAGCTAAGAGGCAGACCTGCAGGCCTGCAAAGCCAGACAGGTGCAACCCAAAGGACCTAATGCAGGACTGGGACTCAGGTCAGACACTGCCAAGAACTCCCTAATCTCTCTGATCATGAAGGTGCTGAGGACCCAGGACCACAGCAAAATGGGCTCTGTAATCTTGCCTCCGGCAGCACTAAGTGAAGTGTGACACAAGTAAAGGACAGAACAAGGCGTACTATTCCCCGTCCAGGCACGCCGAGCCCCTCCCCCTGCCCGCCTAATTCCCAGGCTCCTTCAGGGCTCTGATGTCTCTCAGTCCAGGATCTCACAACACCAACAGAGCGGTTGGCCAGTCTAGGGACCAGGTTCCTCTACCCTGCACTGTCCTCTATCCCAGGTCCGCTGACCTAGGTTGATTACCCAGTGGTAAGCTCCTTAATGAACCTCCCTAGTGGCTCAGATGGTAAAGCGTCTGCCTAAAGGCAGGAGACCCAGGTTCAATCCCTGGGTCAGGAAGATCTCCTGGAGAAGGAAATGGCAACCCACTCCAATGGCAAGAGCCTGGAAAATCCCACGGACGGAGGAACCTGGTAGGCTACAGCCCATGTGCGACTTTTCCTTTTGAAACACCCCCTACCCTCTCTCACCTCCCTACCCTACCCCACCCCACCCCACTGCCCAGGGCCAGCCCTTTGTCAGCCCAGCAACCTGAATGACTTGAACTAGCCATGCACACCGATACCAGTCCTCAACCTGAAAGAAACCGGGCTCAAATCCAAAGGAAGTAGTCCGACACCAAGAAAGGACTTTCATAAAAATAGAAAACGAGGCAGCCTCAGCTACGTCCCAAGAGGTACTCTCAGATGCATCTTCTTTCGGGCTCTGGGTTCAACTGAAGGAGCAAGGGAGCAAGGGAAGGTCGTGGCACTTAAAAGCATCTGTTTTTACAGGAGGGGGGAATTGGGGTGGACATTCTAGAGAGGAAATGACCTCAGAAGACTCCTGATGGCTTTCAAACCCTTTGAGCTGGGAGATTCTTTCTCTCTGAGACTCAAGGATAATTTGCTTTCCCCACAGAACCCGGTTCAGGGAAATGCCATGGAAGGAGGGCATTTACAGGATGTAGAAAGACACACTTCAGTGACTTCATGAATTGGCCTCTCTGGCATGTGCCTTGGGAATTTGGCCACTGCCTTGGGGCCAGGGCCATTTAAAATGCTTCCACTAGAGCAGCCAACACAGGAGAATGGACTAGAATGAACACTGGTTGAGAGCCCAAGCACCAGGCTAGGAGTGGGAAGGGTCACTGCCCACCCCGCCCAGCCCCGGGGCCCATGGGCTCCCTACCAGGTCTCACGGCCAGCGTGGCAGCACAGCGGGCCTGGCCCAGCTCGTTGGTGGCAGTGGCTCCATAGCTCCCGGCATCGGCGGCCCGGGCCTCCCGGAGCAGCAGGGTGTGCCGCTCGCCTTCTGCCCGGATGAGAAGGCGGCCATCACTGCGCAGCGGGGACCCATCCTTCTGCCAGGACACTGTGGGGAAGCAGCGGGGTGACCAGGTTGTCCTTGCCCACAGGGGCCCACTGGGGCCAATCTCCCCCCACCCCACACAGGGCCCACAGCACTCCTCTCCCCACCCCAGGGAATCCCGAGGACTGGCCCTCAGTCACAAAAGTCCAGGCTCACCTTCCCCTCTCTCAAGGGACTGTGACCCCCTAACAAAACACACACACACACGACACAGCAGTCTGGCCAGCCCCATGGAATGGATGATCTCCCCGCCTGCCCCCCCTTACCCCCTCCCTCCCCTTCTCCCCAAGGACTGGGGTGGGAAGCAGGGAAGGGAGAATCTCCCCTCCTTCTCTCAATCTTAGCCTGACCCCAGGCCTAGAGCTCACCTTGGGGCGGAGGGTTGGCAGTGACAATACACTTGAGCAGCACGTCCACCCCTGGGGCCACCACTGCATTTTGCAGGGGGATCTCAAACACAGGGGCCTCCAAGGGCTCTTCTCCAGCAGACACGTAGGAATCATCCGAAGACTCTGCCGGACACATGGGCGAGAGGGTAAGGGGACATGTCCCTGTGGGAATGACTCGGGGGGAGAGGGGACAAACCCAGAGAGAGGGCCTTCTGGAAGGCAAGGGTTGGAGAGCAAAGGATCTCTCTCCTGAACCACCTGAGACAGGGAAGAAAGGAAAACAGAAGGGAGTTCTCAAACAGAACAGGGCGGCGGGACTCGGATGGTTTGGCTGCTTAATTTTAGCCACAGTTAGGAGGCTGGTTTCTGGAGGACGACAGGGACTGCACTGTGTGTGTCTTTACACAAATCAGTCATCAGCGATCACAGATCAGACCCTGTGCAAGGCACTCTGAGGGGCACAAGACTTCATAAGCTTCCAAACAGAGAACAAACCAATAGCAACCCAAGACCTAAGCAATGCTAGTGTGACAGGGCAATGTGTGGTAAACTGACAAACTAGTGATGCCACTGGATTAAAAAAGGGAGCAGCAGGTGCTTCCGGTAGCCATGAGAGGCCTCATGAAGATCAGCTCTGACTGTGTCCATTCACCAAACAGTAACACGGCACTTAATGCCTCCTCTGCATGGGTACCAGGGACACAACGGGAAAGAAGAGGCAGTCCCTGCTTACAGGAAGAGACCATACACACAGAAGAGAGCTCGTACACACGAAGAGACCGTAAAACTCCACGGTCGTGACTCTCTCTGGGTATTTTCTAACTCTGACATTCTATAAGCCGGATAAAAGGCTTCCCAGGTGGCAATAGCGGTAAAGAACCCGCCTGCCAATGCAGGAGAACTAAAAGACGCCAGTTCAGTCCCTGGCTTGGGAAGATTCCCTGGAGAAGAAAACAGCAACCCACTCCAGTATTCTTGCCTGGAAAATCCCATGGACAGAGAAGCCTGGGCAGGCTACAGTCCACGGGGTTGCAAAGAGCTGGACATGACTAAAGTAACTTAACACAACACATGAGCTAGATAACACACTGTGTCTATAGGCAAAAGAGCCATGAAGATCTCAGTTATGCTGTTTTCTAGCTACAAAACCTTGGACAAATTAGATAATCTCTGTACCTCAGTTTTATCTGTAAAATGGAGCTGATAAAAAACACCCAACATCCTATAGAACTGGCATATAGATTAAAATATAGTAACACACCCAGTTAACACAACGCCTGGAACATGGCTGTGGACACGCAATAACCTGGCTAGGAGGACGATGAACAGGTGCCTAATCATCTCTAAAGATTTTGAGACAATAATACTAAAACGAAGAATAACGTGATGAAAAAAAAAAGGGGGAAGAGTGATAAGTACACTGAAAGAGACACCAACAAAGTGTCCTCTAAGAGTAGGGGGTGGACATATCTGGCCTGGAAAAACAGCAGAGGCAGGAGGGAGCTGAGGATGGCTTCCTCAGTCTCGCACCAGAAGTGGCCCCAAGTTGATGTTCAGTTGATCAGAATTAGGGGCAAAGGCATTTGGGGTACTGGCCACCATCCACAGGAGAGTGAGACAACACACTGGTTGGCATGTGATCACAGTCAGCTCAGCCACACAGGGACTCAAAAGATAGGAGAGATGAGGCTAGAAGGGAGGCTAGGTGAGATCTTAGTAGCTCTGATGGGTCAGATGATGTGTAGGGATGAGAAGATCAATACTGAGAGCTGGCTGGCCCTAAGCTCAACAGTAAGAGGGACATGACCAATTATTTATTGAGATGGACTTTGGTCTCTTCCCCCACAGATCAGTGGGGGTGTGGAGGGTTTCCCCCCACCATTAGATCCTTGACCCAACAGCCCAGCAGGCCACTGGACCCAAGGGACATTATAGAAGGCATTGGGCATGGGATCTCTGCTCACATCTCAGCTCCGCCCAGCCTCCATCAAAACATTCTCACTCTCTCACTATCCGACAGGTCATACACAAGGGGCCTTCAACAATCCTTCACTCAAACTGGAACCTGGGACCATGCCTTTCCCCTGAAACCGCACCCTCGCAACTGCCTAGCAGTCTCGCTCTTTCCAGACATGCTCCCACCGAGGTCTCACTCAGCACCTTCTCACGGAGCACCTTACCGAGCTCAGGCGAGGTGGGCCGGGCCCGGCGACCTCTGCCCTGGCTGCGGGCCCCTCGGCGGTCCCAGGCCCCCCAAGGACCGTCCTCCTCCGGCCCTCTGCGTAGCCTCTTCTCGGCCTCGGGCCCCGCCCTGTTCTTCTCCAAGGTCTGGGGCACAGCAGCGCCCTCCTGGCCCGGCGTGGCCCAGGGCAGGAAGCGCACGGCTTGCGGCGGGGGCTCCCGCTTCCGACCCGGGGGAGCTTTCGTCCTGGTCTCGGGGGGCTCGGAGGTGGGGGGCGGCACCGGGCTCCGGCACTCCTGGATGGCTCTGCTCCGGGTCAGCGGGAACTGGTCCCGGCGCCTAACCTCCTGCTGCGGGCCTTCCCCCGTCTCCGTCCTGCCCGCTGGCCCACGGCCCCGAGGCCTCCCTGGCTCATCCCCGGGCTTTTCCGCGACGCTCGCAGGGGGCGGCTGGGCGGCGGCGGGGCTCAAGGCCCGCGGGGTCTTGGGGGTGGAGGGCTGGGAGAAGAGCGGCGGCTCGCCGGGCTCTCGGGGGGACGGGGCGCGCTGCAGCGTGGCGCGCAGGGACTCGTGAGAGCGCACCAGCTCCTCCCGCGACGTGGAGCGGCGGATGCGGCCCAGCTCCTGGGCGAAGCGCAGCTCGAGGTCTGACGCCGGGCTGCGCTGCCGCGTGCGCTCGTCCAGCGAGGCCGCCTTCTGCTGGAATAGGCGGCGCCGCTCGGCCACGCTGCCCGCCGGCGCCCGCAGCTCCTCCTGCGAGGCCCTGGGCGTGCCCCACGGCCCGCCGCCCTCGGACTTGGGCTGCTCCAGCGAACGGGCCTTGCGCAGGGGCACCCAGGGCCGCAGGGGCGCCGGCGGCGAGTCGCTGCGCTCCAGGCTGCGCCGGCGCTCCTCGAAGAACTGCAGCTTGTCCAGGATGCGGGAGCCAGCGCGCACCAGCCTCGGGGAGCGGCCCAGCGCCGACTGGCGGCCCGAGGCCTCGCTCAGGGGCGTCTGGGGCCGGGACTCCGCCGTGCCCGCTAGCGAGGGCCCGGACGACTTGGACTTTTTCCCTCGCTTCTCTTCGGCGGTGGCGTCCTCGGGCGGCACCGACTCCCGAGAGCGCCGGTGGGGCGGCGTGGGGGTGGCCAGGGGCTGGCCCCCGGGTCCCGGCGGGGGCCGCTTCCCCACCCGAGGGGACGGTGGGGGCAGCAGCGCGGATTTGGAGGGGGGCGGCAGGGCTGGGCGACGGGGGGCTTCGCTGGCGGGCTGAGGCTGAAGGTCAGGCTCCTCCTTGTGCAGTCCGCTCTGAGGGACACTGCTGCGGGACCAAGACGAAGAGGGGCGGGAGATTCAGGGGGCCTCCCCTCCCAGACCTTCGGGTCGTGACAGGAATCGGGCGGTGGGCATGCTGGGAAGGCTTGGGGGTGACATCGGCCAGCCCCTCCTCCGCCCCCCTGCCCCCCAAGAGGAAGGCACAGCCAGAGCAGGTGCTGGGGAGAGGCTGGCGGCTCTGGCCCTGGAAGATTGGGCTGGTGGCTGGGTCCAGGAACAGACTCAGCCCCAGGGGCTCTGGCCAGCCCCCTCTCCCCAGCCCCAGAAGCTGGGAAACAGCAGAAACAGAAACGGAGTGGGGGGGGGAAGGATGAGGCTGAAGACCCAAAAGATGAAGTGGGCAGGGAAGGGGGGAGGGTGGGACGGGGCGGGGCCCTCTCAGGAATGCAGTCTCCCACTCATTCCTGCCCCCAGCTGGCCCCCACAGCCCTGCCCTTCCTCAGCAGGGCATACCCCTTCACTGTGCCCTAGGAAGAACAGGTACAAGCCTTCCAGGAGCAATGCCCTCCTCCCAGGGATTGTCTAGCACTTCCTCAGACCTGAGCCCCCACCAGTGCTGACAGCAGGTGACAGCTGAGGTCCCTGGAGTGGGAGACGAGGGTACCCAGGTTCCCGTGCCCTTTGATCAATCTGCCCCCGTACAAGGCCTTTGACTTTGTCCTGCCCCTGGGAAAGTTACCTTGAGTCCTTGGAAACCACCCCCTGAGTAACACAGAAGCTCCCCAAAGGGGTATGCTCAGGAATAACTCAGCTCCAAAATAACTACTGCGTGGGTCTGAACAGTGGGTGTGGGAGAAGAGGAGGAAGGAAGGAGCTGGGCAGCCCTAAACTGCTCCTCTCACCTCCAGAGCTTTGATGCCCAAGAGCTGGGCCTCAGTTTCCCCCATCTGGACTCTTGGGGGCACACCAAACATAGAGATTAGCAAGAAAAGGAATCAGAGATATTAGCATCCTACCTAACACATTAGAGAGAGCTTAATAAAAACTTATGAAATGGCTCATTGAGTACTTATTGTGTGTCAGGCATATACTGAATGCTTAAAATGCATTGAGTCATTTAATCCTCATAACAATCCTTTGCTACAAGGACTGTTATTATCTCCATTTACAGATGAAGAAACTGAGGTTTAGAGAGGTGAGGTGCCTTACCAAGGTAACACAGCTAGGAAATAGTTGATGCTAGATTGAAACCCCAGTAGTCTGACTTCTAAGCCCTTGTTCCCTCCAAAATGTCTAGGATTCTGGGGGCACAGAGAGGGGAGAAATAGTCTGGTATTGGCCATGAGCATAAATTCCCGGTGCCTGAGTGTCAGGCTACCTGGGTCAGCCACCTACATAGCAAACCTCACCTCCAACAGGGTGTGGAGTGGGGGTGGGGGGCATGCAATCTAGGATGCCCTAGGGAGAAAAACCTCAACCAGCCACCTGCAGGGAGGCAGTCTACTTTGGGGGAGGGACAGCAGAGTCTCTGAGGAATGGCCTGTGGGAACTGGGTGAGGCAGGGAGAGAAATTGGGGACAGCAGAGGAGATCTCTTGCTGGCAGTTTCAAGCTCCAGGCCAGCCTGTGTACCACAGACATCACTAAGGAAATGGGTTCCTCGGAAGTTGCCATAGCAACTCCAGGCTCCGGCTGGGGCCTGGCAAAGAAAGGCAGGGAAGGAAAAGGCAAGTCCAGGGCATGGGAGCGCCTGGTTAATGCCAGCCAGATAAAGCAAGGGCACCTCCTCTGCACCTGCCCCCAGACCTCTTCCCTGCCTACCACCAGCCACCTCAGCCACCCACACAAAGGCCTCCCCCCACCAGGCCCTTTCTTTCTCCTCCATGGTGGTACCTCCCCCACACACACCCATACCCATCACAAATCAGGCCCCCTCAGCTCCCCAAATGCCCCCGATAACCTCTCTCATCAGCCACTCCCCTCTTCTGCCATAGCACTCCCTTCTGTGTCTGCCAGTCCACATCTCCAAAACCCAAAACCGGCTCCAACGCCTCACTCCAACACCTCCGCTCCTCACCATGGATTCCCAGGACCACCTTCAACCCCACCCCGAGGCGTCTCCCACATGGGGTCCTCACATGCCCCCACCTCCATCACTCTGAGCCCTCTGCCTCCGGCCTAGCCCCCCCGACCCCCAATCTCCGTCCCACCCTACCCCAGCCCCCTGCCGCCCACACACTTCACATCCCCCTGCTCTCCCAGGCCCCTGGCCCCAACAACCCCCTGACCACCTCACTCTCTTCTGTCTCCTGGCTGTGCTCTCGCTCGCTCCCTCCTGCTCTCCCGGGAGCTGCCGTGCAGAAAGGTTCCGTTCCTCCCAGAAAAAGGCCCACATGGGAACAGGAATGTGCAGAGACGAAAAGGCAGCAGCTGCTGAGACAGCAGGCACGGAGGGGGCCCCTGAGAGCGGGGGGAGTGGGGATCCTGGGGACAACTGGAGCCGGAATGGGCGAGGCGGGAGAGGGCCCCCGGGAGAGTGGAGATCTTGCAGGAGACAAGGAAGGGAGAGAGGGGTCCACGAGACCATGGAGATGGCACAGTGAGCCAGGACAGGTGGGAGCAGGAGCATGTGGGTGGTGATGGAACGAGGAGGAGGATGGATCCATGTGGGAAGACAGAGTGGGCAGCTGGGGCCAGGAGAGGAAGCAATGTGGGGGGTGGAGAAGTGCACAGAGGGATGGATGGTGCAGGGGATGTGGGGTGTGGAGGCTGATGGACGGTGAGGGGCAGTGCGGGACGGCATGGTGAGATGGGACAGTGAAGGGCCCAGGTAAGGCCATTACTTACACGTGGATCGAGAGCGCCCGTCCTCTGTACAGGCTGAATGCGCTGCCGTACAGGTCACTGGCCACCGAAAGGCTATCCTCTGACCCCCAGCTTGCGCCCACCAGATTAGCTCGAGACGCCCGTACCAGCGGCTCCACCCCCAGGTGCCGTGGCCCGGCCCCGGTTGCCTGTGCTTGCCTTGGGCTGCCCGGGAGGCGGCGGGTGCCAGCCCTGCTGCCCGCTTCCTGCTCCAGGACCGTCTGCCCGCTGCCCCACCAGCTCACTTGCTCCTCTGAGGTGCCTGTCACGGAGGTCGGGGGCGTGTCCAGGGAGGTGCCCACCAGGGTATCAGAGCCCCCTAGAGAGAAGAACACAGTGAAGCCAGGCACCTTTGGAGGGAAGGCCACCTGCTGGCTCTGTGTGCAGCCCAGAGAGCTCACCTGTGGGGGTGCTGAAGGCCCCATCATCCCGAAGCTCCAGGCGCTGGGTCCCTTGCACGTCGCTGATGTCATCCTCGCCGGTCTCCGAGTCTGGAGGAAAAGGGGTCTGTGTGGGCAGGGCTCTCCTCCCCCTGACTCCGACTCTTCCCTCCTGCCTCCCCCGCAGCAGGCTCCACATCGCCACCAGAAGGACTTCCATCATCTATCTTTTCTCCCCTTTAGCTCCCCACATCCCGCTGCCCATCCTGGGAGCCTCGGGGTCACCCTTCCCATGCCGGTCCTCTGGCTCCTCACCCCGCCTCCGTGGTAGTGCCCTCAAAGCTACCTGCAGTCCCCCCACCCGGCCACTTGATGGACTGCAGGGCGGTAGCCCCTCCCCCTCCTGTCAGTGATAACTTAAGTTCCCGCGCAGTCCCCCAAATAACAAGATCCTAGGTTCCAAGGCTCTAAAATCTGGGTTCCGGTACCCAGGAACAAAGGGGAGTCACCTCAGAGTCGTACTGTCAGAGCACTCGACCAACTGCAGGGCCAGCCTGTCCTCCACCCCAAACCAGCCGGAGCACATCAGGGTGCAGCTGAGGCAGGGTGAGGAGAGGCCGGGGTCGGGCAGGGAAGCAGGGGAGTGGAGGGCTAGGGCAGGAGCCAGTTTCCTACCGTAACTTTGCTTTCTGCAGGAGCGGAAAACTTCGCTTCCATAGGAGCAGCAGGAGAGAGACATGGACAGACTGTTATCAGAGCGTTTGTGGGGTAGGGTATGGTGGGCAGGCAGGACAGAGGGGCCATCAGGGTACCCGGTGCCCAAAGATGCCCTGTGGGGATGGGGATAGGGGGAGGGGGACACCTGGGATGAGCAAAGCATCTCTCATTCGCTGACTGCCTGCCGGCCCCAGTGGGCCCAGCACTGGGGAGCCAGTGTGCTTCGGGGGATTCTTCCAATGACCCCAGTGATTCTGCACCCTTCGCACTTTCACTGGTGCTCCCACTGGCCACACACACACACATGTACACACACATACACCCACTTGTACTCAGCCCAGCCACAGACCCAGGCCCCCCATTAGGGGTCAGGCCCACCTTCTGGTACAATATCTGCATTGTGCTTTGACCTCTCAAAAGAACCTCTCCATCTGTTTGGCATCATGACGTGACCTGCACCCTCTTCCCAAACCCTCTCTGCTACTGCTGAATGGTCCTCAAAAATGTGGTCAGGCTAGGAGGAAAGTTTCTTGGGCATGTTTCTTTTAACTTTCCCAGATTCTATCAGGTTCTGTGCCTCAGTTTCTCCCTGAGTGCCATGACAAGCAGGAGCCACGTGCTGGTTGTAGAAGCATGGCACTTAACTCATCCCCACCTGGCCCACAGATGAAGAATAAGTCCAGGACCCATGACAGGGTGTGCCAGCTAACCCCCACCCCTATTGCTAGGTCCTTTCTCAGCTGCAAGGGGCTTTCTTGGGTGGGTGGGTAGGTGGTTAGGTAGGTAGGTGGGTGGGGGAATGTGGGGGTCCTGTATCTCATGGGCCGTCTTCAGGCCTGGGTGCCTCATGAAGGGACATGGACCAAGAGGAGGAGTGTGCACGGGCTAGAGCAGGCAGCTCACGGTCCACGCACCATGGGTGAGTCGGCCAAAGGCCCGGCGGGAGTGGCCGGTTTTCTGAAAGAGAAAAGCCAGAATGAGGAGTTTAGGGGAAGGAAGGCTTGCTCCTGATGCTCCTCCGACCTCCCTGTACCTCTTGTCCAAACCTCTGTATCAATCAGAAACCCGGCCCAGGGGCCACTGGGGGCAAGTGAAGTGGAAGAGACCCCGGCAGCTAGCTTCCCCTAAAGGGAATAAATAGCTCCAGTTTTCCTTGCTTGTCAGCCCTCCCCCTGGAGCTCCCGCGAGGCTCTGGGGAGGAGCTGGGGAGGAAGAAGGGAGGACTAAGGGTCAAACGCTGGTCAGAGGACTGGGGACCTGAGCGACACGCCCAGAGATAGGCTGACTGATGTGAAGGAAGAAATTTGGGGGGGCATGCTTGGATGACTGGGAGATGGAAAGACAAGGACACTGATTCCTGCTGGGGGCGGGGATGGGGTGAGGATAGACACCTGAGATAGGTGTCAAGAGGCAGGAGGGTGATGCGAGGCAGAGGGCAAGGTCCCCCAAAGGACAGGAGCCTCAGGAAAGCAAGAAGGAGGCCCGGGTCCACGGAGCACAGGGCAGGGCTAGTGGAATGCACTGAGCTCAGCACGGATCCCTGCGCCGTTGCTTCCAGGAGCCCCGGAAGATGGAAGGCTCCGGAGTGGGGGGCTGGGGAGAGCCAGCCAGGGGCACGGAGGGGTTGGACAGAGGCGAGAGGTAGTACAGAAGCCCGTGAGCGCTCCACGCCGCGGGCGGCTGCGGGGGCCTCCCCGGGGGTCGCGGCGATCGCGGGGGTTGGGGGGGCGGGGGCTCTGCCCTTGGGCGCGGGGAGGGGCCTGACGTAGGCCGGGGAGCCCCCTGGAGCGCACTCTGCCCGCCGCCTCGGCCGCTGGGGTGGGGCAGGCTCGGCTCCGGCGCCCCCTCCCCCGGGCCCCGCCGCGGCGACCCGCCCTCCCTCCGGGGCGCCCAGCCCTTCCTGCCCCCTCCCGGCGCCGCCCGCCCCCGGAGCCCTCACCTGGAAACGCTTCTTCACCCACAGCTTCTTCATGGCGGGGGAGGGGGCCGGGCCGGCGGCCGGGCGAGGAGGGGACGGGCGGGGGCGGGGCGGAGTCGGAGGCGGGGCCGGGGGCGAGGCGGGGAGCGGGCGGGGGCCGGCGCCGGTGGCGGAAGGAGCCTCGGGGCCGCCGGAGCCCGGGCGGGGGGAAGACGGCGGCGGCGGCGGCGGCCGGAGCCCGCCCTTCCCCCGCCAGCCCGCACCCCCCCAGGAGCCCCTTCCCTCGCCGGCCGCCCTGAGTCCCCGGGGGCGGCGATCACCTGCCTCGCTGCTCCCCCACCCCGCATCGGCTTCCTGGGTCCTGGGCACATGGGGAAACTGAGGCACAGAAAAGGGTGCAGTGGCTCCTAGGAGAGTTCGGGCCACTCGCTCATTGGCCGCCCAGCGCGGCGTCCACACCACCCCCGCCCGCCTCCCGCGGGGCCACTCCAGAAGGTCAGCCGCATCTCCACTGGCTCACTCCACAAACATGCGCGCGCGTCCGCCTTGCCAGGCAGTACCCGACACACCGCAGGGCCGCGGCGCCGGGCGGGGGCGCCCGGATCATACACAGGGGACGGGTCCTCCTAGTGACCT
The DNA here is from genome assembly GCF_049115385.1 of Moschus berezovskii. Taxonomy (NCBI): domain Eukaryota; kingdom Metazoa; phylum Chordata; class Mammalia; order Artiodactyla; family Moschidae; genus Moschus; species Moschus berezovskii. The sequence continues at coordinate 28,956,094 of NC_142461.1, forward strand.
GGACCCAGAACGCGAACCCCCTCAGGCTGCTCAGGAAGGTCAGAGAAGGCTCTCAAGTTCCCTGATTGTAGGTCCTCTGTCCCTGCGCCCTGGCATAAACACACACACACAGGAGCTAAGGTGCCCAGAGATTTTCCTGTTATTCACAAATATAACCCAACTTCTCATTCATGGGTGAGCACGCATCAGATTTTCTTTATTCTCCTGGAATTTGGCACCATGCATATTTTGCCTGCACAAAACGCTACCCATCCCCCCACATAATCATTATAACTGTTTCCCCCGGTGGCTCAGATGGTAAAGAATCTGCCTTGGATGCAGGAGACCTGGGTTCGATCCCTGGGTCAGAAGATCCCCTGGAGAAGAGAATAGCAACCTACTCCAATATTCTTGCCTGGGAAACCCCGTAAACAGTCCGTGGGGTCGCAAAGAGTCAGACATGACTGAGCAACTTCAGGCACTTGATAAAGGTTACCTCACTGACAACAACCCTGTGAGCTTGAAACTCTTATGAACATGTAACTGACTTCGTTTAATCAACAAGTGACTAAGGCTCAGACAAGTTCTATCACTTAGCCAAAGTCACACAGGTTCTGTGCCCCCACGATTGTCCAGATCCGAATTCCCACCCCAGTACACACAAGTAGTGCCAATCCTGGTTGCTGAGATGTGACTACAAAGTCATTATCATTAACACTGACAGCGTGCTTAGTATGTACTGAGCAATGGCCTAGGCACTTTATATGAATAAACTCAATCTGTGCACAGAGGCACAGAGAGGTTACTTGCCCAAGGTCACAGAGCCTGTAGTTGGGAGCCAGGGATTCTCACCCAGGCACCATGACTGAGTTACTGACCACCATGCCATAAAACCTCATATGCTGATTGGTTAGGAGGACCCCTGGCTTTTTTTCTTTAAAGCATGGGTCCAAAATAAATACTGAGCCAACTGATGAGTTTTGTTCAGCCTGCACAATATTTCAAGTGGGACAAGCCTGTTCAGATCCAGCTGCTGACAAGACCACCTTTCTCCTTTTCAGTTTCTACTTGGCTCCTGAAGTTGTTTGAGTTTTGTGGCTCTTTATTTTAAAGTTTTAGGTCATGTCATGTACGTCCTGAGTGCCTGCAGGTAGTCCTGCTACCCAGACCCCCAGAGGCAGAGGTTGCACCTACAGACACACGCACAGGACGTGCAATGAGAAGGGGACACGTGTATGACTTTATCAATTCCAGCCGGAGGACTCTGGACACACAGAGTTCCCTGCCCACCCCCAAACACACCCACTCATAGATGGGGGAGCTGAGTGAGGAGAGGGGTAACTTGAGCCCCTGTTCCCCAGGAGAATCCGAGGGGCTGGCACATTCCGTAGCAAAAATAACCAATGGGCAGCAGGCGTGAGTGACGGGACAGCTGGGCCGAAGAGGGGCCCATGAGACTCGGTTCCTGCTCTGGGCTCACTCTGCTCACCCACACAGGCCAGCCTGGAGCATGCTCTCAGGGTGGGCTTCCCCGAGCTGGCCCCTGAAAGCCCCATTTTCTTCCAAGGCTGGGCAGCTGGGCCACCCTGCCATTTCTCCAACCCCAGACGTCCAACTTCTGCCCCGCCAGCGTGTCCCCTTAGCCAGAGAAGAGCCATCGTCATGCCACGTGTCATCTCTCACAAGACCCTCCACTGAGCCAGACACCCACACCCCCTCTTTCGCGCCTCATTCTAGTCTTCTCCCTTCCCTCCTTCCGCTTATACTGCTCTGATTTTCTGACATACTATATAATTTTCATATAGTTATGATTATTGCATACATAATGTGTTCCCTCCCTGGAATGTCATCTCTAAGAGGACAGGGATTTTGGTCTTCCCCCTCCCCTGACTTATAAATCTCAAGCACCGAGTACAGTGACGGGCATGCGGTGGGCACTCCGTACACGTGGCACATGGGTGGAGGCACAGAGCTGCTGGTAGTGAGGATGGGGGTGAGGGGATGGGGACTATGAATCTTGCTGGAGCAGGTCATTCTCCAGTCTTCCTCCCATCTCTGTTCTGACCTAGACCCTTTTCTAGAAACTGGAGACGTGACCATCTTGTTTCCACCCAGGATCTTCCTGGGAGGGCTGCCCTCGCTTTAGGAAAGTTCTCTTGTGTGGGCTTTGGCTGACTTCACAGCCTCTCTGTTCTTCTCTTTCTTCCCTTCCAGGGCTCCTCACTGCTCCTGCTCTGGCCCCTCCTCCTCTCCCTAATTAGGACTTGGCATGAATGGAGGGGGCCACTCTCCATACCCATTCCCAACTCCATGCTGGTTTCCTCCTGGCTTTTCTTCCACACTGTCCACATTCTAGGTGAAAAAGATGATACTGCACCATCTAGCTGCAGGCAGCTCCTGCTGGAGTCCCCAACCTTTCTCTTGCTAAATTGGCCTTCCCTCCTTCTCTCTAATCTCTCCTCTCCACGCCTTCAAGTCCCCTGCATGGTTTACTACCATCTGTTGACCTTTGGCCCTTCTGATTGGCACCGGGGTCCCCCAGGCCCTGGCTATGAGACTTGTGACTGCCAAACACGGTGAGCATTGTCAGCTTGTGCCTTCCCTTGGCTGTGCTCCCTCCTCCTTAACCCCACCCTTCAGTATAGGCCTCCCTCTCCAGTCACACATGTCCCAAGCTTTGAGGGTGGTGTTTGCCCTGATTACTTGACTGGTACATAGCTTCTCAGCCCATCCAAATGGGAGCCTGATGTTTTGACAGAGAAGAATGCCTGCCTATTTTGGAGACAGCAGAGGCTAGGGAGAGAGTAGAAATGCTGGCAGAGGGATACTTGGGGATACTGACAAAGGGATGGTTACGATGCTAGATCCTGGCCTCAGTCTTCCCACGCTTCTCTTTCTGAGGACAGGCACTGTGGGCCTCGACTCAGATCTGGGTCTGCCACCTCACTCACCAGGTGACGTTGGATAAATTCCCTCTTTGAACCCCAGTTTTCTTGTATGTATAATGGTCATAACAGTAACCTGGAACTTAGAAGACTAAATACTGAAATGAGATAGGGTGCTTTACACATGTTAAATACTCTACAGGTATCCTGCATCTCTGCCATCTTCACTATTCCTAGTCTCTCCTCATTTCTACACCCCTAAATCCTACCCTCCTATTTCGCACCTCCACATCCTCCAAATTCTCTAGCCTGCAGCCCTCTTGTCTTCTCAAGGCCCCAGCTTCCCCAACCATGTCAATATCCCTCTATCCCTGAGCTAACATCTTGGGCTTCAGAAGTGCCAGGATCCTTAGCATCACCCTGTCCTGCCGAGCCAGACGGCAATCCCAGCCAGGAAACTGCCTGCTTCCCTCTGCAGCCAGCTCCTGGCTGGACTTCCTCGAGAACCCTGAAGTCTTCCTGCTATTAATCCCAACCAAGAAAGTTTTCCATGAGGAAGTCTGAGCGATGCTGAGCTGCTTGCCCAACTGACCTTGATGGAGACCTCTCGCTGGGCAGGGACTGGTGGAAGGTGGGCAGTAGGAAGAGGAAGAAGCCAGACTCAGCCAACATCACCAAAGCAAAGCCCCTCCCTTGCCAATCAGGTGGGAGGGGCATAGTAGTCAAGCACGTGGTTCTTGGCAGTGGGACAGACCCAGGCTTCCATCCCTGCCTTGCCACCTCCTATCAGTACAATCAAGATGCTTCATTTAATCCCTCTGGACCTCAGGTTCCTTAGGGTTGCTGTGGGACTTAAATGATATATCAAAGGGTACGACAGCATATTGCCTGCCACACAGTAGCATAGTGGCTATTCATACTATTAAAAATTGTTACTAAGAATTATTACCAATGAATCATAATTGCAAAGCTGCTATTGGGGCAAAGCTTCTACCAGTATGAAAAAGTTCTCAGATGTGACTTACTGCAGCCCAACCCTCCTCCTGTTTTGACATGAGTGGCAAAAGGTCTCCAATCTAGTCCCCCAGCACCCAGGGTCCTTTCCTCACCCCAGCCTGTCAAACATGCTGTTCTATTAGAGCAGTCTGCAGACCAGCCTCCTGGCCTCTGGCTAGGTATGCCCAGCCAGGGCTCAGCTCTGCTGACCCTGCCACCTGAATTCCAGAGGGGCTGGGGGCCTCTAGCATCCTGTCACTCTTCCCACTCTGGGGGACCAGGGCAAGCAAGGAGTTTCTCATCTTCAGAAAGGCCCTCCATAGAACGGACAGCTCCTTCTCCCTTTTCTCTCTCCTCCCTCCAGAACTTAAGAGGTAAAAAGGCCCCCAGAGCCCAAACTCAGAGGACTGGGTTCTGAGATCTAGGATGGGCATAACTAGCTGTTTGTCTTTAAGCAAAAAAAAAAAAAAAGCTGTTTGTCTTTGTCTGCTCTGGACCACAGCATCCTCACCCTTAAAACTGCAGCGTTTGGACCTGCGGTTCTCTGTGGTCCTTTCTGACTCTAAACAAACATAATGACACCAGGATCCTTCTCAGCACTTCCCTCTGCCCCGTATCTCTCTCCTCCAAGTTGTGTTCTCATCAACCTATTGACTGTGCCTTTATGTTCTGTTTTCAGCCCCCTTCGCCCCTGAACAAAGGCCCCCAAGGAGTCCCATCCTCCCCCAGCTCAGAGTTCTGCCAAGACGAGCCCCAGCCCCTGACCCCAGAGTGGGTGCGAGGAAAGCCTGTACCTGGCCAGGTATGAAGCCAACCAAGACAAGCCAGACTCAGCCTTCTCGGTTATTGAAGAGGAAGGTGGGCAGGGTGGAGCCAGGGAGAGAGTGGAGATGCTGGCAGAGGGAGGCTGAGCCTCTGCTCCAGCTCCCGACAGCTGCACCCCACAGCCTTCTTTACCCTCCAGCTGCTGAGTTCCTTCAGGATGCTGGAGCTGTGCAGCTCACAATACCCGGGGAGCATGGTATGCCTACTCCTCAGCCCCTCAGCATGTCCCCCTACACGACACTACCCAGCCGGAGTGAGAATTCCCTCTTGAAAATGTCCAGGACAAACTCATGATCTCCAAGCTCTTTGCCATCTCCCCCAATTGCAGCTTTCTTCCTCAGAATTCTATTTCTTAAGACTCAGTCTGCTGAGATTCTGTCTTCAGCCTAGGGAAGAACTGGTTTAGGGGCTGAGGAAGTAAAAAAGGAAGCCTAAAACACTGACCCAAGGAGATTTGGCCCTGGCCTGCACCCACACCAGCCCCCAGCAGGACCCTGAGCACAGGGCCCAGTCTTATGCCCCTTCCCTTCCACCTAGGACCATCACCCACCCCTTCACACACAGAGGCAGGGCCATGCCCCCTTCCATGCCCTGTGAACCTCGGGGAGACATGGCCCATGCACTTCCCATACCAATTCCACAAGCCCCTCCTCTGCTGGCACCAGCAGACCCCTGCACTGCCCATGGGTGCAAATGCACCTGGCGTGCTTGCGTGTGGATTCTCAGGCACTCCCCTCCATATGTGCTGGGAAGCCCCAACCCAGGCTCTACCTCCTGCTGCTCTGCACCCTATCCATACTTGTCCACCCACCGGCCCCTTCCAACCAGCCTAGTGCTGACCACACCAACCTGCCCTGGCAATGGACTATGAGGAGTTCTGACCCATCCCCTCAACACCCCAGCCAGACCAGGGGAGCCCGCCTCCTCCTTCAGACATGCAGGCATGTCTGAAGAGGCAGATTCGGAGTCTAAATTATCAGAGCCGGTGAAAAGAGTTTCCCCAGGAGGCTCCTCTCTACAGGGAAACTAGGAGGGTTCCCACTATGCAATGCTCAGAGAGGCCTGAGTGGGGCTCAGGCTTGGCTTACCAAACGCTGACCCTTAACCTCTGACCTTTCTGTAGGGAGCCTCTCTACCTTGACACTGCTTTCCCTCCACTTTCCTCTTGACGGGCACTCCTGGGTCAGCACATCTGAGAAGCCAGAGCACCCGGAAAAAGGCTGCATGAACAGATGCCTCCACGGAGCGGCAGCTCGGGTAACCTTCTCTACCTGTGAGCACCCCCCCTCCCCCCGCCCGCCCCGGCTTGGCCCCCACCTCCCCATTACCTCCGACCTCCAGCACTGTGAGAACCGCCTCGCAGGAGGCCTGGCCCCGCTCGTTCTGGGCCCTGCAGCTGTACACGCCGGCATCCCGCGGCCCGCAGCTCCGCAGCCACAGGCAGCTGGGCTCGGGGGCCGGCGGGGGCAAGCGCTGCCCATCCCGGAACCAGCTGAGGCTGGGCTGAGGCGTCCCGCTCACCACCACCCGCAGCCGCACGTCGCTGCCCGCAGACACCGCCGCGTCCTTCAGGGGCCGCAGGAAGACCGGCGCCCCGGCCACCGCGGCCGCCGCCCCTCCGCCGGCCCCCACTTTGGCCCTCTTCGGGGGCACCCCGGGGCTGGGGGGTGCCCTCGTGCCCGCGTCCTCGCCTCGCGTGCCCCGGGCTTTCTGCATGGCCTCTGCGAGTTGAGCTGGGGAGACGCCGGAACTGGACGGCCACTGGGGCACCCGGGGGATGTTGCCCTGGGAGATGAGTCCTGGGGGGCCGGCGCCCTGCCTTCCTGCCGCCCGCCCGCCTTCGGCCTGTGCTACCCAGAAGGTCACCGGGGCGGCCGCGGTTGCGCCTCGGGGGCTATTTTTAGGCCCCCCGTCTCGGGTTGCGAGGGAGCAGTGGAGGGAGGGGGCAGCAGAGGAGGGGACTTGGACTCTACTCTGCTTCTTCTCCCCCCTTTAGGAGTCCCCGTCGCCCCCCATCCTTGGCTTATACGGTCCCCGAGGCCTTTTCCAAGCCCCCTACCCTGTGGTGTGCCCCGCCCCCCAGCCACCCACTCATGGAGTCGGGTTACCCTTGGGCTAAATCCCATTTCCCTTCCTCCCTCCTCCTGGGTCTCTGATTCCCAGCCCCACGCGGCTGGGGGAGAGAGAGAGAGAAGGTCCGGGGTGAGACCTCTGAGAGGCAGACGGGCAAGCAGGCCCAAATGGAGGTGAGCAGAGGCTGGGGAAGAGGGACCAGTGGCTTCCCCCAGCCTCCATGACAGCCGTGGTGAACAGTAAGGCCTGGAACAGGGAGTCAGGTGGACCGGCGCCCAGCTAGTCCCTGCCCTTACTTGCTGGGTGACATCAAACCTCTCTCAACCTCCACATCCTCATTTGTAAGAACTGAGTAGTTGTACAGAGTTGCAAAAGGCAGAGAAGAGTGGGAAGGAAGTTCCAGGCAGAGGGAACAGCATGACCAAAATCAGAGCATGATGAAAGTAGATGATGTGTGCTAAGAATGAGAGGAGTCTGGGGAATTCCCTGGCCATCCAGTGGTTAGAACTCCGCACTTTGATTGCCAGCTGCACAGGGTTCAAGCTCTGGTAGGGGAAGGAAGATCTCACAAGCCACCCAGTGAAGCCAAAAGGAGAATTAGAGGAGTCTGCAAGGATTGAACCGCAGTGGGCGAGGTGAGAGGTGGGACCTGACAGGAGGACCTTTGCTCCATAAGGTCTCTATCCTGATGGCCCTTAGTTGGGGGGCCGGGGAACGTGGGTAGGGCACTGCAGGGCATTAAGCAGTAGGATAATATGGTCAGAGCTGTTTTTTAGAAGGATCCCTCTGGCAGCCACAGTGGGGAGGGTGGATTTGAGATGGGAGACTTGGAAGCCAGTTAGAACCTGTGGTTCTCAAAGTATCGTGTACTGTGCTGGGTCGCTTCCATCGTGTCTGACTCTTTGCAACCCCATGGCCCGCCAGGCTCCCCTGTCCATGGGCCTCTGTTAAAAGCCCAGCTTTCCGAGCTCCACTCCCAGAGGTGCAGGTAAAGTATGGAGCCCTGGGAGGACCCCGGAATTGACCCAGTGACTCTGATGCACCTGAGAGCTGTACTTTGAGAAACGTCAAGCGAGGACATTATTGCTTTTAAGTCTAAGTGAGACTTTTATGATGAGAGGATCTGTGTCTGGTGGTAGTCATGTGAATATACACGTGTAGTAAAATTCCATAGAACCGAATACCTGCACACACACAGACTAATAAGTGCACAAACTGATAAAATCTGAAGAAGATGGTGGACTGTATCAATGGCAGTTTCCGGGCTGTGATATTGTGCTAGAGTTATCTAAGATGTTACCATTCGAGGAAACCAGGTGAATGATAGACAGGATCTCTCTGTACTGTCTTATAACTGCATGTGAATCTACAATGATCTCAAAATAAAAAGCTTAAAAAAAGTTTAGGTGAGAGACCCAGACCTTGTGCCCTGAGGGATGAAGCCTGGGAAAAGCAGGGAGGAGCTGGGAGTCATTAGATGGAGAAAGTTACCCTTATCCCTCCCTGCCAACCCTCCCCACCCCCATTGTCATTCTGGAAGGCTGAAGTCTAAGTGTGCTTGTGTCTGTGTGTACATGGAGAGGGCAGAGAAGAAACCATGGAAACACTGGATTATGTCTGCAGGGACGAGAGCCTTGAGGAATCAAATCTTTGGCTTTAGTTTACGTACATTACCGCGTACTTTTCGTGATGTGCAGTTCTGCTGGTTTTGACAAATGCACCTGGTTCCCCAGGACTGTACAGAACAGTCTCATCACCCTAAAGCTTCTCCTTCATAGTCCACCATGCCCCCTCCACCAACTCGGGCAACCACAGATGTTGAATTCTCAAACGTAAACTGAATTCTATAAAGTAAAAATGGGTAGGGAGGGAGACGTTGTAAGCATATGGAATACCAAGACTAAAAGATATGAGACTATTTTATTATTTATTTTTTAATTTTTTTTTAATTGGAGGCTAATTACTTTACAATATTATATTAGTTGGTTTTGCCATACATTGACATGAATCCGCCCCGGATATACATGTGTTCCCCATCTTGAACCCCCCTCCCACCTCCCTCCCCATCCCATCCCTCTGGGTCATCCCAGTGCACCAGCCCCGAGCATCCTGTCTAATGCATTGAACCTGGATTGGTGATTCATTTCACATATGATAATATACATGTTTCAATGCCATTCTCCCAAATCATCCCACCCTCGCCCTCTCCCACAGAGTCCAAAAGACTGTTCTATACACCTGTGTCTCTTTTGCTGTCTCATATACAGGGTTATCGTTCTCATCTTTCTAAATTCCATATATATGCGTTAGTATAGTGTATTGGTGTTTTTCTTTCTGGCTTACTTCACTCTGTATAATAGGCTCCAGTTTCATCCACCTCATTAGAAGTGATTCAAAAGTATTTTTAATGGCTGAATAATACTCCATTGTGTATATGTACCAAAGCTTTCTTATCCATTCGTCTGCAGATGGACATCTAGGTTGCTTCCATGTCCTGGCTATTATAAACAGTGCTGCAATGAACATTGGAGTACACGTGTCTCTTTCAATTCTGGTTTCCTCGGTGTGTATGCCCAGGAGTGCGATTGCTGGATCATATGGCAGTTCTATTTCCAATTTTTTGAGGAATCTCCACACTGTTCTCCGTAGTGGCTGTACTAGTTTGCATTCCCACCAACAGTGTAAGAGGGTTCCCTTCTCTCCACACCCTCTCCAGCATTTATTGCATGTAGACTTTTGGATAGCAGCCATTCTGACTGGCGTGAAATGGTATCTCATTGTGGTTTTGATTTGCATTTCTCTGATTATGAGGGATGTTGAGCATTTTTTCATGTGTTTGTTAGCCATCTGTATGTCTTCTTTGGAGAAATGTCTGTTTAGTTCTTTGGCCCAGTTTTTGATTGGGTCGTTTATTTTTCTGGAATTGAGCTACAGGAGCTGCTTGTATATTTTGGAGATTAATTGTTTGTCAGTTGTTTCATTTGCTATTATTTTCTCCCATTCTGCAGGCTGTCTTTTCACCTTGCATATAGTTTCCTTTGCTGTGCAGAAGCTTTTAATTTTAATTAGGTCCCATTTGTTTAGTTTTGCTTTTATTTCGAAAATTCTGGGAGGTGGGTCATGGAGGATCCTGCTGTGATTTATGTCGGAGAGTGTTTTGCCTATGTTCTCTAAGAGTTTTATAGTTTCTGGTCTTACATTTAGGTCTTTAATCCATTTTGAGTTTATTTTTGTGTATGGTGTTAGGAAGTGTTCTAGTTTCATTCTTTTACAAGTGGCTAACCAGTTTTCCCAACACCACTTGTTAAAGAGACTGTCTTTTCTCCATTTTATATTCTTGCCTCCTTTGTCAAAGATAAGGTGTCCATAGGTGCATGGATTTATCTCTGGGGTTTCTATTTTGTTCCATTGATCTATATTTCTGTCTTTATGCCGGTACCATACTGTCTTGATGACTGTGGCTTTGTAGTAGAGCCTGAAGTCCGGCAGGTTAATTCCCCCAGTTCCACTCTTCTTCCTCAAGATTGCTTTGGCTATTCGAGGTTTTTTGTATTTCCATACAAATTGTGAGATTATTTGTTCTAGCTCTGTAATGAGACTATTTTAAAAAAGCCAATAACCCAAAACTTCCTAGCACTATGCCTCAACAATTTGCATGGAATGTGGTAGGTGATCTGCGAATAAACATCGGCTGGTTGGTTGAATAAATTAACTCTGTGATCTTGATCAAGTTATTTAACATCTCTAAGCCTCAGTTTCCTCAACTATAAATTGGGAGTAGCCCAACTCAGGGTTTATTCATTCATTCAACAAACATTTTTGAGCTCCTCCTGTGTGCCCGGCACTGTGCTGGCCTCTAGAGAAACAGCAGCGAACAAAACAGACGAAGGAGACTTCCCTGGTGGTCCAGTCATTGGGAATCCGCCTGCCAATGCAGGGGACATGGGTTTGATCCCGAGTCCAGGAAGATTTCCATTTGCCGAAGGGCAGCTGATCCCATGCCACAACTACCAGAGCCTGTGCTCTCGAGCCCGTGTTCGGCAACAAGGGAAGCCCCCGCAAGGAAAAGCCCACGCACCACAACCAGAGAGTAGCCCCTGCTTACCTCAGTTAGAGAAAGACTGCACACAGCAACAAAGACCCAGCGCAGCCAAAAATAAATACACCAAATTTTAAAAAGAAACAGACAAGGGTTTCTACCCCCGTGTTGCTTATATTCAAGGAAGGAGACAACTATAGAGAAACAAATTATAAAGATCAGTGAAGATAAGTATTCTGGGGCAATGAAGCAGGCTAAGGGAGATGGGAGGGGGTACTTCCCAGGGGGCGCTAGTGGTAAAGGATCCACTTGCCAATGCAGAAGGCACGGAAAACTCGGGTTCAATCCCTGGGTCAGAAAGATCCCCTGGAGGAGGAAATGGCAACCCATTCCAGTATTCTTGCCTGGAGAATCCTATGGACAGAGGAACCTGGTGGGCTACATCCACAGCATCACAAAGAGTTGGACACAACTGAAGTGACTTCACACACACACATGGGAGATGGGAGTGTGATGGGGGGCTTGCACTTTGAGACAGAGTGGTAGGAATTGGCCTCACAAGGAATAGTTGAGCCAATCTTGAAGGGGTGAGGAGGCAAACGGAGCAGAAGTCTGGGCAGGACTGCTCCAGGAAGCATATGCCCTATGGGCTACAGAAGAGCAGGGCTGGGGGGAGTGTCGGGGCGCTGGAGGGATATGAGGTCAGACAAGCAGTGGGGGCTAGAGAGCCTAGCATCTTGTAAGCCATGACCCTTTTATTCCTAGTGAAACGAGAAGCCATCTCAGGATTCTGAGCTGAGGAATTACATGATCTGACTTAGGTTGTTGTGATGGCTTTAAATTATTATATTAAATATTAAAACAAATATTAACTATTTAAAAGGGCCTGGCACAGAGCCTGGAACATGGCTCATTCTCTCCTGGTTGAATGACCATAATGGGGGCTTTCGCTGAGGTGTGGGCAGGAATGTGCGGGCCTGGGTCGGGAGGGCACAGGCCCTGGCAAGTCGCGGGCGCCCTCTCCTGGAGGAGCCCGCACTGGCTGAGCCACAGAAAGCCCTCCAGCCCTCGCCAGGGCCCTCACCTAGAGCAGCTGTCTGCAAGGCGCTCATCTGTCCCTCAGAGCGGCCCCACAGTGTCCCGTGGCCTGGCACCCAGCTGGTGTGTGCTGCCAGTCTGCCCTGCTTTGCAATCACAAGCCTGTGGTGTCATGGAAAGAAATCTGCTCTCTGGAGGCCAAGGAGCAGGGGCCCCCATCCTCCTCTGCCAATGATATGCTGTGTGACCTTGGCAGTTCACCCAACTCTCTGGGCCATGGGAGATTCCTCCAAGTCATAATGAGGCACCATGTGCCTGGCACATGGCAAAAGCTCAATGTTTGATGAATCAGTGAATGAAGTGGGGACTGTCCACCTTTCTGGTAAATATTTAATTTAGAGAAAAGTAAATAAAAGTGCCCAGTGAGTATTCATTCAACAAGTATTTAAATATTTGATGGGCACCTTCTATGGACAAAGCCCTCTTCCAGGCACCAAGAGTAGTGAATAAAATGAATGAAAACCTTGCCCTTGGTTAGCTGACATTTTGGGTGCTGAATCAAAGGTCAGTGATTTGCATATGAGTCCTGGGCAGGCTGGTGGTCAGAGGAGGAGTGAGAGAAGTGGTGAGTGAGTGGAATGCTTTGTCTGCAGGCGCAGGGGTGGTGGGATAGCCAGAGTGGACAGACAAGATAGGAAAGGGCCTGCTGAGACGTCAGTTCTTGGCTTATGGACATATTTGCCTCCACAATCCTTCCCACTCCACCTGCTCAGGTGTGGTCTGAGTTGGTCTGGAACTGCTCCCATGGTGGGAAGCCGGTCAGCCCTCTGAACCCTCTTATTTCTCAGTGTTCAGACACCAGTTCCCAAGGAGTAGGAAGAGGTTTAGCCATAGAGGGGACGGGGTGTATGTGTTCTTGGGTGTACACTGAAGATCTGGGTGTATGTGTATGACCACCAGAGACCCAGATCTTTTTCAGTTTATTTTTGCCCATTCTCTGGGATCAGGCCACATGCATCTCCTCTGCCCCAGATTCCTAGGTCACTGTCCAACCCCCAGTGAGACAGACAAAGCAGAGGGCTTAGAACCAGAAGCTCCAGTCCAGGAAGGCTTGACTCAGACCATGATTCCCCCTGGGCCTTCTCCCTTCTCTGAGGACAGGTGGGTGGCCATCACAGGGACAGACCTGTGTGAGAAGGAAGGGCTTGCTGTCCCAGCAAGAAGGGGCCCCCGAAGAGGCAGTGTGTTCTTAGACCCCAGAGGCATTCAAGCGTAGCCTTAGGACAGCTGGTCAAGATGTGGGACTTCCTAGGGGGCAAGTCATGGCCTGGGAGCCTTTCAGATCTGGGTCTGCCAGTCTTAAGAGTCCTCCACTTCCTCCTTCTAGTGACCAGTCTGCACCTAAGCCTTTTTTGGGAAGGTAGGGATGCGTCTAAGCCTTTCTCTGACCTCATATCCCTTTATCCTTTGTGGGGTAGGTGAGTGCTCGGAACTCATTTGGGGGGAAGAGCAAGCTGAGAGACTCGGGCGGTTACTCACAGATACACGGACACCACGACGTCCACGTGGGCCCACCTCACCCAGGAGTCTCTCTCACACAGAGAGGAGCTCAGATTCCAGGGCCCCCAAAGGCGCAGGATAAGAAGGCACCGCCCCCTCGATCCCAGCGTGCACAGGAAATTCTCCTGCTCATTTCTGTTGGGGGTCCACCATGGGTTGATTGGGCGGGGGGTGTTCTGGGGCCTGCAGGGTTCACTCTGTTGTAGGATTGGGGGGAAAGGAAGGGAGGGTGGGGGAAATGGGGTTCAGCCCCAGACGCTTCCAGGGCAAGATGAAGGATAGCATGCCTTGACAAAGAGGGTCCTTCCTGGAGCCCTGGAGGGAGGGACCTCACAAGTTACGGGGGGTGGGGGGGAGCTGGCAACTCATGAGCCAGGGCTGCATCCAAGAAGGGGGAGAGACACCAGAAAGGCTTTTGGAAGCTTCTGGAAAAAGCCCGTTAGGAAGAGCATACTAAGGACTTTAGGACTAAAGCTCTATTGGATTTATTTCCCTTACAAACTGTCCGAATTTATCATGTTTGTGATCTCTGCCCTCTTCCCGCTTCTAAAGGGTAAGCTCTTAAATCTGAGGGGTGGTTGGAAGACAGAGACCTGCATGGATCCATCAAGCTTCCTAAATCTCTGATCCACCTGGAGTTTATTTTTTGGAAGGAGTGAAAAGACAGATTTCACTGCTGCCCCTGTCCATGGCTACCATGCCCAGTACTGAATAATTAAGGTTTCCCCACAGAAACCTTTAAGATATCTGTGTTAATGTTTTATTTTATGATTTTGGTTTTTTTTTTCCATATGTCCTACATTCCCTCCTATCTTCCCAAAGTCTCCCAAAATTTCCCTTTGGTATATTAATTAAGGTTGTATTACACTGAAATTATAAGCTAACATAGGATGACTTGACATCTTTTTTAGAGCAGTGAGTCTTCTTCTCCAAGGATGAGACAGAGCTTTCTGTTTTTCTTAACAAGGTTATTTTTCCTGAATTGGCCTTTGAGCTTCGAAGATGCAGGTTTAGTGGGAAGAGGGTGTAAGCTACCTTAGGCAAGGCCCACAGGAGCCCTACTTCAGAGCAGTCCGTGGGGGCAGTCCTGGTAATGGGGCCTAACAAGAGGTATGTGTGAGTCCCCAACAAAAGCCCACTCCCCTATATGCTACACACCTATAGCCAGGCTGCGAGGCTCTGGGAACAGAAGGGGCGGCAGGCCCTGGGGGACAGTCTGGCTGAGCAGGAGGGCAGCACACAGTCCTCCTCAAGAGGTGATACAAGGAATTTCCTGGTGGTCCAGTGGTTAGCACTCCATGCGTCCCTTGCAAGGGCACAGGTTCAATCCCTGGTCAGGGAACTAAGATCTCACATGTTGTGTTATGTGGCCAAAAAATATTAAAAAAAAAAAAAGAGGTAGTGTGACAGGGCTCTCTTAGAGAAGACCTGGCAGTCAAAACAGCAGGGGCCATGCTAGGCTTGTGCTTATCTTTTTATTGTTTCTGTTCAGAGCCCCTGCAGCAGGGAAGGGGCAGGCACGGGGAGGTGGGCCCCCCTGCCACCTGCCTGAGACCGCTCTCTCCTCTCTCCTCTTCTCTCCAGCATCTCGCCCACCCGCTCTCTTTCTGCATCTCCTGCTCCCACATCTGGCACCTTCGGGGGTTCTCTCTTGCAGCCCCTGCTTTGTAAGCCCACCTCGGGAAAGTAAGGGACCATGGGGTCAGTCTCAAGCCCCCCAGTCCCCACAGGGGGGCTATGTCCCCAGTTACCTGCCTGGCTTGCCGAGGATGCTGCCTTTCTGACTCAGGCTGGGGAGGGGGCAGTGGGGAGGTCCACAGGGCTTGACCTGACCCTGAGGGGTTCCTACGTCCTGCTCTGGAGTCCTCTCCAAAGCCATATGCTAGAGCCCGACGTCACGGAGGTGGGAAGGGTAGGGTCACTGCCATGTCTTGGCTCCAGCCTGGCCCTGCCCAGCACACTCCAAGGGCGGCCCAGGGCCAGGCCCCCTCACTTCAATATCCAGACCTCACACAGCAGGGGCTCCCTGTGCCCGGGAGGGTTGGGCCATGTCCCCTGTGGGGACCAGGAGGGGTGGTCGCGGTGAGCAGGGGTCAGAGGCTGTGAGGGGAGCACTGTGGCTGGGGGTGGTGCCCTGGGATGGAGGGAGGCTGGCTTTAGGAGGTGGTGAGGACAGAGGTGAGCACGGTCTCTGATGGCAGAGAGGCTTTAGAGCACCTCATGCTGCTGCTGTGTGGCCTCACTGACGACCTGGAGAGGAAGAGAA
Organism: Moschus berezovskii; assembly: GCF_049115385.1. Classification (NCBI taxonomy): domain Eukaryota; kingdom Metazoa; phylum Chordata; class Mammalia; order Artiodactyla; family Moschidae; genus Moschus; species Moschus berezovskii. The sequence goes on from NC_142461.1 coordinate 28,971,755, forward strand.
ACCCAGTCTAAGCCAGGGCTGGCCAGAGAATGGAATCATGACCTCGGGACACCTCCTCTCCAGCGTAGCAGACCCCTCTGCCCCCAGGCAGAACCAGCACGGCTGGTAGAAGACACCTGGCTGACAGCCCCCCAGACACATCCCACAGGCCCCCCACAGGCCCCCCACCTCAGGGGTATGAGGACCAGGCAGACCACTCACCTCCCCGTCCCGGGTCTCGATGGTCTTGATCATCACCGTCTTCTTGGTATGGACCTCAGAACCCCTCTGCTCGGGGCTTGTTTCTGTAACAGATTCATCCACATGCTCAGCCTGACCAAGGCCTGGCCTGGGATGTTCCTGTGGCTGGGAGTCCTTCCCTGGTCTCACTGGGCAAAGCCCAAAAGATGCCCAGCCCCTCAATATGGGCCTGTTACTTTTTCAGCAAAATATCTTCACCTGTCCTTGTGCCCAGCACCCAGTAGGTGGCTCTGCAGACCCAAGGGGCTATCCCAGGGCTGAGATAAGACAAGGAGCCAACAAGTGTGCTCCAGGTGTTGGCAGGTTCAAGAGGGTGAGGCCCCAGGCCACGCAGCATTCCCCCCAAACTGACACCCCTCCTCACTCCCTCTCCACGCCTGGTCCCCAGGAGATCCCTGCAGGAATTTGTACCCTGACAGTTAGGACCCTAGAGCCCACAACCAAGGCACTCTTTTGAAGGATCTCAGGGTACCCAGCCCCCTTTGTCTCCGGATGAACAACTTGATGTCTTAATGAAAGAGAGATGGACAGGAATCAGTCACAAATCAGTGACAATAAATCAACTGTATGGATAACAATAATTATTAATTAATAAATAATAATTGTGCGGACAATAAATCAATTGTGCGGATGGCCAGTCACTTGTCCCTCCATGCCTCAGTTTCCCCACTGTGAAATGAACGGTAACAGCGGTACTTGCCCTGTCATGGCCCAGAACTATTGACTTGAAAAAGCATTAAGCGATTTTAAATGCAAGGCTCACACTTGATATCTGCATAAACTGCTAACTGAAAAGAGCCATTCTGAGTTTTATTGGAAGGGTCAAATTTAGGTCCTTGGTGTTATGAGTTTGGTGTTCATAAATCTCCTTAGCAGTCAGCCAGCCTGTGATGAACACTGCAACTTGGTGGAGCACAGCATGTATTTTTTTCTGATGGAAATGAACATCGAATATATAAAAAATTTGATCTAGGAAAGGCGAAGCTGCCAAGGACTCCAACTTGCTTTCCTAATGTATCATTAGAGCGTGTTTTTCTGCTCTCCGGGGTTGGAAAGCCACTCGATCTGCATATTACTAATGTCAGAATGGCAGAATGCCCTAGGATTTCGTTCTTTTAATTGTTTGGCTTTGCTAAGGTTTGGCTTCATTTTTTAAAGCAAGCACCCAACATCTTGCTCCAGAAAGCTGGAAATGTTCAACAAGCAGCTGGAGGGCAGTGGGGGGTGCTTGGCAACTTGTCAAACAGACAATAAGTGGTGGGTGCCTTGTAGCTCAGGCATAGGGTTCTAGATGCTTCTGCTGCCAGGTCCCCAAGGATACCCTGGTTCCTCCTCAGAGTTTGGGTATATTAGGAAAAAGAAACTGTTGGCCACTTAATATTCTCAGAAGATGCAGGGGACATGGTCATACAATACAACACCGTGAAATAAATAAATAAAAAGCTCCCTTTGTCAGAAGATGCCTCTACCCAAACGTCCTCATTCTCCCGTAGCAGCCCCCTTTCTGGCCCCAGACCCCAGCCGTGTCCCTGTGGTGTATCCTCCCCTCCTGGCTGGCCTTGGGCAGTGCCCATGCTGGCCTCCTACCCTCTGCCACTCCAGCCTCCACTTGCCAACACGCACTCACCTCGGAAGTTGAGGGCAGAGAAGGTCTGGATAGGGAGGTTGATCCTAAAAGGAGAGAGACCAGGCCCACAAAGGGTTAGGACCCTCCATCTCTCTCGTCACCACCCCTCAAAGCTTGCCCTGATCCTCTTTAAATACCATCCTCAGCTGTCCCAGTCCCACTGACTTCAACACTGCTTGGGGCATGGGGCCAAAGGCCAACTCGAGCTGTCCCAGGAACTGTCCCTTCTGGAAGGATCACCCAGTCCATCTCTGACCTGCTGGTGTGACACCAGGACCCCCACTGCACCCTCCACTGTACCCAGATTTCTTTCTTGCCCTTGGCATTGCAGGGTGTATCAAGAGGAGCTGTGGATGACATCCACTGCATGTGCCCACCCTCCAGTCAGTCTGGGAATCTCTGGCCCACTCACAGGAAGGCAAGTTCCAGGAACTGCCACCCCCCTTTATGCCTAGAGCTGGGAAAATGCAGTGTGATCTTAGCTACCTTAAGGGGTCATTATACGAGGATGTTATTCTACAGTATCTGAAATCTTCCTCTCTATAAATCTGTATCTAAATATGTCAGCTGATTTTTTTAAACTTCAGATTTTATCATTTTTGTGAGCATCAGTGGGCATTATTTTGTTGAGTAAATGACCTGTTTTGAATTGACGTTAGGTTTACATAGTGAAATGCACAGATCTTTAGAGTGCAATCCAGTGAGTTTTGATCAGTGTCTACATCCATGTAACCACCAGTCCAAATCAAGATATAGAACTTTTCCATCAACGAAGAATGTTCCCTTGTGTCCCTTTCTGGTTGCATGGTGTTTTTGTGTCTAAAGGTGATTTGTTCTGAGCGTGTCATTGCATCTTCTCCTGTGAGCATATGTGTGTGTGTACACACGCATGTGTGTGCACCCTCTGAGCATGAATCTCTGCACCTTATCTCTTAGCCTATCAAGTCCCAGCTCCATCTGTCTCTGTTCATCTCTATCTGCCCCTCCCTTTCCTTCCTCATCACTCCCAGCTCTGCTTCCATCTCTCCCTTGACTGGCAGTAATGTTTTATTACTAGTTGCTGAATATGGTTTTATGCTGCTGGTTATTAATTCTGAAGGTGGATGTGGGAATACTTATATTTCTCTTTTTAAAGAAGCTATTAATTAAATCACTTTTTACCCAGGTGGCTTTGATTAATTCTCTGTAATCAGCAGAGTGGTAGCCTCTTGTATAATATTGTTTCTATATCTTGTGATGGTGATCCTGAGCCCCGCTTCAGGGCAGGAAGGGGCCCTCAGCGCAGCCTCCCTCCAGGAGCCCACGGCCAGCCTCTGCCTTGCCCCTCACCGGCTCTCCTCGCCCTCCAACAGCTTCCGGTAGGTGGCAATCTCCACGTCCAAGGCCATCTTGACATTGAGCAGGTCCTGGTACTCGCGCAGGTGGCGAGCCATCTCATCCTTGAGGTGTCGGATCTCCTCCTCCAGGCGGGCAATGTTGTCCTGGTAGCCGCTGGCCTCACTAGCAAAGCGGTCCTCCAGCTCCCTCATCTGCCTCATCAGTGAGTCATTCTGCAGGAGGGGGTGCCCAGGTCAAGGACGGGCTGTGCTGGTGGTTGGAGGGACACGCGGGGCCCCGGATGGAGAGAGGCACAATCTCCAGGCTGGGAGGCACCCCAGATGGCCAAGCCTAGGACTGGTCAAAGTCCTCTGAGCCAGGGAACTCGGAACTCAAATGAAGCCTTATGCGGAATCTCAGAGAATACAGCTGATACAAGGGAACATGGCTGTCCACCCTTCCTGCCTCCACGCAGGAGTCCCACGATTCCTGAGAGCCCCCCCGCGAGTCCATCTGTCTGTTTCTACCCCTGTGGTAGATATGAGGAGACAGAGGCCCTGAGAGGGTGTGTGATGGGCCCGAGGTCACAGGGCGTGAGCTGCAGATGGGAAGGGCTGGGCCAGGCAAGGTGGGCAGGGACTCACGGTGCCCTTGAGGGCGTCGATCTCGCAGGTGTAGGACTGGATCTGGTGGCGGTACTCCATCATCTCCTGCTTGGCCTGGCGCAGAGCGTCATTGTTCTTGTTGGCTGCCTGGGTCAGGTCGGACACCTACGGGCAGAGAGAGAGGGTCCCTGAGATGACAGAGAGGATGCAGGATACAGGAAGGGGTGGGCAAAGAAGCATGGAGACCCCGGGCTCGCCCTCCTCCCCAGAGATGGAGCCATAGGAAATACCTCCAAACTGGGATTGAGGGGCGGAGGGGCCGTCAGAGTCTCACCTTTGACTTGTACCATTCCTCAGCTTCCGAGATATTCTTGGCCGCGATGGTCTCATACTGAGCACGGATGTCCCTGAGGGCAGCTGTGAGGTCTGGTTTCGACATGTCCATCTCCACCTGGACCTGCTGCTCCTGAAGCTGGGCCTGTAGCTCGCGGATCTCCTGCAGGGTATGGCTAGGCTTCAGTCCCTAACCAGCCCCCACACCTACCCTCACACCCCCACTCCCAGAGTCCAGCACCACCACCCTCCCCTCCAGCCGCTTTCACCAGGGCATAGTACCTCTTCGTGCACTTTCTTAAGGAACGCGATTTCCTCGTTGAGAGATTCGATCCTGCGCTCCAGGTCAATTCGAGCTAGAGTGGCTGCATCCACGTCCTGGAAGAGGTCAAGTGAGAGGGAGAGGGACACTGATCACACCAGCAGGGCAGAGGGAGACCAGGCATGACACAGAGGGGACAGAACGGGTAAGGCAGCTGGGAGACCCAAGAGGACTCACGGCTCGGAAGGCAGCCAAATTGTTCTCCGCTTCTTCTTTGAGCTGAATTTCCTCTTGCAGCCTGGCAGACACAGGCAGAAGGACAGACAGATGGTGAGGATGAAATGGGCTGGGAAGAAAACTGACTGGGGGCTGCCCAGGGAGTGGGCTCAGAATAGAGTGAGGAGGGCCCGCCCACACAGGGAGGGGACAGGAAGTGGCCCAATCTCTGCCCTGGAGACACACCCTGGAAGTCCATGTCCTCGCTAGTTTGTGACCTCCCTGGGATTAAGAACCGCGTCTTATTTTATCCACCTCTGGGTTCTTATTTTATCCACCTCCGGGTTTCTGGGCCCCAGCCCCAGCCTGGCCCATGTAGGTGCTCATTTAACGTTTGTGACCCGGGTGGTAGGACAGTGATCACTTGGGCAGAAAAGCAGGACCCACCAGTATTTGCTCTATTCTTGTGCCTGAAGCACAGGGAGCCTGGTGGAGCTCACAATCAGTGTTCCAAACTGTCTGAGGGCTGCACCCCCCTCCACTCTCCTTTTTCCTCCAGCTTATCCATCCTCCTTGTAAAGCTTAAATCTGGCCCAGGGGTCAAGATCTCCTCCTTACCCCCAACCACAGGGCTTCATCACAGATGAACTGAGAGTTACTGCTGGCCCCAGATTTCCTTGTCTCCTACCAACCTGTCCTCTCCCTCCCACTGCCTATGGGCCTCCTTTCTCCTTCCCTGTGCCCACCTGAACCCAGAATCATCACCCCAGCATCTTAAGATGCTTTGTAAGAAGCACCTGGTCTCCCAAGGTCACCCATTTCCACTCCACGATGTCCCCAAGAAAATTGGGACCATAGCCTTGTCCGCAGCCTGGGAGCACAGGGAGAGGCATGGCGTCTCTTCCCCCTCCCCCGGGGACACAGCTAGACCACCCTCACCCTAGGTACGATGGGGTACTGACCACTGGACCCAGCCCCAGGCCTAGCCTCCCGTGCCCGGCCTCTGGAGAGGGAGGGGGTTCTGGGGGCGCTCGCGGGTGCTCACTTGGCCTTGAGCCGCTGCAGGTCGTCCAGCAGGTTGTCCCGCTCGACGTCGACGCGGGCGCGCTGGTTGGTGAGCACCTCCACCTGGCGCCGCAGCTCGCGCAGCTCCTCCTCGTAGATCTCGGCCACGCGCGTCGGCTCTCGGCCCTTGAGCCGGTTCACCTCGGCAGCAAGCGCCGCGTTCTGCTGCTCCAGGAAGCGCACCTTCTCGATGTAGTTGGCGAAGCGATCATTGAGCTCCTGCAGCTCCACCTTCTCGTTGGTGCGCGTGGTCAGGAACTCCTGGTTCACGGCATCGGCCAGCGAGAAGTCCAGCAGCTCGCCCGCGCCGTAGGAGGAGGGCCCGCGGGTCGAGCCCAGCCGGCTGGCCCGCAGCGCCCCCAGGCCCCCGGCCCCGCCCGACGTGCGCGACACCTGGTACACGCGGGACGTCACCGAGCTCGAGGAGCCCTTGGTGCCGAAGCCCGCGCGCGGGAACACCGGCGAGCTCAGCGGGGAGCCGAGCGGGAAGCTGGGGGCCCCGCCGAAGGTGCGGCGGTAGGACGACACCCGCTGGCTGGACGAGTAGGCCTGGCTCATGGTGGCGGCGCGGGCGAGGCTGGGCGGCGCGGAGAAGGAGGCGGCGGGCGGCCGGCCGGAGAGTGGATGTGGCGAGGGGAGACAGGGCCCCCGGCCGTCCGCACTATTTGTATCCCTCCTGACATCAGCCCCCGCCGCCCCTCCCCTGACAGCTGCAGGATCCCGCTGTCCTGCCAGGAAAGGGCGGCCCCTGGGCGTGGGGGCGGGGAGGCCAGCTCCCCCGCAAGAGGCCTGAGCCCCTCAGCGGGCGGGTGGGTGGGGGGCCCCTGCGCGGTGTGGGAGAGGCTGGTGGACCTAGGAGGGCAGAAGACGGGCAGGCCTGCCAGCCGCTTCACCGGGGCGCAAGCTTGTCTGGAGCCCCCGGCCAGCCCCCTTTCAGTCCTTGGGTGCCTGCCTGGTCCTGGGGTGATCAGGGGAGAGAGTTTAGTTTGAGGGGCTTCTTTTGGCTCCAAGGAGATACTTTGGGTCATTTCCTGAAGAGACAAGGCCTATTTCCAAGACAGTCTGCAAATCACCTTTTTTTTTTTTTTCCTAAAGATTCTCTGAAAGTGACAAACATTTAGGAGAACTCAGGCAAAGACCAGGAATGCCCCAGCCAGGCCTAGTGGAGGAGGGTCTCTGACAGGCAGGGAGGATGGGAAGGCCTCCCTGGGGCAGGCAGCCATCCCCACCAGAGCCCATCTCCTCAGGTTTGCCCACTAGCATATAGGTTCCAGCTCCCAGCCTCAGTTTCCCTCTGGATTCATGAAGGCCCTTTTCCACCCCACCCCTACCAGTGAGGGTGCAGCCTCAAGTTTATAAACAGCAGGGTGATTTCCAGAAAGGGCCTGGTAGGCTCTCAGTTTCCAATTATAACAATCATAACTGTACACTGTCACCCCCACACCGCCAACTTCTCTGGGCTTCTGTCCCCGTGAGCCCACCCCCACCCCCTCTCTGATTCATCCCCCTTCCTCACACCACCCCCACCCCCAGGGGTTTGTGTTTTTTCAGGAGCCTCATGTCAACCCAGCCATCTCCCTGGCAGCAACAGCTGCCAACCCCAAATACCAGAGCTGGTATTTATAGAGGAGAATGCATCAGTCCGGGAAACAAGCGCCCAGGAGAGGAGCTCTGGGGGGGTGGGGGTCGGGTACCTGAGGAGACATGGGTGTCAGATGGTGGAGGAAGGCTTGAGGTGATGAGCCCCAATCCCTTCCCACCCGCTTCATGCTCCAAGCCCCCAGCAGAGAAGACCGGAATAGTGCTTGACCATCCCTTCACAGGTCTCCTCCTTAGTACAAGGCACTGGCTGACCCCTAAGGACATTTCCGCTTCTCCATGAATATTGGCTGTCTCTCCATACCTCCACCTGGCACTATTCAGGTCTCTCTTAGGCCTGACCCTTTTGGAATGCAGTTTGGAAACAGAGGTCTGGTCCTATCCTAGCTCTGCCATCACCTGAAGATGTAATTACAAGCAGGCAAGTCCTTCCCTTCTCTGTGTGTGTCCTCACTATAAAGTAGGAATGGTCACCCTGGCGGTGTCTACCGACTATGGGTTTGAAGAGGCTCAAGTAACAATATGCAAATAATACTACCTTGTGTATTCTGAGCACCCACCGTGTGTCACTCTGCTAAGCACTCCCCACCCATGATCCCCAATTCTCTTGACACCCCTGTGCGGTAAGAGCTAGTACCCTTCCCATGTTGCAGCTCAGGAAGCTGAGGCAGTCTGACTCCAAAGCCCATGCTCTGTTCCCAGGGTATGTGTGAATGTGCCAGGTTAACTGCAAAGAGCTTTCTTGCTGCTGTCTTTGCAAAGCCCTTTCACATTCAGTTTCTAATTTTTATCCAAGAGACAAGCTTATGAGGTGGGTGGGGAGTTCCAGATATTCTTATCCAGCTTTCGAGTCAGTGCAAGCTGTTGTGTTCTGGTTATTTTTGTGTCTCGTCTCCCAAACTAAATTGTAGGCTCCTGGAGAATTTTTGGGAGACCATGTGACTCCTTTGCACGTCTCTTTGGACAGGCAGCACTGTCCTTGTTCAAAGTAGCCTGAAAGATTTCATTCCCATCCCCTTCTTTTGTTAATATATGCTATGTGCACACAAACACACATGTCCATGAGACACACCTGTCCATGAGTGGACAGGTGATTCAGCTCCCAGCCACTCTTATAACTGCATCCCTCTGACTGCAGCAGTTGGCTCAAGGGGCAGGCCTGGACCTGACCAGGGCCAATCAGAGACCCACCCTGGAATTTATACATGGAACTGGGATCACTAAACTGGAGCTTCTGGCAACCATGTTTCCTACCCCCTGGGGAGGTCTTTCTGGCATAGGAAAAAAAAGGTCAGCATGCCGGGAGAAGCAGAGACACCCAGAGAGAAGGAGAATGTGAGGCTGGAACTCCTAAATTCCATCTCCTGGGACCCTGGTTCTTCAGCTCTCCATTTTGTGAGCTCCCCCAGTATCCTTTCTGGGTTTGGGGCCAATAAACTTTTCTTTTTTTTTTTTAACTGAAGAGACTTGGTATTGGCTACTGCCATTTGTAATCAAAACAACCCTGGCTAATATGCTGTAAGGCGAATGTGTGCCCATTTCCACAACACTAAAGAGGCCAGAACACTTTTGGGACTCCTCTCTGAACAGTCTCCAGACCACATAAGGAAATTGCCCTTTGGACCAGCCTGAGGCTTCAGTTCCTTAGTGAAATGAGACAGAAAGCAAATAAATAAATTATACCATCTATTCTCTAGTCAAAATCAACATCTACCAGACTTGGCTCTGAACCACTTGGAGCTGCTTCCAAAATTTGGTTCCACCCCCAAGGATTTGCTACCATGGAGGGCAGCAAAACAACACTCGGAGGCTTGGAAGGCAGGTGAAAGAGGAGCATTCCAAAGCATGTTCTGAACCAGGCAGCACCACTGAAGTAAGAGTTTAGACTCCCCTTGGGACTTCTTAGAACTAGACATACTAAAAATAATGATAATTTCTCTGGATGGGTAATGCACTTAGCATAAAATGCAAAAGTTATCATTCTGTGGGTTGCCTTTTCACTCTCTTGATAGTATCCTTTGATGCACAAGTTTTTAATTTTGATGAAGTCCAGTTTATCTATGTATTCTTTTATTGCCTATGCTTTGGGTGTCATATCCAAGAAATCATTGCCAAATCCAATATGAAGAATGTTATCCCCTGTGTTTTCTTCTGAGAGCTTTACAGTTGTACGTCTTTGATCCATTATGAATTAATTTTCATACACAGTATAAGGGTCCAACTTCATTTTCATATTAATATATGAATATTATATGATAGATAATTTTCCCAGCACCATTTATTGATAAGACTGTCCTTTTCCTCTTATTGAAAACAATTTAGCCATATATTCGAAGTTTTTTCTTCTAGGCTCTCTGTTATGGTCCATTGACCTAGGTATCTGTCCTCACACCAGTACCATACTGCCTTGAAGTGTGACTCCAACCTTGTTTTTTTTTTCAAGATGTTCTGGCTACGTGGAGCCCATTGAGGTTCCATTTTGAATTTTAAATGGAATGAATTTTTCTATTTCTTAAAAAAAAATTTTGGTGGGATTTTTACAGGGGTTGCATTGAATCTGCAGATCACTTTGGGTAATATTAACAATATTAAGTCTTCCAATTAATGAATACTGGATGTCTTTCAATTTTTGTGTCTTCTTTATTTCAGAGATATTTTGTAGCTTTCAATGTACAAGCCTTACTCTTCCTTAGTTATGTTTATTTCTAAGTATTTTATTCTTTTTGATGCTATTGTAGATGAAGTTGATAATGAGGGCTTTTCCCTTTATTCTGTTAATGTAATATATTATACTGATTGGTTTTCATATGTTAAACCATCCCTGCATTCCAGAAAAAAGTCCCATGTCATCACGTGTATAATCCTTTTAATATGCTGTTGAATTTTGGTTTGCTAGCATTTTGCTGAGAAGTTTAACATCAATATTTATAAGGAATATAGATCTGTAGCTTTATTTTCTCGTATATCTTTGGCTGTGGTATCAGACTAATGCTGGCCTCATAGGATGTGTTAAGAAATACTTGCTTTTCAAATTTTTTAGATTTTGAGAAGGGTTGATGTTAATTCTGAAATGTTTGGTAGAATTCAACAAGGAAGCCATCTTGTCTTACTCTTTTCTTTATTGGGAGATTTTGAGTCATTCTTCTTAATCATTCTTCTTAATATCCTTATTTGTATTTCACTGTATGTATTTACCATATTTGGCCAATTTTTTATTGATAAACATTTCCAATCTTTTGCTATTATAAACAATGCTGCTATGAACATCCTTGGAACAAAATTTTTACAAAATATTTATTTACTTATTTGGCTGTGTCAAGTCTTAGTTGCAGCACCTCAGATATTCATTGCATCATGAGAGGTCTTCCTCGAGCTGTGGGGCATGGGCTCTGCAGTTGTGGCACACAGGCTTAGTTGCTCCTTGGCATGTGGGACCTTAGTTCCCTGACCAGGAGTCAACCCATGTCCCCTGTATTACAAGGTGGATTCTTAACTACTGGACTCCCAGGGAAGTCCCAGGACAAACTTCTGAATATATAAAGTTTGGTAAAGCATTTTATTCTTTTGGTAAGGTAACACATTATTTTATGGTCACATCTCTCACCTGAGCTAAGTGATATTGGAAATGGGAAAGTCCACCAAGACAGACCTTTTCATTCATCATTTGCCAGAAAAGGACGACAATTTATAAATGTGTGTTCATGGTACAGTCCCTTGTATTTAATACAATGCACATTACCAGTATTTTGCTCAAACAGTTAAAGAAGGAAGTCAGTCCTGATGTTTGCTTGAAATCTTCCCACATTACTGCAACCTTGGAGAGTCTTGGAAACTTAAGGCTGGAAGTAATTTCATAGGTCATGAGGTCAACCAGTCCCACACCCCCACTTCTCAGTTAAGGCTTACATTGTTTCTACTGTGACTCCAGCAAGCACTGTTCCACTTTGAATCCCTCTACTGCCTGAGGACACAGTGTCTCCAGGGTGCCCACTCCACTCCACAAAGAGTATTGGGTAACTAACATAACTTGATCATGGGACAACAGACAGCCCTGATGTTTGAAAACATTTCCTCATATTTGAACCCAGGAGATGTCTTTGCTATACCTATTATTCCACCCTGGGAGCCAAACAGAGCAAAAAGAAATCCCTTTCAGAGATCCAACTTCAAATATCTGGGGGTAGTGCTCACGTCTTTTGGAGACTTTGTCTATTTCACCATTCCCAATTTCTTTCCCTTCCCTAAACTAATGGACCAGCAAAACCCAAATTCATCATAGCCTCCAAAGCCCCACCGAACTGGCCTGCCCATCTTGCTAACCTCAGCTCACTAACCTCTCCTTTGGGCTCACCTCACACAGCCTCTTTTTTGTTGGGTGACAATGCCAAGCTTTTCCCTGCCTTCCTCTAAGCTCAGTGACTGGAGGGCTTGTAGATGCCTGGGTAGATCTCTGAATCTCATGGAGGGCACCCTAGAAGACAAGGGCCCTGGTACCACAGGACCTCCCAGGCCCCATGGATGGCATAGATAGGGGGCAGGTAGCTGGTATGGATGAATCACCTGGGGGACACCGACTTAACCACCACAGGGCATCTGAATTGAGGAAAAAATGAAAGAGGTCAAAAAGGAGTCAACCAGAAGTGACTTTTCCACCTTGCCCTGTCTAGGAGCAACCCCCAGCCCCGGTCTACTCCAGGATCCCAGATGCAAGACAGTGCTGGTGCCTCCCCCCCGTACGCCCCCTCTCCCCCAGCTGACCCCCACCTCCAGGGTTGCCTTTGTCCCTTTGTCTAGGGCCCATCCTCCTCTTTCTATTTCCCAGCATCTTTGCTCTTCCATTCCAAGCTGGGTTGGGCCAGGAGACAGCCACTGTGTCAGAGCTTGGGGACAGCGTAGCAGGTGTGGATTCTGGGACCCTGGCTCTTGCCTGAGCTTCAGCACTTGGTGGGGAGGTGGGAGACCCAAGCAAGGGGGTCTGGAGGCGGGGCAGTCAGCCAGAGGCTAAGATATGGATGCTTATCATAGAGGTTCACCGACTACCATCTGTACTCCCTGGGCAAGTCCCATTTCCTGCCTGGCCCCGCATGTCCAGGTGTGAAAAGGGGTTGGGCCAGGTCATCTCCAGAGCCCCCTCAGCTTCTGACATCCTGAGTCTCTGGGCCCAGGGGGTCGGACATTGAGTGGTCCCTGGCAGAGTCATCCCGGCCTCAGTGCTCCCAGAGCACCAGCCCTCAACAGTCCCTTCCATGCTGCGCCCCCATCCTCCTCTCAGCTGCAGGGCTGCTTAACCTCCACAGACGGCTGAGGAGCCAGAGTGACTGTAAAAGGGAAGGAATGTCCAGAGGCAATTGTTTCTTCCTGATATCACCGCGGGGGAGGTTGAGTTGGGGGGCCCAGCTGGACCGGTGGCGTCAGGATTATCCCTGAGACTCATCCCCCGCCACCCTGGCCTCCCCCCTGCACTGGCCCCCCTGGCCCCGGCTCAGCCAGCAATCCACCCCTCTCATCCGCCACCCTCCTCATCTCACTGGTTTAAGACCTCCAGGCCTCCCTCTCCCACCTCTCTCCACCTTCTGACCCTAGACCCTCTCTTGGGACCCCTCCTTCATGGCACCCCCACCCCAGCTCTTATAAATTCCTCCCACACCTCCTCCTCGTCACCCCCACACCCCTGACCTAGCTCCTTCTCTGGGGAGGCCCCACAGGCTGGCTCCAACCCCCTCCTGCCCCACGCTCCTTTTACAGACATGGAGCACTGCGGGTTTTCTGCCAAAGTAGGAGAAGTCTAAGGCTGATCTCACCTCCTCCCGGGTCTCAACTTCCACCAAATAGCCTGCCTTGCAGGCTGGGGAGGAGGCCGTGGGGACAGGGAGGATGAGCCTCAATGGGAGGAGCTAGTAGATGAAGGTGAAAGTGCTTTGCAGACTCTGAGCATCTGGTAGATTTCAGGTGTTATTTGAATTAATAAGAGGTTTGAGGCGAGGAGGATGGAGATGAAAGTCAGGTTGAAGGAAGAGGAGGGGGCTTTGCTAGCATGAAGGGAAGGTCCCCAGGAAGGCATCCTGGTGCCCTGGGAGCAGGATATGGCTGGGAGTTTAGGAGGCCAGAGTCCTGGCCAGCCCCGGATAAGCTGTGTGACCTTGGACAGGTTGCACCTCCTCTCTGGGTTGCAGTTTCTCCTTGCTTAAAATGAAATATCCTGGACTTCCCTCCCTATTCTGACCCCCAAAAGAGGAGGAAGAGAGGTCCTTTCTTATGAAAAGGTGCCTCTCTGGGCTGCCTCATCTGAAGCCTTTTTGCTCAGACTCCTATCAAGCCAAATCCAGACATTGGCGCATGCCTAGGACAGACCCAACCCCACCATGTGTTGATGAGAGATGGCTACACCTGCCAGCAGAAATGGAATCAGCCTCCTCCGTAGACACACAGTCTCCCTCCACACAGGTTCCTCCTGCCTCCTCTGTCTCTGTTGGCTCCATCCTCACTGTGTGAGTACTCAGTTCTGTCCCACAAAACAGACACAGCCCCCCACCTCCTCATGGGTTCCTGCCATCTCAGTCGCCCTGGTACATTGCTCCCCCCACCACATCCAGCCACCTCCCCACAGTTCCCAGCCATCTGGGGGATACCCCTGAATTCTCCAAGTCCCCTCAGTCCCAAGCCATTTCCCGAAGAGGCAGGGGAGCCCTCTCTTTCCAACACAAATATGCACTGTTCCCTTAGCTGAAACCCAAGGAGAATAAGAGTAAAATGTCCTTGATCTGACTAGGGTTTATCAGGGTGGAGGAGGGGCAGGGGTGTGAGAACTGGGGTGGGGAGGTGTCAGGGTGAGTTGGGAGCAGTTGAGCTGGTGTAGGGTGGTACCCAGCCCTGCTCCAACCTCTGTGAAAGGAGATTTCATGGGTTTCTCTACCTACCTATGAACTCACACTCTACAGAATTGTTCAAAGCCTAACTCTAACCTGTCTGCTGAAATGTAAGTTCCTTCTTTCTTAGACCTTAACCCAGATAGAGAAATAGAACTTCCCTTCTTCCCCAGGATTCTCTGCCATTCTTAGTGCCATCACTCAGCCCTCTCTTCTGCCTGATTTATCCCCATTCCTTTTATCTTTCTTCATAGGCTTTTTTTGGTTTCAACCCCTCTAGTTTGGTCATATCCCTGCCGTCCTGGGCGCTTTCCAGGTTTCCTACATCCCTCTGAGGCTGTGGAGTGCTTTAAACAGAGCCTGAGCAGGCTGGCAATGACCTCACGGGGCCACTATGCACAGTTGCTATCTATAGCCTTATAGGATCATCCTCCTCTTCCTCCAGCCAGCTGAGTCACAGTCAGCTTGGGGTCCACTCAGACCCCAGGATCCTCTCTGCTACTCCAGACCACAGCCTATTACAGCACCCTGAGCTGTTCTCATTGCTGGGCAGATGCTTATTCTCCAAATTTTCCAAATACACAATGAAAGTGAGTCTTGGGTTCCAGAAAATGGCCATTTAAAAAAATTAACTAATTAATTGGGAGAGGGGTGCACTGCACGAGGCAGGCAGGATTAGTTCCCTGACCAAGCATCGAACCTGAGCCCCTTGAGTGGAAATGCAGAGTCTTAACCACTGGACCACCAGAGAAGTCCCAGAAGTTACCCATTCTTGAACCTTCAATGTTTTTATAGCCCAAGATAAAAATCTTCTCACACCTGTCCAAACAGCCAGCCAATGGCCTAAGTTCCATTTGACTTTGCAGGGGTATGGGACAAAGGGAAGAATTTGGGGAGCAACTCCTGAGCCACTGCCTGGGTTCAAATTGGATCTAGCACTCTTGGGTGAGTTGCTTTACCCCTCTGAGCCTCAGTTTCCTCATCTGTAGAATGATTATAATAGCACAGGGTTTGGGGAAGACTGAATGAGAAACGAACTGTACGGCACTTAGCCTAGCACACAGTGAGTGTTCAGTAAGTGCAGCCATTACTAGCATTTTATCCCGTTTGGACCGATAGGAAATTGATTCCTGGAGGTCCAGGTCTGGCTTGAGTTCTTGCTTTAGGACAGCAGGTAGAGGCCAAGATTCATAGCCAAGACTGCCTAACTCCAAAGCTTTCTATCACAGGCTATGCTGCCTCTGATAATAGCATAGCTACCACTTACTGAGGGCTTCCCATGTGGTTCAGTGGTAAAGAATCCACCTGTCAATGCAGAAGACTTGGGTTCGGTCCCTGGGTCAGGAATATTTCCTAGAGGAGAAAAGGGCAACCTGCTCCAATATTCTTCCCGGGAAAATTCCATGAACAGAGGAGCCTGGTGGGCTACAGTCCATAGGGTTCCAAAGAGTCAAACAGGACTGAACAACTGAGCACACACTACTTATTGAGCACTTACTGTATACTTCAGAGGAATATGATGGAGTAGAAGGACGTGCACACATTTTCCCCTGTGAGAACTCCAAAATTACAACTCGCTGCTGAAAAACCATTAACGAGCATGTTGGATCCCACCAAACAAAGATACCCCATGTCCAAAGGCAAAGGAGAAGCCCCAGGAAGATGGTTCAGTTCAGTTCAGTCGCTCAGTCGCGTCCGACTCTTTGCGACCCCATGAATCACAGCACACCAGGCCTCCCTGTCCGTCACCAACTCCCGGAGTTCACTCAAACTCATGTCCATCGAATCGGTGATGCCATCCAGCCATCTCATCCTCTGTCGTCCCCTTCTCCTCCTGCCCCCAATCCCTCCCAGCATCAGAGTCTTTTCCAGTGAGTCAACTCTTCGCGTGAGGTGGCCAAAGGAAGATGGTAGGAGGGGCAAAATTGCTTTTAGAATTAAAACCCATACCTGCACTCGGAGAGCTCAAACAACCTTATGCTCACCAGAACCCAGAGACCCCACAGAGACTGAAGCAGAGCTGTGTGTGAGCGTCTCCTGAGGAGGATGGGTCAGCAGTGGCCTGCCGCAGGGGCAGGGGCTCTGGGTGCAGCAGGCCTGGGTATAACATAAGCTTTCTTGGAAGAGGTTGCCATTAACTCCACCATAGAGCCACCAGAACTTACACAGGACTGGGGAAACAGACTCCTTGAGGGCACAAACAAAACCTTGTGTGTTCCAGGACCCAGGGGAAAGGAGCAGTGACCCCAAAAGAGACTGATCCAGACTTGCCTGTGAGTGTTCAGGTGTCTGTAGCAGAGGCATGGGTGGGCAGTGGCCTGCTGCAGAGTCAGGGGCATTCAGTGCAGCAGCACATGCTTGGGACCTTTTGAAGGAGGTCGCCATTATCTTCATTACCTCCACCATAGTTTGGCCTTGGGTCAAACAACAGGGAGGGAACACAGCCCCGCCCATCAACAGAAAATTGGATTAAAGATTTACTGAACTGTGGTGTTGGAGAAGACTTTTGAGAGTCCCTTGGCCTGCAAGGAGATCCAACCAATCAATCCTAAAGGAAATCAGTCCTGAATATTCATTGGAAGGACTGATGCTGAAGCTGAAGTTCCAATATTTTGGCCACTTGATGCAAAGAACTGTCTCATTGGAAAAGACCTTGATGCTGGGAAAGATCGAAGGCAGGAGGAGAAGGGCAAGACAGAGGATGAGATGGTTGAATGGTATCACCGACTTGATGGACATGGGTTTGAGTAAGCTCCAGGAGTTGGTGACGGACAGGGAAGCCTGGCATGCTGCAGTCCATGGGGTCGCAAAGAGTCAGACACGACTGGGTGAGTGAACTGAACTAAACTGAGCATTGCCCCACCCATTAGAACAAGGCCCAGTTTCCCCCTTAGTCAGTCTCTCCCATCAGGAAGTTTCCATAAGCTTCTTATCCTTGCCCATCAGAGGGCCAACAGAATGAAAACAACAATCACAGAAAACTAATCAAACTGATCACATGGATCACAGCCTTGTCTAAATCAATGAAACTATGAGCCACGCCATGTAGGCCCACCCAAGATGGACGGGTAAGGTGGACAGTTCTGATAAAATGTGGTCCACTGGAGAAAGGAATGGCAAACCACTTCAGTATTCTTACCTTGAGAACCCCATGAACAGTATGAAAAGGCAAAAAGATAGGACACTGAGAGATGAACTCCCCGGGTCGGTAGGTGGCCAATATGTTACTGGAGATCAGTGAACTAACTCCAGAAAGAATGAAGAAAGAGACAGACCAAAGCAAACACAACACCCAGTTGTGGATATGACTGGTGATGGAAGTAAAATTGACCCTGTAAAGAACAATATTGCATAGGAACCTGGAATGTTAGGTCCATGAATCAAAGCAAATTGGAAGTGGTCAAACAGGAGATGGCAAGAGTGAACGACATTTTAGGAATCAGTGAACTAAAATGGACTGGAATGTGAGAATTTAACTCAGATGGCCATTATATCTACTACTGTGGGCAAGAATCCCTTAGAAGAAATGGAGTAGCCATCATAGTCAACAAAAAAGTCCAAAATGCAGTACTTGGATGCAATGACAAAAACAACAGAATGATTTCTGTTCGTTTCCAAGGCAAACCATTCAGTATCACAGTAATCCAAGTCTATGCCCTGACCTGTAATGCTGAAGAAGCTGAAGTTGAACAGTTCTATGAAAACCTACAAGATCTTCTAGAACTAACACCCAAAAAAAGATGTCCTTTTTATTATAGGGGACTGGAACACAAAAGTATGAAGTCAAGAGATACCTGGAGTAACAGGCAAAT
Source organism: Moschus berezovskii (assembly GCF_049115385.1). NCBI lineage: Eukaryota > Metazoa > Chordata > Mammalia > Artiodactyla > Moschidae > Moschus > Moschus berezovskii. Next base: position 28,989,697 of record NC_142461.1, read on the forward strand.
TTGGCTTTGGAGTACAGAAAGAAGCAGGGCAAAGGCTAACAGAGTTTTGCCAAGAGAACACACTGGTCATAGCAAACACCCTCTTCCAACAACATAAGAGAAGACTCTACACATGGACATCACCAGATGGTTAATACTGAAATCAGATTGATTACATTCTTTGCAGCCAAAGATGGAGAAGCTCTATCTTCAGTCAGCAAAAACAAGACCGGGAGCTGACTGTGGCTCAGATCATGAACTCCTTATTGCCAAATTCAGAGTTAAATTGAAGAAAGTAGGGGAAACCACTAGACCATTCAGGTATGACCTAAATCAAATCCCTTACAATTATACAGTGGAAGTGACAAATAGATTCAAGGGATTAGATCTGATAGAGTTCCTGAAGAACTAAGGACAGGTTCGTGACATTGTGCAGGAGGCAGTGATCAAGACTGTTCCCAAGAAAAGAAATGCAAAAAGGCAAAATGGTTGTCTGAGGAGACCTTGCAAATAGCCGTGAAAAGAAGAGACGCTAAAGGCAAAGGAGAAAAGGAAAGACACAAGCATCTCAATACAGAGTTCCAAAGAATAGCAAGGAGAGATTAGAAAGCCTTCCTCAGTGATTAATGCAAAGAAATAGAGGAAAACAATAGAATGGGAAAGACTAGATATCTCTTCAAGAAAACTGAGATACCAAGGGAATATTTCATGCAAAGATGGGCACAATAAAGGACAGAAATGGTATGGACCTAACAGAAGCAGAAGATACTAAGAAGAGATAGCAAGAATACACAGAACAACTATACAAAAAAGATCTTCGTGACCCAGTTAATCACGATGGTGTGATCACTCACCTAGAGGCAGACATTCTGGAATGTTAAGTCAAGTGAGTCTTAGGAAGCATCACTATGAACGAAGCTAGTGGAGGTGATGGAATTCCAGTTGAGCTATTTCAAATCCTGAAAGATGATGCTATGAAAATGCTGCACTCAATATGCCAGCAAATTTGGAAAACTCAGCAGTGGCCACAGGACTGGAAAAGATCTGTTTTCATCCCAATCCCAAAGAAACGCAATGCCAAGGAATGCTCAAACTACCGCACAATTGCACTCATCTCACACACTAGCCAAGTAATGCTCAAAATTCTCCAAGCCAGGCTTCAACAGTATGTGAACCGTGAACTTCCAGATGTTCAAGCTGAATTTAGAAAAGGCGGAGGAACCAGAGATCAAATTGCCAACATCCACTGGATCATTGAAAAAGCACAAGAGAGTTCCAGAAAAACATCTACTTCTGCTTTATTGACTATGCCAAAGTCTTTGACTGTGTGGATCATAACAAACTGTGGAAAATTCTTAAAGAGATGGGCATACCAGACCACCTGACCTACCTCCTGAGATATCTGTATGCAGGTCAAGAAGCAACAGTTAGAACTGGACATGGAACAACAGACTGGTTCCAAATCAGGAAAGGAGTAGGTCAAGGCTGTATATTGTCACCCTGCTTATTTAACTTATATGCAGAGTACATCATGTGAAATTCCAGGCTGAATGAAGCACAAGCTGGAATCAAGATTGCCGGGAGAAATATCAATAACCTCAGATATCAAGATGACACCACCCTTATGGCAGAAAGTGAAGAAGAACTAAAGAGTTTCTTGATGAAAGTGAAAGAGGAGAGTGAAAAAGTTGGCTTAAAACTCAACATTCAGAACACTAAGATCACGGCATCCCGTCCCATCACTTCATGCCAAATCGAAGGGGAAATAATGGAAACAGTGAGAGACTTTATTTTGGGGGGCTCCAAAATCACTACAGATGGTGACTGCAGCCATGACATTAAAAGACGCTTGCTCCTCAGAAGAAAAGCTATGACCAACCTAGACAGCATATTAAAAAGCAGAGACATTACTTTACCAACAAAAGTCCATCTAGTCAAAGGTATGGTTTTCCAGTAGTCATGTATGGATGTGAGAGTTGGACTATAAAGAAAGCTAAGCGCTGAAGAATTGATGCTTTTGAACTGTGGTGTTGGAGAAGACTCTTGAGAGTCCCTTGAACAGCAAGGAGATCCAACCAGTTGATCTTAAAGGAAATCAGTCCTGAATATTCACTGGAGGGACTGATGCTGAAGCTGAAACTCCAATACTCTGGCCACCTGAAGCGAAGACCTGACTCACTGATGCTGGGAAAGATTGAAGGCGGGAGGAGAAGGGGATGACAGAGGATGAGATGGTTGAATGGCATCACCGACTCGATGGACATGAGTTTGAGTAAGCTCCGGGAGCTGGTGATGGATAGGGAAGCCTGGCGTGCTGCAGTCCATGGGGTCACAAAGTCGGACACGACTGAGCAATTGAACTGAACTGTATACTTGGCATGGTATTCTGGATACCTGCTATGTAAAATCACTGTCTCTAATCTTCATGACACTGGGAAGTAACTATTAACCTCATTTTTCAGTTATAGACATTATGCTCAGAGAGGTTGGGTTAGTTCCCTAAGGTTGCACAGGAAGTAAAAACAAAGTCCGGATTTGAACTAAGGTTCAAATCTTAGCCCATGGTTCCTAGAAACCCAGCTCATTTCTCTGTGTGGTCACTAAGGCCTTGCCATAAACAGAGTTGGCAGGCTCAGCTCTAGGTCCTTCCCCTTTTAACTTGGCCCTAGCTGGGGCTCTCCACTGAAAAGTCCCTTGTCCAGTGGACAAGTCTCTCTCAACATTCTGCCCTGCTCTTCTCCCCAACCCCACTGCCCTCAGATAGGGGGCTGGGCTTGGAAAGAGCAGTAGAGGACGCTGGCCTTCATCCCATAGGAGTTGGGGGCGGAGCACTAAAGATTTCCTACCTGGGAAATATAGGAGCCACTCTGCCCTGTGCCACCCTGAGGCCGATCGGGCACTGGGCTCCCCCACAGGCTGGAGAGGCTCCCCTGAGCGCACCCTGGCCCCAGACTGCCCCCCGCTGGCCTGGGAGGAGGTTTGGGACAACAGCACCCACAATCCTCTCTGAGAGGCTGCCTGGAAGACTGGGACTGGGGGCTTGGCTTGGTCCTGTGTCCTCAAAGTTCTAAAAAGAGTCTGGGGTCCACTGTCAGCTGCTGGGGATTTCCATTGCTCCCGGCTCTAAGGCCGGGCCTACACTCTGCTTCCCAATTTTAAAGGTACTGAGAGATACAATTTGTTGAAAACAGAGCACTACAATTTTTTTCTCCCCAGCCAGCAGTGGTCAGAAATCTACCTCCCCTACTGTCCCAAAGAGCCCTCCCATTGCCCCCTCCCCATCTAGCCTCGAAAAGAAGGGCCAGCACACACTCCCCCACCCCCACCCCCCTTCCGCCTTCTCTAGGCTCCCCAGCCACCCTGGGTACCAGAATAGACCACTGACCACCTGCCCTGGGGGCTAGGAGGGGCCACAGCCGGTGCTGCCACTCAGGCTGGGGTAGTGGATGGAACAGGTGGGTGCGAGGAGGACGGCAGGAGGGCGCTCCAGAGGCCCCAGGCCATTTCCAGCTGCTTCTCTGTGGAGTGCAACGGGTTCCCCACCAACTCCGGACAGGCAACCTGTGCCCCCTACTTGCCAGCCTGACAAGCTGGAATCGCTAGAAGCCCTCTCAGCTCAGGCTGTCTCCGCCCGCCCCCTCCGTCTCTGGCCCCATCTCTGGTCTCAGCTCGCCTCCCCTCCCCTCCAGATCACTCCTCTTTCTCTCCCCGCCTCCTCGACCTCTAAGTCTGTGTCCACATCCCCCAGGGGCTCAGCCCGCCAACTCCCTCCCGGGTTCTCTGGGTCTCTGCCCCTCCCCTCCCCCAGCTCCATCAAAGCGAGAAGGCCCTGGTTTGGTGATCCCACATTCCAGCCTTGCTGGGGTCAAGAGGGCTTCCGGCCCGCTGTGGGATCCCTGCCCCCACCCCGAGCTCCCGGCAGGCTCTCCTGGTCTTCCAGCAGCTCCCTTCTCCGACACCTCCCCCAGCCCCAAGCCCAATTTAGCTCCTTTAATCTTCCCTGTAATCCAATCCGACCGTTTCCCGAGCACACGCCGCACTTCCCAAGCCGAGTCCCTAGAGAGGGGTGGGGTGGGGGCAGGGCGGCTCGGCTCGTCCCTGCACCGGAGACCCCCGTCCTGGCCCCATCGCAGGCACTCCTGCGGCACCCCCCTTCTTTTCCCCAGCTTTAGGAGGCCCCAGGGAGCTCTGGCTGAGCAAGCCTCGCTATCTGGCCTCCGTAGCCCAGGCCTGACACGATCCTGACTGCTGACCTGTTTCCCCAACTAGTCGGAGCTTTTCCTTAGTGCTAATTCCCTCCGCCTGAAACACCCTCCCCTCCACAGCGCACTTCCTGGGAAACTCTTACCCTCTCCTCTCTCAAGGGCCAGCTCCAGCCTGGTTTTCCAAATTCTTTCTGGAGCCCGCTGGGCCGCTGATCCCAGGTCTGACTGGAACCAGCCATGTGGCCCTGGGTAGGTAGCTTCCCTCTCCAGGTCTCCATTTCCTCATCTGTAAATGGGGATCATAATGGTGCATTCCTCACAGAGTGGCTGTGAGTTACTTGACCCAAGGTGGTTAGAACAGTTACCAGTAAATGATAAGAGATGTTTAAGTGTTTGATGAAAATATCTTTAACTGCCTTGTGTTACAATGACTTCATTTCCTCCAAGTTAAGACATCATAAATTGTGAAACACTTCATTTATTCAATAACATCATTTCCAGCAGAAAAAAAGGAACAATACCAGGTAAAATGTACAAAGTATCTGTAAGCCATCTTCCAACTTCATGTATGTGAAAATTGTTCAGTAACAATATTTGTGTAGCAGACTCTCTGCTTCTGTCCAGTCTCCTTTTCAGCTTCATGTATATTCATTGTTTATGATGGGTGTCCAAGGGCTTGGGTTCAAGTTCTTATGCCCAAATTGCATTTAGCTAGGGGGTTTCCTGGTGGCTCAGAGGTTAAAGTGTCTGCCTCCAATGTGGGAGACCCGGGTTCGATCCCTGGGTCGGGAAGATCCCCTGGAGAAGGAGATGGTAACCTACTCCAGTATTCTTGCCTGGAGAATCCCATGGATGGAGAAGCCTGGTAGGCTACAGTCCACGGGGTCGCAAAGAGTCGGACACGACTGAGCGACAGAACAGAACAGAACAGGGGGGTTTAAGTAAATTCTCTGGCTCCTTTAAGCCTCGATTTTTACTAAATAGCTAATTAACCATAATCGTAGTGAATATTAAACGAGATGATATATGTTTAAGGCGTTGAGGCCCTCATTGGATATTCAACCAGGAGAGCTATCATTATTGTGATAATTTTAAAACGTTTGTTGAATCTGGGCTCTCCAAAGACTCGCGGCGGACAACTGCTATTTCAAGGTCGAAGTGCCCTCCAGTGGCCGTGTGGAAAAACTGCAGGCTTCCGGTGTGCTTGGGGAGTCCTTCCTTTGCTGGTCCAGGAACTAACTCAAGCCAGCCCTGCCTCCAGATCAGGCTTATTCAGCCCTCCCCGATTTCTTCACATCATCTTTCCATTTACAGAGGGCTTAAGAGACTAGGAGCAGAGCTTTATCCCAGGAAGGTTACAGCCTGGACAGACACTGTCTTTCAAAGCTTGGGGTCTCAAGGCCCTGTGACAGGGAGGTAGGGTGGCAGAGAGCATCCATTCTTCTCTGACCTGGACACGTGGGATCTGGCCTATGAGACCCCTCATGCTGCCCATATCCAAAACTCTAATGGAGAACAGTGTACCCCTTCCAACTCTGTACTTCTGTGCTGTGACAGGTGAGTGTTTTGTTTTATCTTTCCTTCCTCCCTCACCCTCTCCCCTCTCCCCACCTTCCTTCCTTCCTTCAATTTCTTCCTCCATCCATTGATATTTATTGAACACTGGCTGCGTAGCAAGCCCCACATCCTAGGTGCTAGGGGTTAAAAAGGTCAGTCTTAACCGAGACACAAACACAGCCACTAAGAGTTGTTCACAATGCGCCAGACACCACACGCAGAGTTAATCCTTGCATTTGAATGTTTATGGCTTCTCTGTGTGGCTGAGTGGGAGGGAAGACACAGGAACACGAGATCCAGGCTGCCTGATTTCCTCTAACGAAATGTGTCCACAGTGGAAGCTTTGTCTGGCCAGATTTGAGGGCTGACTTCCTCCTCCCAGGCCACACAGCTTCCCATAGCAAACACTGACCACACTCCCAGCTCCACCAGCATGGGGATACCCGAACTCCCTTACCTTCCCTCCACCACTGCCCTTTTCCCCAGGGGCTGGGAGTCAGCCAATATTTAGCATCTAAGCCCAGCTCACAGGCCAGCTCCCCATTGTCCAGGATGGAGAGGAAGGAGCCTTCTGGAGTCACTGTGTCGGAGGGTGGCTGGAGGTACCACCATGTTTTTGGAAGATGTCAGGAACGGAAGAGAGGGGTCAGGGATGCGTGCATTGTTCGTGGGCCTCTGTTGCCTCCTCGAGCTGCCCTCCTCCCGCCTTCATGATCAAACTGCTCCAATGTCTCCCCACACCCATCCTAAGTGTCCTGTTGCTTGCTCCTTATTGTTGTGTTTCCTCAGAATTCTTCTCAAATCTAGTAGCACAGGGCACTGGTCCCTCACTGGGTCCCCTGAACTCCTAGACCAGTGCCGTCCACAGAAATGTAACGGGAGCCACATGCGTCATTTCAAATGTTCTAGTAGCCGCATCTTAAAATAGTGAAAGAAACCAGTGAGGTTAATTTTGATAATATATTTAACCCAATGTATCCAAAACATTGGGCTTCCCAGATAGTGTAGTGGTAAAGAATCTACCTGCCAATGCAGGAGATGTGGGTTGGATCCCTGGGTCAGGAAGATCCCCTGGAGGAGGAAATGGCAATCCGTCCCAATATTCGTGCCTGGAAAATTCCATAGACAGAGGAGTCTGGCAGGCTACAGTCCATGGGGTCACAAAGAGTCGGACGTAACTAAGCATATACATACACCCAAAACATTATTTCAAGCATGTAAGCAGTGGTCAAAAATTGAGATATATATTTTGTCATAATCCAGTATATACATTATTTTACACGTATAGCACCTGTCAATTCGGACTGGCCACATTTCAAGGTGCTCAGGTGGCTGGTGGCTAGCGTGTTGCAGTTCTAGAACCTTCATCCACTTGGCATACACTCTTTCACTCGGTGTGGCTCATCATCTTATTTCCATATGTCATGTCTCCCCAGCGAGAGTTAAAGCCTCCTGGGTCAGAATCCTCACTTTTTCATCCCTGTATCTCCCGTGGCTCCTTAAAGCTGTGTGCCACACTTGTGAGGCCCTGCAAGCATGTTTGTTGATGGGAGTGAGTGCTGGGAATTGATTTTTGTGGTTTCGTTATGGCTGTAAATGGTGTATTATAGATTGCCTGTATAGATGCACCCTGCTGCAATATTAGCAGAAACAAGCAGCCTGGTTGTCAGCACAGACAGGGGCCTGGGGCAGATGGGGCTCGCTGATTCAGGCAGGGGAAATCCTGCCAGACCACATACCATTTTTCTGTCTTCAGGGCCTGTTGTTGCCACCGTGTTGCTCCTCCCTACAACCCCATCTCCCTTAGATCTCAGATAGAGCCCTTGTCAGGGAACATTACATAAAGGATGTGTCTCCAGCATCCTCCCAGCAGGCTGGCAGCTCCTCTGGGCAGGAAACGAGTTTTATTCAGATGGACAAGAGCCTGACCTGCAACAGATGCCACAGGACATGCTTGTCCAGTGAATAAATGAATGGCTGGCTGGAGCCAGCCAAACCTCTCAGTCACATACTCCTGTACCCAGAAAAATCTTTGAGTGCTTACTATGTGTCAGGAGATACTAAGGACTCAGCCTGAACAAAGTGGATGTGGGCTGTGCCCTCCTGGAGCTCACATTTTGCAGGTAGGGGGGTTGGATATGGACCTATGGAGCCCCCTGGAATACAGGACAGCCCCCCCAGGTCAAGGGTTATCCTTTAGATCCTGGGCCACAGTAGGCTGCCCCCTGAAACTCTGGTTCTGTGAGGCCCTTCCTATTTCAGATTGCATTGATGATGTCATAATGGGCCCTGTGGGATGGACCGAGGACCCTGCAGGTCGGAGCAGAGGAGCCAAGGCAGGAGAAGAAGCTGGTGGTGTCCATTCAACCTCCGACAGACCTAGCTTCAGCTCCGCAGGAGGCAGCAGGTGACCATGGCACTCAGCCTCTCTGCCACGTCCATTCCCAACAACTGGCTTCCAGGCTACCCTGAGGTAACCAGGCCTGTGTTCTAGGGCTGTCTTGGTGGAAGCACCCCAGCCAGTGCAGAGTGCCAAGCTGTGAGCCATGCACTGCCCCAGGGGATTAAAAGATGACCAGGACTTCAGGCAGGGACCCTCAAGTTGCTGACACACTAGACTTTGAGCAAGTGGCTTAGCAGAACATAATCATCGTCCTCTTGGCTAACTTGGGCACAGTAGAGAGCTAAGTGTTGATGAAAATAACTCCAGTCCAGTGGTTAGGACTCGGCGCTTTCACTGCTGAGGGTGTGAGTTCAATCCCTAGTTGAGAAACTAAGGTCCCAAAAGCCTCATAGCATGGGCAAAAAAAAAAATGAAAATAACTCCATACAGCCCGATCTGGTTCCCTGGCTTCTCCTACGTCAACCCTGAGCATGGCACTGTGCTCAAGGGCTGCCCTTGACACTCTTGGTTTGGAGAATCTAGTGTTTCTCAGAATGGTCTAAAGATAGAATTATCTGCAGCATGGTTAAAAATGCACATCCCCAGGCCTTCGTGTAAATCTTCCAAAGCAGAGTTTTCAAGGGTAGGGCTCATAAATCTGCATTTAAAAAAACACTCTCAGTAATTCTTACCTTAAGCACTGTCCTAGGGTGGAAATACCTACCAGAGTCCCCAAGTCCCATATCTGACTGACCAGGGTTGGCTAGTTTCTCTGTCCAGAGATGGGTGTCGGCTTCTGATATTGTATTACTGATGAAAAGCCATGATTCAGAGACTACTGGCAGCCAGCTGTCACTTGGAAGGAATCAGCGGCCACTGAGAACAGAATTCTCTATATTTTCGACTCATCTATAAAATGCTTACCTGAGCAGACACTGTTTAAAGGCCATTAAAATACCAGACACAGAATAAGCCAGTCCCTGGGACTTTATAGACATATTTACTCAAACCCAAGTGCTTGCAAAGAGTAAATAATAGGGAAGCAAAATGAGCAGCACCCCTAGAAATACGAACTGAAAGTAAACAGCCCTGTTCACTAAAATAAACAGGACAAATCCTGCAAGGATTAAATGACCTCCAGTCAGAGAGGCTCAGAGCCAGCAATGCTCACTCCATCTTGGCTCCTAGAAGAAGGGGAGCTAAGGGCCTGTCCCCGCCACCTGGGGACATCAGCTGGGGCAGCGGGGTGGGGAGAGGGGCAGGGAGGGACATTAGGAGGTCAGGGCCAGGTCTCCAAGAGCAGACAGTAGTCTTGGGGGTGTGACTGCTTCCCAGAACTCCCTGGCAGCCTGCCACAGGGCCTGAAACCTCCAAGATTAAAGGCCTCCGGTAAAATCTACATTTTCTGGAGGTATAGCCCCTCAAGTCACTACTATTTGTGGTCTATTCATTAATTTCCCAAACATTTGTTTAGCACTTACTGTGTTTCAGGCCCTGTGCCAGTCACTAAAGATATCAAGGTGAGTAAGGCATAAACCTGCTCTCATGTTGCTCACAGTTTAGTATGAGAGATAAGACTGAGGAAATAATAGCTAACTTTTTCTTGGGCTTCCTAGTTGGTGCTAGTGTTAAAGAACCTGCCTGCCAATGCAGGAGACATAAGAGACGCAGGTTTGATCCCCAGGTCGGGAAGATTCCCAGAGGAGGGCATGGCGACCCACTGCAGTATTCTTGCCTGGAGAATCCCATGGATGGAGGAGCCTGGCGGACTACAGTCCACGGGGTCACAAAGAGTCGGACACAACTGAAGCGACTTAGCATGCACACAACTTTTTCTTAATGTTTTTATTTTTATTGAAGTATAATTAATTTACAATGCTGTGTTAGTTTCAGGTGTATAGAAAAATGACTCAGTTATATATATATATATTCCTTTTCAGATTCTTTTCCATGATAGGTTATTACAAGATACTGAATATAGTTCCCTGTCCTATACACTAGGTCCTTACTGTTTACCTACTTTCCATATAGTAGGGTGTAAGCATAGCTAACATTTATTGATCATTTATTATTTGACTAGGCATTCTAAGGAGATCAATCCTGGGTGTTCATTGGAAGGACTGATGCTAAAGCTGAAACTCCAATACTTTGGCCACCTCATACGACGAGTTGACTCACTGGAAAAGACTATTGCTGGGAGGGATTGGGGGTGGGAGGAAACAGGGAAGACAGAGAATGAGATGGCTGGATGGCATCACCGACTCAATGGACATGAGTTTGAGTGAACTCCAGGAGTTGGTGATGGACAGGGAGGCCTGGCATGCTGTGATTCACGGGGTCGCGGAGAGTCGGACATGACTGAGTGACTGAACTGAACTGAATGATAAGCACCTCACACGCATTATCTCATTTAATCCTCCCAGCATTATCTTATTACTGTTACTTTCCCCCATTTTGCTTCCCTGGTGGCTCAGCAGGTAAAGAATCCGCCTGCAATGTGGGACACCTGGGTTCGAGCCCTGGCTTGAGAAGATGCCCTGGAGAAGAGAAAGGCTACCCACTCCAGTATTCTGGCCTGGAGAATTCCATGGACTCTACAGTCCATGGGGTCATAAAGAGTCAGAAATGACTGAGCAACTTTCCCTTTCCCCCATTTTACAGATGAGGAAATTGAGGTTCAGCGTCTGTTGATGTTGATATGATGGTAAATGTTTAACAGCTTGCTTTCTGGAGGAAGAAAACAAAGCCCTGGTCTGTAGGATGTGCCAGTCACCGTAGTGTGGATACTCCCAGGCCAGTCTTGAGTGGGAAGGTGTGGGAGCATGAGACGCCTCCAGCACTGCACTGCAAATGGCCAGTTGACAGAGGAGCCAGAACTGGAACCAAGGGGGTCTGTCCTGAGCCCTCGCACATAACCACTTTGCTCTACTGTCAATAACTACACAAGGTCACTGACATTTGAGAGGGAAACACCTCAAGACCATTGTGAAGTTCTGGTTTTACAATGCCCCATAAAACTCCCAAGGTTAATAAGCAGCACTTCCCTGTATCTCTTTGTTTTAGTCACCAACAGAAACAGTTGGTTTTCTTTGGAGGGTCATGAAAAAAAAAAACTTTTTATCTTGAAATAATTACACATTTGCAGAAATAGAGAGGCCCCATGTACCCTACACCAGATATCCCCCAGCGGTTCCATGTCACACGACTACAATTCGATACCACAACAGGGCCAGTGATGTTGGTGAAGTGTGTGTATAGTTCTGTGTCATTTTATCCAAGATTACCAGATATACCAAACACAAATACAGGACACTCAGTTAAAAATTTGTTTTCGGTGTTTAAGTATGAAAGTGCAAGTGTTAGTTGCTCGATTGTGTCTGATTCTTTGTGACCCCATGGACTGTAGCCCACCAGGCTCTTCTGTCCGTGGAATTCTCCAGGCAAGAATACTGGAGTGGGTTGCCATGCCCTCCTCCAGGGAATCCTCCCAACCCAGGGATGAGCCCAGTTCTGAATTGCAGGCAGATTCTTTACCGTCTGAGCCACCAGGGAAATCCATGCACTATTTGGGACACACTTAGATTAGGAAGTTATCCTTTGTTTATCTGGAGTTCCAACCACTGGGTGTCCTGTATTTCAACAGATATCTCTCTAACTTTATCACCTGTGTAATCATGCAAGCACGATCGTAAGCAATGTGTGGAACCATCCCACAACCATCAGGTTGTTCCCCGTGGTGCTCTTTGAGAGTCTCGCCCATCCCTTTCTCCAGCTTCCCCGGCCCTTGGCAACCATGCCTCTGTTCACCAAGTCTATAATTTTGTCATTTTCTTTGCTTAGCATAATGCCTGTGAGATCCATCCAAGTTGCTGTGGTTAGCAGTAGTTTGTTCCTTTTTATTGCTGGGGATTATTCTATGAGGACCACTTCTTGTTATTACTTTTTGGCTGCCCTGGGTCTTAGTTGCGGGCTGTGGGTGCTTCACTGGGGTGCGCAGGCTTACTCTAGCTGTGGCCCAAGGACTTCTCCTTGTGGTGGGATGAGAGGCACTTCTCACAAATAACAAAAATTTTATTCCCCAACAGTCCAGTGGTTAAGGGGCTTTCCAGGTGGTGCAGTTAGTAAAGAATCCACCAGCCATTGCAGGAGACGCAAAAGACGAGGGTTTGATCTCTGCGTCAGGAAGATTCCCTGGAGAAGGGAACGGCAACCCACACGAGTATTCTTGCCTGGAGAATTCCATGGACAGAGGAGCCTGGCAGGCTACAGCCCATGGGGTTGAAGAGAGTCAGGCACAACTGAGCATGCACACAGTTATCAATATCCAGTGGTTAAGACTCCACACTTTCACTCCTGGCGCCCGGGTTCAATCCTTGGTCAGGGAACTAAGATCCCACAAGCCACACAGTGCAGAGAAAAAAAAGAAAATTAATTCACCTAATGAATATTCATTGTTCATCTACTATGTGCCAGGTGCAAACATGAGGCATGGGGAGCTGGCTGAGTCAGTCAGGGTTTTCGCCAGGCAAGAAAGCAAATCTAGAGTGAGCCAAGGACTGGAGGCGTGTGCAAGGGAGTGATTACAGAGATGGAGCAGATGAGTTGTACTGAGTTGGAGGCGAGTGAAGAGGAGGGGAGTGAGGAACAGGGATCAACAGTTTTTCGCTCCTGTGAGGGTGAGGAATTAACAGAGGTGAGAACATTTTTCTGAAGGTTTTCCCGTCTCATTCCCAATTTATTTTTTGTTTAAAATATCAGTATCAAAACACAACAATTTCCATATCAGAGGGTAATACAGCTTTGGGGGGGCATTTTTTATTTTAAAAAATATTTATTCATTTATTACACTGTGCCAGGTCCTAGTTGCACCACGTGGAATCCAGTCTCTGTTGTGGGATGCGGGATCTTTAGTTGGACCTGGGAACTCTTTAATTGTGACATGTGAGATCTAGTTCCTTGATCAGGGGTCGAATCCAGGCCCTCTGCATTGAGAGTGCACAGTCTTGGCCACTGGATCACCAGGGAAGCCCCAAGTGGGGCTTTTTTAAACTGAAAGCTGTAGGGTTAAACCCTAACCAACAAATGCTTACCAGCTCAATCACGGTGCAGAAGACAACAAAGATTTAGGCACAGAAAGTACTCAAAGATTATTTTGCCACCTGTTACTTTTTAGTTTCAGTTTTAGTTTTTTAAAAAAACACTTCTTCTTATTTACTTTTTAAAAGCTTTACTATGTACACACATAGAACAAGATTCAAAAACTGCAAAAGGATTTATAGGAATCCTTTTCATAGGATAAAGGAAGTATCCCTCTACCCTCAACTCTCAGCTATCACTTTTCTCCTTCCCAGAGTCAGTTAACATTTTTTGTGTTTCCTGACATGTCTCAAACATATAAGAATATGGAGTTGTATATTTATACACATGAATGACAGTATACCATAACTGCTATTCTGCACCACTTGTTTTTTCACTTAATAACATATCTTGGAAATTGTACCTGTACAGGCACTTCATTCTTTTTAACTAAACAAAATGCTTTTTCAAACCTCCCTCCTGCAACCTTGGTTGAAAATTATAATCTTGCCTGAGCAACTCTCCTCCAGGCACTCTGGGATTTGTAGTTCTTACACAGCTGAGTCTTGCTCAGAAAACAGGACTTGAGCAGAAAACACGTATTGGAAACTTAAGTGCCCGTCCAACAACAATGTAAGAGAACAAATTGTACTGTGTTATGCAAGATGCCAACCAAAGTCCGTTTAGTCAAGGCTATGGTTTTTCCTGTGGTCATGTATGGATGTGAGAGTTGGACTGTGAAGAAAGCTGATTGCCGAAGAATTGATGCTTTTGAACTGTGGTGTTGGAGAAGACTCTTGAGAGTCCCTTGGACTGCAAGGAAATCCAACCAGTCCATTCTAGAAGAGATCAATCCTGGGTGTTCATTGGAAGGACTTATGCTAAAGCTGAAACTCCAATACTTTGGCCACCTCATGCAACAAGTTGACTCACTGGAAAAGACTCTGATGCTGGGAAGGATTGGGGGTAGGAGGAGAAGGGGACGACAGAGAATGAGATGGCTGGATGGCATCACCGACTCGATGGACATGAGTTTGAGTGAACTCCGGAAGTTGGTGAGGGACAGGGAGGCCTGGCGTGCTGTGGTTCATGGGGTCACAAAGAGTCGGACACAACTGAGCGACTGAACTGAATGCAAGACCCAGAAGTGAATTATTTCCTTAGTTAAACAACTGAGATATCTACCAGCTATGAGGTGCCCATTGCTGTCTCAGCATCAGGAGATCATTTGGCTTCTCACTGCATCCATTTTAGCAGACAGGGCAGGACACACACACACACACACACACACTCTAAATGCCTTCTCCCTACAGCATTGCTTTGGTTTCTATCCCAAATGTATTATGTGACAAATTACTACTTAGGAATCGTCTCTTATAAACTGATCAGAAAGGACACACATATCAAATCAACTCACACTGAAATGTGTAACAGATTGCTGTGTTAACACACAGGCATTTGCACTCTAATAGTTGTTCAACCAAAAAGATAAATAATAAACGGTAGCACTGTAAACACCAGATAAGAGCTGGTGGGGAAGATTTTCTTGAGACTGAAGTCAAGAGTGATTCTGAGACATTTTTTGGATAAATGAGGTCCCTTCTTAACCTTCACTTCGCACCCAATGCCATTTCCTTATCCAGAGATGGCCACTCTCCTTCCAAACACATTGCCATGAATTTACATACATATTTATGTAAAATCTAGAAATTTAGCTCATTGTGTGAGTTTTACCAAAATATTCTTGTCCTATAAACATTATTCTGGAAACTGCTCTTTTCCTCCCTCAACAGTATATTTGGCATTTTTTTCCCTATCATCATATATAAAGATTGACCTCACATTTTTTCTTAGTGCCACAAGGTACTCTGAAACACTGTGTCTCAAACTTTAACGTGAATACAAATCATCTAGGGGTCTCGTTAACATGCAGCTCTGATTTGGTAGATCTGGGGTAAGCCCTGAGATTCTGAATTTCTGAAAAATTCCCAGGTCAACCAATCACACCTTGCAGAACAGAGGTTTAGAGTATGGGTGAAGTGGTGTGTTAGAGTCAGCTTGGACCAGCTCATAAGAACTGACCGTCAAATTTCTAGGAATTTTGTGATCCTATTGTTAAACACAGCAATCATTAAAAATCAAATTGTATAAATTTACAACCAAATAAATTATATTAAAACAGAGATTATAAATACTCAAAAATCATCATTTTCTTAACTACAAATCTATGTTCCTGAGGTTATTTGTGTCTATTTGCATCCGTTTGGTAGAAATCTACACAATGGTTTGCTTTTCCAAATTCCTTCTCAACTCCACTTTCAGTTCATGTTGGCAGTCTAGAATCAGCCATAGGGAGTGTTTATATCACAGAATTGGGTAGAAAGACATACATGACCCCAGACTTTCTCCTGCATTTGATATTACCAATCTTTTTCATTTTTGCTAATCTGACAAATCAAAAATGTTACCTCACTTTTAACATGCATTTCCCTGGCTACTTGAGATTGGGTCACACAGATGCTCATTCCTAGTAATTTAACAGTTTCTCTTGTTCTGGTAAATAGGACCTTTTTATGATCTGTTATTTTTATTTTCTGTTTGATTATTGTACAGGATTTTTCAAATCAGGCCACCCCTTCTTCCAGTTCTAACAGCTCGGTCAGTTTATTGTCTTGGTAATTATGAAAGTGAAAGTGGAAGTTGCTCAGTCCTGTCCTACTTTTGCAACCCCATACAGTCCATAGAATTCTCCAGGCCAGAATACTTGAGTGGGTACCATTCCCTTCTCCTGGGGATCTTCCCAACCCAGGGATCAAAGCAAAATCCTCCCGTGTTGCAGATGGATTCTTTACAAGCTGAGTCACAAGGGAAGTCCTTGGTAATTATATAACCCACAAATAGGGACAGATTGTGCTTTTACATATAAAATTGTTTTCTGGCACTGGCTCTGACTTCAGATCCACATTGATTACCAGTGATAACAGCTCATCAACTTCTGATTTGAACAGGGATACTTCTGTATTTCCCCACTAATGTCTGCTGTAGATTTCTGGAAAACAGCATTTATCCTTTCTCTTCTCGTTTCTTAAGAGGATTTTGGTTTTGTTTTTTGTTTGGTTTTTTGGTGGTTCTTTTTTTGGGGGGGGGCAGTGCTTGAACCTGCACTCTTGGCAGTGAAAGTGTAGAGTCCTAACCACTGGACCGCTAGGGAATCCTCTGGTTTTGTTTTTATTAAGACTGGATGTTCAGTTTTTCAAACATTTACTTTCACTTTTTAAGTTTTGCATTTTATTGATATTTGAATTGCTCACATTAATGTGTACTTTTTTAAAAAAAATGATACATTTTACTTTTTATTTGAATTGTTTTATTTATTTATTTTTTATTCAAGTATAGTTGATTTGCAGTTGTTGGGAACAAGTACTGTTCTTTGTGATCAGAACATTAAAGAGTTCTGAGCTAAGTCTCCCTCCCTTACCCTGTTTGCATTCCTGTTTTTGCTCTTGTTACTGTCCTTGAATGTGTTCCTTCACCAATAGCCAGCCTCTGGCTCCTCAGAGAGCAAGAATGTTCTCTTCATGTCCCACTCAGCAGTGAATTTTTATACATAATGGCATTCCAGGGAATGATGAGGGAACGCCATGAATTTAACCCATCACCTAGTGTGTATATTCCTGGATGTGCTGAGTCGCTCTGTTGGGTCTGACTCTTTGCAACCCCATGGACTGTAGCCCGCCAGGCTCCTCTGTCCATGGGGATTCTCCAGGCAAGAATACTGGAGTGGGTTGCCATGCCCTGCTCCAGGGGAGTCTTCCCAACCCAGGAATTGAACCATGGTCTCCTGCATTGCAGGTGGATTCTTTACCAGCTGAGCAACCAGGGAAGCCCATATTCCTGAATACGACATTGCAATATCTATTCCTTTGAATTGAGGGCCGCAAGATCTTTCCAAGTACTCCTCACTCCCTTGACATTCCTACTCCAGTACATAAAAAGCAGATTGCTCCATCAACCTGTAATGCCTGGAATGTTTATAACACCCCTGGTAACTTGCCCCTGTGTTGAACCTAGGGACCACCAAGAGTCCTGATCAGAATCAATGGCTAGGCAAGCACCTTGGTTTGTTTTTTTTTTAAATATTAACTATATTCCAATAAAAATTGGAGTATAGTTTACAATGTTGTTACTTTCTGCTGCACAGCAAAGTGAATCAGTCATACATATACATATGTACACTCCTTTTTAAGATTCTTTTCCCATATAGATCATTACAGAGTACAGAGTAGAGTTCCCTGTGCTATACAGTAGGTGCTTATTATCTATTTTGTATACAGTAGTGTTTCAGCAGTGTTTATATGTCAATCCCAATCTCTGAACTTATCCCTCCCCTCCTTCCTTCTTGGGAACCATAAGTTTGTTTTCTACATTTGTGACTCTAGTTCTGTTTTGTAAGTCGATTTGTAGCATATTTTTAGATTCCACATATAAGTGATATCATATATTTGTCTTTCTCTGTCTTAACTCACTAAGTACGACAATCTCCGGGTCCATCCTTCTCATTGCAAATGGCATTATATTATTGGTTTTTTAATGACTGGGTAATATTCCATTGGATTTACGTACCACATCTTCTTTATCCATTTTCTTTATCCATCGATGGACATTTAGGTAGCACCCATGTCCCAGCTATTGGGAAATAGGGCTGCAGTGAACATTGGGATGCATGTATCTTTTCTCTCTCTCTTTTTTTAAAATACTGATTTGGCTGTGCCAGGTCTTAGTTGCGGCATGTGGAATCTTTTTGTTGCTGAGTAGTGGCGCAGGCTTAGTTGTCTGCAACATGTGGGGGGTCAAAACCACATCCATTGCATTGGAAGGCAGAGTTTGGTTAACCACTGAAGCCCCAGGGAAGTCACATGTATCTTTTGAAATATGATTTTCTCCAGATATATGCCCAAGAGTGGGATTGCTGGGCATATACCATATGTTAGCTCTACTTTTAGTTTTCTAAGGAACCTCCATACTGTTCTCCCTCGCGGATAGACCAATTTACATTCCCACCAACAGTGTAAGAGGATTCCCTTTTCTCCACACCCTCTGCAGCACTGACTGTAGATTTTAAAATGATGGCCATTATGACCAAATGTGTTCCTGGGTTTTAAAAATTGCTACTTACCACTCTTGATATAGGAATATTGGAATTGCCTCCAAGAATATATGGAGTTTGTCTTTTTCTGTCTTTTTTTTTTCCTTCACAGCTGCTTTCGAGATCTAGGTCCCTGACCAGGGACAGTAAAGATATAAAGTTGAAAGGGCAATGAAGATTAAACTACCTAGCGCATTCAGTTTTATTATAAAGCTAAAACTTATCGTCAATGCTCATGAACATTAACCATGTTGCTTTTATTATCACCAGAGTGCCTGTGGAGAGAGAGAGCACTTTGCACAACACCCAGGTGACCAGGTAAGCTGGCGGAGGCGTTTTCTTTTGGACTCCCTAACTTGGGAGTCAGGGTGAAAGAATCTGGGCAGGAGGTTCCAGGAGGTCCTAGCACCTCCGGGTCGGCAGAGGGCGCCCGCCACCCTCGTAGAAGGGGCGGAGGGCGGGGCGGGGCGAGCCGCGGGGCCGGGGCGGGGCTGTAGCGGCTGGAGTCTGGGCGGGCTGTGCGCAGGGGCCGGGCAACGGGACGCAGGCCCACACGTAAGGCCATGCAGGTAGGTGGCCTCTGTTTGTCCCGGACGAACTTCGATCCTAGATCCGGCCAGGTGGCCTCTGTTCGTCCCGGACGAACTTCGATCCTAGATCCGGCCAGGTGGCCGCTCGGGGCCAAGCTCAGCAGCGCGCTTGCTGATGTAGGGGGCTCCCCCACAACCCTAAACGAAACCGAACGTCTGATCCCAAGTGACTTTACCTTCCCAGGCTGTTCAGGGGTGAGACCCAGGTGGGGTGTTCCCTAGGGGACAGGGCTTTGGTTCCGGGGTGGGGTCGCGCACGTGGTGTACGGGCCGGCTCAGAGTTATGGGCCTCTGATTGCGAGCTCAGAGTTTGGGAACTGACCGGGATTTCCAGCTGGTCGGTCACGTGGGGCTGGACTTGGGGGCCGGACTGAAACTTGGATTAGGGGACGGGCCGTCTGGGACCAGCTGGGCCCGGAGCGCAGCGGGAGGCTTGTGATACTTCCCGGTGGGTTGGAGCCTGCGTCTCTTGGTGTAGGGAAAGGGGCGGAAGCCGATGTCTGAGCCTGCGAGCCTTCCTTGGTGGGGATTGGCTGGGGAGGTTCCCGAAGCCGAGATGGGTCAGGGGTCCTAGACCTCGTAGGCGTATGAGCGCCCCCCGTTTCCTAGGTGGCCATGAGCGGCAGGGCCCGCAAAGAGGCGGTGCAGGCCGCGGCCCGGGAACTGCTCAAGTTCGTCAACCGGAGCCCTTCTCCTTTCCACGGTGAGTGTCCAGGGCAGGGGGAGGGTAGGGAGCCGGTGTGCCTTCTCCCGGCTTCCATCAACCGTGAGAGGGTTCTTTCCCTACAGCGGTGGCCGAGTGCCGCAGCCGCCTCCTCCAAGCCGGCTTCCATGAACTCAAGGAGACGGAGAGCTGGGATATCAAGCCGGAGAGCAAGGTACTGGGGTGGAGTAGGGGCGGAGAGGTAGGAACCTGGGCTGGGGCTCGAAGTCCTGTGCTCTGGCTAATCCAGCTCTAAACCCCCACCCCAGTACTTCCTGACCAGGAACTCCTCCACCATCATCGCATTTGCTGTGGGGGGCCAGTACGTTCCCGGCAATGGTTTCAGCCTCATTGGGGCCCACACGGACAGCCCCTGCCTCCGGGTAAGGAAGTGGGGCTGCCTGGGGGAGAGGAGGCATCAGGGGGTGTGCAGAGAGGAAGACTTGTCAGCTCCTTCTTCCACATTTGGGGCCCTCTGTGTCACACTACCCGTCCTCTCAGTGCCAAATCATGCCACCTGGCCTTTTCTGAATTCTTGTTCCCCACTGTCCCACTCAGGTGAAACGGCGCTCTCGCCGCAGCCAGGTGGGCTTCCAGCAGGTTGGTGTGGAGACCTACGGTGGTGGGATCTGGAGCACCTGGTTTGACCGTGACCTGACCTTGGCTGGACGTGTCATTGTCAAGGTGGGGCTTGGGGTTGGATCTGGGAGGCCCTGAGCTTCAGCTGCCTGAAGGCTGTCACTTCCCTTCAGGAAACCTGCGGAGAGCCCCCCAGGGAAGGGGGGAAGGGGCAGCCCCGGTCAGAGGACCACCCTGGTTAGTCTGGGCGAAGCGGGGGATTTAACCAGCTGCGGATGCAGGGGCCCCCGCCTGGGCTGACCCTGCCTGTTTGGCCACAGTGCCCTACCTCAGGCCGGCTGGAGCAGCGGCTGGTGCACGTGGACAGGCCCATTCTTCGCATCCCGCACCTGGCCATCCATCTGCAGAGAAATGTCAATGAGAACTTCGGGCCCAACATGGAGATGCACTTGTGAGATGGGGGTGAAGGCGGTGGTGGCCTGGAGCTGGGGAGGGTGTGGCATGGGTGATGGGAAGGGCCCTGCTGGGATCTGGGAGACCGCTCCCTAATGGTGACCATGGTCAGGTCCTACCCCAGGGACCCAGTGGATGTCCAGGGACCCTGAGAGCTCTGCTTTGCAGAGAGGGAGCTGGGAATTGAGGGACCGGGGCAGCTCCTCATCAGGGGATGCCTGAGTGCAGGGTCCTGATGCAGGGCGTCCCACCTGGCTGTGCCCTCCAGCGCCCCCCCCACGCCCCCCTCACGTGTCTCCCTGCAGGGTCCCCATTCTTGCCACATCCATCCAGGAAGAGCTGGAGAAGGGAACTCCTGAGCCAGGCCCCCTCAATGCTGCAGTAAGAGCTACCTGCTCGTGGGGAGGGGTGCACAGGGGGGAAGAGACTGGTTCCCGGAGAAGGGGAGAGAGCGAGGAGTGGACCCTCCTCTCAGCACCCCCCTCCCCTGCAGGATGAGCGGCACCATTCGGTCCTCATGTCCCTTCTCTGCACCCATCTGGGGCTGAGCCCCGAGAACATCTTGGAGATGGAACTGTGTCTCGCCGACACTCAGCCTGCGGTGAGGAACTCATGGATGGGGACCCTGGGATCCCAGCCCGCCCCAGCATATCTCCCCCTGAAGCGCTCATCACTTTTGCCAGTCCTCTGATTACGCTCATCCCTGTGTTCCCTCATAGCTCAGTTGGCAAAGAATCTGCCTGCAATGCAGGAGACCCCGGTTTGATTCCTGAGTTGGGGAAATGTGCTGGAGAAGGGATCAGCTACCCACTCCAGTATTCTTGGGCATCCCTTGTGGCTCAGCTGGTAAAGAATCTGCCTGCAATGCGGGAGACCTGGGTTTGATCCCTGGATTGGGAAGATCCCCAGGAGAAGGGAATTGCTACCCTCTCCAGTATTCTGGCCTGGAGAATTCCATGGACTATATAGTCCATGGGGTTGGAAAGAGTCGGACATGACTGAGCGGCTTTCACTTTGACTTCACTGTTTTCCCAGTAGATACCACCCCTCTCTGCTTCCAGGGCAGTGTTTCTCAAAAATGGCAGGTTTCCCATGCCAGGTCTGCCTACTCGGGCTGTCTGGGGTGAGGGCGTAAGCTTTCCATAACTTCCCAAGGAGTTTGCACTATTGGGGTCCCTGTCCACTTTGACCTGTGCTGTCTCCAAACCTCTGAGGATGGGAGGCCTGGACGTGCACCACCCCCCTGATCCTGGAGCCTGTTCTTGAGTCTCTCCCAGTTGCTGACCGTAGGAGATGGCCATGTTGTTGGATGCTCGCCCATGTTTGAACATGTGCTAAGTATCTATTTCTCGCCTAGTCTTCTCTGTTTAGTTCCTTGGCTTTCTCCTTTTCTTGTTTGGTCTGTCCCTTGTCCTGTCCCATAGGAACTGGTCAGGAACCGCAGGCCTGCATCCTCCTGTCCCTCAGCTCCAGCCTGGCCCTTCGTCCTCCGCTCAGCTCAGCACAGTGGGCTGAGTGCTCTAGGCCAGAGGCTGGGAGAGGTTGGGCAAGGAACCAAGGAGATGTGTTCAAGCACAGCTCCTAGGGAACAGGGAGAAGAGGCTGAGTCCCAGGGAGGGGATGCAGATCAGGATGACTGTCCTGTCTCTCTAGGTCCTGGGTGGTGCCTATGAGGAGTTCATCTTTGCCCCTCGGCTGGACAACCTGCACAGCTGCTTCTGTGCCCTGCAGGTGAGGAGCCAGGGCACTCCCAGGAGCACTGGGCAGGAGGACCGCCTTGAGTCCTATGGGTCATGAGAAGACCCGTGATGCGGGTGGAACATGGGGAGAGGCCTAAATGCTGCAGCCTCAGCATCGCTTCTCTGGGCCGGAGGGATGAGGTTGACAGAAGGGTTGTTCAGGGCCTCACAGAGACTTGTTCTGCTTCTCCTTTAAGTTAAAGAAAAGACCCTAGCTTTAAAGGAAAGACCCTAGCATCCTGTATAGCAGTATCATCCCCTCCCTTTAGCCTTTCCCCGCAAGCCCTGGCTTAAGCCCACCCAGCCGCCTTTGAGCCTTGGCATCTCATTGAGTGGTTGCATTGATATTCCCCACCTTCTTTCTACCCTGGTCACTTCCCCTCTTCCTCACTTCTCACCCCTGCTCTGCCATTGTCCTTTCTGTACTTCCCTTTGCATCCCATCCTGTTCTCAGAGACAGGCTTTGGGCTGTAGCAGAGACCAGAGCCAGACCTGGGGCTCAGAGCCACTTGCGCTGCCAGCCAGCTAGTCGCATCACCTCAGTGGAGTCACAGTCACCTTTTTGGACCCCAGTGACCTGTCCGGTCCTTTTGACTTGCCAGGATTCTCAGCCCTTCCCCTCCGTCTTACACACCCTCCTACCTCTTCTGTGGGAAGGCTTGTGAGGGAGGAGAGGGAGCTTTTCCCCCATCTCATCGAAAAGGCCCCCCACCTGTCCTCCCACCCTGAGAGATGCAGGCCGGTGACCGCTGGAGCCCGCTTCACTCCGGCCTTGATGGCGGGAGGCGGGCAGGTGAGTCTCCCAGGTGCTGGTGGGGTGAATTATGGAAGGAGGAGTGGGGAGGATGATGCTTTTGCCCCCTACCCCAACAGGCCTTGATTGATTCCTGCTCAGCCCCTGCCTCCCTGGCGGCAGATCCGCACGTGCGCATGATCGCCCTCTACGACAACGAAGAGGTGTGTGGGGAGCTCTGGGGAGGGTCTCCTCCGGGGAGTCTTTCGCAGCCGGTGGTATCCAGCAACTGCCACGGGCCAGGGCTTTTCTGGAGGCTCCAGGGATGAGCCAGACATCGCCTGTGCTTCCTCAGCTCTCGGTGTCCCCTCTGGCTCAGCTCGTACCTGCTCCTAGTATGACGACACCTCCCACGTCTCTGGGTGCCACGTGGTGAGCTCCTGGAGGACAGGGACTCTGCCCTTTCACACTAGCAGCCCCAGGGCCCGGCGCAGGCTGGGTCCTCACCCTGCGTGCTTGGGTTAGGGTGCCCGTTGAGACGCCTGCACAACTCCACAGCTTCCTGTAACTGCACAGGTCAGGGTTAGCGGCTCCTGTCACATGCACCAAAGAAGATTGACCAGGGAGATGGGGCACCTGGGCTGAACCCCAGATGGTCAGGGGAGAAGGAAGGCCAGCCAGGAATGGAAGTGGACTGGACAGTTCTCTTTCTGCCCCAGAGATGGCCAAGCATTAGACCGTGGCCCCAGCTCACCATCAGCTTTTCGGTGGTATAGGGTTGGGGAAGTGGCTGATAACAGTCAACATTCCCACCCACTGATTCAGTGGGGGTTCTGAGCCAGAGAGAGGCAGTGGGCCCCTCTTCCTGGCCGCCAGCTCCAGCCCCCCAGATGAGAACCCCAGAGCCGGGCCTCTGTCGTCACCAGGTGGGGTCGGAGAGCGCTCAGGGCGCACAGTCGCTGCTGACGGAGCTGGTGCTGCGGCGGATCTCGGCTTCGCCCCAGCACCTGACGGCCTTCGAGGAAGCCATCCCCAAGTCCTACATGATCAGCGCAGACATGGCCCATGCCGTGCATCCCAACTACCTGTGAGCCTCCTGCACCGGGCACACAGGCCCCACACGGCCGGAGGCTGGGCTGTGACCTGCCTCCAGGCTCAGCCCTGGGCTTGCGGCTCCGCCTCTCCCCTTCCCCTTCCTCCTCATTCTGCCAGCAGGTTCCGTGGGGACTTCCTTTTGACTGTTCTGTAGCCTGACTTGGTCAAAGTCACGTCATGCCTAACCCATCCAAATAGGCTCTGTCTACAGGCTTACTTCCCCTCATTGCAAGAGGCTGCCTGGAGCCCTGTGTTTAGCTTGACTCTGAGGTCCTGCAGGCTGGGTGGGAAAGAATGCTGTATTACTGATGTCTGCGTGAGCGAGTGGTGGGTGTTGACAGCTGCTGTTGGCCATCCCTGGCCTTTCTTGGTCTCTTACAGGGACAAGCATGAGGAGAACCACAGGCCCTTATTCCACAAGGTGAGGCGCTCCTGCTTCTCCTCCCAGATTTGGAGGCCTGGCTGGTTCCAGGCCCCGTCCTGTTCCCTCTGGACATATCAGACATCTCTGCTTCCCTCTTGACTTCTCTCTCCCCAGGGCCCTGTGATCAAGGTAAACAGCAAGCAACGCTATGCCTCGAATGCGGTTTCGGAGGCCCTGATCCGAGAGGTGGCCAGCAGTGTCGGGGTGCCCCTGCAGGTGAGGGTGGACCCTGCCTGGGAAGGTGGGGTGGGGGGCACAGGCAGATGGTCCCCAGTAAGGGGGGCCTGGTAGACAGTCTTTAGAGGAGGAGGGTTCTGGTCAAGTGAGGAGCGGTGGGGTTGGATATAGGCAGAGCCAGGAACAGTTCTGGTTCTGACGGGACGCTAGTCCTGTGACCCTGGACTCTTCTCCTAATTTCTCTTGATTTTGTTTCCACTCCTGGAAAATGGGATTAAAGGTGCAGTGTCCTCATGGCACATAGAGACTTAGCCCTACCATTTTTCTCCCCAGCACCTCCAGCTCCCTATGTCTCTCTTACACACCCTGGGGGCTTCCGTAAAAGAAGTTCAGGGCCAGGAAACCTGGAACTCATTGTCATTCTTGCCTTGGCAACGGTCCATCTAGTCAGAGAGAGAGGGAGGGAGGGAAAAGTATGCAATGATTAAGATCTATGTTAGGATAATATATGTTTCAAGGGCTGGAGCCCAGGTGGTCCGGTGATAGACATAGCAGGGAGGTCCTGATAAGTCAGGACTAGGACCCTGGCATCCTGAACTCCAGCCTAGGGCTCTCTCTGCCCCTGTAGCTTCCCCCACCTCACACTGTGTCGGGGTGCAGTTCTACTCAACTGTAGAGCTGAGTTGTTCCATTCTCAATAAGGCCTCTCTGAGGAGGTGACATTTGAGCTGAGACCTAAGCATTGAGAATGAGGCTGCTATGAGCAAATAGCATCCATGCCCGAGGGGCATTAGTCACGCCGTCATGTCCAAGTCTTTGTGACCCTATGGACTATAGCCTGCCAGGCTCCGCTGTCCATGGAATTCTCCAGGCAAGAATACTGGAGTGGCTTGCCATTTCCTTCTCCAGGGGATCTTTCTGACCCAGGGATGGAACCTGAGTCTCCTACATTGCAGGCAGATTCTTTATTGTCTGAGCCACCAGGGAAGCCCCAAGGCCAAAGCCCCCAGTGGGCAGGAGTGATCTTGGTCCATTAGGAGCAGCCAGAGCCGCAGTGGTAGAGCCAGGCCGAGAGCACGAGGGGGAGGAGCCAGTCTTGCAGGGCCTCCTAGGCAGGAAGGGTGTTTGGATCTTTTGCTAAGGCAGTAGGAGGACATTGGGGGATTTCTCCTTAACAGCTTACAGCAGAAGCAGGGCATGTGTGCTTTAGAAAATATAAATGGAAATGAGAAAATAAAACATTAATCCAGAGAGATTTGTACGTACCCTTCCAGATTTTTTTCTGTGTATATATATACTTAGCACACATTTTGTTAAAAAATGAAATCATCTTGGATATATCTTTTGTTTCCTCTTTTCACTCAGTATTCTCCATCTTTCTATTTCAGAAAATTTTAGTTTCAGTACATTTATGTCTCATTTCATACACAGATCATTTTCAGTTATCCCCAAAACATTCTTTACAGTTTGTCCCACTTTGGTTTCCAGTTCAGGACCATGTGTTATATCTGGTTGTTTATCTAGCACAGCTGCCCCACCTACTTTTGTTGTCATTGTTCTTCTTTTTTAAATAACATTGACTTATTGAAGAAACCAGGCTCATCAAACCATGTGATGTCTTCTTCCTTTTTGGATTTTCCTGGTTGCTTTCTCATGGTGTCGTTGAGTTTAAGCCTCTGGCCCATGTATTTCCTGTAATCTAGAATTCATATCTAAAGGCTTGATGGATTCAGGTTAAACGTTTTTGGCCAGAAGACATCGTGACAGGTGTGTCCTTCATATTGCATCATCCACATACTATCTGGGTGATTCACCCTTAGTGATAATAAAATTGACTAGCAGACTGGGAGGGCTGCCCTCAGTCCCTCCATCATGTGGAGGTATTCCTCCTTTGACTGTACAAGTGATGAGCTTCCCATCAGACAAGTGCTGAGTTTTAACCCCAATTGATAATCCTTGCCTAAATCCATAATTTCATTAGTGTTTACAGAAAAAATGCCCCATCCATTTTTTAATTCCTTTTACATTTTTAGCTATCATTCTTCTGTGAAGCAGAACTTTCTCCCATCCAGTAGGGCCATTTGCTTATTGTGAAATATGGTTCCTCCTGGAAAGTCAGGACAAATACTTATTGTTCCCGTTAATAACCAGTTTTCAAGGTGAAGTATTTTAATGGCTGCCTCAAATGCTAACAAATAAGAGGTTCTCTTTTTGATGATCATTATATATTTAGAATCGTAGATTTCCGTTGGTTCATTGTGGATCTGGTCCACATGGTTGTGTCATTTCATGCTCAAATTGTCATGACTTTGACCAGCGGGAGTCCTTTCCACGTAACTCCTGTGTTCTTTGTCATGACTCTGGGTAGTTGTCTTGCTTTTTGGCCCAAGAGGAAATTTCAGGCTCATCTTGCTCATTTCTCTCTCCAGACTTGGTGGCTTTTGATGGATATTGATGTCAGAGGCTAGTCTGGCATCATGAGTGTTCATTGTTATTGTGGGGGCAGGGGGGAGGAATGCTTTGGGGTCATTTCTAAGGACACAGCTAGGAAAAAATGTACATATTTTAAAAATCATGAGTTAATACTGCGATTCTCATTTTTTAAAAAAGAGTAACAGTTACTACTTATTTTACTTGGTTTTGTAATTTTCTTTTATGTGGAAAATCTTGATGTCTCCCATCGTTTCATGATGGTATATTTACCATCATATATTTACTTTTGTTTGAAAGTGAAAGTGAAGTCGCTCAGTCATGTCCTACTCTTTGCGACCCCATGGACTGTAGCCTACCAGGCTCCGCCATCCATGGGATTTCCCAGGCAAGAATACTGGAGTGGGCTGCCATTTCCTTCTCCGGGGGATCTTCCCAACCCAGGGGTCGAACCCAGGTCTCCTGAATTGCAGACAGACGCTTTACCGTCCGAGAATACAAATCAAGTAGTTTAAAACTGCCCATAGCTATAATTTTAAAACTATTAAGATTATTGAGTGACTTTTCTTTGTATGTGGGTGGGGTGGGGAGTGCATGTTATGAAGCAAGGTGACATAAAGGGTACATATATATTTCCAGTCCCCCTGCCCACCGTGTGGGGAATGGATTGTGTGAAAGGCAGTATGAGGTAGCTGGAACTGAGTTGGTGGTGGTGCAGATGGAGAGAATGGGACCAGTTCAGAATATCCTGTCCTTTGGGCCTGCCTTAGTGTCAGCCTTGTGATTTTACGTCGGTCACATCCACTCTTTGGCGAGGTTGGAGTGGACGATGTACCAGGCTCCTTTCAGCCCCTCAGTTCTGAGGTGACTTCCTCCTGGGTCTTAAGAAAGAGGTGTTACATGCTGCTCGTGAACGGCTCTTCCTCTCGGCAGGATCTCATGGTCCGGAATGACTCACCCTGCGGCACCACTATTGGACCTATCTTGGCTTCTCGGCTAGGTCTGCGGGTGCTGGATTTAGGCAGCCCCCAGCTGGCCATGCATTCCATCCGGGAGACAGCCTGCACCACAGGAGTACTCCAGACCCTCACTCTCTTTAAGGTGACTGAACCCCCTCCCCCGTCACTGTGGGAGCCAGGCTCCCTCCCTGTCTGGTACCCGGATCAGTCCTGGGGCACCATCAGCCTGTGCATGGGGCTGGTTGTCTTATGCTGCCATGTAGGAAAAGAAGGGTCCCCCTTCTTCTCAAGGCTCAGGGGCCCTCGTCAGCCCCCAGAGGATAATGAAAGGTTGGAGAGGAGATTGGGGATGAGAAGACTTTGACAGCAATCAAGTGTGGGTGAAGCAACTACACCTTCCTCTCTTGCTGGGCCATGTTGGTGGACAGTGAGCGGTGAGGCACCCCCCACCTGGTCTCCACTAACCCCAAATCCCATGTTGCTTTCTCTTTTAGGGCTTCTTTGAGCTGTTCCCTTCTCTGAGCCGTAACCTCCTGGTAGACTGAGACCTCTTAGAGAGACTTCTCTCACACGTGAGAGGGGAAGTTCTCAGCTGAGCTGAAGCTGGATTATTAAAGTGGATTTTTCACTCAAACTCATTCCGTTGTACTCATTTGGAGGTTGGAGGAGTGGGGGGTTCGGGCCTGGCTTAAACCTCTGAAAGCAGAACAGGCGGGGAAATTAGGGTACAGGTAGAGGAGGCCGCAGATCCTGGGAGAGCTCATGGAGACTGGATTTCAAGTCTATTTTTCTTTTTTCTTAAGCTCATGCCTAGGTGGACGGAGGTGGGTGAGTTCACAATAGGAAGGTCACGTCTTCTCCCATCCCCAGTCCTTCCATTCCCAGAATAGTTTGGGAGCCCGGCCTGGCCCTCAGGTCTGAGTGCTCAGCATTAGATGCCCCCAGAGCCTCCCTGGGCTGCTCAGGCTGTTCCCCTTCTCACCCATCCCTTTCCCACCCCTCCCAGGCACTGCCAGGAGAGGGACAGAGTGTGGGCTTCAGCTTTGCCCTTCATCATCCATTTCACTTAGCAGCCGCTGCTGTTACTTGATTGTTAACATATGACCAAGAAATGATTATCACTGAAAAAAATCAAAGTAGGAAAAGTCCACAAGTCTGCTTGTAAACTCTTCTATCAAAATAATTGTGCTAACTGGTGTCTTTCCAACTTTTTGGTTACCAATGCAAAAATTAATTTTTGTATAAATACGACTATTTAGGTTTTAAAAAACAGTACGATGATTAAAACAATAATGATGCCTGTAGGATTTAAAATACATATGATTAAACTGTATAACCACAATAGCATAAAACTCAGAGAGAAAAACATGTTAAAGTGTGCTTAACTTAAGTGTGTTTAAACTCAAAAGTGTCTTGCTATGTTCAGGAGGAGAGTGAAGGAATCAGTTCAATACTATCCTTTGAAGTCAAGGATTTATATTGTAGTTTTTAGGAAAGACACTAAAAGAGTTTGAGTCTGTAGCTTCTATTAGGGGTTGGATTGTCCCCTGAAAGATGCTGAAATCCTAAGCCCCCAGGATCTGTCGACGCAGTGTTATTTGGGAAGAGGGTCTTGCTGATGATCAAGTTAAGATGAGGTCATTATAGGAGTCCCTCATCCAGCAGGACTGTGTCCTTATAAAAAGGGGAAATTTGGACACACAGAGATGCATAGAGTGAGAGATGAGACAGCAAGCGTGCCATGCGAAAACGGAGGATCCGAGTGTTGCATGTACAAGCCAAGGCATGTCAGAGATGACCAGCAAACCACAGGAAACTGGAAAGAGGCAAGGACATTCCCCTACAGGTTTTAGAGGGAGCCTGGCCCTGCCAACACCTGGATTTCAGACTCCCAAGCCTCCAGACTGTAAGAGAACAAATTTCCATTGTGTTAAGCCAACCAGTTCATGGTACTTTGTTACAGCAGCCTGAGGAAACAAATGCAACTTCAAACTAATTGAGTGAGGAAAATGGGATAATAAAAAATAATCGGTCTATTCTGCAACTTCGCTTCAAATGGTTCAGCAAAACCATACTATGTATATGTGTATGTGCTATCAAATAGTAAAATAGGTTGGCTCTAAGTTAAAAAGCATTGACTCTAAGTGGAGAGACTGGGGGTGTTCATTGTACTATTTTTTTTTTTTTTCAAATTTTGTATGTTTGAACATTTTTATACTAAAAACGTGGGGAAATTTTTTAAAAATTCAAAAGGAGAAATGAAAAAAGAAGCAGTAGAAAGCATTTAAGATGGTAGACTGAAACCCAGTATCTCTACTTAAAACATTAATAAATTGACTGATTGTATCATATCTCAAAGTTCTTATTTAAAAAAACAAGTAGACTATTTTAGTCAAAGTACAAAGATTGTCAGACTCAAAAAATTATAGCTGTTTACTAGAGACACAGCTAAAACAAAAGGGTACAGAAGGTTGACAAAACCCGATGGATTTGTCAGTTTTTGAATTCCACAAATTTCATATATGAAACCATACTCTTTTTGTCCAAATTCTCACATTTCTTTTTTAACTTGTCTGGCTTTTGATGAACAATTTTGGCTTTTGATTAACAAGATTTTGATTAGCATAATATTTTTGAGATTTATCCATGTGGTTGCATGTGGAAGTAGTCCTTTTTTTGCTGAATATTTTACATATACCATATTTTGCTGAATAATAAAATAATACACCATATTCAGCAAAATATACCATATACCATGGTTTCGTTCTTCATTTTCCTATTGTTGGTATTTGAGTTGCTTCCAGTGTTTGGCTATGATGAGGAAAGCTCTTGTGAACATTCTTATGCAAGTATCAGTTCAGTTCAGTCGCTCAGTCGTGTCCAACTCTTTGTGACCCCATGAATCGCAGCACACCAGGCCTCCCTGTCCATCACCAACTCCTGGAGTTCACTCAAACTCCTGTCCATCGAGTTGGTGATGCCATCCAGCCATCTCATCCTCTGTCGTTCTCTTCTCCTCCTGCCCCTAATCCCTCCCAGCATCAGGGTCTTTTCCAGTGAGTCAGCTCTTCGCATGAGGTGGCCAAAGTACTGGAGTTTCAGCTTCAGCATTCAGTTCAGTTCAGTTCAGTTCAGTCGCTCAGTCATGTCCGACTCTCCGCGACCCCATGAATCACAGCACGCCAGGCCTCCCTGTCCATCACCAACTCCCGGAGTTCACTCAAACTCATGTCCACAGAGTCGGTGATGCCATCCAGCCATCTCATTCTCGGTCGTCCCCTTCTCCTCCCGCCCCCAACCTTTCCCAGCATCAGAGTCTTTTCCAGTGAGTCAACTCGTCGCATGAGGTGGCTAAAGTATTGGAGTTTCAGCTTTATCATCAGTCCTTCCAATGAACACCCAGGATCGATCTCCCTTAGAATGGACTGGTTGGATCTCCTTGCGGTACAAGGGACTCTCAAGAGTCTTCTCCAACACCACAGTTCAAAAGCATCAATTCTTCGGCGATCAGCTTTCTTCACAGTCCAACTCTCACATCCATACATGACCAGTGGAAAAACCATAGCCTTGACTAGACGGACCTTTGTTGGCAAAGTAATATCTCTGCTTTTTAATATATTATCAAGGTTGATCATAACTTTCCTTCCAAGGAGTAAGCGTCTTTTAATTTCCTGGCTGCAATCAGCATCTGCAGTGATTTTGGAGCCCAAAAAAATAAAGTCTGACACTGTTTCCACTGTTTTTCCATCTATTTCCCATGAAGTGATGGGACCAGATGCCGTGATCTTTGTTTTCTGAATGTTGAGCTTCAAGCCAACCTTTTCACTCTCCTCTTTTACTTTCATTACTCTTGGATATATACCTAGGAATAGAATTACAGGTTATAGGACAGGTGTATGCTTGTTTTATAAGAAACTTCTAAACTATTTTACAAAGTGGCTATGGCATTTTACACACCCACCAGGAAAGTTCCAGTTGCTCTACACCCTCACCAACACTTGATATTGTCAGTCTCTTTAATTTTAGCCATTCTGTTAAGTGTGCAGCGGTAACTGATTGGATTTTAGTTTGCATTTTCCTAGTAAGTAAGATTGAGCACGTTTTCACTGGCCGTTCGGATAACTTCATGTGAAGTTGCTGTTCAAATATTTTGGCCATTTACATTGACTTGTTTGTCCCAGTCTTATTGATTCATATATGGAATATACAGATGTAGACTCAGAACTTAAATTCTGAATGTTTGTATGCTCCGATATAGAATCCAAGTCCTTTGTTGGGTTTGTGCATCAAAGATATTGTCACCCAGTGTGTAGCTAGTAGAAGCTATTGATTTTTAAAATATTTTTCAACTTTATTGTGGTATAATTTGCACACAAGGAACTATACCCATTTAAAGAATACAATTTCTTTGAAAAGTATATAATTCAATGAATTTTCACAGATATATACACCTTGGAAAACATCTCCACAGTCAAGATACAGAACATTTCCATCACTCCCCAAAAAAGTTTCCTTCTACCCACTGTGCAATCATTTACTCTCCATCGCTGGGCCCCAAGGGACCAGTGATCTGTTCTCTGTCACTATAGGTTGGTTTTTCATTTTTTGGAATTTTTCATAAAAGGAATCATGCAGTACATACTTCTTATGTCTGGTGCATAATCATCTGATAGTTTCTCCTTAGAACAATTCATGCAGGGAATTATGCTGATAGATTTTCCTAATATCAAGCCATGTATTCCCAGAACAAGTCCCCCTTGGTCATGTCACGTTCTTTTTTAAGGGATCATTAATTGCATTTGACAACACTTTATTTCACTTTATTTGGGATTTCAGCATGTATATTCATAAATAAGATTGATTTGCAGGGTTTGTTGGCATGTTAGGTTTAGCTCTTAATGTTACTCTTGCTTCATAAAATTTTTTTTTATGTTTTCCTGGTTTTATTTATGCATTAAGTTTTGTAAATTTTATGTTTTTAGAAATCAGTCATGTTATCTAAGTGCTCGCATTTCTTTGCCCAGTCTAAAGCAGTCTCATTGCTATTTCCCCCCACCCTCTGGTTAATTATTTCCCCTTTAACTTCTCTCTTCTCTTTCCCCCCCCTCTCCTTTTTTTTCCCCTTTCTGGTGTATGTTTGTTCTTCTTTTTTTTTCTCTTAAGTTAGCCAGTAGTTCCCCAATAGAGTGTATTTTTTTCCTAAGTACCAGCAGTTTGTTTGTTAGTGCTAAGTGTTGATAAGCCCCACCTGCTGTTGTGTCACAATTACCAAGCCTCTCCCTGGCTGAGGCAGGCAGTGGTGGGCTGTCCTTTGCAGGCAGTGTTGATGAGAGAGATCACTCCCTAGTGTTGATGTGATAACAGGATTTCAGAATAGCAGGGACCAGGTGGCAGCACTTTATCACCCAATTTTTTAGTATTTTCTGCCTCCTAATTAGGCTGTAAGCCAGAGTAATGACTGATTTTTTTTTATTTGTTTTTTTTTCCCTTTGGCTGGTTGGCCTGTGGACACTTATTTCCCTGACCAGAGACTGAACCTGTGTCCTCTACACTGGAAGGTGGATCCTTAACCACTGGGCCACCAGGGAATTCCCCAGTAATGAGTATTTTTATTTCCTTCTTTCTCTTTAACTGCATGATTTTGGGGGGATGCACAGAGACATTTGGATTTAGGCAGCTGCTGATATCCTATGGGGACTGCAACTGTTACTTGTGATAATAAAATGTTGAATTAAATAGAGGACATTTGGAAGCCTAGATCATTTAAAAAAATAATTCAGTTCAATTCTTTTTAGGTATTCATGTCTGCCGCTGCTAAGTCACTTCAGTCGTGTCCGACTCTGTGCGACCCCATAGACGGCAGCCCACCAGGCTCCCCCGTCCCTGGGATTCTCCAGGCAGGAACACTGGAGTGGGTTGCCATTTCCTTCTCCAGGGTATTCATGTCTACTTTATGACAAATAAAGAATACATGGTAAGATGATGAAAGAAAACAGAAAAAGGAAAATGAAAGGCATTTAATACATATTCAAGAATTAAGAAAAGAAGAAAGTGGTGCTGGAGAAGACTCTTGAGCGTCCCTTGGACTGCAAGGAGATCCAACCAGTCCATTCTAAAGGAGATCAATCCTGGGTGTTCATTGGAAGGACTGGTGCTAAAGCTGAAACTCCAATACTTTGGCCACCTCATGCGATGAGTTGACTCACTGGAAAAGACTCTGATGCTGGGAAGGATTGGGGGTGGGAGGAGAAGGGGACGGCAGAGAATGAGATGGCTGGATGGCATCACTGACTCGATGGACATGAGTTTGAGTGAACTCTGGGAGTTGGTGATGGACAGGGAGGCCTGGAATGCTGTGATTCATGGGGTCGCAAAGAGTCAGACACGACTGAGCGATTGAACTGAACTGAACTGAACTGAATAAAACATTGAAGGTGTTTGTAGAAGACACTGTGAGTGACCCACCTGTGGGTCTCGCTTTCCCCACTGCAGTGCACTTGGGCCCACTTCCAACCACCAATATCGGTACTTCTTTACCTGCAGGCTTTCCTTTGCCGCTTAACTAGTTTTCCACTCACATGGCAGCTGAAAATGCCAGGGGACTAATACTGTCTACCCCAGAGCAGTTTAACCAGTGACAGGCGAGATTTTGTCTGTGGATACACAGCTCCACATGTCTTACATGAAGTAACTCTGATGTGTGTGGTTTATACTGGCTCCCACAGTCTCTCCATACACCATGAGAAACACTGGGCTGGATGAACCACAAGCTGGAATCAAGATTACCGGGAGAAATATCAATCACCTCAGATATGCAGATGACACCACTCTTATGGCAGAAAGTGAAGAACTAAACAGCCGAGTGAAAAAGTTGGCTTAAAGCTCAACATTCAAAAAATTAAGATCATGGTATCTGGTCCATCACTTAATGGCAAATAGATGGGGAAACAGTGACAGACTTTTTTGAGGGGGCTCCAAAATCACTGCAGATGGTGACTGCAGCCAGGAAATTAAAAGACGCTTACTCCTTGGAAGGAAAGTTATGACCAAACTAGACAGCATATTAAAAATCAGAGACATTACTTGCCAACAAAGGTCCATCTAGTCAAGGCTATGGTTTTTCCAGTAGTCAGGTATGGATGTGAAAGTTGGACTATAAAGAAAACTGAGCACCAGCTTTCCAGTAAGCGGCCTGAGGTGAACCCTAAAAATGGTGCACTATTCACCTGACCCAGAAAACCCCACAAAATCATGCAAATCAAGAGGTTCAAATCTTCGTGTTCACTTTAAGAACACTCGTGAAACTACCCAGGCCTTAAAGAGTATGCATATCCGAAGAGACACCAAGTATCTGAAGGATGTCACTTCAAAGAAGCAATGTGTGCCATTCCGTCATTACAACGGTGGAGTTGGTAGGTTTGCACAGGCCAAACAGTGGGGCTGGACGCAGGGTCGATGGCCCAAAAAGAGTGCTGAATTTTACTACACATGCTCAAAAATGCAGAGAGGAATGCTGAACTTAAGGGCTTAGATGTAGATTCTCTGGTCATTGAGCACATCCACGTGAACAAAGCCCCCAAGATACGGTGCAGGACTTACAGAGCTCACGGTCGGATCAACCCCTACATGAGCTCTCCCTCCCACATTGAGATGATCCTTACTGAAAAAGAACAAATTGTTCCTAAATCGGAAGAGGAGGTTGCACAGAAGAAAAAGATATCCCAGAAGAAACTGCAGAAACAAAAACTTATGGCCTGGGAATAAAAGGTGCAAAAAATAAATGCAAATAAAAGTAAGAAAAAAGAAAACTGAGCACCAAAGAATTGATGCTTTTGAACTGTGGTGTTGGAGAAGACTCTTGAGAGTCCCTTGGACTGCAAGGAGATCCAACCAGTCCATCCTAAACGAAACCAGTCCTGAATATTCGTTGGAAGGACTGATGTTGAAGTTGAAACTCCAATACTTTGGCCACCTGATATGAAGAGCTGACTCATTTGTAAAGACCCTGATGCTGGGAAAGATTGAAAGCAGGAGGAGAAGGGGACGACAGAGGATGAGATGTTTGGATGGTATCATGGATTCAATGGACATGAGTTTGGGTAGACTCCGGGAGTTGGTGATGGACAGGGAGGCCTGGCATGCTGCAGTCCATGGGGTCGCAAAGAGTCGGACACAACTGAGCAACTTAACTGAACAGTCTCTCCAGAAAAATTAAACTCCAGAATGAAGCCTGATAACAAACCCCTTCATCAGCCAGCCTCCCTTCCTTGTCTCCCACCCCTCCCAATGTTTTCCTTCATCTCCCGAGTACACTTCTTGCCCTCCGATTCTTGTCTAGGGTCTGCTTCTGGGGAAACCCAAACTAAATTAGAATTCCTCTGAGACTGAGAATTAGGCAATCTCCAATTCTGGGCTTCCCAGGTGGCACCAGTGGTAAAGTATCTACCTGCCACTACAGGAGACATAAGAGATGTAGATTAGATCCCTGTGTCTGAAAGATCCCCTGGAGGAGGAAAAGGCAACCCACTCCAGTATTCTTGCCTGGAGAATCCCATGGACCAAGGAGCCTGGTGGGCTATGATTCATAGGGTCACAAAGAGTCAGACACGACTGAAGTGACTTAGCAGCAGCAACACACAATTCTATTTCTATTCCACACTGTACTGTAGGTCCCTTAGTTAGTTAGTCAGTTAGTTCAGTCGCTCAGTCATGTCCGATTCCCTGCAACCCCATGAACCACAGCACACCAGGCCTCCCTGTCCATCACCAACTCCCGGAGTTCACTCAAACTCATATCCATCAAGTCGGTGATGCCATCCAGCCATCTCATTCTGTGTCGTCCCCTTCTCCTCCTGCCCCCAATCCCTCCCAGCATCAGACTCTTTTCCAGTGAGTCAGCTCGTCACATGAGGTGGCCAAAGTATTGGAGTTTCAGCATCAGTCCTTCCAATGAACACCCAGGACTGATCTCCTTTAGAATGGACTGGTTGGATCTCCTTGCAGTCCAAGGGACTCTCAAGAGTCTTCTCCAACACCACAGTTCAAAAGCATCAATTCTTCGGCGATCAGCTTTCTTCACAGTCCAGCTCTCACATCCATACATGACTACTGGTAAAACCATAGCCTTGACTAGACGGACCTTTGTTGGCAAAGTAATGTCTCTGCTTTTTAATATGCTATCTAGGTTGGTCATAACTTTCCTTCCAAGGAGTAAGCGTCTTTTAATTTCATGGCTGCAATCAGCATCCACGTCCCTAGTGAGGTAATAAAGTGAGGAAAGTAATAAAAGACAGAAGGGCTGGGAAGGGAGGAGTAAACTTCCTTTTGATATGATTTGTTATATAGAAAAATCCAGAAGATCTATTATTTGATTTAGTAAGAGTTTATCAAGATACCTGGCTGAACACTCAATATACAAAATCAATTCTATTTCTATATACCAGTCATAAATGTTTAGAAAATGAAATTTTTGAAGGATTACATCTACAAAGCATACAAATCAAGAACTTATGAATAAACATAAAAATATGGGAGATCTCTACAGAGAAAATTAAATGAAAGCAGGTCCAAACAGTTTGGAAGATATGTGTTATTTGTGGATGTGGAACTCAATACTGTAAAAGTATCAGTTATCCTCCAAACTGATATACAGATTCAAGGCAACCCTAATAAAATGGTCATGGGTTCTCCTCCTTCTCCTTGCTTTGCTTGTTCTGTGTGCATTGACAGGCTGATTCTATAATATATATAATATACTATACGGAAACAGCTAGGGCTTTCCCAACAGCTCAGCAGGTAAAGAATCTGCCTGCAATGCAGGAGACGCAGGTTCAATGCTGGGGCTGGGAACATCCCCTGGAGAAGGAAATGGCAACCCAAATCAGTATTCTTGCCTGAAAAATCCCATGGACAGAGGAGCCTGGTGGGCTACAGTCCAAAGAGTCCCAAACAGTTTGACACAACTGAGCAACTAAGCACAATATGGAAACAGCTAAGACACCTTTGAAGATGTGGCTGCCTTACCAGTTATCGAAGCTTGTCGCAAATCTGTAGTAATTAAGACAGTGTGTTGTTGGTTCAACGATAGACTGACCGATAAAACTAAGAGAGACAATTGAATAGCTGATATTTGATTTGTGATGAAAGTGACAATTCAGATGGGTCTTCAATAAATTGTGTTGTGAAAATTGGATGTCCATGTGGAAAAATTAAACTGGAACCCTATCTCCCACAATACACAAATCAATTGCAAGTAAGCGTTACATCTAAATATAGATGGTGAAATAATAGAACTTTTAGAAAACAATCAGTTCAGTTCAGTTGCTCAGTCATGTCTGACTCTTTGCGACCCCATGGACTGCACCATGCCAGGCTTCCGGGTTCACCAACTCCCGAAATTTACTCAAACTCATGTCCATTGAGTCGGTGATGCCCTCCAACCATCTCATCCTCTGTCATCCCCTTCTCCTCCTGCCTTCAATATTTCCCAGCATCAGGGTCTTTACAAATGAGTTAGTTCTTCACATCAGTGGTCAAAGTATTGGAGTTTCAGCCTCAACATCAGTCCTTCCAACGAATATTCAGGACTGGTTTCGTTTAGGGTGGACTGGTTGGATCTCCTTGCAGTCCAAGGGACTCGCAAGAGTCTTCTCCAACACCACAGTTCAAAAGCATCAATTCTTCAGCACTCAGCTTTCTTTATAGTCCAAATCTCACATCCATACATGACCACTGGAAAAACCATAGCCTTGACAAGATGGACCTTTGTCGGCAAAATAATGTCTCTGCCTTTTAATATGCTGTCTAGGTTGGTCATAGCTTTTCTTCCAAGGAGCAAGTGTCTTTTAATTTTCTGGCTGCAGTCACCATCTTCAGTGATTTTGGAGCCCAAGAAAACAGTCTCTCACTGTTTTCATTGTTTCCCATCTATTTGCCATGAAGTGATGGGACGGATGCCATGATCTTAGTTTTTTGAATGCTGAGTTTTAAACCAGCTTTTCCACTCTCCTCTTTCAGGAGAATATCTTTACCACCTTGGTTATGGGAAGGTTTAAACAGGATACAAAGAACATTAAGCAAAAAGAAAACACTAGCAAATTTTGCCTCATTAAAATGAAGACATCATTAAGAGAATTAGAAGACAAGTTGAGAAGTGAGACAGACATTTAAAACATACATAATTAACATAGAGCTCATATTCAGAGTATATAAAGATCTGCAAGTAGGTAGGAAACATCAGACATCCAAAAGAAAAATGAGCAAACTACTTGAACAGGCATTTCATAAAAGAAGAGGAAATCCATTAAATGAGCATTAAATATATGAAAACATGCTCTACTTCAAAAGTCATCAGAGGAATATTAGATTAAATAATGTGAAATGAACTGTGCTTGACCATTTTGACCTACAAAATGTCAATGCCATTCGGTTTAACCTAACACAAACTGAAACCAAGGTTAGACACCACTACACTCATTATAATACACTGAAATTTTTAAATCTGACAATTCCAAGTGTTGGTGAGGCTGTGGAGCAATGGGAATTCTCGTCCAAGGTTAGTGGGAGTGTATCTTGCCAACGGCTTAGGGCACCAGCACTGTCTTCTCTGACCCACCTGTTCTACTCTAGGTGTACACCCTCAGTAAATGTATTTGCGTGGGCACCAGGAGACTCGTGCAAGAATATCCAGAGCAGCACTGTTCATGAAAGTCCAAAACTGGGAATAACCCAAGGGCCCATAAATAGTACAACAGATTATAGGAGAGATGTTAGTTTTGTAGGAGTTGAAACATATAAAACTTGAGGACCCTCTTTAAGTAGCAGAACACAAAATTACAAATAAAATTTTAGTATGAAAGAAAATATTTAATTAGAACAAGGACGAGCATTTATGGAAGAGTTAACACCAATTCTCATAAACTCTTACAAAAAGTGAATGAGAAGACAACATCCGTGTAATCCTGATACCAAAGTCAGATAAAGACATCACATGAAAAGGGAAGAAAGTCATCCCTTATGAATGAGATGCAAAAATTCTCAACGAAACAGCAAACTGAATCCAGCAACAAGTAAAAGTACTATACACCATAACAAAGTGAGATTCATCGCAGGAATGCAAGCTTGGTTCAACGTGTGAAAAGCAATCTAAGTAGCACACTATGTTAATAGAATTAAGGACAAAAACCACGTGATCATCTCAACAGATGCAGAAAAAGAGTTTAATAAAATCCAACATTCTTTCATGATAAAAATATTCAGCACCCAGAAACAGAAGGGAACTTCCTCAACCTGATAAAGGGTGTCTTGAGAAAGCCACAGATAGCTTTATATTCAATGATGAAAGGCTGAAATCTTCCTTCCTAAGATCAGGCACAAGACAGGGGTGTCTTTTCTCCCCACTTTTAGTTAACATTGTATTGGAGCTTCTATCCTGGGCAATTAGCCAAGAAAAAGATGTAAATGGAATGAGAAAATGTAATGTATTACTTTTGCAAATCACTCATAAAGATCTGATCATGTGGACACATAGCTGGGGCTTCTTCCAGAGCCTTGGAAAGGGTCCATGAAGGTGAAGGCTCCCAAAGCTGAAACTTTGTTAGCCTCACAGTACATCCTACTTCGAATTGCAATGTAATGATATCACATAGTGGAAGACAATGAAAATGAATACGATGTATATTTATTATACTCAATATAGTTATAGTCAACAACATGGGTGATTCTTTATAACAAAACATTGAAAAAAAGTCAGCACAAGATAATACATATTGTATTTAGTGAGTTGAATAGTGTCTCCCCCAAAATTCATGCCTACCTGGAAACTTAGAATATGCCCTATTTTGGAAATAGGGTCTTGCAGATGTAGTTAGTTAAGAATCTTGAGATGAAATTATTCTAGATTTAGGGTGGGCCTTAAATCCAATGTTTATTGTCTTTATAAGAAAAAAATAGAGGTTTGAACACAGGAAGACACAAAGAAGAAGTACATGTGAAGACAGAGGCAGAAATTGGAGTTATGCTTCTACAAGCCAAAGAATGCCAGGGGGGTTCCCAGAAGGTATAAAAGGAAAAAAAGGTTACTCCAGAGAGACTTTGGAGGAAGCTCAGTCCTTCCAATACCTTGATTTCCTACTTTTGGCCTCTAGAGCTGTGAGAGAATAAATTTGTTTTTTTAAGCCATCAAGATTGTGGTAATTTGTTTCAGTCACCACAGGAAGCTAATACACCTTAAAATCATGTTTGTAAACACTACTCTTTAGAAATGTGTACTTATTTATGTTACATTACAGCAAAGATAAGGAAGGACATTATGCCCATAAAGTCAAGAGAGTGATTAACTTTGGGAGGAAGGAAAAAAGACAGAGTTGTAATCTGGAAGGGACAAGATGTTTCTGGGGTTATTGACAATGTTCTATTGCCTGGAGACTTTGACATGGTTATTCACACTCGAATAATCTGTTGAGCTTCACATTTATATTTTACCCATTTTTCTTTATATGTACTTTCACAACCATAAAGTAAAATATTTACTTAAAAAGGGGGAAAAAGCATAAAGTCCTCTAGACACAAAAGTTGGCATCATTTCAATTCTAAATTGAAAGAGGAGAGGAGTTGCTTCTTAGAAGAAGTGAAGTGAAGTGAAAGTTGCTCAGTCGTGTCCGACTCTTTGCAACCCCATGGATTCCATGGAATTCTCCAGGCCAGAACATTGTAATGGGTAGTCTTTCCCTTCTCCAGGGGATCTTCCCAACCCAGGGATCAAACCCAGGTCTCCTGCATTGCAGGCGGATTCTTTACCAACTGAGCTATCAGGGAAGCCTGGATTATTAGAAGTAATGAAACGCCCTCTTTTTGCCTAATAAACCCGCGAAGCTCAAGATCAGCCCTGGACAGAGAAGAGAGGAACTGGGCAATTAGGGTCAGGAAAACCTCCTTCCCCGGCCCTTCTCTTCTGGCTTCCCCCAGGGGGCGCTGCTCTCCACTGAACTCAGCTTCCAGGGATGAGAGCCAGACCTTCCTTTGCTTCCCTGCTGCTGCTGCTAAGTCGCTTCAGTTGTGTCCGACTCTGTGCGACCCCACAGACGGAAGCCCACCAGGCTCCCCAGTCACTGGGATTCTCCAGGCAAGAACAGTGGAGTGGGTTGCCATTTCCTTCTCCATTTGCTTCCCTAGGGCACCGCTAAGGGAAGACTGAAATGTTCAAACAAAAATGAATCAGAAAGCAAGCCTTGGCAGAGGGATCCAAAGGCAGAGAGAAAAGTGAATCTGCACGCTCTGGAAGCCAGCGAGAGCTCTGGATGCCTTTGGTCTGTGTACTGTCTCAGCAGTAAAAGGCACTCATCCCTTAGTGCCCCCACTCCTGGCTCCTGCTTTCCTCCACACAGATGACATTTCTCAGTTTGCACGTGTGTGCCAGCACACCTTTATACACACAAGTGCAACATGTACATGCTCATGCACACCTTCATATGCCTACACATGTACATACCTCACACACACACATGAACACAACACGTGCACAAGTATACACACACGGACATATACACATACAAATGCACATACACAACCATGTGCACACATAGGCACAACGAATACTCATAGGCACACACACACACATACACAAATAAATACACATACCATTGTTGTCATTCAGTCCCTAAGTCTTGTCTGATTCTGCAACTCCATGAACTGCAGCATGCCAAGCTCCTCTGTCCTTCAGAGTTTGCTCAAACTCATGTCTACTGAGTTGGTGATACCATCCAACCATCTCATCCTCTGTCACCTCCTTATCCTCTTGACCTCAATCTTTCCCCGCATCAGGGTCTTTTATAATGAGTCAACTCTTTTCATCAGGTGGCCAAAGTAAAAGACACTCACTCCTTGAGCATTAGCATTAGCATCAGTCCTTCCAATGAATATTCAGGGTTTATTTCCTTTAGGATTGACAGTTTTTATCTCCTT
Organism: Moschus berezovskii; assembly: GCF_049115385.1. Lineage (NCBI taxonomy): Eukaryota > Metazoa > Chordata > Mammalia > Artiodactyla > Moschidae > Moschus > Moschus berezovskii. Next base: position 29,032,886 of record NC_142461.1, read on the forward strand.
GCTGTCCAAGGGACTCTCAAGAGTCTTCCCTAGCACCACAGTTTGAAAACATCAGCTCTTCGGTGCTCAGTCTTATTTATGATCCAACTCTCACATATTTACATGACTATTGGAAAAACCATAACTTTGACTATACAGACCTTTGTCAGCAAAGTAATGTTTCTGCCTTTTAATATGCGTCTAGGTTTGTCATAGCCTTTCTTCCAAGGAGCAAGTAAGTGTCTTTTATATTTGTGGCTACAGTCACTGTCCACAGTGATTTTGGAGTCAAAGAAAATAAAATCTATCACCGTTTCCACTTTTCCCATCTATTTGCCTTAAAACACGTCTAAATATACTCATCCATCCACATACACATGAAACTTATATACGTATATATACAAACCCACATATATACACAACACACGCAACCCCATACACAATCCTGCATGCACACATTGCACTTGGTACCCATCTTCCAAGGATCCTACTGCCTATTATTTGGGCCATTTTGCCTTCTTCTTCCACGATGTATTGGGGTTGGTCTGTGTGGCCAATAGTATGTGACAGAATGATAGTATGTGACTTCTGAGGCTAGGTTATAAAAAACATAGTGGCTTCTGCCTGTTCCCTCTTTCTCAAGTCACTCCTAGAGGAAGGCAGCTGCTGTGTTGTAAAGATACTCAAGCAGGCATATGGAGAGGCTGACATGGCTAGGAACTGAGGCCTCCTGTCAACAGCCAGCACCAAGTTGCCAGCTGGTGAGTGAGCCCCATGGAGAGGGGATTGGGCCCAGTCAGGCCTTCAGGTGAATATAGCCCTGGCTGACATTTGACTATACTTTCATGAGAGACTCTGAGCCAGAAATACCCAGCTAATCTTCTCTCAGATTCTCAGTTCACAGAAACCGTGTGAGGTGTTTGTTGTCATAAGCTACTAAACTTTGAGGTGATTTCGCTGCACAGTAATAGAGCAATAAACAGTGAATGCAGATTAATACACGGCACACACACATACACTGGCATATTGCTGTTGTTCAGTCGCCCAGCTGTGTCCAGCTCTTTGCGACTCCAGGGACTGCAGCATGCCAGACCTCCCTGTCCCTCACCACCTCCTGAAGTTTGTCCAAGTTCATGTTCATTGCATCAGTGATGCTGTCCAGCCATCTCATCCTCTGGTGCCCTCTTCTCCCTCTGCCTTCAATCCCTCCCAGCATTAGTGACTTTTCCAGTGAATCATCTGTTCGCATCAGATAACCAAAATACTGGAGCTTCAGCTTCAGTTCTTCCAGTGAATATTCAGAGTTGATCTCCCTTAAAATTGACTGTTTTGATCTCCTTGCTGTCCAAGGGACTCTCAGGAGTCTTCTCCAGCATCACAATTCAAAGGCATCAATTCTTTGGCTTTCTGCCTTTTTGTGGTCTCCAGCTCTCACAACCGTACTTGACCACTGGGAAGACCATAGCCTTGAATATATGGACCTTTGTCAGCAGAGTAATGTCTCTGCTTTTCAACTGTCTAGGTTTGTCTTCGCTTTCCTGCCAAGAAGCAACCGTCTTCCGATTTCACGGCTGCAGTCACCCTGTGCAGTGATTTTAGAGCCGAGAAGAGGAACTCTGTCACTCCTTCCACCTTTTCTCCTTCTATTTGCCATGCAGCAATGGGGGTGGATGCCATGATCTTAGTTTTTTTAATATTTAGTCTTAAGCCAGCTCTTTCACTCTCCTTCAGCCTCATCAAGAGGCTCTTTAGTTCCTCTTTGCTTTCTGCCATTGGAGTGGTATCATCTGCATTTCTGAGGTTGTTGATGTTTCTCCCGCCTATCTTGACTCCAGCTTGGAACTCATCCAGGCCGGCATTTCTCATAATGTGCTCAGCATGTAGGTTAAACAAACAGGATGACGGCAGACAGCCCTGACGTACTCCTTTCTCAATCTTGAACCAATCAGTTGTTCCATACAAAGTTCTAACTCCGGGTTCTTGACCCGCATACAGGTTTCTCAGGAGACAGGTAAGATGGTCTTTCTTAGAGAGATGGGAATACCAGGCCATGTTGGCACATACACATACAGAGATACACAAATATCTTCTCCCACATACACACAGGTCTCCATATACATAAAAACAGATAAACACACGTGTGTATGGTACACATTTATACATACACACACACACGCATGCTCCGAGAAGCCCTTCTGCTTTTTTTTTGGCTGCACTAGGTCTTCGTTGCTCTCTGGGGGCTCTTCTGTGTTGTAGCGCTCAGGCTTCTCCTCTCCGTGGCTTCTCTTGTTGCAGAGCATGGGCTCTAGACATGCGGGCTTCAGCAGTTGTGACTCGCAGGCTCTAGAGCACAGGCTCAGTAGTTGTGATGCATGGGCTTAATTGCTCCGTGGTATGTGGGATCTTCCTCGACCAGGGATCGAACCGGTGTCCCCTACATTGGCAGGCAGATTCTAAGCCACTGGACTGCTAGCGAAGTTTCTGAGAAGCCCCTCTTAAAGAGTCTTTGGGCTATTCATCTTCCAGATACCCTCCTAATTCTGATCCAACTCTGAGAAGCTGCCTCTTTTTCAGGAGATCCCCGTCAGATATAATCATGTCCTTGAAGGAAGACCCTGTTCCCTGACAAAGGCATGGCTTGGGTCTTGCAGACCTCAACACAATGGTAGTATCTCCTGCTGGGGTATCCAAGAGGATATCAGCAGCCCACGTGCCACTCACCGCCTCTCAGCCAAACTGGACCACAGACGGGAAGCTCCTAGGAGCCTCCAAAGCTGAGGCCAGCTTCAGTTCAGCTTCAGTGCAGCTCATTCAGGGGCTCCTCGCCCCATCAGCATGAAAATGTTAGTCACTCAGTTGGGTCTGACTCTTTGTGAGTCCCACAGACTGTAGCCCACCAGGCTCCTCTGTTCACTGAATTCTCTAGGCAAGAGTACTGAGTGGGTAGCCATTCCCTTCTCCAGGGAAACTTTCTCACCCAGGGATTGAACCTGAGTCTCCTGTGTTTCAGGAGAGCTACCAGGGAAGGAGGCAGCCTCTGTTCTCCTGGCTGAGCTGGGGTCTCTCACTGCTTCTCCCCGATGAGCTGTGAAGCCCAACTCCTGAGTTCTGCTCCTGATTCTCCACTACACCAGGCCTGCCCTTCTTGGTTTCCAGTTTGTTCACCCACTAATGGGGCTTGGGCTGAGGTCTGAGAATCCCAGGGAGGGTGAAGCTGAAGTGAAGAGAAATCGACTCACGATATATTCTCACAACAAGAGGCTGTTTGCACAGGGTCATTTCAATTCATGTTCACAGTCACTGCCATGAGGTACCCAATGAACAGATGAGAACACTGAGGCAGAGAAGTGTCATAGAGGTCTCTGGACCCAAAATCTCTTTCACTTATTCAACAAATATTATTGAACATTCATTCACTCAGGTAGGTAGACACTGAGGATGTACCAATGAAACAAACATGTCCTCTGCCCTCTTGGGACTTACACTCCAGTGGAGACAGAAAAAAAAAACAAGGAAACAAAGGAATTCAGTTCAGTTCAGTTTAGTTCAGTTGCTCAGTCATGTCCGACTCTTTGTGACCCCATGAATCACAGCACGCCAGGCCTCCCTGTCCATCACCAACTCCCGGAGTTCACTCAAACTCATGTCCACAGAGTCGGTGATGCCATCCAGCCATCTCATTCTCTGTCGTCCCCTTCTCCTCCCACCCCCAATCCCTCCCAGCATCAGAGTCTTTTCCACTGAGTCAACTCGTCGCATGAGGTGGCCAAAGTATTGGAGTTTCAGCTTTAGCATCAGTCCTTCCAATGAACACCCAGGACTGATCTCCTTTAGAATGGACTGGTTGGATCTCCTTGCAATCCAAGGGACTCTCAAGAGTCTTCTCCAGCACCACAGTTCAAAAGCATCAATTCTTCGGCGCTCAGATTTCTTCACAGTCCAACTCTCACATCCATACATAAAGGAATTAGTCATGATAAATAGTGATTAGTGTCTAAGGAAATGAAATAATAATGGATTATAGGGAGAAGAAATATTCAAGGGCTTCTCTGAGAAGATGGACTCTATACGGAAACAAAGAGCATGGAGGATGGGGAGGTCACTTGTGAGAAGAGTTCAGGTGTTCAAAGAATGGCGAGGAGGCTGCTGAGGCTGGAACAGAGAGCAGGAGAGGGGAGAAGAACCGTCTGGAGAGGAAGGCAAGGCTAGACACTGCCGGCTTTGCAGGGTTTAGTGTTTACTGGAAAGTGTAATGGAGAGCCACAGAGGAATACTAAATCCGGGAGTGACGAGCTTCAAGTCGAATTTTAGAAAGCTCCCCTGGGGCTTATTAAGAGATTATAAGGAGGTAAGAGTATACTCACTGAGAACCTACAGTATTTCAGACCCTATTCTAGGCAAGTTGTCAGTTACTCCAAGCAACCAGCTAAGATGCAAGTTCAGTAGCAGGTTTAAAATTCAATTTAATTAATTAATTTACTTGTTTATTTCTTTGCTCCGGCTTTTAGCTGCAGCACCTGGGATCTTCCCTCTTCACTGCCGCCCATAGGATCCTTAGTTGCTGCCTGGGAACTCTTCGTTTCCTGCAGGTGGGATCTAGTTCCCAACTCGGAGCCACCTCCAGACCAACCCCCGCCGTGCCTGGCCCAGGGTTCAGTCCTGGTGACGGCAGGGACTGTGCCCGGGCTGCCTCCTTTTCCTGTGAGCCCTGGGCCCTCCACCTCAAAGGCCTAACTCCCCTCCCCAAGCCCTTCTGTTGCCGCCTTACGGGTTCCCTCGCTGTCATTTTCCATTTTTTCTTTTTTTTTTTTGTAATTACCTTCAATCTATGTCAATGGGTACTGGTTTTCCATTCACAGTGGCAAAGTTTCTTTTTAAAATCATTTTACTTAGATAAAAAACTTGAATCAACTTAAAAGAGAAAGCCAAGAAGATAAGTTTAGGAAAAAACTTTCCATTTTGTTAAACTAAATTTAAGGGTGACTTGTAAATAATCACTTCATGGAGATAATCTACCCATTTAAAGAGTTTTACTATATTCACGGAGTTGTGCAACTGTCACTACAATCAATTTTGTAACATTTTCATCATCCCTTTCTTGAAGAAACCCGTAACTTTTAGCAGTTATTATCCATTCTCTTCTCTCAGCCCCCATCTTCCAGCCCTGCTGCTGCTGCTGCTAAGTCACTTCAGTCGTGTCCAACTCTGTGTGACCCCATAGACGGAAGCCCACCAGGCTACCCCATCCCTGGGATTCTCCAGGCAAGAACACTGGAGTGGGTTGTCATTTCCTTCTCCAATGTGTGAAAGTGAAAAGTGAAAGTGAAGTCGCTCAGTCGTGTCCGACGCTTAGCAATACCACAGACTGCAGCTTACCAGGCTCCTCCATCCATGGGATTTTCTAGGCAAGAGCACTGGAGTGGCTTGCCATCGCCTTCTCCGAAAGGCAACTACCAACTGACTTTCCGTCTCTTTGGATTTGCTTATGCTGGACATTTCATGTAAACAGAATCCCACAATATGCAACCTTTTGTGACTGGCTTTTTTTTTTTAACTTAGCATAATGTTTTCAAGGTTCATCCATCTTGTAGCATGTGTCAGAACTTCATTTCTTTTTATTAATGAATAATATTCCATTATGTGGATATACCACATTTTATTTGTCCATTCATCAGTTGATGGACATTTAGGTTTCCATTTTAGGGCTGTCATGAATAATGCTGCTGTGAGCATTCATGTAGAGGTTTCTGTGTGGACATGACGCTCTCATTTTTCTCGTGGGTGTACTTAGGAGGAGAATTGCTAGATTATACAGTAACTCTGTGTTTGATCTTTTGATGAAGTACCAGACTGTTTTCCACAGCAGTTGCACCCGTTTACATTCCCACCAGCAGTGTATAAAGCTTCCAATTTCTCCATATCCTCACTGGCACTTATTCTCTGTCTTTTTGCTTCTTGCCACCCGTCTGGGTGTGAAGTGGTATGTCATCACGGGTGTGATTTGCAGTTCCCTGATGGTTAATGATATTAGCATCTTTTCATGTGCATATTAACCATTTGAATATTTTCTTTGGAGAGATGTCTGTTCAGATTCTTTCCCTGTTTTGAAACTGGGTTGTCTTTTTATTGAGGTCTTCACCTTTCTGTATCAGTGTTAGGATATGCTTGTGAGCTGGAGAAGGAGAGAGAGTCAGGATAAAAAGAAAAAAAAAAAAAGGCTTCTCCTCTACCCTACCTCGTCTGCCTGGACTGAAGAGGGCCTGTGTAGTAGAAAGTTAATGCCACACATTGTGTAGTTGGAGGTATTGTGGCTTTGAGGAAAAGAACCTGGACTTGCCAGTCCTACCTGTATGAAACCAAGTTCTATGTTTTTATTCTTCCAAGGATTCCAGAACTCTTTCCAGCTCTCCTCCCAGGAAGCAGCTTAATTTCTCCCCCTCTCCCTACCCTGGTTTTTTTTTTTTTTTGGTCTGTCTATTCAGGTTTTGTAGCCATCTGGGGCTCTGCTCATCTGTCCGTCCACAGGTCTACAGGCAGTTTATCCAAAGGCTGCTCTTACCTGCAAGTCTGTGCCAAGGGTAAGTGAAACCCAGAGGATGAAGAGACAAAGGATGGATGTGAAGGGAGAGCACAGATGGGGGGAAGGGGAGGCGATCTGGGAGTGACAGTGGAGAACATGCTTCTCCTGTGCAACCCAGACCTTTGGAAGGCTTTTGACCAATGTCCCTGCTGATGCCATTCTTGTGCCCTTAGAGGGACAGAGCCAGGTGGAAGTGCAGCTGGCCAGACCCCAACAAGAGGTCATCAACCTGGCCATCTAATACTGGCAAGGTGTGCCCCAGCAGCTGGTGCCTCAAGGAGAGACCAAAAGAGCTAGAGGAGGGAGGCTGGACCTGTTAGCTATAGAGGTAGGGAGGGAACTGCAAACTTAAGATTAAAAGCTCCTTTCCTAGGTTTCTCATCATACCCATCCCCAGAGCCTCACCTGCCCAGACCCTGGGTGAGACAGGAATAGTGTTCTCCCAGCCTTCACAGGGCAGCTCTTCTTACTTGGACTCTTTACAGAAGCATGGTAAAGGCAACTAGAAGTCCCTGGAAGAGGCCTGCGTCCATCTCCTTGGGACTAGCCCTGTCCGCAGTGCTGTCCAAGTGCTCCAGAGCCAAAAACCATGAGGTCCCCAGCCAGAACCTCTCCCCCACACCATGCACGTATCCTGGACTCAGAATTGGGGATTGGGCAGCTCTGAGTGTACAGCGAATAGAAGACATGAAAGATGGGCGTGGAGAGTAGGGGATGACCCTTCCTGGAAGCAGAATTTCTTGTTGCAAGGTTCAGAAGGGAGCTCTGCTTTGAGTCCGAATTCCTACTACTGATAACCATTGTGTCTAGTGTGTAAGTAATGCTTAGTGTTTTCAAAGCACTCTTTACATCCTCAGCCTCATTTGCTTCTCACAGCATCACTATTAATTTGCCATGTGATCACTTATTACATGTCAAGCACTCTGCTAAGAAACTTAAATGCACTACTTCCTGTCACTCTCTCAACAACCCCATGAGGTTAGTCATTTCATGGGTGAGAAAACTGAAGCTGGGAAAGCTTAAGTTTTCTAGGATCTCAGAGTTATTCAATATTAAGAACAGGGACTCAAACACTGAGGTGGACAGAAGGCAAACTCCTGCACCCCAGCCAGTCTCCAGTGCCCTAAGGTCCCGATGCACTTGGGGAAGGTGGAAATTCTAATCACACTCTGGCTTCGGGGCTGGGCCCATCAGGACTATTCTAAGTGGCAACTCATTCCATCCTTCCACCATGATGTCACTCAAGATGTGAAGACTCAGAAGATGGGGCGCATGCCCAGCTCCCTGCCCCAGAGTCCTACTCAAGGGATGAGCCAGCAACCCTTCCCACCAAAACCGCCAGGCTAAGGTGCGGGAAGGGCTGTGCTCTGTCCACGCTGTACATGTCTGGTAGACAGAGCACTGGGAAGGGGATGAGGGTTAGGGCTGCAGGTAGGAGCTGCTAGAAATCCAGTGAATAGAATGAAGAGAAGGTTTGTCTGATTTTAGTCAGAGGCAACTCTGTGAGCCATTAGTGATGTCTGCAAAGGGAGGGGTTGGGGAAGCCTGGCACCCATTTGCTGCTGTTCCCTATGGTGAGGTTCACTCAGGGATTTTGAAATTCTTCATTTGAGTCTCCTGTCTTTTCCTCTGAGCTCTTTGACCATTTTACCCTTGACTCTGGGTTTCCCTCCCCTCAGACCCCAGGGACCAGGGTGAACTGGGAGCAACATGAACTCAGAAGTGGTTTCGGATAGAGGTCCTGAACCAAGAGATGACCAACCCCACCCAAGGCCTCACCGAAGGTGAGGGCCTAACCTTGTCAGGAAGGTTGAGCCTACTAAGAGTCCATTTAAAGAGGGAGGTAGGGGCAGGAGGGGGTGAATGTTTGATAAGGAAAGACAGAACTCCACTGAGCCTGATGGAGAGCCTTCTGAAAGAGAGGGCCTGGAAGATGGGAAAGAACAGCACTTTCAGTACAGACAGAGCCAACGCAGTCCTGGTTCTGCTGCTGCCAGTGTGATCTGGGACCCATTGTCTAAGCTGTTCAAGTCCCTTCTTCAACAGCTGTGAAATGGGGATGGTGGTAATGGCAACCCTCACAGAAGTGGCTGTGAGGATTAAAGACAATGTGTGAAAAATGCGTAGGTGGTAAACGACAGGGAAGCCTGGCGTGCTGTAGTCCACAACGTCGCAAAGAGCCGGACATGACTAAGCAACTGAAACAAGGAAAAATGCCTGCCAGGGTGGCCAGATCCTAAGGGAGATTCTTCCTCTCCCCACTAGAGGGCGCCCCGTGTTCTCTGTCTCTCACGCACCTTCACACAGATTTCCTCAACCGTGGGATGCTGGGTCTCTGGGCCTAAAACAGCCCCGGGCTCTGTAAGATCAAGCATAGGCACAGAGCTTAAAGTGCCTGCAGAAATCTACTTTAGAGCTTTCCTAAATTAAAGTATATATATATATACATACAGGTTCTGCTTTTCTAAGAAAATCTTGAGTATGACATGACCCTAATCCTCCCCTCATCCCTCCATCCATAAACATTGTGTGAATATACCAGAAGTTTTTGTCCTTAAATGGGAGAGAAGTACCCAGAGCCCCTCACATTCAGCCTCCCCCTTGCTCTCCTCTGTGGTGTGGAGGAAGCCAACTGAGCAAGGCTTTCAGACATCTCCCTTGAGTTCTCTGGAGCCCAGATACCTGCCCATCTAGCAGGTATCCCACCATCTTCACAGCTGAGAAACTGAGTGGGCAAGCATGGGGCAGGACCAGTCCAGGTCCCAGCCCTCCCCTGCTGCTGCACCCTTCCTTGAAAAGACCCCTCATAGAGGTTGGGCTGCTTCACACCTCAGATACCTTCACACTAAGGACGGCCTGAGAAGGTGACTATTTAAACTTTGACTTAAATGACACAAGGCAATAGCCCTTGTGTGTACTGAAAGAATAGCACTTTCAGTAGAGAGTGGAGATTTGGAGAAGGAGTTCCGAAGCCAGGGAGAACTGCAAGTACAGTTGCCCTTAGGTTTGTGATGATGGTAGGGCTCTTAGGGTAACAGCTTGACATGAGGCCCAGGACTACTCAGGGTTTATAACATACAGTCAGCATTTGGGTTTTATTCACAATGCAGTGGGAAATCATCAGGGGATTTCAAAGGAAAAGCATAGGAAAATACAAGCATTTTCTAAAGATACATTGACACTGATGGAAAATAGATTATGAAACAGATAAGAGTAGGGACAAGTAGACCTGTTTGGGACTAGTGAATTATCCAGGTGGAATCTATTGGTACCTTGGTGGCATTGCTGGGCATCTCCTAGCTGGGCTCCATCCGGAGGCAGCTGGGGCTCAGAGGGACTCCAGCCCCTCACCCTTTTCAAAGACACTGATCTCCATTCCTGTCACCATGGCAGCTAGGCCTCTTTAGCTTAGATTGGCTGCTGCACCTCATCAGTGGTACTGTGACTGACCCCGTGGTGGATACTGGCACCATGGTTCTATCAAGTTGGTAAACAAGGAGCTGCCAATCTCTCCTGGGCTCAGGGGATTGACCAGCCCTGTGTCTAATGGAAAATCCCCAGAAGGAAATGGGATTAGAGATGGGGACAAGGTAAGGGCCTGCTGTCTGACAGTTCATGAGTCACTAGTCTTAGAGCTTGTTCAGATCAAGACTACTATTGAGACTTGTTCTGAATTTGCTTGGGGGTGAGGTGGGCGAGAGAGGAAGTGGCAACACCTGCCTCATGGCATTCATTGAAAATCCCTAGTTTCTTCCCATTTTAGGATGTCTTTGAGCTGTTCCCTACTCTGAGTCACAACGTTGCAGCTGATTAAAGCCTCAGGGGAAGACTCCCACTTTCCCTGGTGCTTTCAAGAAGCAGTTTCAGGCTGACCCAAATTTGGATTATTCATGCTGATTTTCAAGCAAACTCTTTCTATAGGTTTGTCTGGAGGCAGGAAATGGGGTTTAGAATTGACCAGAGTCTCTGAAGTGAGAGAAGTGGGATCCGAACACAGTGCATGGGATATGGGGAGCACAGCCCCTGTTTGCACTGAAGGCCTAGTTTCTGATCACTTCCTCCTCCCACAGACCGTTTCTGAGGCGGGTAAAAGGCAAAGTAGAATAGTAGCTAGAACAGCCGCCATTCCTCCCACACCCCTCCTTTTGTGGAAGGAAAGTCTTCCCTCTAGACCCCAAGAAATCACACAGAGAAAAACACGGCCAAGGCTTTGCACATTCAACAGGTTGATACCTATGACCAGTTTGCCCCTGGGAGTGGGGAGATCAGCCCAACCAAACTCCAGCTGTCCCATGCCCCAGGCTTTATAATTTCTCAAAGCACTTCATACTCAGTTCATTCGATCCTCACAAACGGGAGCACACTGGAAAGTATCAAGCCCACTGTTTTACTCTGTTCAGGCTTCAATGCCAAAACACCGTAAACTTGGTTGCTTATAAACAATGGAAATGTATTTCTCACAGTTCCAGAGGCTGTGAAGATTAAGCTTAAGGCACTGGCAGATCAGGTGACTGGTGAGGGCCTGCCTCCTGGTTCATAGACGGCTGCATCTTGCTATAACCTCACATAGTAGAAGGGCAAGGGGTCTCTCTAGGGTCTCTTTAATAAGGGCACTAATTGCATTCACGAGATCTCGACCCTCAGGACCTAACCACCTCCCAAAGCCCCACTTTCATATACTATCACCTTTGGGGTTAGGATTTCAGGCCATAGAACTCACCCACTTACACAGCCTAGGGAAATTAAGAGACACTCCTCTGGTTGTCGTTGCTGTACTTCAGTCGCTTGGTCATGTCCAGCTCTTTGTGACCCCGTGGGCTGCAGCACTCCAGGCTTCCTTGTCCTTCACTGTCTCCCAGAGTTTGCTCAAACTCATGTCCACTGAGTCGATGATGCCATCCAACCATCTCATCCTCTGTTGCCCACTTCTCCTCTCGACCTCACTCTTTCCCAGCATCAGGGTCTTTTCCACTGAGTCGGCTTTGCATCAGGTGACCAAAGTATTGGAGCTTCAGCTTCAGCATCAGTCCTTCCAGTGAATATTCAGGGTTGACTTCCTTTAGGATTGACTGGTTTGATCTCCTTGCAGTCCAAGGGACTCTCTGTAATACAGGCTTAAACATGCTGCCAACCATGTCCTCTCTTATCCTCACATCTAAGGACATAGCTAAACATAACCCTCAGCCTATTTCTCTATATCTAGTTCTTATTAACTAGGTTGACCCCAATCACTCACCTTGCTTTTTCCCATCATATATTCACTGTGCCTGGCCACTGCAATGCATGGTTACTACCTCAAGGCAGTTGAAGGCTAGTCAGGGAAGGGAGTCGTAGAAACAACATATTCATACAATAGTTGTGTAACTGACCTCGTAGAAGCCCTGTTTCCTGTCCCCTGGCCTATCTCTGTGCTCACATGTAGGTGCAGGTGGAGGGTGTCTACACGTGCTGACAGCCTCCCACCTCAAGTCATGGGACTCTTCTCATCTAGTGGATTTTCTGGAATGCCTGGGGAAGTTGCCTACCTATGCTCAAGACAGGCTTGAAATATTTGGGGTTTAACACCCTTTGGGGCTGCCCTCAACCAATTGAGGACTTAATTTAGTGGATAAATGTTCCAGCATATCCTTCCCTTGGTGGGAGTCAATTTGAAATAAGATCTACATAGACCCTCAGGGGTCCCCAGCAAGGTTCACTCCAGTTGCTCACTGTGATGATTAATTTTCTGTGTCAATTTGACTGGGCTAAGGGATGCCCAGACAGCTAGGAAAATGTTAATTCTAACCGTGCCTGTGAAAGTGTCTCCAGAAGAGATTAGAATTTGAAATCGGTAGATTGAGAAAAGAATGCCAATGCAGGGGATTCAAGTTCAATTCCCGGTCAGGGAACTAAGATCCCACATGCCCTGAGACAACTAAGCCTGTGCCTGGCAACTAGAGAGTCCTAGGGTTGCAACTACTGAGCTTGCATGCTCTAGAGCCCATGCCCTGCAACAAGAGAAGCCTGAGCACTGCAATGAAGACCCTGTACAGTCAAAAAAGGAGAAAAAGTAAAGAAGATCACACATGAAGGTAGGCATCATCCAATTCATAGAGGATCTTAATAGAATAAAAAGATGGGGCAAATTTTCTCTCTCTGCTTGAACTAAGATGTCCATTTTCTCCTGTCCCTGTATGTCATAGTAAAGAATACTAGTTATTACACAAAGGGCAGAAGAAAATCACCAGAGGTTTTAAGAAAATGAATAGAATGATGGTGGAAAAATTTTAAAAGACTATCCTAGCTCTGTGGGAGAATGTACTGAGAGAGGGCAGGAGTAGAACAGATAGATCTGCTAGGAAGTATTGTTTCAGCTCCAGGGATGCTCTGGAGGCTTGGACTGGGCAACTGCACAAGGCTGAGCACCTCTAGCTGACCATGAACTCTACCCAGAGGAGTTTGAGCCTCAGGGGGAATCCAGACCCGCACATTCACCAAGGGAACAGCTTCTGACTCCTGTCACCATGACAACTGTGCCTCCTTCGCCCAGATTGGTTGCTAGGGTAACATATCAGCACTGAGTGACAGAGCCCCACGATAAGAACTGGTTACCATAGTGTAAAGTCTGCAAACAAGAATCTGCTGTTCTCCAGGTGAGGGTCCTTGACTGGCTCTAAAACAAAGGGAAAATCAAGGGGCTGGAAAGAAGATCAAACACAGAAGCCAAGGTGAGGTCAGTTTGTGGGGCAGGTGCTGACTCACTGTGCCTCAGGGCTTGCGAAAATCAGGAATGTTATTAGAGCCTGTTCTTTATTGGGGGAGGAGGAATTTACATTTTAGAGGGGGAGTGATATAGCACATATACACACAAATTGAGAATCCCAATGTTTCCTACCATTTTAGGGTTTCTTTGAACTATTTCCTTCTCCAAGCAAGACTTTACAGCTAGTTGAAGCATTTCTGTCCTCCCCCTCAGCCACCTTGCTATCTACAGGGGCAGTTCTAGGACAGCCTGATTTTGAAATTTTTAAGGCATATGAAGCATGTTCTCAGGCCACATTGAAATTAAAAAATAAATAAATAGCCAAAAAGCCTTGAAAAATCCCCTATAGCAACATCCTTCTAAATAATCCATGGGTCCAAGGAGTCACAAGAAAAATTAAAAAACATTAATCATTGATAGTCAAAACATGAAAAACTAATGCTTAAAGGGAAATGTATAGATCTACATGCCTTTATTGCAAAGAAGAAAACATTTAAATCAATGATCTAAGCTACCAACTCAAGAAGTTAGGAAACAATAAGGGAAACTCAAAAAAATAGAAGGAAATAATAAACAATGGATATCAATAAAATGGGCAAACCACAGAGAAAAAGCAATAAGACCAAAAAAGTCAGTTCTTTAAAATGATCAATAATATTTATCTCTAGCTACACTGATGAATAAAAAGAAAAATACAAAGTATCAAAATCAGGAATTTAAAAAGTGAAATCACTTCAAATTTCTACAGCTATTTAAAGGATAATAAAGAAATATGATTATCATTATGCTAATAAATGTGATAGCTTAAATGTTGTGAATAATTTTTTTGAAAAATTCAAGTTTCCAAAAGAGATGTGAAAAGAAATAGAATATCTGAATAGCTAAAGAAATTAAAATTGTAATAAAACTTACTCACAAAGAAATTCCAACTCCATACACTCAGAAAAATAATATCAATCATACAGAAACTCTGCTGGAGAGGGTGTGGAGAAGCCTCCTACACTATTGGTGGGAATGTAAATTGGAACACTCACTATGGAGGACAGTATGGAGGTGCCTTAAAATATTAGAAATAGAGCTACCATGTGTGCACACATGCTAAGTAGCTTCACTCATGTCCAACTCTGCAACCTTATGGACAGAAGCCTGCCAGGCTCTTCTGTCCATGGAATTCTCCAGGCAAGAACACTGGAGTAGGTTGCTGTGTTCTCCTCCAGGGGATCTTCCCGACCCAGGGGTTGAACCTGCATCTCAAGTCTACTGCATTAGCAGGCACTTGTTTTTTTGGTTTTTTGTTTTGCCACTAGCACCACCTGGGAAGCCCAGAGCTACCATATGACCCTGCAGTCCCATTCCTGGGCTTATATCTGGAAGAAAACATGATCCAAAATGATATATGCATCCCAATGTTCATTGCAGCACTGTTTACAATAACCAAGACATAGAAGCAACCTAAATGTCCATTGACAGAGGAATGGATAGAGAAGAGGTGGTACATATATACAGTGGACTATTAGTCATAAAAAAGAATGAAATAATGTCATTTGCAGCAACATGGCTAGACCTAGAGACTGTCATACTGAGTGAAGTAAGTCAGACAGAGAAGGAGAAATATGTATGACCCCTCTTACGTGTGGAATCTAAAAAAAAAAAATGATACAAATGTACTTAAAAAACAGAAAGAGACTCACAGACTTGGAAAACAAACATGGTTGCCAGGGGGATGGGTTGGGGCAGAGGAATAGTTAGGGAGTTTGGGGTGGACATATACACACTGCTATATTTTAAATGAATAACCAGCAAGGACCTACTGTATAATACATGGAACTCTGCTTAATGTTATGTGGCACCTGAACAGGAAGGGAATTGGGGGAGAATGGATACATGTGTATGTATAGCTGAGTCCTTTCTCTGTTCACCTGAAACTGTCACAACATTGTTAATTGGCTATACCCCAATATAAAATTTAAAGAATAAAATAGTTTGTATCTGGATCATGTCATCTGTCAATAAAGATAGTTTTAATTTTTTCTTTCAAAAAAAATCATACTGAAACTCTTTCAGAGCATAACAAAAGAGATAATGCTTTCTGATTGATTTTATGTGGTCTGCCAAATACCTGGAAGAAAACATAGAAGAAAATCTTTGTGAGTTTGGGGTAAACAAACATTTCCAAGAACAAAAAAAGCTTTAGCCATAAAAGATAAACTTAATAAATTTAAATTTGATTTCCTCAAAATTACACATTTGTTCTTCAAAAAAAGCACTATTAAAAAATTAAAATGAAATGCTCAGAGTTGGAGAAAATATCCACAAACCATTAATCTGTTAAAGGAGTTGCATCTGGAAGTATTGGGGATTCCCAGTTGGCTCTGTGAAAAGAATCTGCCTGCCAGTGCAGGATGACGCAGGAGACACGGGTTGGATCCCTGGGTTGGGAAGATGTCCCTGGAGAAAGAAATGGCAACACACTCCAATATTCTTGCCTGGAAAATTCCATGGAGAGATTAGCCTGGTGGGCTACACAGTCCACGGGGTTGCAGAGTCAGATGCAACTGAGCACACACGCATCTGAAAGTATTAGAGAATTGTGTTAATTAGGGAATAGTAAATATTTTTAGACATTGTGTTGATTTCCAAATGCTGGTATAACAAATCACAGCAAATCAAACTTAGTGTCCCAAAACAATTTTGTTATCTTATATTTCTGGAAGTCAGAAGTCTAAAATTAAAATGTCTGGACTTCCTGGTGGTCCAGATGTTACGATTCTGCCTGCCAATGCAGGGGACACCAGTTCGATCCTTGGTCTAGGAAGATTCCACATGCCATGGGGCAATGAAGCCCATGTGCCAGAACTACTGAAGTCCACATGCCTAGAGCCAATGCTCCACAAGAAAAGCTACCACTATGAGAAAACTGAGCACTGCAACGAGAAAGTAACCCCCATTCTCTGCAACTAGGGAAAGTCCATGAGAAGTAATCAAGACCCAGCAGAGCCAAAAATAAGTAAATAAATATTTTTAAAGATAAAATAAATAAAATGTCAGCAGGTCTTTGCTCCTTCTGTAGGTTTAAAGGGAGAAAACACACTCTTACCTTTTCAGCTTCTAGAAGCTGTTTGCATTCCTTGGCTTGTGGCCCCTTCCTTGAATCACTCCAACCTCTAGCTTCCAATGTTACATCCTCCACTACTGACTCTAATCCTCCTGCTTCTCTCTGTGAAGTCCTTTGTGATGATGTTGCACACATTCAGAAAATCCAGCATATTCTCCCCAGTTGAAGTGAACCATCTTCTAAGGCTAATCACACCTGCAAAGTCCCTTTTTCTATGTAAAGAAACATGTTCACTGTTTCAGGGATTCAGACGTGGACATCTTTGGGGTTCATTATTCAGCCTACCATAGGTATAATGGTATTGTGGTTATGTAGAAAAATATCATTAATTCTAAAAGATGTATATTGAATTATTTAGGAGTGAAATGTCACAGTGTCTGTAAATTACTCTTCAGCAAGGAAAAGAAGCAATTGTGACAAAATCTTAATAACTCTTAAGTCTGGGTGATAAGAATATTCATGTTTCATGTTTATTCATTTGAGTTTTCTCATTTTTAATATTTGAAAACTTTCATAATAAAAGTTTAAGCTTAATGAAAAAGATATTCCAATGTCTAGAGCTTAGGAAGCTCACATATCAGCTTGTAACTAAGAAAGTGTGGAAGCTATCGATCAGTTAGTTACTTCAGTAGTTAGTTATTGCAATAGCTCTATGAAAATGGGTACAGTGATTTGAACCAGGATGATGGCAGTGGATGTGGAGAAGATAGTTGTGCGTATACTTAACAGGTCAAACCCATGATGGTTGGAGATTTTAAGGTAGGTAAGGGTGAAGTAAGTATCAGGAAAATAAAAATAAACTAGATTCATTGAATGCCAGTTATCCAGTTGCTGTACATATTTAACCCTCACAACAAATCTATGAGGCAGGTGCATTTCACACAAGCATTTTACATGCAAGCCCTCTCTCCAACCTTGGGATTGGGAGCAGAGGCAGTAGTCCTTGGGATCTGTTTTATTAAGAGAGGAGTGGGCTCCTAGAAGTAGGTTTGGGTGGCTGCGGGGCTGGTAGGAGAAGTAGGGGCTGGGTAGGCGTAGGCAGGGGCAGGGCCCGCCAGCGATTGGCCCAGCTGCCAAGGGAGGGTTGTGCAGATTCAGTCTGGCTAGCCAGCGGGTGGGAATCGACAGCCCTGCGCAGTCCCTCCAGCAGCTGTCTGCCATCCCTTCGACTTAGGTGGGGAACCGGCGCAGCAAGCCCGGGAGGATGCAGCGCCCGCTCGCGGGCTTCCGGGGGCTCTGGCTGCTCGTCTGCTTCCTGCTGCTGAACAGCCGCCTGGGGGGCTGCAGCGACGTTAGTGGTCACGGTCAGGAGGAAACCTGGGGTGGGGTGCGGGCAGGGCCAGAGAGCGGTTCTGAGTGAAGTGGGTCTGGGGACCTCAGGTTAGGAACTTCGGATGAAAATAATGTGTTTGGGGAGTAAGAAAAGAAAAGTGCGCGGAAGGACGCGCAGCCTTGGAATGGGGCTTGGTGTATGGGATCTGGACCTGGGGATTAGGAAGAAGGACGGAAAAACACAGGGGCACAGGGAAGTAAAACTGGCATGTGCTGCCATAAGAGAAGCGAGACTTGCCGAGGAGCGGGGGAAGAGATGCCTATGGCTTAGGGATAGTCAGGGACAGTGGGAGCAGGGACCCCGGGTATCCGGGCCCTGGGAGAAGACTGGACCGAGGGATGAACCAAGGCTTCTTTGTAAGCCCCTGGAGCCTGGTGTTTGCGATCCAGTTTCCGGGAAGAATGGGAAGACTAGGCTGGGGTAAAAGATGAGGCAGAAAAGGTCCATCTTCTTCTTCCCCCTTCACTGCGCCATCAGGGTAGACCATCGCTGACTCACAGTTGAGCAGCCAGAGACCGACTGCGCAGACTCGAGGATTCCAGCACCCGGAGCTTCGGGCTGACGCCGTAAACTCCTAGGCTGGCGCCAGCTCTTCTCGCCCGATTCTTGGGTTTAGAGGCCAGTGCAGAGGACTCACGAAAACCTGTAGGAGGAGGCCAGGGGGGTGGGGAGAGGGTAGGACCCTCCAGCTTCTTAGGGATGCCTAGCTGTCTTTACAGCTCAGAGCCTTCTCCATGCCAGGATTTGGCCACCGCTCAGCACCGCGGACAGCGCCAGGTGCCCCGTGGGTCTGACTGAGGGTGTCCAGGTCACCACTTTTCCTGCCAGTTCTGGGAACGCTGCCCCAGAGAACGATCTCTCCTTCCAGAAGTTATTTTCCTTCTCAGTATGACGTTTCTCCTCCTTCTCAAAGCCAGGGAAATAATAGAATCCCTTTAAATGGGGAGGAGAATTTCTTTTCCATAATGACTCATGGTAATTCCATCATAGGAAACAAACAACCCCCCCCCAAAAAAAAAAAAAAAAGAAACAAGCAAACAAAAAAGCCAGACTCCAACCCTACCCCGTCTACTTGGAATGAGAAAAGTGTGTATAGCATTAGGGATTATCTCCATCTCCCTCGCCTTCCCTTATACCCAGTGGCAAATTTTAGCCTTCAGGACAAGGATCCAGACACTCAAAACCTATTCATACCAATACTTTCTTCCTCTAAAGATTTCAGGACTCCTCTCCAATCTTCATACGTGTGTGCTCATGCGTGCTCACACACTCAGTCGTGTCCAACTCTCTGCGACCCCATGGATTATAGTCCACCAGGCTCCTCTGTCCATGGAATTATGCAGGCAAGAATACTGGAGTGGGTTGCCATTTCCTCCTCCAGGAGGTCTTCCTGACCCAGGAATGGAATGATTCTTTACCACTGAGCCACACTCCAGTCCCCTTCAATCCCCTCCAGGCTTTAAAGCCTTCCTTAAATGAAATTCCCCTGCTTTCCTTGCCCTACCTGTTCACCTGATTATCCATTTATGTGTGTGGCTTTCTGAGTATCTGCTTACCTCACCCTCCATGGCTGCTCTTTGCCTGTAAGCTTGGCTCTTATCTGGAAATTGGTGCCAAAAGTGAATGAGGTGGCAAGGGTTAACGAACAGGGAAGGTGGTAACGGGGGGAGGGAAAAATAAAAAGAAGGAGGGGCCCCTGAAAGGAGGAGGGGGTCAGGTGAGGGGGACAGGGACCATTGAACCCAGGGGTGATAGTGGAAGGAAGCTGCTTTGTTTCAACTGGAATTTGGAAGGCTTCTAGTCAAGCTCCTTTCTCACACCACGTTTTTGCCCTCAGATGGTCAGAGCCAAGTGGGAGTGGGGCAGCTCTGGCCCCTCCCAGGATTTACCACCCTGGTCTTCAAGCACTTGCAAGTTTTACTCCAGCAGATTGTGCCCCATGGTGAGTAAGAGCTAGAGAAGAAAGGCTGGGGCTTTGTCACAGACAGAGGTATAGTGAGGGACTTTTGATCTGAGAACAGCCTTTCTTCCCCTAATGTCTCTACTTCACTCTTTCTGTCATGTTCATCTCATGGAGAATGGGGATAGACCAGAATGGGGATAGACCTGGAAGGGCAGGCTGTTTGCCCTCAAACCCCTGGAAGGGCCCAGCACAGGCTTTTAGAAGAAGCCCCTGGAAAAGGTCAGCATCTAACTCCTTGAGACTAGCCCCAACTCCAGGCACTAGCAGATTTTTTCCAGAACCAGGAATCCTTAAATTCTCAGCCAGGAAAACATACATACACACACACACTTAAGCCTCTGATTAGGAAGCATAATAAATTGTATGACAAATACAAAAGAGGAAAGAAGGGGGTGGGAAGTCCTTTGAAGACAGATGGTTGACCCTTTCTTAGAGGAGAGTTTCATGAATGAAGGAAGAGTCAGATAGGAAATCTGGCCAGAATTCATACTACTGCTATCACTACTGATGTCTAATATGTGTATAATGCCTTAGTGCAGTCATTCTCAAAGTGCATCCTCAGACCAGCACTATCAGCATCACCAGGAAACTTGTTCAAAATGGTAATTCACAACCTTCACCCCAGACCTCTTGAATCAGGAACTCTAGAAGGGAAGAACAGCAATCTGTGCTTTAACAAGCCTTGCAGAAGATTCCAATGTACCCTGAAGTTTGGGGATCACTCACTGCCTTAGAGTTTTCACAGCACTCTTCACATCCCTAATCTCATTCAATCCTCACAATAGTATCAAATGAGTCAGCAAAAATAGTACAGTCCTAATCCTAGCGGAATATACATGCCAGGCATTGTGCTAAGCAACTTTTATGTGCCATTTCAGTTAATTCTCTCCACAAATTGTGATCCTTTATCTTACTTTGAGGGAAAGGGGGAGTGTTTACTTCACCCTGGTCCCTGGAGTGGGCCAGTCAGAGCATCCCAGGTGTTAATTCACCACATCCTTTCATCCTTCAGGTTTGTTCTGGAAGGATGACATGACCCAGGATGTGATGACCCAGAAGATGAGTCACACCAGCAAACTTCATCCTGAGGATCCATGTGTGAGGAGTGGGCCAGCAGCCTTCCCCACCAAAACCATGGGGGTGAGGTGTGTGAAGCCTATGGTCAGCCCATGCTATCTAGTGGAGAGATGGAGCAGGGAGGGAATGAGTGTTCAAACTTCAGGAAAGAGCTGCCAGGAGTACTCTGTGAATGATTCAGAGATCCTGCCTGGGATCTACAGGAGAAAATTCCATGAACGATTAGTGACCTGCAAAGGCAGAGGAGAGGGGTTCTAGCAAGCCTAGGTCCCATTTATCATCCTCATCTCTTCTAGGGGCAAGCAAGAGGAAAAACTTCGACTCCTGTTCCCCAAGGTGAGACTCATGTGTCTTCTAAAGCCCCTGACTTTGAGTCCTATCTCTTTTTCTCTGGGGCCCTGACACCCTTTTCTGCCTCTTTCTTGACTCCTGGCTTCCCTCATCACAGAGCCCAATGGTCAAGGTGAACAAGGATCAATGCTTTACCTCCAAAGTGGTTTCAAAGACTCTGAAACGTGAGGTGGCCAACCCAGTCAAGGTGAGGGGCTCTCGCTTTTTTCAGGGGAGGTTGGAACTGCCAAGGATATGTTTTAAGGAGGGAGGCAGGTGTGAAGGAGAGAATGGGTATTGGGCTGTGAACAGAGAAGCTGAAGAAAAGATCTCTCCCAATTGAAAGGTACCCCCACTTTCCTGCCTTTCTCAGACTACTTGTGAGCATCCATGTAAGAGACTGGGGGCATGATGCAGGTTCCAGGCATCTCTAAGGATGCGATGATCCATACAATCATGCACCGGCATTGAGTTTACAGTAGACAGGGAAAACGGCAGAGTTTTGAATATTGAGTAAAAGGTCCTCCTTTTCTCCACACACTCCCTTGTACACAGGAAGTGATAGAAAAGCTTTTTTTTTTTTTTTTGGATGAACAGGAGAGAGAGTCCAGAAGCCTTCAGCAATTCCTGACTTTGCTCTACTTTGTTCCTTGGGCAAGTCACCTGGGCACGGCTCTAGGTTACTCCTTAGGAGGTTTGAACTCTTCAGAATCCAGGTTGCAAACACCCATGTAGCCCTCCCATCTGTCTTTATATTTGAGACTTTGGGGCCAGGCTGGTCCAGCGACTTACTCAGGGCTGCATAGGAGGTTCTTGGCAGACCAAGGACTGGACCGAGGTCTCCTGATTCTTAATTCTTTCCATTGCACAGCTCTTGCCTTTCTTTCTGCTTAGACACTGCAGTGGGGGTAGGGCTGCCCCAGACATCAGACTTCTCCACATTGACAAAAGTCTTTTTTGTTTTTTTGGACTAAGTTACAAGAAGGTGGTAGCCAACAGAAGATATGAAGGAAGGGCCTCCCAGGAAGAGGACAACACAATGAACATGTCTGGAGACAAAGATACTATGGCACGTCTGAGGAACAGATGGGAAAGCCAGTGGTAGAAGATTAGGTTGGAGAAGTAGGTCCAGGGTTGACCACACACCGGCTCATAGATCTTGGTGAAAGTTTGGATTTTATTCCAAGTGTAGTGGCAAGTTGACTGGGAGATTCTGAGGAGGGGGATATTATAATGTGGTATGATATTAAGAGGCAACTCCAGTGATATCGGGGATGGATTATAGGGAGAGTGAGAGTGAACACTGAGAGACCTGTAAGGAGCTGATCAGTCTGGTCTAGGGGAGACAAGGGTGCTGGCTGTGGAGCTGGCTCTCCAGAGGCAGTCTGCACCTCTGGGGGCTTCTAGCCCCTCATGCTCTCCTAGGAAACCACTTCCCACTCATAGGATGGCAGCTGGGCTTCCAAAGCCTGGATTGTTTGCTGGGTGCACATACCCAGAGCGGAGTGACAGACCCACCTTGAATAACAGGTTGTTGGAGAGTTTTTGTGAAAGCAAATAAGGCACTGCCGTTCTTCTGTAGCCCAAGCCCAAGGGAAAATCATGGGACAAGAGCTCTATGAATTCTGTGTGGGAGTAAAGGTGACAGGCCCTCAATCGATGGGCTGAGTCATTGCGGGCTGACTCAAATCAGGCATCTGGGGGATGAGTAGGTGAGAGAGGGTCACCTCCCCACGTACTGATTCCGATCCTTTGTTTCTGGTTTCAGGGCTTCTTCGAGTCACCCCTCACTATGGGCCACAACCTTGTCGCTGACTGAGACCTCAATGGAAGCCTCTTTGCTCCAGCGCCCTCCCCACTGCCCTCCAGAAAGGCAGTTCCAGGATGATCAAAACCTGGATTAATAAAGTGACTTTGATGCGAACACTCTGTGACTTTCCTTGAGGCAGAATAGGTCAGGTTTGAATGTGAGAGAGGTGGGACCAGAACAGTGCCTGGGGTGAGGAGAGCACAGCTCCCCAGTGCTGCTGGAGAGTGCTTCTGTCTCGTTTTCCTTCCAGTGACCATTCCTGAAGTGAGGATATTAAGGGTGGGACCACAGCTGGAATGGCAGCCTTCTTTACACATATCCAGCCGTGCCTTGTGGTCCAGTTGCCCATCCTTCCATGTCATTGGAAAAGACTCCGATGCTGGGAAAGATTGAAGGCAGGAGGAGAAGGGGCCGACAGAGGTTGAGATGGTTGGATGGCATCACCAACCTGGATGGGCCTGGACTCTGCTGTTTTGTGAGGGTCTCTACCTCCAGTATCATAGCCCCTGCCAGGGCTGCCCCACTCTTCATGCTC
Organism: Moschus berezovskii; assembly: GCF_049115385.1. Lineage (NCBI taxonomy): Eukaryota > Metazoa > Chordata > Mammalia > Artiodactyla > Moschidae > Moschus > Moschus berezovskii. The sequence goes on from NC_142461.1 coordinate 29,056,350, forward strand.
CAAAAATCAACAAACGGGTGCTACAATCAAAGTGTGCACACGTTAAATGACATTTTGCTGACTCTTTCCAGTTTGCTCCTGGTAGCTCATTGCTGTTCAGTTGCTTAGTCATGTCTGACTCTTTTCAACCCCATGGACTGCAGCTCCCCAGTCTTCCCTGTCCATCCCCAACTCTGAGAGCTTGCTCAAACTCATGTCTATCGAGTTGGTGATGCCATCCAACCATCTCAACCTCTGTCAGCCCCTTCTCCTCCTGCCTTCAATCTTTCCCAACATCAGGGTCTTTTCCAATAAGTCAGCTCATCACAACAGGTGGTCAAAATTTTGGAGCTTCAGCCTCTGTCTCTCCAAGGAATATTCAGGATTGATTTCCTTTAGGATTGACTGGTTGGATCTCCTTTCAGTCCAAGGGACTCTCAAGAGTCTTCTCCAACACCGCAGTTCAAAAGCATCAATTCTTTGGTGCTCAGCCTTATTTATGGTCCAGCTCTCACATCCATACATGACTACTGGAGAAACCATAGCTTTGACTAGATGGTCCTTTGTCTGCAAAGTAATGGTAGCTTAAAAATCTTACAAGGGAGTGAGTGATCTGATCATTCATACTCAGCCCAGTTGAACACCAGAATGTCCTATTGGCAAAGCTTTATACTTTCAAGGTACTCTCAAACTCATTTGACATTCCCAGATGTAAGCACATGGGCAGATAACAAGATTTTGTTCTTCTGAAGAACTGGGATTTGGCCACACATCTCATCCAATTAAGCAACCCAGAGTAGTTAAGTGATTAGTTCTTGATGGCACAGAGTCATGGTCATGCTGCTATATTTTTCCTCTCCGCCTCTACTTGGTGTGTTCAGGAAATGTTTCTAAACCCAACCCTAGACCAGTCACATTCATTTGTACCTAGTTCTCATTAAACTGGGCAACTTCTGCCACTCACCCACATATCCCCCTTATTCATTCCCTTTTTCTTTCTAAGAAGGAAAATGGGGAGAAAAAGATGGGTATTTTTTTAAATGAAGGTAAGTTTAGTTCTTATTGCAGAGAAGCAGGTTATATGATTTGGATGATATAATTTGATAGAAAATGGGAAGCCATTGAAGGTCTGTTGAGCAAGGGAGTAACACCATGAAAGCTGAGCTTGAGAGGAACAATCTCACATTTCTGTGTAAGGATGGACTAGAGACTGGGAAAGAGGTGGAAACATGCCATAAAGACTGCTGAAGTAGTGTGGCATGCCACATAAGGATCTGAATTTGAGTCAAAGAGGACATATAAGAGAGATAGTTTGAAGGGTAAATTAATAAGCCTTGGCAACTCTTATGGGTTGAATCCTGTCCCCACTAAAACTCGTATGTTGAAGTACTAATCTCTTGTACCTCAGAACATGACGCTATTTGAAAATAAGAATGTTATCAGTTCAGTTCAGTTCAGTTGCTCAGTCGTGTCCGACTCTTTGTGACCCCATGAATCACAGCACGCCAGGCTGGAAAGAATGTTATAGATGTAAGTAATTTAAGATGAGATCATTAAGGTGGACCCTAGTCCAGTATGACCAGCTTCCTTACAAAAATAGGAAATTGGAGACAGACATGCATAGAGGGGAGATGATATGAAGAGATACAGGGAGAAGATGGTCACCAACAAGCCAGAGAGAGAGGCCCTGAATAGATCCTTAAGGCCCAAGAAGGAACCAACTCTCATAACATGTTGAATCTAGACTTCTAAACTCCAGAACTGTGAGACAATAAATTTCTATCATTTAAGTCCCCAGTTTGTGGTACTTTGTTTCAGCAGCCATAGGAAACTAATTCAAGTGACTTTTATTTTTGTTAGAGATGTTCTGTCTCAGTGAATAATGGACATCTGGATGGTTGGTCGGAGAAGAAAAATGTATGTTCTCTTAAAGCTTAAAGCTTAAATCTAAAAGCCTACTCAAGGACATCAAAACGGCAATTCTCTCCTAAGTCATTACTTATCACCTGCAAGCCTGATTATTTTCCTCAACATATAAGTACACTACAATATCTCCTTTGTTCAGTTCAGTTTAGTTGCTCAGTTGTGTCCAACTCTTTGTGCCCCCTTGGACTGCAGCACACCAGGCTTCCCTGTCCTTCACAAACTCCTAGAGCTTGATCAAACTCATGTCCATCAATTTGATGACACCACCCAACCATTTCATCCTCTGCCATTCCCTTCTCCTCCTGCCTTCAATCTTTCCCAGCATCAGGGTCTTTTCCAATAAGTCGGTTCTTCACATCAGGTGGCCAAAATATTACAGCTTCAGCATCAGTCCTTCCGATGAATATTCGCAACTGATTTCCTTTAGGATTGATTAGTTTGATCTTCTTGCAGTCCAAGGGACTTTCAAGAGTCTTCTCCAACTCCACAGTTTGAAAGCATCGATTCTTCAGTGCTCAGCTTTCTTTATAGTCCAACTCTCACATCCATACATGACTACTGGAAAAATCATAACTTTGACTAGATGGACCTTTGTCGGCAAAATAATGTCTCTGCCTTTTAATATGCTGTCTAGGTTGGTCATAGCTTTTCTTCCAAGAAGCAAGTGTCTTTTAATTTCATGGCTGCAGTCACTTTCTGCAGTGATTTTGGAGCCCAAGAAGATAAAATTTGTCACTGTTTCCTTTTATCCCCATCTATTTGCCATGAAGTGATGAGACCAGATGCCATGATCTTAGTTTTTTGAATGCGGAGATTTAAGCCAGCTTTTACACTGTCTTCTTTCACTTTTATCAAGAGGTTCTTTAGTTCCTCTTCACTTTCTGCCATAAGGGTGGTGTTATATGCATATCTGATGTTATTGATATTTTCCCCCACAATCTTGATTCCAGCTTGTGCTTCATCCAGTCTGTCATCTTGCCTGATGTACTCTGCATATAAGTTAAATAATCAAGGTGGGTGACAATATACAACCTTGATGAACTCCTTTCCCAATTTGCAACCAGTCTGTTGTTCCATGTCTGGTTCTAAGTGTTGCTTCTTGACCTGCATACAGATTTATCAAGAGGCAGGTAAGGTGGTCTGGTATTCCTATCTCTTTAAGAATATTCCATAGTTTGTTGTAATCCACACAGTCAAAGCATTTAGCATAGTCAGTGAAGCAGAAGTAGATATTTTTCTGGAATTCTCTTGCTTTTTCTATGACCCAACAGATGTTGGCAATATCTCCTAAATTTAATTTTTTTCTCAATTTCTGCTTCTTCTGGTAATAGTTCACTAGATAATTCACACTATCTGACCTGCTGACAATTTGTCTTAATCTGATTCCTCCTCAAATCAAAGCCTGAAGTAAGGGTTTACTTAGGGATCATGTAAATTAGGATTAGATTTCAAGATGAAGACTGAAAGAATGCTGAGGCTGAAATGTGGGGACTCTCTTAGGCATCAACTACAGTGCACCTCAGAACTGTCCTCTGAGATAGAGAAAAGGAGAGCATCCTACAGGCCCAACCTCCATTAGATCAAAGGTTGTACTGTAAGATGCTAAACTCCTCATACATTCAGGTTTTTTTTGCATGAGAATGTCTGAGCAGATTCCCATGGATACCTAAAGCTGTGGTAACAGAGAGGACCCAAGCCAAAAACAAAATATCTGCACTGTTTTTGCTAGTGGGTCAAGTGTTATCAGCTTATATCTGTATGTAGGTGGTGACTGCAGTGATGGCTAGAGTTAAAAGGTAATCCAGGAGGATGCAAAATGGAGCAATAAATGGTGTCTGATATACCTTAAAAACTGGCTGGAAAAATATCCAAAATCTTAAAAGCATTACGAAACTAGCAAACGACTGAAAAGTGATAAACTCGGGTCAAGATCCAGAAAAGGAACAGAATCCAGAGGTGGTAAACCCAATGTTCACAGTTGCTTTGCCTGGGGAAATTCTGCATTTTGAGAAGCAGACAAAAAGCTGATTTAGATAGCATGTGAAGCTAGAGGAGCAGGTATCAGTGTTCAAGCCCTTGAAAGGAAGAACTGCTCTCTGTTTTGATCTGGGACCAAGAAGCAAACTTTAGGAATAAGGAGAAAATGAAGTCAATCTACCCTTACTCAGATTGCATCATGTATTAAGGTTAAGGTTATACCAGAACACAAGTGCTTTTAGGCACCTGTAGAAATAAATTAAAATCCTCTAAGACTTTAAATTATTTCTACAAATAATTTTTCAAATACCATACTCTGCACTATAGATAGGGCTTCCCTGGTGGCTCAGTGCTAAAGAATTCAACTGCAATGCAAGAGAGCTGGGTTCATCCCTGGGTTGGGAAGATCCCCTGGATGAGGGCATGACAACTCACTTCAGCATTCTTACCTGGAAAATACCAAGGACAGGGGAAGCTGGCAGGCTACAATCCATGGGGTCGTAAAGAGTTAGACACACGAAATGACTTAGCATGGCCCAGCACAATAGATAACAGAAACAGACCCACCACAATCCAATGTTTCCAAAGCAAAGCAACTGTGCTTTACCATGTTTAAGTATATAAATGCCAAATTGTAATTTTTGACAAGGATCTAGAAATCACAGAAAGTAATATTGGAAGATTTTTTTTTTTTTAAAGAATCAAACATGTCAAAATACATGAGGCAAAAACTGATAGAACTGAAAGGAGAAATAGAAAAATCATCTTTTATAATTGAAGATCTCAACACTCCTCTGTCAGAAACTGATAGATCAAGCAAGCAGAAGATCAGTAAGGATACAGATGACCTTAACAGAACAATTATTTGATTTGATCTAATTAACATTTTGGCAAGGGAAATGGGAATTCACTCCAGTATTCTTGCCTGGGAAATTCCATGTCCATGGGGTCGAAAAGACTTGGACATGGCTTGAGTGATTATCACTTTCACTCTAACATTTAGACTATACCATCCAACAGCAGCAGAATACGCATTCTTCTCAAGCTCATGTGGACTGATCATCAATACAAACCACCATAAAACACACCTTAACAAATTTAAAAGACTAGAAATCATAAGATACATTCTTCGACCACAATGGACTTAAAGCAGAAATCAGTAACAGGAAGATAGCTAGAAAATCCCCAAATATCTGGAAAACACCTTTCTAGACAATCCATGGGCCAAAGAAGAAATCTCAAGAAAAATTTTTAAATATTTTGAAATAAATTAAAATGTAATTTATCACAATTTGTGGCATGAAGTGAAAGCAGTACTTAGAAGGAAATTTACAACATTGCATGCATACATTAGAAAATAAGAATGATCTAAAATCAATAAATAAGTTCACACTTTAAGAAACCAGAGAAAAAAGAGCAATTGAAGTTTAAAACAAGCAGAAGAAAACACGTAACAAAAATTATAGCAGAAATCAAAATAATTGAAAACAAGAAAATAATAAACAGAAATCAATAAAACTCAAAATTGGTTCTTTGAAAAGAAAGAGAATCAAATAAAAATTCTAAAACTTAAAAATGTGAGAACCCAAATTTTAAATTAATTGAATAGATATAATAACAGATTAGAGACAGCTGAAACAGAACTGGTATACCAGAATATAGGTCACAAGAAACTTGGTCCTTCCCTCCAAAAAGTACAAAGAGGCAAAGGGTGGAAAATGCAGAAAGAAAGGGTAAGAAACCAAGAGGATTCAGTGAAGAGGTCCACTATTTATTTACTTGAAATCCCAGAAAGAGAAGAGAGAGAATAGGACATAAGCAATATTTTAAAAGATAACGGCTGAAAAATTTACAGAACTCTTAAAAGATATCAACCCACTGATTCAAGATTGGTAATAAATCTCAAGGAAACTATTAAAAAATAAAAAACTAAAACTAAAGCAAAAAATATGATGAAACTTCAGGAAAGCAAAGACAAAAGAAAAAATTTTTAAAGCAGCTGCGAATTTGGTGGAGGAGAGGATTACTTTCAAAAGAGCAACATTTAGTCTGATAATTGACTCTAAGACAGCAGCAATAAAAGCCAGAAGACACAGAAATGATGTCTTAAGTGTGTTGAAAGAAAATAACAGTCATCCTAGAATTCTATAACTAGCAAAATTATCCTTCAAAAGGAAAGAGTTCCACTTCTGTCTGGGTTGCAGGAAACTTGAAAGATAAAGACTCTCATTCTAACAACAAGAAGATAGCTGGTTTAACCACAGAATCTTTTTTTTTGTTTTGAGCACATCACAGCAATTGTCTGGTGTACACAATAAGACTTCTAGGATGCTGAAAATATTCAATTTCTTGACGTGAATACCTGGGTGTTTATTTTGCAATGATTTATTGAGCTGTTCCTTTTTGTTTTATGCATTTTTCTGTTTTTTTTTTTATGTTTCACAATTTACAAAGTTTTTAAAAAGGAAATAAATAGGGTGAAGTGATAAAGATGGCAGGGGCAATTGTGGATGGTGTAGAGAAGACTTTCCTGAGTATATTTTATTATGTGAGTTTGATCTTTAAACAATGCAAATATTTTACATATCCAAAAAATAAAAGTATGTAAAAATAAAAAGTAAATCCTAATACTGAAAACAAACAAACAAAATTATATATCAGATTGGTAAAAATGACTAAACAAACAAAAGAATTATTTCTAATGACTTTAGAACACAGTATTTTGATGGCATAACTGTAGGGGTTATAAGGACAAAATAAACTACCCAAAGTCTTAGGTAAATTCATTGTTTTATTAGGAGAGTAATATTTATATTATTTGCAAATTATTGTGTGCATATTGTAGGATCAAACATAAATGATTGTGTTAGTGTTATTAGAAACCAGATTTTTCAGTATAATAAAGAGATACAGGTATCAAATTAAGAGTTCAGTAAAAATCACAGCTAAATTTTAATTGGAAATAGTGTGTGTGAGGTGTGTGTATATGTGTGAGTCTATCTTTATATCCTAAGTCTATGCACTGAAAGGACATAGAAGCAACATCAATCATCTCAGTAGTCTTTATGACCCCTAGGACCCAGACTGTGGTCCCTAAAATCAGTTTTTACTAAAAGCTACCAAATCTCTGGAGGAATGGCTGCTTCAATGTCTAGGGCAAGGAATAAAAAAAAAATTAACACATCTTCAAATCCAAACTTTGTTTTTACTTCCTGTGCAACCTTAGGGAACTAACCCAACCTCTCTGAGCATAATGTCTATAACTGAAAAATGAGGTTAATAGTTACTTCCCAGTGTCATGAAGATTAGAGATAGTGATTTTACATAGCAGGTATCCAAAATACCATGCCAAGTATACAGTTCAGTTCAGTTCAGTCGCTCAGTGTCTGACTCTTTGTGACCCCATGAACTGCAGCATGCCAGGCTTCCCTGTACATCACCAACTCCTGGAGCTTACTCAAACTCATGTCTATCAAGTTGGTGATGCCATCCAACCATCTCAACCTCTGTCAGCCCCTTCTCCTCCTGCCCTCAATCTTTCCCAGAATAAGGGTCTTTTCAAATGAGTCAGCTCGGGTGGCAAATAAGTTTCTAAAATAAAAATTGTTTACAAATATTATTCTATAATACAAAGCAAGGAAAGGAGCTTTAAGTGATTAATGGGATGTTTCAAAAAGAAACAAGAGCCAGTTTAAAAAGGCTTTCACTTACTTATTTCAGGACAATATTTATATTGCTGTGATTGACTGATACACATTGAATATATAAAAATCCGTACTTCCATAGTAATGCTCAAACAAGAAAAGTGATAATAAATATGTTTAGAAACTTATTTGCCACCCGTGACAGTAACTGTTATACCAACTCATTACTCTGCAAATGAATAGTTAAAGAGAAGACAACTACCTTCTGAATTCTTCTTTATGAAATAAGATCAGCTAAAGGATATAAGATCAGTTAAAAGAATGATAGAAAATCATTATTTTAGTCAAGGATCACCAATGAATGGTAAAACCACTAGGTGAAAAGTTGATGGGAGACTAGATATTCTCACAGCGCCAAAATATCTTTAGATGGATTGCATCCATACTGGTCACAAGAGGAAAATATAACTTTACCATAGAGATCTGGCTGTCTCTACCTTAAATCAGTGATCAATTTTAGCATCACTGATAGTGAGACAGCCAGACACTATGCACTTCCTGAAATAATGCAATTGGAATCATATAGCACTACCTGTGATTTTTTTTGTTTTAAAATATTTTTACCTGATCCAATCAAGGCTTAACTCCTATTTTTCAGGAAATACAGGGGCTACACAGTATACATACAGGGGAAATACAGGGAAACATGTCATGAGGAAACAGTCAGACAAATCCTGAAGGTGAGGAGTTAGAAAACCTGACCTGATCTCTTCCACAAGAAACTGTCAAAAATGGTGGGGTGGGGTGGTAAGGAAAGCACTGTTTATGCTAATTTAAAGAGAATTAAGAAATATAACCAAATGCAATGGTGGTCTTTGATTGACCGCTATTTTGAACAAAACAGCGGGAAAAGGGCATTTTTTGGAAACAGTTTGAGACATTTGAATATGAACAGAGTATGAAATGCTATTCAGAAATTATTGTAAATTTTGTTAGGTCATAATGGCAATTGGTGGTATACGAAAATATCCTTATTTCTTGGAGATGCAAAGAATTCACTGCAATGCAGGAGACCCTGGTTTGATTCCTGGGTTGGAAAAATCCCTTGGAAGAAGAATAGGCTACCCACTCCAGTATTGTTGGGCTTCCCTGGTGACTCAGGTAGTAAAGAATCTGCCTGCAATGTGGGAGACCTGGGTTCAGTCCCGGGTTGTGAAGATCCCATGGAGAAAGGCATGGCAACCGCCTCCAGTATTCTTTCCTGGAGAATCCCGTGGACAGAAGAGCCTGGCAGGCTACAGTCCATGGGGTCACAGAGAGTTAGGACACAACTGAGCAACTTTCATTTTACAATGTCTATTGTTTACTTTTAAGTACTAAAAAGTAGTAAATATAGCAAAATAATAACTGTTAAGTCTAGGTGATGACTATATGAGTATTTACTATGCACCACTATCTTTTTTACCTTTTTATTTATTTTTTTGTATTTTGCAAAGGTTTTACTGAAAAGCAAGAGAATAAAGTGATCAATTTTGAACTTTAGAAAGCTCACTCCCAAGCTGATTGGGTGACAAGAATGGAACCAAAAGTCTAGTCAGATAATTACTGATATAGTCATGAAAGAGCACAGTGGTTGGGGTAGGACCATGAGCATGGAGAGAAGTGGGATGATGGGAGATATATTTTTCAGGCAGAAACCATAAGATTTTAATAGACCAGCCAGGAAAGGGGGTGAAAGAAAGGTGAGTTGAGGCTAACAAAAAAAAGCCAGTACCTATCCAGTGTTTAGTACAACGGCTGTTCTAAGTGAGCCACGTGAGTGTAATTCTTTCAGTCTTCACAGCCATCTGGTACTAATGGCACCTTCATTTCACAGATCAGCAAACTTGGGAGTAGAGAGGTTAAACATCTTGCCCAAACTTATACCCTTAGTAGGTGGCATTTCTAAAACTGGAGTCCAAGCACATATGTGTAACCATTTCTGCTCTTAAGGATGACAGTCAGTCGGTCAGTTCAGTCGCTCAGTCGTGTCCCACTCTTTGCAACCCCATGGACTGTAGCACGCCAGGCCTCCCTGTCCATCACCAACTCCTGGAGCTCACTCAAACTCATGTCCATCACATCGGTGATGCCATCCAGCCATCTATTTCTCTGTTGTCCCCTTCTCCTCCCACCTTCAATCTTTCCCAGCATTGGGTCTTTTCCAGTGAGTCAGTTCTTTGCAGCAGGTGGCCAAAGTACTGGAGTTTCAGCTTCAGCAACAGTACTTCCAATGAATATTCACAACCGATTTCCTTTAAGAGTGACTGGTTGGATCTCCTTGCAGTCCAAGGGACTCTCAAGAGTCTTCTCCGACATCACAGTTCAAAAGCATCAATTCTTTGGTGCTCAACTTTATAGTCCAACTCTCACATGCATACATGCCTACTGAAAAAACCATTAGACAGACCTTTGTTGGTCAAGTAATGTCTCTGTCTGTTAATATGCTGTCTAGGTTGGTCATTGCTCTTCTTCCAAGGAGCAAGCGTCTTTTAATTTCATGGTGCAGTCACCATCTGCAGTGATTTTGAAGCCCCCCAAAATAAAGTCTCTCAGTGTTTCCATTTTTTCCCCATCCATTTGCCATGAAGTCATGGGACTGGATGCCATGATCTTAGTGACAGAGGAACCATTAATTGAGATGCGAAAGAAGACACATTCTATTCACTTTTATGCTCCACATCTTAAGGTTTATACTACCGGACTCACTTATCCTTCCTGCTCCCCACCCAACGGGAACCTTCCTGTTCGCCAACCCTGAGCCTGGGTGATAGAGGCGGTGGCCCTTGGGGAGAAGAATACGTCAAGTTGAGGTCAAGTGAGAATTCTAGAGAGGCACCTACTGTTGGGTGTAGGAGGGCTAGGGTGAGTAGGAGCCCCACGAAGACTGCGCTTTTACGCCACGAATGACGCAAATCGACTCCAGAACCGGGGGTGGGGATGTCGTCACCAGCCGCCTGGGGTTGGCAGAGTTGCGGCGAGAGGGGCGTGTAGACCCCGCCTCGGTGGGTGGGGAGCGGCAGGCCCCGCCTCGGCCCCGCTGGCAGGCTCCGGCCGGCGTCGCTGCGGCTCTGGCTGCCGGGCTGGAGAGCCGAGCCGGGAAGGATGCGGCTCCCGGGGCGGCCTGGGGGTCCCGGGGGATCAGGGGGTCTCCGGGTGCTACTCTGTCTGCTGTTGCTGGGCAGCCGCCCAGGAGGCTGCAACGCCATTAGTGCCCACGGTCAGGAGGAAATGGGGGGTGGGGGAGGGTGCCGAGAGCAGAACTCGGTGGGGTGTGGAGGGGAGGGAATGGGAAGTATCCCGAAGGTCGGAACCTCGGCTGGAAGGTGTGTGTGGAGTTGGGTAGGGGAGGCCCGGTGAGCGGAGAGAGAAGAGAGGGCGTCTGCGAGGAAAGGGGCGTAGGCCTGGAGGTGGGGCTGGGAATCCGGGGGCGGGACCTAAGAGAAGAGGGCTCAGGGCAAGTTTGGGGTTTGGGGAGAAGGAATTGGGGTGCGTGTAGACAGAGGGACCTAGAGACGGGATACAAGAGAAGGATGTGTCCCCAAGGCGCCAAAAAGTGGCGGCGCTGAGGGGTGGAGGAGGGGAAGGAGGGAGAGAGAACCCTGATTTCCAGGCAGTAGAAGTCGGGCCCACCAGCTCCGGGGTCCCAGATTTCCGCAGAGAATCAGGTCAAGGGAGGGGCCGGGGTTTCTCTCCGAGCCTGGAGAGGCTGATCATTGTAATCTGATCTCGGATAAGAAGCGGACGGCTGGGGAAGGGGGCCAAAGAGGGTGAAGAGGGAGGGGTCTTCTCCCGCCCCCTCCCCACAGCCAGGCCTGGTGCTGACTCACATCTGAGCGGACGGAGACAGTCAGCGCTGACTCACGGGCAGGGGGAGGGTGGGGGCCGGGGGCGCCTGGGGGAAGGGGCGCAAGCTCGCAATCTGACGCCCTCCTTCCCCATCGGGCTTGGAGGCCAGGGCAAGGTACTTCCTGTGGCGCTGCGAGTTGGTTAGGGTGGAAGATGAAGGCTGGAATGGCGGAGAGGTCAGGTCTTTTGAAGGCTCCTCACCCGGTCGCCTTCCCTCCCCCGTAACTGCTTCCAGGCAAACCCTCAGAGGCGCCGGGCTCAGAGCTTCAGCACCGCGAACAGCGCCAAGAGCGCTAGGGCCACGGACTTACAGGGATAGTGTGGGGAGCACTGCCTTAGAGCCATCCCACCCTTTCCCATGCGAAGCGGAAGTGTGCTAGGGTTCCCATCTCTTCTGAGTCCCAGGCCATCATAAGATACTTTTGGAGATATGGGAAGGAAAGTCCCTTTTCCCTCTGAATTCGGACATAAACTACCCCGCAGTAATTCTGTCAGAGTAGTTTATGATTCTCCACCATCACCATCCCCATGCACCTGAAGGGCTTCTTCTCCCCATTACTTAGTTAAACAAACAGGCTTTTAGGGAAAGAATCCAAATTTCCATAACTTTGAAATCCAAAGCCAGGTCCCCCTCTTTAGAAGAGGAGGCCTCGCTCTCCTGCCCCATTCCCTAGACTGTTCATCCATCTGACCACTGTATGCATGGGGGTGTCTGAGCCTCTCTGCTCACCTGTTCTCTACAGGCTGTCTGTTTGACCGCAGACTCTGCTCTCACCTTGAAGTCTGTATTCAGGGTGAGTGAAACCAAACGTAGGACTTACAAGTCGGGGTGGGGGGGAGGGTACACAATGAGAAAGTAATGTGTGTGTGTTGGGGGTGGTGCCTGGAAGTCAGAAGGGGAATTGCACTTGGAGAGAAGGGGGGATGACCTGGAGGAGCAAAGCCTTCTGAAGCCAAGAGAGGAGATAGAGGCAGAGATGTCTATTTGCAACCTGGACTTTGGAAGGCCTCTTGTCCAAGCCCCCTGCTGACACCACTTTTGTGCTCTTAGATGGCTTGTTTGGACAGTGCCAGGTGGGAGTGGGGCAAGCCCGGCCCCTTTTGCAAGTCACATCCCCAGTTCTTCAACGCTTACAAGGTGTGCTCCGGCAGCTCATGTCCCAAGGTGAGGTCCAGATGCACTGGAAGAGAGAGGCTGTGACTTGGTTAGATGAGATGGGGATGGGAGGGGCCATCTGACTCCAGGTTTTCTCTCATGGAACATTCCTATCACACCCATTGTGGAGCCTCAACTTCCAAGACCTTACTGGAGATAGGAGTGGGGGTAGAACCCTAGAGATATGCTGTTCACACTTAGACTCTCTGGAGGAATCCAGAGGAGGCTTCTGGAAGAAGCCACTGGAAGAGGCCAGGATTCATCTCTTTGAGATCAGCCCACTCTCTGGAACTGACTGAGTATTCCAGAGCTGTGAATCCTGGAGTCCTCAGCCAGGAAAACACTCCACTTATTCAATTCATTCATTCAACTAATATTTATTGGGTACTTCTATGTGGCAAACATAGTTTTAGGTGCTTAGGATTTATCAAGAGGTGAAATGAAGATCTCTGCCTACTGGGGTTTATATTCAGATTAAGGGAGGTGCTACATTATATAAATTAGAAAACATTAGTATGTTAGGAGGGGATAAGTGCCATGGAAAAAAACAATTACAGCAGGATAAAGGGATCAGAAATGGTGAGGTAGGAGGCCATAGTACTAAAATGAGTGGTCAAGATAGATCTTATTGAGGCTGTGAAATTTGAATAAATACATCAAGGAGGTGGGGATGTTTTCCAGAAGGTTATCTTAGGAAAGAGTGTTTTGGTTGGCCAAGAATCTAGAACAAAAGCCCTAAGATAGGAGAATGAGTTTGAGGAACTCAATGTTTGAAGGATTCAATGAGTTTGAGGAACCATGGAAAACACCTCTACAGAGAGGCTATAGAGGAGTGATGGCAAGGCAGAGCAGAAGATGCAGTCAGGTAGGTAATGACGTTCTAAGATTTTCTAGGAGAATGTGTGGACATTGACTGTACTCTGAGGAAAAGAGGAAACGATCACAAGGTTTGAGCAGAGGGGTGCTTGATATCACTTCTACTTTAAAAGGATCACTCTTGCTGTTGTGTGAGAATAGAATGTAGGGAATCAATAGTACAAACAGAAACACTAAACATTAAAATATTAGCTATGCAGAAGTATCAACTTGGGGAGGGGCAGGGCTCAGTTTTTATTATACTGAGTTCAAGATATCCACTCAATTAGAATGGAAAGTTGAGTATATAAGATTGGGTTTTGAAAGAGAGAGAGAAGTCTGAAGTAGAGATATAAATTTGGAATTCTTTGGTGTAGAGATGGTAATTAAACCCATGAGGTGGATGAAATAGTCAAGAGATTGAGTCAACATGAAGGAAAACCCTAAATAATTCTATTAAGAGGACCAGGAGAAGGAGTGGAATCAACAAGGGAGGCTGAGAAGGGGGAGCCAATGGGGCAGAAGGAGAAACAAGAGTGTTTGGTGTCCTAGAAGCTAAGTGAGAGTGAATCAAGGGGGAAGGAGTGATCAGCAGTGTCAAATGATGGTGGCAGTTTAAGTAGATGAGATCTGAGAACTGACCCTAGACTTAGATATGCAGAAGCCACTGGTGATCTTGATGATAGTTTTAGTAGAATAGTTGTGGGGGAAAGTCCTGAATAGAGTGGGTAAGAGGGAATGGGAGAAAAGGAAGTGGATACAGCCAGCAGAGGGAACACTTTCAAAGAGTCTTGCTACAAATAAATGGGGTGACAGTTGGAGGGGAATGTGGGATTCAAGCAGTATTTTTATTATAAGATGGGAGAAATTGCATTGTGTTTGTGTGTGAATGGGAATAATTCAGTAGACAATGGGAGAAAATGATGATATAGGAAAAAGGGGAGAATTGTGGGGAAGATGTTCCTGAGTAGGTAGCAGGGGATGAAATCTAGTGCCCAAGTGGAGGATTGGCCTTTTATAGAAACACAGATAGTTCATCTAATGTTAATAGGCAAAAAAGCAGGTATGGATCCCATGGTATGAGTTAAGAGCAGCAGGAGTATTACTCCAGAAGCAAGCAAAAAGGAATGGGAGTAGGTGGGCCTGGAGAGTGGGAGGCTGTCCTTTTAGAATAGATGACTGACTTCCTGCAAGCAGAGTTCATGGAGGGAAATGGTCAAACAGGAGATCTGCCTTCAGGATAAGATGATGTTGATGAAGGCTTAAAACAGGTGTATAACGCTTTGGAGGTTTCCAAGCATTTTCAAGTCCCTGATTGCATTTAATCTTTACGACAGACCCATAAAGTATATGTTATTCCCACTTAAACCACCACCACCACAAATAAAGAAAACTAAGGTTCAGGATCAATAAAAATAAGATGAATAGTAACATTGATGATGATAAGAATAATAGCATGTATTGAATACTCATGATGTGTTGGTACTATTCTAACCGTTTTATATTGTGTTCTAATTATCACAACAATTTTAGGAGGTAAAAACCCCCATTTTCCAGTTGAGAGCACTAAGGCTCATAGAGGTTCAGCTAAGGACATACAGTTAGTAAGTGGCACAGGATTTAAACCCAGTCTCACCGGAGGCAGTCTCACTTCCAGATCTGCACCTGGGGGCAGGGTGGGGGGTGCTGAAAGGACAACTCAGGTCACCCACCAGGTCTCTGGACCCCCTCCACTGCTCCTCAACTCTGCCCAGTTCAGTACACTGCAGGGTAGAGGGTACAGTTTTGATCTGCACTGGCCCCTGTTACTGAGCCCTCAGACTGTCCCAAGCCTGAGGGACAATCTCCATCTCACTCTTTTCTCTCCCTGGAAGGACTGTCCTGGCATGATGACCTCACCCAGTATGTGATCTCCCAGGAGATGGAGCGTATCCCCAGGCTTCACCCCCCAGAGCCTCATCCAAGGGACAGGTAGGCATCATTTGTCATCAGGTCTAGCATTGCAAGGCTGGTGCATCTGTGGTCCTCCTGATGGAAAGAGAAAAGTATGTACAGAGACCAGCAGGCTGGGGCATGGATGAAAGAGGCTCTGGAGTGGTCATTTGATATGCCCACATGCCCAACATGAGCTGAGCTCATCCCTGGGGATCTAGCAAAACAAGGGTATTCAAAACTGGGGGATTTTTTTTTTTGCCGGATAAAGTCTTTCTTAAAATTTTTATCATAGCATAGTTAGTTGATTCACAATATTAAAGACTGTTTTGAAACATTTGGACATTTGGTATTTTAAAAGAAGCATCAAAGCAGTCATCATGGAACAGATTAGAATTTTGTCAGATTGCTGAAACTCCAATACTTTGGTCACTTCATGTGACGAGTTGACTCAGTGGAAAAGACTCTGATGCTGGGAAGGATTGGGGGCGGGAGGAGAAGGGGACGACAGAGAATGAGATGGCTGGATGGCATCACAGACTTGATGGACATGAGTTTGAGTGAACTCTGGGAGTTGGTGATGGACAGGGAGGCCTGGCGGGCTGTGATTCATGGGGTCGCAAAGAGTCGGACACGACTGAGCGACTGAACTGAACTGAACTGAAGGCTGTTTAATGTTCAGTTTTATTACTACGTGGTAGGAGGTACTATCTTCCTATTGTGGTTAGGGGCTCTGAAGGCATCATTCAGGCCCTGTAAAGCAAAGGAAAGTAAATGAGGGCTTGGGGCTCAGAGGATAATACCAGGTGAAGAAGGCAGAGTAGGGTAGGGCGGGCCACGGCATTGAATGTTTGGATGTGTACTTGGGGACATGCACACAGGGGCAACAGGGCAAGTTGCAGCCACAGTTCATCTAGAGCAGTTCCCAGCTCCCTTCCCCTGCTCCCCACTCTCCCCTTTTCTGTCCTTATCCTCATGCTTCATCAGCTCTGCTGCTGTGTTTCAGGGACCCAGGCACGCTTACCAGGGAGGCAATGACCTCTACCAGGCATAGACCTCTGGCCCTTCTCCATGCTACTCTCTCCTCTCCTGAGGCTCCCTCATCTCTTGAGAGATCAGGTTTACCTTAGGCTAAGCCTGCCTGGCCCCCAGCATCTCTGCCTCAAAGATTCTGTACACTGTTGCCCCACACAACCTACACGCACACACACACACACTTTGCTTTCCTCCTCAGATCTGGCTTGGTGCCCAGGAGACCTGGTCCCGCTGGGGAGCTGCTTTTACAGGGCATCCCCACTGGCTCGGCCCCAGCTCCGCAGCATCGGCTTCCTCGACCTTCAGTAGGTGGGGGCGGAGCTGGGGCAGGCTCCCCTCTGTCCCCTTTGCAGGCTGAGCTGCTGCACCCTCTCTTGGAGCATCTGCTGCTGCCCCCACAGCCCCCGCATCCTGCCCTGAGTTATGAACCTGCCCTGCTGCAGCCCTACCTGTTCCATCAGGTGAGCCCTAGACACTGGCCCCCTCCCAACCCCAATCCCCATGCTGGTATCTGCTCTTATCCCAATCTCTGGTTTCCCACAGTTTGGCTCCCGCGATGGCTCCCGGGGCTCAGAGAGCTCCCCAGGAATGGTCAGTGTTGACCCCCTGCCCAAGGCTGAAGCCCCTGCCTTCCTCAGCCGAACTGCCTCCAAGGGCATGTTTGGGGCTCACCCTGGCCACTCCTATGGGGACCCTCCAGGGCCTCCACCTGCTCAGCTTTTCCAGGAGTCAGAGCTGTTCTACCTGGCCCAGGAGTCACAAGTGCCCAGCAGGGCCAGGGCACCAAGGCTGCCGGAGCCAGGGGGCAGCAGCCGGGCAGGGGACTCCTCGGAGGGCTATGAGGAGGAAGGACTAGAGGGTCGTGGGGAGCAGCCTCCCGCCCCAGCAGAGCAGCCAGGTAACCGCGGCCTCAGCATCCACTCCATGCCTAAGGGGCTGCTTTCTGGGGGGGACAGAGATGAGGGGGTCTGTCCTGACTATGCATGCGCTTATTAATTTGTCCTTAAAGTCATCTGTACACTCAGCTAATGCCTACTGACTGCCTGCTCTCTGCCAGGCATAAGTAGGCATTGGGGATACAGTAGCGGGTGGAGCTGACATGCCTTCTCCAGCTAGGGAATCGAGGAGTCCCTACTGGGCCTGAAGTTTGGCTTTGGCACCCAAAGGGCTTTCCCCCAAAGTGTGGACATAGACGGGAAGGGGAGGGCATCAGTGTCCTGGTGTTTGAGAAGCTCCTAAATGTGGGGGTCCCCACCCACCTGCAAACTCATCCCATAAGTTCATCCCAGCACCGGTCCTGAGCTCCGTGTCTGGCTCCCAGCAGATGCGACTCTGCAGAGAGTGGCCGCTGTGCTGGCGGGCTACGGCGTGGAGCTGCGTCAGCTGACCCCGGAGCAGCTGTCTACCCTCTCAACCCTGCTGCAGCTGCTGCCCAAGGGTGCCGGACGAAATCCGGGTGAGTGTCGGGGCAGAGAGACTGCCAGCCCCACAGAGGCCTCTTGCCCCACTTCTCAAGGCCACAAGAAACAGTCTAGAGGGGAAGGGCCAAGCTCAGGGGAGGGAGCCGGTTTGAGACACGAAGTCATTGACAGCCACAGTCAGGAAGCAAGGGCTGAGGTGGTGAGCTGAGGAGTTGGAGCAGGAAAGGACTGGGAGATGGAAGTAATGGGAAAAAAAGCCAATGAGGGTGTGAGCTGGGGATCTGGAGGCACCAGAAAGGCTAGGCAGAAGATGCTGAGGACCTAAGGTCATTGCCAAAAAGACAATAATTGACAGATAAGAGAGGCCTGCGCAAAGAATAGCTTTGAGGGACTTGGCCAAAAAGAGGGAGGAGCTGAACAAGCAATGGTTGCTCAGAAGGTGAAGAGTCTGCCTGCAATGTGGGAGACCTGGGTTCCATCCCTGGGTCAGGAAGATCCCCTGGAGAAGGAAATGGCAACCCCCACTCCAGTATTCTTGCCTGGAAAATCCCAAGGGTGGAGGAGCCTGGTGGGCTTCGGTCTGTGGGGTCGCAAAGAATCAGATACTACTAAAGTGACTGAGCATGCATGCATGAAGCAGAAGGGACTTCCCAGGTGGCGCTAGTGGTAAAGAACCTGCTTACCAATGCAGGAAACAAGAGATGTGGGTTAGATCTCTGGGTTGGAAAGATCTCCTAGAGGAGGGCATGGCATCCTGCTCCAGAATCCCATGGATAGAGGAGCCTGGAGAGATACAGTACATGGGGTCACAAAGAGGCGAATACAACTGAAGCAACTGAGCCCATGATTCAGAAGTCCAGAAGCATGGGGCTTCCCACGTGGTACAGTGGTAAAGAATCCACCTGCCAATGCGGGAGAAACAAAAGAAGTGGGTTCAATCCCTGGGTCAGGAAGATACCCTGGAGAAGGGCATGGAAATCCAGTCCAGTATTCTTGCTTGGAGAATCCCATGGACAGAGGAGCCTGGTAGGCTACAGTCCCTGCAGTCACAAAGAGTCAGACGTGACTGAGGGACTGACACACACAGAGGCATGAGGCCATGCTCAGGGTGAACTCAACAATAGCCTTGGTTACTGACTGCGGGGAGAGCCCATAGCAGATGTCACAGACTCAGAGCTACCAGCCCTTTCTCCTACCTGCATTGTGTGGACCTTGGCCTCGGCCCTTTGCCCAGAGTCTTGTTTTTCCTGTCTCTACAGGAGGGGTTGTAAACGTTGGAGCTGACATCAAGAAAGTGAGTTTGCAACACCTCCCTGACCATAAGGCAGCAAACACCCTTAGCTGAAATCTAAATCTCAGGCTCAGGACCCAGAATCTGTATTCTCTGA
Organism: Moschus berezovskii; assembly: GCF_049115385.1. NCBI lineage: Eukaryota > Metazoa > Chordata > Mammalia > Artiodactyla > Moschidae > Moschus > Moschus berezovskii. The sequence goes on from NC_142461.1 coordinate 29,075,551, forward strand.
CCCTTCAACAGAGGCCCAGAGGCTGCAAGTCATTGTTTAAAGTCTCACCTCAGGCTGAAGGCAGAGCTGGGACCAGGAGTGAGAATTCTTGATTCACTGCTTTTTTCTCACTATAGTCTTGTCAGACCACGCTCTTGAAGTGAGATCCTTAGGCGAAGGGAGGGAAAGGAGCAGGTGGGCTCCTGACCGCCCTACAGCTTGAGGAGCTCTGTCTGTTTCACACGTTGGATTTCTAAGATTGTGTGGCTAAACAAAAGTCGAAAAAGCACTGCCTGCCTGTTCATCTTCTCCCCTAACTCCAGCTTTCCTCACTCTGGAGTTTCTCCCCACTCCAGCCCCATCCTGTCGATTATTACGTATCATGAATAGTCACTCATTCAGCCCTTTATTCATTCATCCACTTGGCTCACTTTCCTGGGTGCCCTCTCAGTACCCAATGCTGACCTGGGCCTGGGGATAGAAAGAGAAACAAGTCATAAACACCCCTATGGGAGCTCAGGGTCCAGATTGTAGACCTCCTTTCCTTAACCCCCTCACTGTTAGAGACCCTACCTCTATCCTCTCTTCTAAACAGACAATGGAGGAGCAGGTTCAGGGTGTAGACCCAGCAGAGCCTCCACCCCCGACGCCCTCCCTGCCTGGATTCCCCACTGGCGGTTCCACCTCCAATAAAGCCCAGAAGGAGCTGAGCACTGGATCCTCTGAGACCCCCAAAGCTGCTGGCCCCCCAGCCACGCCGGTCCTGGTAGAAAAGAAAAGCCCACTGGGCCAGAGCCAACCCACCGCAGCAGGGCAACCCTCCGCTCAGCCATCAGCAGAGGAATATGGCTACATTGTCACTGACCAGAAGTAAGGGCTCTCACGTGGGGCAGACTCTTGGTCCCTTGGGGGTTGGGCTGGCCTGCCTAGATGGAAGCAGAGAGCAGAAGTGCAGATGTGAAGTAGATGGGGGTGTGTGGGGGGGCAGACTGCTCTGCACCCCTGGATGTCTTAGCATCCTTGGAGGGTGTTTCAAGAAAGTGGCCAAGAGGGTCCCTACTTTCCTTCCTCTACCGGCTCTGCAACTCCAGGCCCCTGAGTCTGGCTGCAGGAGTGAGGCTGCTGGAGATCCTGGCTGAGCACGTACACATGTCCTCAGGCAGCTTCATCAACATCAGGTGGGGCTCCATCTGGCTGGGGCGGCTGGTAGCTTGAAGGGGGTGGGGCCTGGGGGGCTCAGGGGAGGAGGGGAAGACAAACTCTGGGTAAGGGGCCGAGGTCAGGTCACAGATATTTCCAGCTGCATTAAAGGTACAGCCACACTTTGCCCTGCTGCTGGCCTGTCCAGTATCTTCCCTCCTGAAACACCCCCATATGGCATGGGTTTCAGCCCCATCCTCTAATAGGGAGAGGACCAGAACGGATCTCTCATTTTGAATCTGGGATCTGTGATGGGTGAGGCAGTAATATACCTCCTATTTGGCAGTGTCGTGGGACCAGCCCTTACCTTCCGCATCCGGCACAATGAACAGAACCTGTCTTTGGCGGATGTGACCGAGCAAGCCGGTAAACACTTCTTGGCCCCAGCCCTAGTTGTATAGACCCAGACCGGTGGCTGATGCTCTCCTTGACATATTCCTAGACCTGGGCCATGTGGGCCCGGCATTGCATGGCATGGGTGGAGACCATATGGACGCTGGAGAGGATCTGATCTCCGTCCTCCCTGCAGGGTTGGTGAAGTCTGAACTGGAAGCACAGACAGGGCTCCAGATCTTGCAGACAGGAGTGGGACAGGTATGAGATAACTGAAGAATCAGTCAAAGTCCCCGCTGGCTGATGCTGCCCACCAGAAATGAAGGCAGTCTTGGCAGAACAGGAGGTGAAATACACCACCTTTGCTGAAGCAGCCCTCCTCCATGAAGTTTTCTTTCCGACCAGCAGATGGCCCCAGTGGCTCCAGTTCCCTGCAGGATCAGTCTTCTATAGGCAGCCAGCTCACCTGGAAGAACTACCCGAGATGGCCCTAGCCGCCCATAGATATGCTAGAGCAAAGTCTCAAATTCCAAGGGAAAACATTACACAGAAAGGACTTTGAACTCAAAATATGTTTCTATTATGCGTCCAACACGGATGCCTCATGTTCTACTATTTGACTTCCTGGGTCTCTATACTTCTCTACATCCATTTTTTAATGCAAAAGCTCCTAGGGAGAGTCACCCACTAAGCCTTTGGCAGTACAATGTGGTTGAGTTGGTCCCATGGGGATTGAGAAAGAAGGATCTTGGGTCTATGTGAGTCCTTCTGCCTGTACCACCATGTCCCTGCCTCTCAGCTTTTCCCCAGGAGATATCCTAGCAGGGAGTGGAGTGTGGGACAGGGGTGAGGAGCAGCTCCTGTCTCCCCCACCACCACTGCCCCCCTTGATTCTAACCTTGTTCCCACAGAGGGAGGAAGCTGCTGCCGTCCTTCCCCGACCTGCCCACAGTACTTCTCCCATGCGGTCCGTGCTCCTTACTCTGGTGGCCCTGGCAGGTGTGGCTGGGCTGCTCGTGGCCCTGGCAGTGGCTCTGTGTGTGCGGCAGCATGCACGACAGCGGGACAAGGAGCGCCTGGCAGCCCTGGGACCCGAGGGGGCCCATGGTGACACTACCTTTGAGTACCAGGTGTGCAGCCCCAGAAGCTTGTTGATGAAAGAGAATGGAAGGGGCTCGGGAGTCTGGGTCTCATGTAAGATGAGGGCAGGGAGTTGGATATCCAGGCAGGAGCTGGAGAAGCCCCAGCAGGGGTGTCGTGGGGGCATTTTGAATGGATGGGAATTGAGAACAGGTGGTTCCTGAAGTTCTCCCCAGTACCACCATTCAGGGGGTTCTGGATTCTGCTCTGTAATATCTGAGGTTGTCATGGGCCACACCCAAGCAGAACAGCCCTGGAAAGGATGAGACCCAGGGCAGAAGACCCCACCCCAGAGGAGACAAGTTTCATTCAAAAGCAATCCAGGACCATCCTAAGGATTCTGTTCAATTGAGTCCAGGACTCTGTTGAAAAGGCTTCAGGAGAACGTGAATCCTACCCTGTCCTTCTTCTGCAGGATCTATGCCGCCAGCATATGGCTACAAAGTCCCTGTTCAACCGGGCAGAGGGTCCACCCGAGCCTTCTCGTGTGAGCAGCGTGTCCTCCCAGTTCAGCGACGCTGCCCAGGCCAGCCCCAGCTCTCACAGCAGCACCCCATCCTGGTGTGAGGAGCCTGCCCAAGCCAACATGGACATCTCCACGGGACACATGATTCTGGTCAGGATGGGGCATGGGCCCAGAGGCGGGGAGGGGACTGGGTGGTGGGAGGGGCAGGGCTGGCAGTGGGGGCCAGCGCCAGGCTGCGGTGTCTGTGCAGGCCTACATGGAGGACCACCTTCGGAACAGAGACCGCCTGGCCAAGGAGTGGCAGGCCCTGTGTGCCTACCAGGCGGAGCCCAACACCTGTGCCACTGCCCAGGGCGAGGGCAACATCAAAAAGAACCGCCACCCTGACTTCCTACCCTGTGAGTGAGTCCTGCTGGCCGAGCCTTCTGTCTGCTGGAGTCCAGAGGGCTTGGGGTAGGGGCTGGGCTCCTAGCTCAGGCTGAGTGGCAGAGGTGCCAGGATACCAGTGACCGAAGGGGTTTCTGGGGTGGGGTGTTGGGTCTGTGCAGATGACCATGCTCGCATCAAGCTGAAGGTGGAGAGCAGCCCTTCTCGGAGCGATTACATCAATGCCAGCCCCATTGTGAGTGGCTCCCATCTTCTCCCCCATTTTCACCCTGCCCCCATAGACTCCATTTCCCACTCCCCAAGGCCCTGGAATTGTGGGCCTGATATCCGGCATGGAAACGGGAGTTCTGAGGCTCCCCCAAACCCTGGCCTGCTCCCTTTGACCAGACCTCTCCATAATGGCATTTCCTATTCTGGTTCATGATGTATTTTTCCTGCCCCCAGATTGAGCATGACCCTCGGATGCCAGCCTACATAGCCACCCAGGGCCCGCTGTCGCATACCATTGCAGACTTCTGGCAGGTGGGCTTTTGGAGGGAGGGTGTCTCCAGGGACCAGGGGCCCTTGTGGGCAGCCAGGGCCAACCAGGTCCCAGGGAGGTTAGAGTGGAGCTTACCTGGGTGCTAGACATCATCTGTCCCTAGATGGTGTGGGAGAGTGGCTGCACAGTTATCGTCATGCTGACCCCGCTGGTGGAGGATGGTGTCAAGCAGTGTGATCGCTACTGGCCGGACGAGGGTTCCTCCCTCTACCACGTATATGAGGTCAGCATAACCCCACAACCAGGAGACAGTGGGGGTGGGGAAAGTGGACAGTGCGCCATTCAAACATGTACAACTGCATGTGTGTTTAAACGTCCATGTGTTACACATATCCACACAGGCTGTGCTGTGCTTACCCACTCAGTGTGTCCAGCTCTTTGAGACCCCACGGACTGCAGCCCGCCAGGCTCCTCTGTCCGTGGGGATTCTCCAGGCAAGAATACTGGAGTGGGTTGCCATGCCCTTCTCCAGGGGATCTTCCCAACCCAAGAACTGAACCCAGGTCTCCTGCATTGCAGGTGGATTCTTTACCTTCTGAGCCACCAGGAAAGCATTCACATACATACATATATGCATTTACATGTGTGTATGTGTGTGTCCAGTCTAGGGCTGAAAAGCACTTGTAGGGACCTGTGATGAAAGGTACAGATATAAAGCTATAAAGCCACCGAAACTAAGGTAAGAAGCTAAGAGCCAGGAGTACAGTTTTGAGACAGGGATGATAAGTATAAAGACCAAGTTTTAGTCCTACTTTTATTGAGTCTAGTTTAGATCTGAGTTTCCTGGAGGTCAAAGCAAAGAAAGAAATGCTGCCAATCACACATGGTGCTTATGAAAAATAGAAGAAAAAAAAAAAAACTGGGGGTCTGGGCAGAGACAAAGTAGAGGAAGGAGAAATATTACTGACCAATAGGAAGTGACCCCCCCCCATAAAATAAGAGATGTTATTTGCACAACAGAAGCTTCTTATCTCTAAATGAGCTCTGGATAACAAATTTTCAGCATTAGATGAGCACACAATACTTTTTCTTTTTAAGTTTTAAAAATTGGTCCTGCTTGGGGTTAAAGAAAAAAATCAAATGAAAATACAGAATTTTAATAAAGTTTATGGTGTGTGTGTAGCATAGACACTGTGCTAGTCTTTGCGCAAAAGAGGAAGAAGAACTGATTTCAGGAAGCACACAGGACTTCCTGGAGGGTCCAGTGGTTAAGAATCCGAGCTGCCACTGCAGGGGGCGCGGGTTCGATCCCTAGTCGGGGAGCTAAGATCCCGCTGTGCGGCCAAAAAGACTAGTTGTGTCTAGATGGAAAAGCCACCACTTCTCCCGAGCAGTCCATAAGTGACACAGATGGCGAGGATTCTTGGGGACAGTTGGGTGAGCTTCCTGACTGGCCTGGGAGGCCGGGAGGATTTGGAGAAGCCCTGCCGCGCTCAGGCCTGCGCCCCCACCCTCGCAGGTGAACCTGGTGTCGGAGCACATCTGGTGCGAGGACTTCCTAGTGCGGAGCTTCTACCTGAAGAACGTGCAGACCCAGGAGACGCGCACGCTCACGCAGTTCCACTTCCTCAGCTGGCCGGCAGAGGGCACCCCGGCCTCCACCCGGCCCCTCCTGGACTTCCGCAGGTGAGCGAGCACCCCCGGGCCGTGGGGCGGCCCGAGGAAGGCTCCCAGAAGCCCGGGAGAGAGCAGCCCAGGAGCAAGGGGGCCGGGAGCCGGGCTCTGGCGCCTCCCAGCAGCTCATCAGCTCCTCCTGGGGCCCCAGGTCAGGAGAGGCAGGCCCTCTAGCCCGACCTGGAGCCTCAGCTTCTGGTCCTCTGGTGCCCCCTTCTAGACACCCCCAAACCAGGACTGACTCTGACCTCCTGGCGTCCCCTTCCGGACATCACCCCCCAAACCAGGACTGACGCTCTCTCGCTGAGCCCATCCGTCCACTGCTGTGGTCCGGCCCCTGACTGCTCGCTCGCTCTGCTGGCTGGCTGCCTCTTCCCTCTCTCTTGCCCTCTTTTTCTATCTCCCACTCTTCCTCCATAACCTTCTCCCTCCGCCCCCTGTACCATGAAAGGCTCATCTTATTTGTAACCCCCTCCCTCTCTCCTCTCCTTCTCTCTGGTCCTTGCTGTCTATTTCCTCCTGTCCTGTGTTTCCTGGTGTCCAGTCTCTATGTCTGCTGTCCACTTGCTTTCTGTCACCCCCCCCCCCGCTTTCCCCCTTCTATACCCTCTGTCTCTTTGCCTCTGTTTTTATTTCTTTCCCTCCCTTCCTTCCCGCTTTTCTCTCCCGCTCGCTCCCTCTCCGTCATGCTGTCTCACTCCCCACTGCATCCACGCTTCCCGCTCTGCGCCTCTCCCTGTTCCATCTCTCCGCTGTCTCCTCCACCTCCCTCCCGTCTCTGCGCCTCTCCCTGTTCCATCTCTCCGCTGTCTCCTCCACCTCCCTCCGGTCTCCGCCTTTCTTTGTCTCTGTCTCCCCCGCCCCTGTCTCTCTTTCTCTACATGTCTCCGTCTCTCTGTTGCTCTGTCTGTCTCCCCTCTCTGTCTCCTCCCTCTTCTCTCTCTCTCTCACGGCTGCCAGCGTCATTTTTGTGATCTGCAGCTAGTATTCTCACTCCAGTTGCATAGTCACAAAAGTGATCACTGGCAGGTGTGGCCGCTGCATGGGACATGAGGACGTGTGGCCCAGGGACCACCCTGAAGGGCGCTGGGAGAGCTGGGGGCTGGGGAGACTCAGGGAAGGGACAAACACTATCAAAGGGAGTGGGGAGGGAAATCTCTGGACTCTTGGGGACTCATGGAACCAGGTGGGGGCTGGGACAGGAAACCAACAGGGGTACTTGCCCTCTTCAGATGCTGAAACCATGTCCAGGCCTCCAGAGTCCCCTGCCTTCCCTCCACAGAGGTGGCTGAGAGGTCTGCTGCCATGGCAGGGACCTCACCCACCCTGTAGCTTCCTCCTGCTTCTCTGCCCCTTGCCAGGCTGGTCTGAGGTCTCTAGGTGCTGGGCAGAAAGCAGAGGAACAGAACTGGGGCGGGAACCTGGGGGTAGTTTCTGAGCCTCAGGACGATGGTTTCTAATGGGTCCATGCAACCTGAGGTACAGGCTTCTTGAAGGCACCATCAAGGGTATCAGGGGTACTTTTTGTTTTCCATATTTAAAAATCTTTATAAAATGAGTGCATGGACCTATTTTAAGACTGCACAGGTAAGCGAAAAGGTTATGTTTCTTTGCTTCAGGCTGGAATTATGTAAACTCAATTGGCTTAGACACCCAGAACAAGTTAATTGCTGCTTAATAAATACTGTTTTGGTGAAGGTCCATCAGAGGGAAGGCAAAATAAATTTTTAAGTCTTAGAAAATGACTCTGATCAAGTTCCATGACCTCCATCTGTTTTCTTACCTGTAAAATGAGATTGATGACCCATACCTTAAGGGATTGTTACAAAAGTCAATAGCATGAAATCTATAAAATCTACTTTAAGTGCCAGGTACATAGCAAAAATCTCTCAGTCGTGTCCGACTCTTTGTGACCCCCTGGACTATACAGACCATGGGATTCTCCTGGCCAGAATACTGGAGTGGGTAGCCTTTCCCTTCTCCAAGGGATCTTCCCAACTAAACGATAGAATTCAGGTCTCCTGCATTCCAGGTGGATTCTTTACTAACTGAGCCACCAGGGAAGCCCCAAAATACTGGAGTAGGTAGCCTATCCCTTCTCCAGTGAATCTTCCTGACCCAGGAATTGAACCAGGGTCTCCTGGTAGCTCAGACGGTAAAGCGTCTGTCCGCAATGCTGGAGACCAGGGTTCGGTTCCTGAGTCGGGAAGATCCCCTGGAGAAGGAAATGGCAACCCACACCAGTACTCTTGCCTGGAAAATCCCATGGACAGAGGAGCCTGGTAGGCTACAGTCCATGGGGTCGCAAAGAGTCGGACACGACTGAGCGACTTTACTCCTGCATTGCAGGTGGATTCTTTACCAGCTGAGCTACTAGGGAAGCCCAGCACATAGCAAAGGCTCTGTTAATTCTAAGTACTATTTGTTGTCATTATTATTAACTGATTGGGAGCCACCATGACAACTTCTGTTCAACCCCAGCCCTGATCTACCAGCCGATACGCTAAGGAATCATGTGGACTCCTAGAAAACCATTCAAAGTCACCTGGCCCCAGCAAGTCTGTGGTTACCAGACTGGGGGACCACTAAGTTCCAAGCTCCTCTGAAATGCTCCAATACCCCTTCAGAAGGTTCTCCCTCACCCTTGTCCTTTGGGAGTATCAGGAGTCTGCGAGTGACTCTCAAATCAGGAATGTCATAAGGAAGAAGGGCAGGTTAGACTGGGCCATGAGAGAGGGAGAACCCAGCTGCTCCTTGCTGAGCTGTGGTCCAAGAAGCAGAGTCTGAGGTCCAGGTGGACCCACAGTCTGAATATGACCCAATCACAGAGCACCTGTGCTAGGGTAAGACTTATCCAGGGAGACAGTGGGCAGCAGCATATTCAGAGCTGAGGGGTTGTCATCCTCTCGCCAGCAGAACTCTGCGCCCAGGGCTATACCCAGACCTCACTGCTGGTGAGGACCACAAGGAGCCTGGGTGGGGAGGGCAACACCCAGGGGCAGAGCAATAGTGTGCTCTGACACCCTTGAAGCCACCAGAACACCCATCGTCCCTGAACTTCAAGCAGGGGAGACTGTTAATATTATGACATATTATCTTTAATAGTGCCAACATTTAATGAGCACCTATTGTGTGCCAGATCTAGCACTTAGTCCTTTACATGGATTATCTCATAATCCATGTGATAAGAACCCTAAGAAGGAGGTTACTATTACTATCATCCCCGTTTTACAGGTAAGAAAACTGAGGCTTGAAAGGTTTTTATCGGTTGATCTGATTTATCAGGTTTTATCTGATAAATCAGAGTAACTGATTTATCAGTTGTTTCAGGTGCATAGCCTAGGCCCATAGTGACAAGGCAAGCCCAGTGCTCCCCACACCATCTCTGGTTCTTGGCCTCCAGCCCCGATTCCTCTGTCCAGCCCTCTTCCCTCCTCGGCCCTTGAGCAGATGGGGAGAAAAGGAAGACAACCCCACAGGTGTGTGTCTCAGTTCCCCTTTCCCTCTGCTGGGGCCCCCTGGCCTCATGCCCATTTCTTGTTGCAGGAAGGTGAACAAGTGCTACCGGGGCCGCTCCTGCCCCATCATCGTGCACTGCAGGTGCGTACGGGGGTGGAGGGAGGTGAGGGGGTGGATGGGGGCAGGCCAGGCCCAAGCCAGAGGGCCCTGAAGGGAGCACATTCCTGGCTCCCACCCCCGCTCTGGTCCTGCTCTCTGTGAGCATCTCCCAAGCACGCTGCTTGCCTGTCCCCTTGATACCAGCAAACAACAGCCCATGGGCCAAATTCAGCATACCATCTATTTTCTTAATGGCCCATGAGCTAAGAATGATGTTCCCATTTTTAAATAGTTGAAGGAAAAAAAAAGAATACAAGACAGAGGCTATATGTGGCCCACAAAGTTGAAAATATTTACCATCTTGCCATTTACATAAGACGCTGGCTGAAGGAAAGCCTGGCCAGTGGCTGGAAATGGCTATTCCCAGTCCTTCTCACTGCCTCCACCTCAGGGTGGAGCCAGGGCTCTCCTTTTCAGTTGGCTCACTGCCCAAGAGACACCCCATGAGTCACAGGCTCCCCACTCAAGGCCCAATTCCCAGGACCCAGGAGCTATGACCCCATCCCTCATCCTCGGCTCACTCATGCCCTCCAACCCCGCAGCTAACGGCTCCACCAGCGTCTCCACCCCAAGCCTTCATGTCCCCTCCCCTCCCCCTCCCTGCTGGGTCCCCAGCTCAGCCTGTCACCATCTCCTCCTGCAGTGACGGTGCAGGGAGGACGGGCACCTACATTCTCATCGACATGGTACTGAACCGGATGGCAAAAGGTGAAGCCCGTCCCCAGCCCAGCCCCAGATTAGAGTCTCCCCAGCCCCTGGGGGTCACAGGAGTTCGTGGAGGGCCGGTCGCCACACCCCCAGGCTTTATCCAGTCCTCTGAGCCTCCCATCCCAAGATGCCCTAGGCTTTCTGGGTCCTACCCTCCTCTGGACACCCTCTGAGCATCTCTGCGTCCCCACACCCCTCCCCCCCAGGAGTGAAGGAGATTGACATCGCGGCCACCCTGGAGCATGTCCGTGACCAGAGGCCTGGCCTTGTTCGCTCTAAGGTGACTATTTCTCTCTACACCCACCCTAGCCACGACCTTTCCCCAGGGAAAGTGGCAGTGGCCTGCCTCTTCTGCCTGCCTCCAAATCTCCCCCAGGAGGGCTCCTTCCTTCTCCCCTGTGACCGCCCCAAAGCCCCCCCACCATCCCAGGGCAGGAGCAGAGGTCACGCCTCCCCATGACCCTCCTCCCTCTACCTTCCCCAGGACCAGTTTGAGTTTGCCCTGACAGCTGTGGCAGAGGAGGTAAATGCCATCCTCAAGGCCTTGCCCCAGTGAGACCCCTGGGGCCCCTCAGTGGGCAGCCCAGCCTCTGCTCCCTCCTTGCCTGTGTGAGCATCTATCTGTGCACTCGCTCTCACCGCCACACCCGCCACCTCGGCCCCTCCTGGGCGTGTCCAGCCCTTCCAAGAGGAGCGTATAAAGAAGGGGAAACGAGACAGGGCATACAGGAACCCCGGGTGTCCCCTGGGGGAGCTGGCAGCCAGTCAGAAGGAGAGGAAAGTCATGGGCACCAAATTCTACCCACAATCTCCTCCTGTCCAAGTTCCCTGACCCCCATTTCTCGCTACTCTGGACACTCCCAATATGTCTGTGTGGACGCCCTCTGCCCTCCAGTGAGGCTAGAATGGGGCAGAGGGGCTACCATGCCCAGATCGTCCTGTTCCCCTAGCCCCTGCTGCCCGCTGTCCTGCCTCCAGGACCCACACTGTGGCCCTTGCCCCTCCTGCCCCCTCCCCTCACCCTTCCGCCACGTGCCACTCAACTCAATCCCCCTGGCACAAGAGAACATTTCTGGAAAAATCTACTTTTGTATCAGTGTGAATAAAGTTAGTGTGTTGTGTGTGCAGCTGCAACTCAGACCTCCTACGCATTTCTCTGCTCTGTTTCCAGGCTTCAGCCCCAGCCTCAGCCTGGAGCAGGCCCTGCTGTGTTTCAGGAGATGCAGAGAATTATGGGAGAGCCTGGCGGTGGAGTCAGGCTCTCCAAGGCTTGCATGGGAGCAAATGACAGTCGGGCAGTAGTTTTTTATGCTGTACTTCCTACATGTCTGATAGCCTCCAAGGTGCTTGACAACCATTAACTGGTTTAATCTTCAGGACACACTACCAATTATTAGCCCCATTTTACAGACGGAGAGACTGCACAGAACTTGCCTGAGGTACCACGACTAGTTAAGTGGTGGAACTGGGATTCCAACACAGGCACACTTGGCCTCTTTGCTGCATCTCCTCTTAGTTCTAGGGCGGCAGCTTCACACCCTTCGGCCTCACGAATAATTTACATCATGCAAGACGGAGGTTAGGACTAAATGAGGTGATACAGGCCAAGTGCTCACCACACCTTAAGCAGAATTAGCTAAACTCTGCTAACAACTCACAGACTAGGCCTGTGAGATGTCACAACATTCATTCACCTGGGGGTAAAGGGCACTTTCTACCCATTCCCCTCTCTGTATGGTCTCAGAGGAGACTCCATCCATGTGTCATGTGGCATCCTTGGACAACAGTGGTACACATAGAAATGAGGCAAAAAGAGCCTTGAGCCTGGAGCTACTCAGGAATTAATTCAGGCCACCTCACCTTGCCAAGGCTCAGAAAGTGAAAGTGTTGCTCACTCAGTCCTTTCCAACTCTTCGCGACCCCATGAACTGTAGCCCACCAGGCTCCTTTGTTCATGGAATTTTCCAGGAAAGAATACTGGAGTGGGTTGCCATTTTCTTCTCCAAGGGATCTTCCTGACCCAGGGACCAAACACGTGTCTCCTGCATTGCAGGCAAGATTCTTTACCATCTGAGTCTCCAGGGAAGCCCAAGGCTCAGGCCCCATGAAAGATGGGCGAATACCACCTGCCCTGCTCAGAGAGGGAAGGGACAGTGAGTGGATCTCTGGCCCCCCACCCCTCACCTGTGCTCTGCTGCAGCTCAGCACCACTGTTGGTCATCTCAAAGGCTGGAAGTGGGCAGAAACTTCCAACAGATTCTTTCTCTCAAGACAGAGGTTTGAAATCCCTTTCAGGGCATGCTACTTCCTTGTTTTGAGGAAAATACAATATAGGTCCTTTGGCCATTGAGGATGAAGCCCAGTGATTACCCCCAACACTGCCCTGCATGAGGATAGAAAAGTGCTTGTCCCGTGGCTGGGAGGGCATCTCTGCAGGTGTCTGAAGAGACAGGACTGGGGAGGTACCTAGTTTTCACCTCCCTGGGCCCTGGACCCTGTGTAGGGCAGACTTACACCACTCCATGTGAGAGAGGCAGGCTTCTGACGCTGGATGATAGCCATAAGCTAAGAGGACCTGTGGAGGGGGTGCTCAGTCTCTGGGCCTCGGGAGGAGGTTTTTAGAGGTGTTTCACCACGTGTTCCTGGCTTTCTGTTGGCCTCAGCTTTCAGCCCAGTCAGATCTGGTCCTAGCTGTGCCTGCAGACCCTGCAGTAGTTGGGTGGTGGGGTCCTGTATTCGCAGAACAATAGCTGCCTGTGAAAGCCCGCTGTGGGGCCCCCAGAGGTAAGGCATGTGAGCATGGCCTGGGATCCCACACCATATTAGGGGAGGGCCGCCTGGTCAAAGAGGGGACTTCTACTATCAGCTGGAAAGGCTCGCGACCTCTGGATGCCTGAGAAATAAAGGGAGGTGTGTCACCCACTGGCCCCACAGGGCTGGCCGGCGGGAAGAAAGCACACAGGATACAGCACGCCACCAAGCTCTCGAAACTCAGCTTTATTGACTTCCAGTGTTTCCCTCTCGGTCTGAGCTCAGCCCAGCTGGCTTTGATAGGTCACTGAGACTCAACGGCACAGGGTCTGGCAACACCCCGGCTCCACCACTTCCCTCCCCGGCCACCGGGCTCCCCAGGGAGGGAGGAGGAGAGGCAGCTTCTGTGGTGTTGGAGAGAAAGAATGGGCAGCAGGGTCAGAGGCCAAAGGAGCCATACAAGCAGCAGCATGCCCGGAGCACCCATCACACGCTGATTCCAGCCACACACACACACATACACACACACACATACACACACAACCCAGAGCGCTAGGGTGGCCTTCCACCTTCCAAGCTCTCACCAGCCCATGCCCATCAGCCCTCTTGAGACCACACCCTGCTCAGCCAATCCGCCGTGGCTCATCTCAGACCCCAGGACTGCCCACAGGAAAATAACCTCTCCAAGATGCCTCAGGGCCTTGATTTGTACACTCTAACCCCAGTGCTAGTAAGAGGTATCAGGGGAAACGAAGCTCAGACCATTCCCCCTTCATCCACATTTTTGTCACCCCTGCCAGGGACAAATCAAATGACAAGATGTCCCCATCTCACGACGAGTTAACAGGCCGACCAGAGCTGGAACTACATATCCCAAGATGCACAGCTCCGTTAACTGTGCACCACTCCCCCCAGGCATGATCTAACAGAAAGGAGGCAAGGTGCGTTGCATTCTGGGACTTGTAGTCCCCACCAAACAGCACCAAACACCCTGGAGCGTTTACAGGATAAGCCTACCTCCCACCCCGCCCCCGCCCACCGCCCAGGCCCGGCTCTATGCTCAGCACAGGTGAGAGGGAGAGGGATGGAGGGTCCCCTCCCAGTGTACAGGGTTGGGCGCTGTCCTGTTGGAACTGTGCAGCAACTCTGGGTCCCGGACATCCAGCTCAGAACACATCTGGGGAGAGAGCGAGGGTGGGGTGACAGGAGAGAGGATCAGCCGCAAGCCGTGGAGGGCAGAGCTAAGCATGCAGCCCTGGGCTAGCCCTGTGGCCTCTCCCTGAGCCCTGATGCATGGTGCGGGAGGACGGGGTGTGGCCCCTCCTAGGCCTCCCTCCTGGGGCACCCTGGCCCTATCCCCCCTCTCCAGGGTTAGCCGGCCTCACCTCTGGCTAGTCCGGAGGCTGGGGGCAGGCTGAGGCAGCAAGAGGAAGGGAGGAGGAGTAGGCTCCGGTTCTGAATCTGGACGGGCCGAGAGGCTCCCGCCCCACCCAGCTAGCCTCCCCGGAAGACCTTATGGCCCTGCGGGCCACAGCATCTTCCTCGCCACAAAGAGGCCTTCTGGGGAAAAGGAAGAAGGGAGTCCCAGCCAGGCAGGAGGCAGTGAAAGCAAGCGATGTAGCCCGCAGGGAATTGCAGAGAGAAGAGTGCGAGGGAGGAGAAGCAGCGCCAGGAGGGAAGCAACAGAGACGTCAGAGCTCAACACTGCGTGCGGAAACTGGGGTGGGGGTGTCTGCAGCCGACCAGGAGAGCTGTGGCTGCGCGCTCTGGCTCAGAGAACCTCAGGCCAAGTCCTCCTTCCTTGACATCATTCAGCAACACAGGTGGCAGAAGGCCTGGGCATGAAAGGCCCGACCCAAGCCACTAATGCCCCTTGGAAACTCCCCGTCTAATAAGAATTAAGTTCATCCTGGCTCCTCAGGCCCTCCCGCTGCCCTGAGGTCCCCCCACCCTGAATTTCACCAGGGACCTATCAGCCGTGGGCTGAGCACAGCAAATCCACGCTGGAGGGAGGGGTGGACCTGGGAGGGAGCGCTGAGGTGGAGAGGGGCTCCTGCAACTCAGGCCATGCCCTTCTCTGACCAGGACTCCCAGTCCCCCTGAATTGGATGGGCTGGGCCTGGTGATCAGAGGATGAGGCAGCGAGTGGCCTTCTCCTCCGGAGAGGGACTGGGCTTGGCTGTGTCACCCCTTGCACCCTCATGGGGCTCCCGCACGCCTGGATCGTGGTTCTGAGCCTTGGGCTGCCCCTGCCGTCGTCGCTGTGCCCCCCGCCCACCTGCCGGTTTCTTCCCAGCTGCCTCCATCTCTGACAGGCTGTAGGCCATGGCAAGCTGCAGGTCCTCGTCCTCCTCAGAGAGGCTGCCGTCGGGGGGTCGTGACACAGGGGTCTGCCGGACCTGCGTGGCCCCTGACCTGGAGGTGACTGACTGCTGCTGCTCACGACGGCTCAGCTCCAAGCCCAGGGCCAGGTCATCTGGGATACCTGCAGGAGTCACGGCCACCATGAGGCCCTTTGATCCAGGCCGTGGGAAGCCTGCCAGGTGGCCTCATGCACTCTGGCCACTCTCAGCCCCTCCTTTGGAAGTGGGGGTGCATGCATTTTGAAACCTAGCATGGTTATGAGCATGGCCAGTTATTCAGTTTCAGCAGGTACAAGCTGTCTCTTTGGGCAAATTACTCAACCTCCCTAAGCCTCCCTTTCCTCATCCATAAAATGGGAATGACAAGAGTGCCTACACTGTCAAATGGTTCCAGTGATTAAATAAGATAGCTTGCGAAGTGCCCTTCCCAGAGTCAGCGGGCACCAAAGGGTGACCATCCTGTACCACGTGGCATTGTGGGAAGAAGAGGTCAGCCCCAGGAACCCTTCATCCTGTAGTTTCATTCCTGGCTTCACCCTTCACTAAGTAGGTCAAAGCCTCGGGTGTGGGGCTACCTGGGAGTTAGGACCGTTTAGCTATGCTGAGGCTCCGTCTCTGCAAATGAAAAGTAGGGCAAGTGCAAACTGCCCTGCTTTCCCCTGGTTCTTGTAAGAATATTGGGGATATGGTGGTGTGTGTGCAAGGGCTTTGAAAATAGTCACGTGCTCTGCAAACTCCGGCATCCCAACTCATGACAATGGTGACTAGCAGGCCCTCTGAGAGCCCACGATTCTGTGTCCCGGCACCCCCTTCCCCCGGATCACCATCTCCGATCCTTCCAGTCTGGCCTCCCTGGCCCAGGGGAGTTCAGAGAGGAGCAGGTTGGGGATGGGGCTCTGGGTCCTCGGGTTTCCTGCCAGGGATTGGTGGCTGGGCCCTTCCTCACCATTGATTGTGACGGACTTCAGCTGCCCATCCTCCTCCACTTCTACCCGTTCCTGCCCATTCTCCATGATCCTGTGGGAGACAGCACAGTTCACTGGGTGGGCAGGCCTGAATCCTGCGGGAGTCTGTCTGGGCTCCACGCTGCACTGGACAAGACGTACTGGGCTCTGCCCTCAGGGAGCTGCCTCTCGAGTTGTCTGCACTCCCCCCAACCCCGCCACTTCACCTTCCAGCCCTGGCATGGTCCCAGAAGAAGCCCTCACCTGCGCGTGGTGATGCGGCGTCCTTGGACAAAGGTGGTGGACGTAGAGACGGAGCGAAAAGCACCAGCCCCAGGACTGAAGGAGAAAGACGAGGAGGAGAAATCTGGCATCGGGACAAGGGGGGTGGGGGAGGAGGGGGCATTAGACAGAGGCTGCACCCGGCAGGCAGGCTGAGCTCACAAAGGGCCGGGAACCTCTGTGAGGCAGGGCTCTGGAGACATGAGAGAGAAGGCGTGGGAGAACAACGAGCTGAAGTGAGGGGCTCCAGGACTCCAAACGCTTGCAGGCATGGCAAAGAATGGCACTTACCAGAGTGCCCAGGGAAGGAGGAAGAGAATGTGAAGAAAGGGCCCGAGTGTCGGGAACCCCGGTTCTGAAGCTCTGAGAAGGGGCCCAGGTCATCTGCAATGAGTAAGCAGGTGAACCATCATCTGGTGAAAAGAGCCTCCCCTGCCCCCCAGAATGTGTGAACCCTGCTCTTTTTTTTTTTGCCTGCACTGGGTGTAAGTTATGGCATGTGGGATCTAGTTCCCTGACCAGGGATTGAACCCCAGTCCCCTGCATAGGGAGCACGGAGTCTTAGCCACTGGACCACCAAAGAAGACCCTGAACCCTGCTTAATCTTAGTCTTAAAATAGAAGCTGCTAAGCAACTGGGTACATTTCAGCTTGGACTGATTTATAAGTGAAATTCATTTTTAGTATTATATATGAAAAAGTTCCCTGGTCAATTGTGGCCACCATAAATAAAGGAAGGCAGGGCGAAGGAACATCTCCTTCAGTTTTAGGCATAAGCCTGGTGTGATGTCAGGCAGACACAGCTACAAGTCTCCACTCTGCCATCTGCTGTGTGACTCTAAGCAAGTTATTTGAATGTGCCTCAGTTCTCTCATCTCTAAGTGGGGATAAAGTTATCTATCTCCCAGGGTTCATTTAACGATTCAAACAGGTAGCGTCTGTTGTTGTTTGTAATGGCATTATCACTGTCCCATGATGTTCTGAGTCTTGCTTTCATGGCTGTCACTGTGGAGGTTTAACAATGAATTACTGTTATCATTTACGTAAGGCGAGTCTCTGAAGTGTCACTATAGGGTCACGCGGGTTCTGGCATGTGTGAGGTTCTGTCCCAGCGCTCACTTGGATCCACCCCCACAAAGTCTTCTGTCTGTGGAATTGTTTCCCTCTCAGCCTCCTGCCTAAGGCCTCCCGGCTGATGGAGGGCGGGCCTGGAGGGAGAAGTCCAGCTCGTCAGACGCCCACCAAGTCCACTCACCAAAGAGCTCTGCAAAAGGGTCTCCGCTCCCGAAGAACTCCCGGAAGACCTCCTCTGGGCTGCGGAAGGTGAAGGTGAAGCCAGGCCCGCCACTACCAGCTTCCGCGCGAGACGGGCCAGTTCCTAGAGGAAAGGCAGAATGGGGAGAGGGCTTAGGGCAGGCACCCTGCCCTAAGTGAGGGGACCCTACCCGAGGCTCAGAGACTCCAGGAGCCTGGAGTGACAGCAAGAATCCACTGCAGAAGACTGGCCTCCCTGCTCCTCCCTGACCCACTTCTGTCCCGGGGTGTCCCCGCTCCACCTACCTGCCCCAGTCAGCCCTTCCCGGCCATAGAGGTCGTAGATCTCACGCTTACGCTCTGAAAAGAGAGACTGGATCATTTCTCCCTCCCTCTGGGATGATGCCCGCCCCCCACTTCCAGGCTAGGCCCCTCTGAAGACTGTCCAGAGACTGACACTTGGGGAGCAGGAGGGTGAACAGGAGACATGAACATGGCCATGGTTTTAGCAGCAGCTCAGCCCTTCACACAGAGGATCCTTCCCATCTGTAAAATGGACACAATAACAGCACCGACCTCATAGCTGCAGGGATTAAGTGAGATAATCCACCTAAACTGCCTAGCACAGTCCCTGATACTCAGTGCTTCATAAATGTTAACTAATGATTACTGTGTTATCATTAATTAGGGCTTTAACCTAAATGTCACAGAGAGACCTTCCGTGACTACCTAACAAAAGTTGGTGCCTATGATTCCCTATTCCCTATCACATCACCCTATTATTCCTTTAGAATAACCTTGTCTCTGCGTTTACTTGGTTAATGTCCATCTTTCCTGACCAAACTGTGATAAACCCATCAGGACAAGGACATAGCTTGTTCATCCCTCATTGTTCCTCTGCCCAACAAGAGCCTGGTACCTTAAGCACTCAGCGAATATTTTTTGAATTAATGAATGAAAGACCTGGAGTCATATTCCTTGAGCAAGTTACCTCACTTCTCTCAGTTTTCTTGCCTGACAAATGGGATGATAAATCCTGTCCTGAAGAATGGCTATGAAGACTCACGGCCTGGCTTATGGCCTTCCTAAGGCCTGGCTCAGAGGAGGCTCAGCATACCTCGGTTCCCTGCCTTGTTTCCTTCCCCTTGTCAGGACCTATGCCGCAACTACCAGACCCTGGGGAACAGACACTGAGACAGGGGATCAGGGGAAAAATAAAAGGGTGCTTGGCACACAGTAGGTGCTCCTCTGAATTGAAACAAAGAATTCCAGAGTCCCTGTGAAAGAGGAGCACTTAACTGCCAGGTTGAAAGAGGCATGGAGGCCACAAGGGTGGTGGCAGCATGGCTTTGGGAAGCAATGTGATGGGCATGAAGTGGGAGTGACAGGTGATGGCCTGCCCTGACCCCTGATCCTGGCCCTTACTGTCGGACAGAACTTCATACGCCTCGGCCACCTCCTTGAACTTCTTCTCAGCAAACTCTTTATTATCTGGGTTCTTGTCTGGATGCCACTGTAATGCCTTCTTTCTATACCTGCAGGAAGTGGGTTCAGAGGGGACGGTCAGAGGACAAAGGCAGGCACTTCCCACCAGGGAACACAATGACCCATTTCCTGTTAGCCCACCATAGCCCTTCCACCACTCAGATCCGGGTCAGTCCCAGCTGCTAGGGCTGCCTCTGCAGCAGTGATTTAATGGAGTCCCTCTCTCTCCTCTCTGCAGCCAGTGCTAGGACTACATACTTGTATCAGCAGATGATAACCTGAGGGTGAGAAAGTCCCAGCCCTAACCCCTCCCTGGGGCTAGCTTGGTCTGGGGTTGCAAAGGACGGTAGGTACATGTGTCCATGGAGGGTACGGAGGCCGCTGGTCCCTCCTGGTCTCAGTGCTTGAGCCATGTCTGCACTGCATGCTAGGAAAGCCCACACTTAGGAGGCTGGAGGATGGGGTAGGAGTGAAGACTGAGGGAAAGGATGGGAGGGTGCACTGGAAAAAGAGCCCACACTGCAGCTCGTCAACAGAACTTCTCGCTACACATTTCCCCCTACTCATCCAGGGGTTTCCTTCCTCCCTACAGGGGGTCACTCTCTGAGGAAGCCTCCCACCCCACCCCAGTCCTTTCAAAGGACCCGGCTCTCTCCGCACTGCCTCTGAAGGGCCCCGGGGTGGTGGTAGGGGGTGGGGTGAGTGGCTTTCTGACGCACGGCGGAGGCACTTACGCCTTTTTGATGTCATCAGCGGACGCACTTCGCGGTACGTCTAGGATCTCGTAGTAGGATGCCATGGCAACTCGTTAGTCGTCAGGCGGGCCTCCTTGGGGGCTGCGGGGTAGAGAAGTAGAGTCAGACCCGAAAGAACCGAGAGCCCCTCCCTGCGGCTGGAGACCCCCGCAGGGGGCAGCAGAGCCCGCTGGCTCTCCTCGCGGCCAGTGACGAGACTCCCTCCGGCAGCCTTATCGGCCCTGGCAGGCGGGTGCCACCGGCTATCTCGGGACTCAGAGCCGGGGCGCCCTATCGCAGCCCGCAAACGCCAAGGGCCCCCCAGCCTGACCGGGGCCCCCCGCCCGCACCTCCTCCGCCAGGAGTCCCTGGCCTCCTGCAGCGCCCCGCCCCTGCCCCCCTCCGGGAACCGTCTGGCACCGGCTGCCCAGCTCGCGGCTGCTGCGTAGGACGCGGCCGGCCCAGCTGTGCGCGCAAGCGTGCGTCAGCGGCACAGAAACTACTAGAGACCCAGAGGAGGCCGGCTCGGCCTGTCACCTGGGGGGCGGACTGGGGGGCGTGCTGCCGCAGGGGCTGCCGGGAGATGGAGGCGGAGCCGTCTATTTTGGGCTTGCACCAGGACAACGTCATCCCCAGCTGGGACCTGGGAGACAGCGGCAGGTTCCATTCAAGCGTGACGCATTCGCCAACAAACAAGCCGCCCAGCCCCTGGTCCCTCTGTGGCCTTCCTACAGACAGGCTTGGTGACCCGGGGAAAATCGCCACCTCAAGGGCTGACAGACTCCCCTCGGGGCCTAAATCCTCGCCTTTCTTCAGATCCCTGCTCCAGCCCCATCGTCAAAAGAGGCCGCCCGATTTCCCTGTGTAGGTCAGACCTGCCTCTCACAGCTGTTCTTGGCATCTTTCCTCACGCTGGTCAGAGATACAGATTAGCATTTACTTGTTTATTTGACTGACATTCACCTCCCCCACTAGGATGTCAATTTCGGAGGGCAGAGATTATGTCCTTTTTTTTTTCTCTCTCTCTCACTAGAGTATTAAGGACAGTGGGATTCAAAAATAATCTGTTGGATGGTTAAATAATGAACAGATGGGAACATGTTAACGGTTTTGACACATTGTGGGTTGTGGGGGGCAGAAAGAGAGGAAATTCCCCAGATTCGAGGTTTTTCTTTCCAGATTGATCCTGAGTAGACCTCTTCCACTTTAAAGTGATTTCTAGCCCATGGCCTCATGGGAAATTGAGAGACCCTTCTAGAACTGGCTCCCACTTGCTATCCAGGCCAATCCACAAACATTAATTGAGCATCTTATATATTGTAGATGCTGCTAGGATGTAAAAAGAGGACTGTGGCCCAGTCCCTAACTTCACAGAGCTCCAACCTAAGATACCAGCCCAGCAGTATAGACCACTGGGAAACCCCAAGGCTTTGGAAACAGACCTGGGTTTGCAACCTGGTGCTACTGTGTGACAGGAAAACGTCTAAGGACTCGTTCTTTTCTCCCTAAATACAGGTAAGGCCTAGGGCTCTTTGAAAGTCACGTGAGGTACAGTGAATAGGTGGTACAAGTGGGAAAGAATCCGCCTTCAAATGCAGGAAACACAGAGATGCAGTTTCGATCCCTGGGTTGGGAAGCTCCTCTGGAGTAGGAAATGGCAACCCACTCCAGTATTCTTGCCTGGAAAATTCCATAGACAGAGGAGCTGGCAGGTTACAGTCCATGGGGTTGCAAAGAGTCAGACAGTACTAAGCACACAGCACAGGCTCTTAGTACAAAGACTCTGGCATCATGACCGGCTGAACAATAATAGTTATGTGAATCCAGTATTTTAGGCTGGGTGACCCAGAAATGCTTTCATCAAAGAGAAGGGCTTGAGCCAGACATGAAAGCAGAGCCTGGAGTGCATTTGTCCGGTTTTCCTGACTGCTCACAGTCTCTGAGCCTCCTACCTACCTACACCTGGCGAATTCCCACTGTGTAGGCTTTGATGGGAAGCAGGCCACTACCTGCCACAGAACCCGACACTTGCTCTCCCAGACTCCCTGGCTCCAAAGGTGCAGGCAAAAGCCAGACATTCTGCCAGTCGGGAGGGCCAACTGGGACTCTTGAATCTGGAACAAGTCACAGAGAGAAGCAGGGGCAATTGAGAATTCATTTCTACAGTGGTGGCGGCAGAGCCAGCAGTGGCCTCTAGTGTCTGGAGGAGGGAATGTTAACCTCAATGCCTGGGTGGGTAGAGGCCTGTCTGCAGTGAATGGAGGGGACAGGGGTCTTTTAGGCAGTCTGTCCCGTGCCCTGACTTTGACTGTGGTACAGACTGCCCAACTTCTCTTGATGCCTTACCTGTTTGCAGAGTCTTGTTTGGCAGCCCTTGTATCGATTCTGTGTGCTACCCAGTATCTCTCCAGTTGTGTGTGTGTGTGTCGGGTGGGGGTGGGATTGGGGGATGATTTCCTGTTTTTTTTTGGCCAGAGTTTCTGCTGTTTCCAGTCTTGACTGACCTTGGTATAAGAGGAAGGAATCAATTAGGTTCAGTCAGTTCAGTCACTCTGTCATGTCTGACTCTTTGCGACCCCATGGACTACAGCATGCCAGGCTTCCCTGTCCATCACCAACTCCCAGAGCTTGCTCAAACTCAAGTCCATCGAGTCGGTGATGCCATCCAACCATCTCATCCTCTGTCATCCCTTTCTCTTCCTGCCTTCAGTCTTTCCCAGCATCAGGGTCTTTTCCAGTGAGTCAGTTCTTCATATCAGGTGGCCAAAGTATTGAAGTTTCAGCTTCAGTCCTTCCAGTGAATATTCAGGACTGATTTCCTTTAGGATTGACTGGTTTGATCTCCTTGCAGTCCAACGGATTCTCAAGAGTCTTCTCCACAGTTCAAAAGCATCAGTTCTTCGGTGCTAAGCTTTCTTTATAGTCCAACTCTCACATCCATACATGACTACTGGAAAAACCATAGTTTTGACTAGATGGACCTTTGTTGGCAAAGTAATGTATCTGCTTTTTAACATGCTGTCTAGGTTTCTCATAGCTTTTCTTGATTAGTTTAGGTCACTCCAAAGTCTTCCAAATCTCTTTCTTTTTACTTCTCTTATCTCAACTGACTTTTGTCTAGCACTTACCATGTAGGTGGTATTATGTTAAGACTAGGAATATTAAGAGATTTAAGTTTTAGTCCCTGTACTGAGGGAGATGAAAACCTTGTTGGGGCACAGACAAATGACAGCCAAGGGAAATTATGTGGAACACAGCTAGCAAGCAAGGGGTTAATTTCCTTTGTTCACAAAGGATTCCAACAAACTTATGAACAAAGATGAGCAATATAATTTTTAAATGGGCAAAGATCACAGAAAAGAGTTCACAGAAGAGAAAGTACTGGCTTTTAAATATGGAAAGCTGTTCAATCTCATTCACAGTAAGAGAATTTATAAAGGAAAGCTGCAAGAATATACTTTCACTTCTCAGATGATTGATGCAGATCAAAAAGTGTATGTTATATCGGCAAGGCTGTGAGCACAGGCGGTCTCGTACATTGGTAATCGGAGGGGTAATTTGGATATAACTTTTAAAGAGAGCAATGTGAGGTATATATCAAAATTAAAGGTGTGTGCCCTTTGACCCAGTAATGCCAATTATAGTAATCTCTAGTTGTACATATATGCAAAAAAGTATGTGCAAGTGTTGCAGCATTCTTTTCAATAGCAAAGAATTAGAAATAACCTAAAGACTATACCATTAATAGCAGACTGGTTAAATAAGTAATGATACAATGCACTATGGAATACTATATTGTCACCAAAAAGAATGAGGCATATCTATATGTAGTGCTATGTTATTGTTAAGTGAAAAAACAAAACAAGATGTAGAGCAAAGTATATTTAAACGTGTGCACACATTGTATACATTAGTGTGCACACTTCAGCATTCTGGAAGGAAATACTGTAATAACAAAAAAACATGAGCAATGGTGGCTTCCAAGAGGGGAATAAATGAAGGGGACTTATTTTTGCTGTTTGTAAATCTCTTTGGTACCTTTTGAATTCTGAAGTGTATGTACATAATAACTGGTCAAATACACATGTAATCTTTTAAAAACTAGTTGGGGAAATGGGATATCAGAAAGAAGCTGAGTGCTATGCTACAAGGCAGTCCATGCCAAGTAGCAAATGAGCAATAGAGACAGAAGAGAGAGACTCTAGAGGTAGGAGAGGTCTCAGAGCTGGACGGGTTCTGGGTGACTGTGACCTAAACTGGAAGGAATGGCAACAGTGAGGCAAGCAGGGGGAGGGAGGCTAGAAGGGAATGCAACTTTGGAGGCAGGCATGTTCCTGACACATCAGAGGTGAGGGAGGAAATGTGTTGGGTGGAATCCAAAGTTGGGGCTCTGTCTCTTGTGTCTGCCTGCAGGAGGTAATTGTACCCTGGCTTTAGAAGCCTCGGGGATGAAAGCATTCCCCTACACTGAGGGAGTCCTCAGGAGCCCAGCTGGATGGTAACTCCCAGCTACCCCGTGGAGGTCTGGGTTGCCACCTCCCACACCCACACCCAGCCCAACCTAAGCCTGCCAGAACTTGCCCACAGAGTTGCTAACTGGGAGACCTCACCAGATCTGAGAGGAGGTGGTCCTCCAACTACCCAGAGTGGGCTGGCTGGTACAGCCATCAGGAGGGGAGCCTGGCCACCTCTGTGGATGTCCAGCCATGTTGGCAGGTGAAGACCTCACCTTTCCCAGGGCCTTCCCTCACCTATTGGAGGTCAGTTGTGGGGAGCTTTCGAAGCTTGGCCCCAGAGATGCCTTGGCCCTTGTTCAGCCCCGGAAGCTGGGTCCCTGCACCGCCCCCCCACCACACCCTCTCCCACAGTGCCTGGGCAGGGGAGTGTCAAGCGTCACCCCCTCCCTGCCTTCGAGGCAACTGAGTCACCGTCTGGGCACTGGGGACCCAGCAGGTCTAGACGAGGTGACGTCTGGAGGGGAGACATCCCTGCCCCGATCTGTTGCAGGCGGGAGGAGAGAACACTGAGGAAGAGGAGGCAGCAGTTTTGGCCAGACTGACCCAGGTTTCAATCCCCATTCCTCCACTTCCTTGCTGAGTAGCCTTGTGCAAGTCACGTGACTTCTCCAAGCCTCCGTCACCACATCTATAAAAGAGGCATTCATTAAACAGATTTGAGAATCTAATATGTGTCAGGCAGCATTCTGGATCCTGAGAGAAGAATAGGCCTTGTTTCCATGGACCTTCCAGTCCAGTGGGTACAATAATTTTATTTACCTCAGGATTAAAGATGGAGAAGGAAATGGCAACCCACTCCAGTGTTCTTGCCAGGAGAATCCCAGGGAAGGCGGAGCCTGGTCGGCTGCCGTCTATGGGGTCGCACAGAGTCGGACACGACTGAAGCGACTTAGCAGCAGCAGCAGGATTAAAGAAGGTAGTATTGGGCATTACTTGGTGATCCCATGGTTCACCATGCCTCTACTGCAGGGGCACAGGTTTGATCCTTGGTCAGGGAACTAAGATCCCGTAAGCCTTGAGGGGTGGCCGATAAAAACTCATTAATTAAAAAAATCAAGAAGATAGTATGAATGTAAGGCCTAGTATATAGTAGGTGCTTAATAAACAACAATTTTCCTTGGGTTTTAAAAGCTCCTCAAATAACCCCTCTTCCCTCCCCAAGTTTGAATCCAGTTGATAGAAAGACACAGGATAGAGATTTGAAATTCAGCCCTTTTAGAGGAGAAAAGAAATCAATAAAAGCAGATTGGAGGATATAGCTGAGCTAGCTATTCAGCCAAAATGGGTTTTAGAATAATTAAATGATTCTCCAAAGCCCGTCGCACAAGTATACACACAATTGCAGGCCTCTGTCTTCCCAGGACAGAGCTTACCTGTCAGCTGAAATCCTCAGAGAAGCATTGAGAATCCTTTCTGTCTCTGAGAAAATCATTGCAAAAGAGAGGTAGGAAACTGTTGGGCTGGGTGTGCCTGTTTTCTCCTCTAAACTTCTCACCAGCGTGGTGCCGCCACTCCATCCTCTAATTACAAAATAATTATTGAGACAGGGACAGGCGAGGGGGACCATATGGGGAAGGGGAGGAGTCACTCCCTTTCCAGTTTTACCTGAGTGGCCTCCTGGGCTAGGCCCAGGTGCAGGTGTGTGGAGGTAAGTGTTTTATTCACTTCATTCTTCTGAGAATCACCCACCTTTCCTGCCCTGGTTTGTATCTCACAGACTGCACCCCCTTTTCCCTAGGTCCTGTCTTACCAACTGTGTGTGTCTCGGTTCAGCCAGTGGGAACCACTGGCTGGAGATTGAGGGTGTAAGGAAAGGCCAAGCCAGTTTATTTCTCCTTCTCTCAAAATCAGAAAGTAACTCAGGTGATGCTGTGCCTCCTGCATGGCTCTGATGTAGTATAGTGTTATTTGCTCAGTCTTGTCCTACTCTTTGCAACCTCATAGATTGTAGCCCGCTGGGCTCCTCTGTCCATGGAATTCTCCAGGCAAGAATACTGGAGTGGGTAGCCACTCCCTTCTCCAGGGGATCTTCCTGATCCAAGGATCAAACCCGTGTCTCCTGCATTGCAGGTGGATTCTTTACCATCTAAGTCCACCAGGGAAGACCCTGACAAACACCCCTCCCTCCTCCCTGCTCCTGCTCCCTCTGGGTAGCTCTACTGTGGTTCCAGCTGTCACCTGGTGATCTCGGCTCCAAAGATCTGGCATCATCATCTCATACCTTGACTCTTCCAGCTCTAAGGGTGATAGCAGCTTCCTGGCTTTGCTGACTTCGGGATTTCCTTGCCAGCATCCAAGCCTGGGAAAGGGAGGCTGCAGGGAGGACAGTGCCAAGGACAACACTAGGCACTGCATCTCTGGGGCTGGAGTGGGGGTGGGGATTGCCCTAGTTCTAGACCTCCAGTAGTCAAACCATCCCTCCAGCCCAGAAGGTGTTACAGAAAATCTACACACAAGGATTTGGGGGCAGTCGTCCAGTTGGAAGCTGTGCTTGTGGCATAGGTTTGAACACAAGTCGTTTGTCTTTATGGAATAGTGATGAGTGAGATGGTGATTTCAGGGGGGTAGGCTCCCCCCTGACTACCAGCCATTGCTCCATGGTTGCTGCCGCTGTGCCACCATTCTGCCTTAAAGCCAGCTTCTGGACTCTCTACCTCTCTTCACTCAAACCTCCTGCCTGAAGAGGACAGGAGGGGTGCTAGTGAGCACCAGCTCTACCAGACACCATGTCAAATCCCTTGGGCTCAACCAGGCTCTTTTTGCAGGCCAGTGTGGCTCAGACCAGCTTCACAACTTAACAGCGCCTCGCCTCCTGCCCCCAGGTCTTCCTTGTTGACCCTGCCGCCCAAGTGTGTGCGACCTGGAAGTACAGGTGAGTTAATGCTTGATGCAGGGAAGGTTTAACCAAGGCGAGAATGGGGCCAGTGTAGAAATTCCCCACCCTCACCTCCTTTCCTGACCAGTCTCCCAAGGAATGATTCTAAGATGCCATTTATGCTGCTACATCCTCTCCAGGAGGAATTCTCCCTCCTTCTCTGCTTTACCCACCTCAGCCTTCATTCTGCTCCCTGGAATGAAATCTGAAGTCAGATCTGCTTTCTGGGGAACCCAGGCTAAGATACTAGCCTTCTTATCTCTTCTGAAGGAACCCACCCCCAGTGATTTTCCCAAGAGAAAAAGACATTTGGGAGACAATGAGGCTGCAGCACTTTATTTAGGACAGACACAAAGGCTTCTGCTAGTATTCGTCCCCCTCCTCCTCTTCTCCCTCCCCCTCCACACTATCCATGCCCACCTCCTCGTAATCCTTCTCCAGGGCAGCCATATCCTCCCGGGCCTCGGAGAACTCACCCTCCTCCATGCCCTCACCCACGTACCAGTGCACAAACGCCCTCTTGGCATACATCAGGTCAAACTTGTGGTCCAGGCGGGCCCAGGCCTCAGCAATGGCGGTCGTGTTGCTCAGCATGCACACGGCACGCTGCACCTTGGCCAGGTCTCCCCCGGGCACCACAGTGGGGGGCTGGTAGTTGATACCGACCTTGAAGCCCGTGGGGCACCAGTCCACGAACTGGATGGTACGCTTGGTCTTGATGGTAGCAATGGCGGCGTTGACATCCTTGGGCACCACGTCTCCACGGTACAGCAGGCAGCAGGCCATGTACTTGCCGTGGCGGGGATCACACTTCACCATCTGGTTGGCAGGCTCGAAGCAGGCGTTGGTGATCTCTGCCACGGACAGCTGCTCATGGTAGGCCTTCTCTGCAGAGATGACTGGCGCATAGGTGGCCAGGGGAAAGTGGATGCGAGGGTAGGGCACCAGGTTGGTCTGGAACTCGGTCAGGTCCACGTTGAGGGCGCCATCAAAGCGCAAGGAGGCTGTGATGGAGGAGACGATCTGGCCGATGAGGCGGTTGAGGTTGGTGTAAGTAGGGCGCTCGATGTCCAGGTTGCGGCGACAGATGTCATAGATGGCCTCGTTGTCCACCATGAAGGCACAATCTGAGTGCTCCAGGGTGGTGTGGGTGGTCAGGATGGAGTTGTAGGGCTCGACCACGGCCGTGGACACCTGGGGGGCTGGGTAGATGGAGAACTCCAGCTTGGATTTCTTGCCATAGTCAACAGAGAGCCGCTCCATCAGCAGTGAGGTGAAGCCAGAGCCAGTGCCCCCTCCAAAGCTGTGGAAGATGAGGAACCCTTGGAGTCCTGTGCACTGGTCAGCCTAGAGCAAAGAGAAACGTGGGATCTGAAGCACTGCTGACCAACAGCAAAGAACCGGCTTGTGCTGTTTGCGATTTCCCCAAAAGTTTCATAAAATCTTTGGAAGACTTTTCCAAGGGCAAAAAATAGGCTCTGATATGGCAATCCCACTCACCTCTCCTTGCCCCTCGTCCTCTCTCAAACCCCGAGACCTTCCACAGATATTTCTCTTGACTCTTGTGCCAACAGTCATTCATTATCATAACTTGCCAATTCCACCTGGTTTCCTACCCATGCCCCCCTCCTGATCTAACTTCTGATGTCTCTGGAGCGCTTCTTTACTGAGATCAACAACCCAGAAGCCTGGTCCACATCCTTGCTGAAGGCCCAAGTTGATCTGAGAGCCTTGGGTTGGTGTTGTTTGGATCCCTGTTTTTCACAGGGCCTTATGTCCATATCCCTACAATACAGGTTGACAATCTGGGACTGCTTATTGGCGTTCATCACTTGGCCAGGCAGCCTATCGACTGGTGGCCACTCTGCACAGCATCGGGCCAGTTACTGTAGGAGATAAAGGGGACACCCAGCTCTGGGCTGGAACCCACCCTCTGCCTCCCCTCCTCACTAGTCCTGATCCTGTGTGTTTAATTCTTGTCTAGGAGACTCTCCCAAGGATGGAAGCTGCCCTTCCTCATCTGGCCTCCAGATCACTTCACAACAGGAATGCAAATTCCCGCTTCCCCGGCCCTCAACTCTTCTCTCACCAGCTTCCGAATCCGGTCCAGCACCAGGTCAATGAGCTCTTTTCCAATGGTGTAGTGGCCTCGGGCATAGTTATTGGCAGCATCCTCTTTGCCAGTGATGAGCTGTTCTGGATGGAAGAGCTGGCGGTACGTGCCTGTCCGAACCTCATCTGCAATGGACAGAATTTTAGGTGCCCCTCCCCTTGCAGCCTGGCTCCCAGAGCCCCAGGGTACACAAAAGGGGTGGGGTCACCAGGCCCATTCAGGCAGTTGCTATTGCTCTTGGCTTTAATGGTACGTCAATAAAAAGGAAAGGGATATGTGGTGACCTTGAGACTCTGGAGCTGAGTGATAGCAGATTTGGAGTTCTGATTGGCTGCAGCAATTGGGAACCGCAACTCCAGGGCTCTCCAGTTACGGAGAAGGACTTGCAGGGGTACCTGGGACAAGGTGTGACAGGGCCTGATCATCACTCACCGATCACAGTGGGCTCCAGATCCACAAACACCGCCCGGGGCACATGTTTTCCGGCCCCAGTTTCACTAAAGAAGGTGTTGAAGGAATCATCCCCTCCCCCGATGGTCTTGTCACTGGGCATCTGCCCATCTGGTTGGATCCCATGTTCCAAGCAGTAGAGCTCCCAGCAGGCATTGCCAATCTGCACGCCGGCCTGCCCCACGTGGACTGAGATGCACTCACGCTGAGTGGGCAAAGGGCACAGAGAAGGGTATCATGTCTGAACATGAAGCCTGCCTGCCTGCCTTGAGTGGCTCTCCAGCTGAGAGCAGAAGTTCCTAGACTTTGCTCTCTGTGCCCCATCTCCCGGGGGGTGTGGGGTAGGGATAAAACCCTCAGGGGAAGCAGAAGATGTGACCATTTCTAAGATTATAGAGTCCTTCTCAGTGACTAAGCATCTTAAGGAACACTGAGGGACTCAGATGAGTCTGCCAGAGCACGATAGTCAACCCACTCATGTCCAGAAAGAAAGTAGCGTCCTTTAATAAGGAAAGCAAGGACCAAGTGAGGTTTCAGGGCTCAGAGACAAGGATGAGGTTTATAAGAGCAGAAAGAACTCTGGATTCACTTGACAGTTAGAAATGCCAGTGAAGAAGGGGAACGTGGGCCTGGAATGGGATGTGTGTGTGCTGTTCTTTCCTCTTGGGTATGTGTGGTTCTGGAGCGGAGAGAGTTTGGGAAGAAAGTTCTTCCTCACATGGCTCAAGGATGGTGGTCAAAGAACTCTTGCCCCTGAAGCAGTACTGGGGTAACCTGCTTGGTCCTAGAAAAGAGAAAGGTCTCTGCTCTGGGAGCCCCATGAGCATCAGAGAGACTTGACTCACTCGCTTCATCTTGTATTGAGCCTCCATTATGTGCCTGACATTGTGCAGATACTGGAAATTCATGACACTTAACACCTGGCCCCTGTGCTTAAGAAGCTCACTGTCTAGGAAAGGGAGACTTTCATATAAGATATGTGACTGTGGGAAGTGGGATCCCAGAGTGTTTCTTCCTGCTCCCCTTGAGAAGTGTTTATGGCAGACCATAAAAACAAAACGAGGGAATTCCCTGGCCATCCGGTAATTAGGACTCTGTACTTTCACTGATGAGGGTCAGGGTTCAGTCTGTGATGGGGAACTAAGATCCTGCCAGTCCCATTGTATGGCCATAAAAAAAAAGAAAAACAGAAAACTTTAAGCACATCCACCAAATTTCCCCCAATTTTAAGGCTTAATCATGTGGCAGTTGTGGAGACATGAGAATTCTCACACTGCTGTTAGAAGCCCAAAGTGATGCATCTGTCTTGGAAAGTGATTTGGCAATATCAGAAAAGCTGAAGACGCTCTTGCTCTAGAGAAATTCTCACACAGGTACAGAAGAAAACAGGTGCAGGAACAGTCACAGCACTATAGCAACGGAAGCCAATTAGAAGGCCCTCAACAGGAGAAAATGGGTAAAGAATGATTCAGAAGTGGGCGTGGGTGCATACAAGAAAGAATCTTACCCCCCAAAATTCTTACCAGAAAAAAAGCAAATTAAGAGGAATCATGACATGATATTATTTATGTAAATCTTCAACTTGCATGCATCATTTACAGATACATTTTTATGTTTGCTATATATTCTTAGAATGTGTTACAAAAATTTAAAAAAGCAAAGGAAATATTAACACCCAATTTGGAAAAATGGTTTTGTTTGGTAGAGGAGGGAAGTGAATGCAGTCAGAGGATTCTATTGCTTAAGCTAGGCAGCAGGTGTTCATCATATTATCCTTTATACCTTTTTGCATATCTGAAATATTTCAGGATTTTTTTAAAGAGGATGCTTTCTCCACAAATTTAACACTTCTCTGACTTTGTAAATGTGACACAAGGGCCTTAACTTCTTGTGGTTGTTTTTGGATGACTGGGATTAATATGGAGGCCATCTCTATCCCAGCCCCATTACTTCCCCACCAGCCTCAAGCAAGAGTCTTCAGTACTCTGAGGTCATCTTCCCTGAGAAATGACAATAATAAGAGCCCCCTCCTGGAATTACTCTGCAGATGAAAGAATGCAAGTTGCCTGGCTCACTGCACAACACAGACTAGGGCAGGCCATATTTCTATTGGATCCCCATATCCATTCCCCCATCACCCAACCCCAGGGGTCATTGTAAGAGAAAAACCAAGGGGACTTCCCTGGTGGCTTAGTGGTGAAGAATCTGCCTGCCAATGCAAGAGACACAGGTTTGATCCCTGATCCAGGAAGATCCCACATGCCGCAGAGCAACTCAACCCGTGTGCCACAACTACTGAGCCTGTGCTCTAGAGCCCAGAAGCTGCAACTACTGAGCCCTTGACCTGCAACTACTGAAGCCTGAGTGCCCTAGAGCCTATGCTCTGCAACAAGAGAAGCTACCATGACAAGAAGCCCGTACCCCGCAGCTAGAGAATAGCCCTCGCTTGCCACAACCAGAGAAAGTTTGCATAGCAACAAAGACCCAGCACAGACAAAAAGAAAGAAAAATTTAAAAAGAGAAAATAATGAATTAAGCTGGGAGGGGTTCAGGGACAAAAGACTCCAGAAATCCCCAGGTCCATGAGGGAGGGCTGACTCAGCTCACCAATCACCCAGCAGGGCCAATGCCTGCTGCTGTATCTCAGAGCCTGCCCAGGTCCCATGCACAGCAGACACTGACCTGGCCTCCACAGCTGAGGGCCCATGCAAGGCATGTCTGATGCGGAGAATGCCTGAGACTCTGGAAACAGTGCCCCTCACTCTGGGTGTGGGCACAGAACCCAGGCCCTGGAGTCACACAGACTTGGCCTCAAATCTCTATCCCTCTGGGACATGAACAGAGTTGCTTCAAGGCGGCTGCTCCCATTGCCTTTCCTTGTCGGTGAAAATAGTATAATGTCATACTCTGCAGTCTTTGTCATTCGGGTGCTTAGTTCCATCTGTTAAGCACTGATTAGGTGCCAGGCACTGTGCTAAACGGTTCACACACTATCTCATTTAATCTTCATAACGGCCCCCTTAGGTAGGTATTTTTATTACCCTATATTACTGACTCTCAGAGGAGTCAAACAACTTGCTCAAGGTCATGAGCAAAACCAGGAATATTCAGAGAAAGGACAGCCTGTCTCCAACCATACTTCTAACTGCTCTTCTGTCCTGCCTGGGGGGCAGGTTTTCATAAAAGATATCAAATAAGCCCCACCACCCCCTACAGCACCCTCCCATACCTTCTTTCTCTCCTCTCTGGTACATAGCTGAAATGAGATGTCAGATCAAGGCACAGGGAAAGGACAGGCTAGGAAGATGGGTCCTTACAGCTGGGAGCTGGAACCAGAGGCCAGCAGGGGCCCAGGTTTACAGGAAATTGCCTGCACTTTCTGCTTGTGTCCTGCTCACCCCACTCTCCCTACCCCTAAATTCAAAGCCCTTCAGCAGCTGCTCAGGCTCTTACCCAGGTCCTAGTTACCATCACCTGTCCCTCTCCATCTCCTGAACAGGCCCCCACATACTAGCACATTTGGGGGGTCACACTCCCATCTGCAAGTCTTTTTCCCTCTCCCCTGCCTCACCAGCCTCCACACTATAGCCCATGAACCCCTGGACACAAGGGACCCTCATTTGCATCCTCAGCCCCCACCTCTGCTTACCATGCTGCCTGGCTGGGACTAGCTGGGGTCGTCTGTCTGTCTGCTGCAAGACCGAAGGTAGGGACAGGTCTGTGAGGGAAACAGAGCCTGCTGGCCTCCTTATACTCTCTGGTCTGCTCTCAGTGGGGGGAATGTTGTTAGAAACGGCCCCAGGAGGGCAGTTCTGTTGACTTGGTTACCAGGCAGCGGGCAGGAGCTGGGCCTGAGCCCAGGCAGGGGAGGAGGTGCCTGCAGAGGAGGGGCCCACTGGTAGCCCCACACAGGTATCCAGGTCTCTGGGTACACGGTGTCTGTTGATCAGTCCCACAACCCCTGGTGCTTCAGCCTGGCCCACACAGGTGGGAGAGGATTTAGAAATTAAGCTGTCTGAGCTCCACCACCATCCCCCACCCCTCCCAACCCCCCAGGGTTGGTGAGGACTAGAAGAGGAGTGGGCGGGGCTAAGAAAAATCTGCAGTGGACCAGAAATAATGAGTTACCTAGGGCAGGAGATCAACTTGGGGCTTTCTGGGTGGAAACTCAGAATATTGGAGAACAGCAGAAACTAGACAGGTTAGCCCCATCTCCAGGAGACGTAAGAGGCATGAGTGTGATTCCCAGGTCAGGAAGATCCCCTGGAGAAGGAAATGGCAACCCACTCCAGTATTCTTGCCTGGAAAATCCCATGGACAGAGGAGCCTGGTGGGCTATGGTCCATAGGGTCACAAAGAGTCAGACATGATTAAAGTGACTTAGCACACACTTAACTTCTTTTGCCTCAGTTTTCTCATCTGTAGACTAGGGAGAGGTAGTATACAGTGAGATTAAACAAGATACACGTGCTTAGTCCAGAATTGGCTGTTGTCCATGGACAAGGCAAGATACTGAGCAGGGTTTCAAGGCTATTCCTAACAATCTCTCCCTGTTCTAATGCAAGCCTTTGCTTGTCTAGTCTGGCCTTATTTCCCCACAGAAGTAGTCACCATATGGCCTGGGACAAAATTATGAAATAAAAATGTTACTCCCTCCCGTTTGTATACTGCTTTATTGTTCTCAAGGCATCCTCAACCCCCCACCCCCACGCCCTTATCTCCTTTGAGTCCCTCAACAACTTTGTGTGAGGTAGGCAAGAGAAGGCCTCTACTCCCTGAGGAAGAAAAGGAAAATGCTGCCTCTTGGCACAAGGGAGTTAATTAGTGGCAGAATTACGGTTCCTCTGGGACTCAGGGTCTGTGCCTCTCCCATTTCCACATGGCAGAGTTTTCAATGTTCCTCATCCTCTCCTGTGTTTTTATTTTCAATTCTGTGGTCAGTGGTGATCATTCCCTTACATACCCCTCAACCCACTTGTCTCCCTCTAGCTTCAGTTTCCTTGACTCACCAAACCACAACTCTGGTTAAATCCATTTGTTCACCAATCCTGCCTGCACTGACCCACTAAACAGTGGCTGTAGAAAACCCCAGAACTATATTGACTGATCTGACTTCAAATGTATGACCACTAACCTCAAATGGTCCCTAATGCTGCCTGGAAACCACGTTGCCTCTCTCCAGTCATACTTCCAGCCAGCTCCGTGACCAGGAATAGGAATGTCAGATTTAGCAAATAAAAGAATCTTGTCTATTAATAGCAACCCTCTCCAGGAAGTAGTTTCTAATGTGAGTCTTCAGTCACTATGGCAAATGGTGAAAGAATTAACTTGAGGGTGGGGCTTTATCAGAGCCCTTTTCAGCCGGGGTGTGACCCAGAATATTAAGATGGTTAACCCTGGTTTGGGCCATGAACTGAGCTCTTCTGTCTCCTACCTGGAACTAAAAGGCCAGGATCCCTGGAGAGAAGACACAACCAACCAACACTTCAAAGGTGAGAAAGCC
Organism: Moschus berezovskii; assembly: GCF_049115385.1. NCBI lineage: Eukaryota > Metazoa > Chordata > Mammalia > Artiodactyla > Moschidae > Moschus > Moschus berezovskii. The sequence continues at coordinate 29,110,807 of NC_142461.1, forward strand.
CAGTCTACACTGGGTTGATCCACGAAGCCACAGACCTCTGGAATTATTATCCAGATAGAAAGATTTGGGGCCCACTGTGCCCCAGAGTCTCCTGCTAGCACTCCAACTTCTCCCAACTGGTCTTTGAAGTTAGGCATCTCAAAATCAACCTTGACAACACTAATTCTGCAAAGAAAATTCTCTTCAAGTCAGGCAGGGGGAGGGGTCATAAAACAAGAGTAAAGAGACTTTTTTTTTTTAAGTTTTTTTTAATATGGACCATTTTTAAAGTCTTATTTAATTTGTTACAATATTGCTTCTGTTTTATGTTTTGGTTTTTTGGCCATGAGGCATATGGGATCTTAGTTCCTGGATCAGGGACTGAACCCCCACCCCCTGCATTGAAAGCCAAAGCCTGAACCACTGGACCACCAGGGAAGTCCTGAGATTTTTTTTTTTAAGAGTATATAGTGTATCTAAGTTATAAAATGAGAGGCAATCAATATTCTTCATTCCTTGAACAATGTTTATTGTCTGCTGTGTGCCAAGCACTGTTGCTTACAGTGGTAGTAGACAAAAAGAGTCTGTGCTTTCAAGGAGTTTGCATTTTTGTGGGAAGACATAATAACTAAACAAACAAGAGAATTTCAGATAGCAATGAACACTTGAAGAAAACAAAACAGATAATGGCACAGAAAGAGACGGGGTGGGGGGAAAGTAAGAGAGGGGGTTACTGCTGAGAAGAAGCCACTCTCTGGGAAGGTGATGTTTGAAATTAATAAGGAGTGGGCCACACCAAGATCTGAATTGTAGTGCTCCAGGCAGAGAGAATAGCAAGTGCGAAGGAGCAAGCCTGGTGTATATAAGTGTCACGCAAGTGTATGCTCCTCGGTTTTTGTCTCATCACAACAAGGATTTGGAGTGACGGACATTAAATACCCCTCAGTGTGTCACAGCTCTCGGGTCTTAGACCGTGTTATAGCTCTCAGGTCTCGAATGGACTGTGTTATAGTTCTTAGACAAATCAGTGTTACAGCTCAGTGTTATAGCTCTGTTTTATTTAGATAATAGCAGGAAAATCCATCTTCAAGGCGTGAAGGCTCGTTGATCCAAAGACGCGAAGAGAAGAGTGCCCCGGCGTGCAGCAGAGAGAGAGAGATAGATCCCTTTGGCTCCTCTTTTTATATGTTCCCCCCCTCCCCGGGCCTGTCCTATGTAAATTGGTCCAGCCAGGAGTGTCTTTTGTTTTACCTGAGGTTCTCACTCTGGTCCTCAGACCTTCCTTTGTTCTATTTTCGCGGGCTTTTCCCTTCCTTGTCTTTTGGCCACCACCATTTTGGACTCCTTTTCCCTATTCTACCTACCTAACATAAGGAAAGTTCTACCTACCTAACATAAGGGAGGGAGTTCACAGAGGTAAAGGGACCTGGGAAGGAGAATGGCTTAAAAAAGAAAAAAAATTTACTTATTTGGCTGTACCAGGTCTTAGCTGAAGCCTGAGGGATCTTTAGCTGCAGCATGCAAACTCAGGTGTGGTGTGTGGAATCTAGTTCCCTGACCAGGGATGGAACCCGGGCCTCCCGAATTAGGAGCTTGGTGTTTTAGCCAGTGGAGTACCAGGGAAGTCCTGAGAATGGCTTTTATTACAAGTGTGATGGGGTGGGGGGGATTAAGCAAGCCTCATGGCCTACTTCGTGTTTTGTTTTAGAGATAACATTGCAGCTGCCATGTAGAGAGTACATTATAGAGGTTCAAGAGTGGGAGCAGGAAACTGTGAGGAGACCATGGCTAATATCCAGAAACGAGGGGGTGGTAGCTTGGACTAAACTGGGGGCGAGGGAAGTAGCTGGGCTGAAGCGATAGGACATGCTAATCTGGGCTGTGCAGACCTACCCAACAGCCTTACCTGACCCCTGCCTCCATGTCTTCTTTGCTGGCATGGTCCTGATTTTGTATAATTTTTCACCTTTCTACTTGGTCAAGGAAGATGGCCTTTCTTTAGACCTAAGGGTAAGTATAGGTTAGTCCAAACCATTCATGGTAGTTCCAGTCCCCACTTCCAATGACTAGTTTAGGCCTGAGGTCAATGAGATACAAGGGAAAGTCTGCTGGGGTGCTTTAAGGAAAGGTTTTTCTCTCTGATAAAAAGAGATGTGGGAGGAAACCACCCCCCTTTTCCTGGCTTAGGATGGTGCCGTATGAGGGCATGATACTTGCTACTGCGGTAGTCATCCTGTCATCAGGAGAGGAGACGTCACCAGGCCACTGAGGATGCCAAAGCAGAAAGCTGGATATACTGGACTTATTGGTGACATCACTGAACCAGTCCTGGAACCGCCCTCATTCAGATTTCTTGTGGGATAATAATACACCCATTGTTTAAGCTGCTGGTAGCGAGGCTTTCCATGATTTGAAGCTAAAATATTCTAATTAATAAAAGAGGGGAGGAAGAGAATGAAAGAGGAATACAGGACAGTCCTCCGTTTTTACCTAAGGACTTGGGAGGAAGGCAGTATTATTCACTCAGACTCGGGGCTTCCCTTGTAGTTCAGCTGATAAAGAATCTGCCTACAGTGCGGGAGACCTGGATTCGATCCTTGGGTTGGGAAGACCCCCTGGAGAAGGGAAAGGCTACCCATGTCAGTATTCTGGCCTAGAGAATTCCATGGACTGGTATAGACATGACTGAGCAACTTTCACTTTCGGGGGCCTAGGACAGAAAAAAAAAATGGATGTGCAGTAAGGCTCAACTCCACCTCTCCCAGATGGAATCCATGGAGACATTTGAAACCTTGATGGGGACTTTCCTGGTGGCTAAGACTTTGAGCTTCCACTGTAAGGGGCTCAGGTTTGATCCCTGGTCAGGGAACGAAGCTCCCATGTGCCATGTGGCACAGCCAAAAGCAAATAAAGAACTTTGATGACCTTGCCACACTGCTTCAAGATGGAGGTGAGACTCTGAGAAGGAGTTAGGAAAGATGAGGATAACAGGAAGCAAGAGGGAGAGCGATCCAAAGAGAGAGCTGACACCCACGTTGGGTTAGTGGACTAAACAATACCTCATCAGGAAGACTGAAAAAGTGTTTGGCATTGTCTTCTAGATTCTATGTGAATGTCCAAGAGTTTTCTGTTTGGTAATATGGACTATTACCTGCACACCTACCAAGAGCTTATGGCCCTTATTCAGGGGATCTGTCTATATCCTGAGAAAATACATATACACTCAGTCATGCCTGTTTGTGCATGAGCATGCACGCTCAGACACACATGCCCAACCAGATGCAGACTCTATATTCCACCAACATGCCTTGGGCGTGTCTCCCTGAACCCTTGTCTTCTCCATCTTCCCGAACTCGTTGCTGCAGGAGCCAGGCTAACATAAATGTGTGATGTGGGTTGAGCACGTGATGTTAAATAACAGTGGGCACTGGTCTTCTGTGTCAGGGAGACACAGAGTAATGAGGGCTGGGTGAACTGGAGCAGCTTGTTGCCCATCCTAAGAAGGTAGCCTACACCCAGCTACATTTGTTGCTGCACTGGTTTCCTATCCAGGCTGTAACAAATTGCTACAAACTTAGTAGATTAAAACAACACAAATGTATTTATTATCTCACGTTCTGGAGATCAAAAGTCCAAAATAAATCTTATGGGGAATGCAATATTATGATTTATAAGAAAAAAATGTGGCTACTGAGATGACCAAAATGTATTTCTTATATATTATTTAGTCTTTGTCCATTCTTCTTGACTCACAGTTCCCAAAACCCTGAGAATTCTCGAAGTGTTGAGAGTGATCAAGGTGTCTTGCTATGTTAATGAGGTGACTTTTGGACCCACCTAAGGATGGGGGCTGCTTGCCAGTGGAGCCAACTGAGCAATTAGAGGTTTAGAAATTTCAGTCCCATCATGCCCTTCTGACCTCCTGAGAGGGCTGGGTAGCTGGAGATTGAGTTCAATCACCAATGGTCAGTGATTTAATCAACTGTGTTTATGTAATGAAGCCTTCATCAAAACTCAAAAGGATGGGGTTTGGAGACCTTCCAGGGTGGTGAACACATGGAGATGCTGGGAGAGTAGAGCAGCTGGAGATGGTGTGGAAGCTCGTGTCCTTTTACCATACATTGCCCTATGCATCCCTTCTATCTGACTGCTCCTGGCTTATATCCTTGTATAATAAACCTGCGATCCAGTAGGTAAAACGTTTCTCTGAACCCTACGCGCCTCTCCAGCAAATTAGTTGAACCCAAGAAAGAGGTGATGGTAAGCTCTAATCTGCCACCCATCAGTCAGGACAAGTAACCACATGGACTTGCGGTTGGTATCCAGAGTTGGAGGGGGTTGTTAGAACTTTCAGTTTGTAGCTGGCAGGTCAGAAGCTTAGGTAACAACTGGGACTTGTGACTGGTATCTGAAGCAAGAAATGGGATAGTTTTGTAGGATCAAACCCTTAACCTGTGGAACCTGATGCTATCTCCAGGCAGAAAGTGCAGAATTGAGCTGTATTCTTGAACCCCTTGCTAGTGTCTGAGAATTGCTTGGTGGTGTGTGGGGAAGCCCCCTCTCCCACTATTGGAATTGGAAACCTATTTACGGATAAATTCAAGGCGTTGGCATGGTTGCCTTCCTTCTAAAGACTTTAAAGGAAAATATGTCCCTTGCCTTTTCCGTCTTCTAGAGGCTGTCTGCATTCCTTCACCATGGCCTCCTTCCATCTTGAGAGCCTTCACTCTGACCTCTCCCCTTCCCTGACTCTGACTCTCCTGCCTCCTTCTTCCATTTAGAAGGACCTTCTATTTCTCTTGGCAAATGTCACATTCCACTTGAAAATAGGTGGGCTATTTTCAAATATCTTTTGATATTAATTTCTAACATGATTCCACAGTGCTAAGAGGAGCAATTCTGTGTGATTTCAATACCTTTAGATGGTAAAGTTTTGCACCTTGTTTTATGCCCCTGGATGTGTTCCAGTGTCTTCTGGTTTACAGTCGATGGGAACTTGAACAGAATTTATATTCTATTGCTGTGTGAAAATTGTATAAATCTTAATTATGTTGAATTGGTTCGTCGTGCTTTTCAGGTCTACTGGATCCCTCTACTCTGTAAATTTTTGAGAAAATGGTATTGTATTCATTGTAGAGAGTTTGATATTGAAAGCCCAACTAAAAATCTTAATTTATCTACTTTTAAAAATAACTATAATGTATAGTGGAACTATATGTAACCTTGTTCTGAATTTTCCAAGTCTCCTGTTAATGTGTTATCATACTTTAATAATTAAAATAAAATTTTTTAATTAAAAAAAGGACTTGTGATTATACTGGGCCCACCCAGAAAATCGAAAATCTCCCCATATCAAGACCTTTACCTTAATCACATTCGCACTGTCTTTAGCCATGGACGGTAACATAGTCACAGATTCCAGGGACTAGGATGTGGACATCTTGGGGGAGTGCTATTCTGCCTATCAGAGTTGCTAAACGGGAATGCAGGCCTAGAATAGCCATCTCTTCCAATTTGTTTCACGATAAGCTAGAATCTGGATTTTTACATGATTAAAACAGTTAATCTAGCAGGTCTGAGACAGCTATCCTTGGAAAGGCCTGCTCACAAGGTTGACCCTTAGCTGGCATCCGAGAACTTGGCTCTTAGAGTACTCCCAGTCAACAGCTGATTGATCAGGATGGTTTGTTGTGCCTGGACAGTGTGCGTAAACGATGTGATTTATGCTGAACACCCATTTTTCTACTGAGTCTGTAATTTTGGCACGTGCAAGGCAGAAGTGCCTCTGTGAACAGCCCCCACTAAAAACCTTGGGTGCTGAGTTTCTAATGGGCTTTCTTGGGCAAAAGCACTGCAGGGAAATGTTGCTCCATTTTCATTTAGGAAAACGAGTACATTGTGTAAGCCCTTCTGAGAGAGAAAGGACATGGATTCCTTCTGACTCCTTTTGTGTCTTTTCCGCTTATTATCCAGCTGTGTATTGTTCTTGCATCACTGTAATAAACCCTAGCTGTGAGTACAAGTTTATGCTGAGTTCTGTGAGTCTGTCCAGTAAGTCTCCTAACATAGGGGTGGTCTTTGGCGATGCCCCATACAGAAAAAGTTCCTATATTTTTTTCATATTCTAAATGCAATAAGGGTTAACACTGTGGGGGCCAGATGAAACATTTCAGAGAGGGAATTTGTTTTCCAGGCTGCTAATTTGAAACTTCTGGCTTCTTAAGAGTTTTACCTTAATTTCAGTCCCATCTCTCTAGTAAAACAATTCATCTGACACACACTTAGCAAATGTTACCATGTGCCAAGTGCCATACCAGGAACTGGGGAACACAAAAGTGAATAAGACACAGTCTTTCTCTTCAGCAAGATCATTGTCTAATAAGATGGACATATGCATGAATAACTCTAGCATGAGGTGCGACACGCACTAAAATAAATGAATAAAATGCTCTAAGAGTCCAGGCAGCTGGATACATAGTGCTTTGCTGTGTACGTATGCATCTTCCAGTTCATCTGGTCCTCACAACCCAAAGTTATTATCCCAGTTTTACAGAAAAAAAAGCTGAACCTGAAGAACAAATAGGTTTTGGGTTTTGCCTAAGATAGCACAAGTCTCAAAATACTCACTCTGCAGGGTTGGGCTGCACAAGGAAAACAGAGGCCCAGGGAAGGTCTGAACGAGGCCACATGTTCTGTAGTCACCAAGGCTCCTTGCTCTGTAGAGACCGTGACCCCATTTCCCAAAGCAACCTCATTATGTGCCCTTGCCAGGTTTCTTTTCTATGAATGAGTCTTGTTCTCCCAACCATATGGTTAGTCTACTGGGAAAAGAGACCTTGTCATATTTCACCTGTTTCTTTCCATGCCTTGGTAAAGTAAGGTATCAGTTAGCTATTTTGTTGGTAGAAAGTTGTCATTGCTAGTTATTTTATCCTGCTGTGTTATATTGTCAGGCAGACTTGGCCCTAGGAAACACTAGGAAAAACAGATAGGAGAGACAGGTGAATATTTTCCCAGGAGACAGGATGTACCAATAGGCCCGTAGGGCACTTCTGATGATTTCTGCAGTGAATAGAGACAGGTAGAAAATGTAAGGCATGCAAGGGAAAGCAGAAGTAGGTTGAAAAGCCCATTCTTGTGAGACATGGGAATGAAAAGTAGAAAGAAGGAGTAGCTTTAGCTGAGACCTCTGCCTGAGCTCCGAGGGCTTTAAGGTGCGATAGCAGATCCTGCCATGGCTTAAGGACAGAAGAGGATGGGAAAGTCAAAACCAGCCATGACATCAGAATCTCCATTTTCTTTTTTCCTGTTCAGAGTCAACAAACGTTATAACACCTCACAATGCTTTCGGGGGGGTGGGATCGTTATCTCCTTTCACCGGTGAAGATGCCAAGAATTCAGTGAGGTTAAGTCACTTGCCCAAGGTCACACAGGGCAGTCAGGATGAGAATCCCAGAAGCTCCGGCGGTTCTGGCTGCAGGAAAGTGGGCAGGTGGCTATGGCGAGGGCCGGCTAATAGTGACGGTGCTGATGACGGGGCCACTGACCAGCGGGCAGCCGGCGAGACGCGACAGATTCCGGGGGTCGGCCCTCGCAGACAGACTGTGGGGTTCGGCTCTGCGGAGCAACCTAAGGGATCGGCAACCTGGGGCTCAGACTGTGCAGCTCCCGGTCCTCGGCCGCCCGCGGGCGTTGGCGAAAGGCAGCCGTCACGGCCGGGGACAAGCAGGCCTCGTGCGACTGCAAGCCGTTCCTGGGGGACGGGCCAGAGCCAGGCAGTCGGCCGGAGCCTACAGAGAGGCGGGGCGGGGAGAGCACCGGAGAAGGCTGGCTGCAGCCACTCGGGAAAAACAGCCTCTGCAGCACCCGGCCTAAGTCAGAACACCTTAGCGACAGGCGCCCCCACGACGCAGGTGCAGGAGAGACACGTCCTGGCACCGCGCCTTGCGCCCCAGCAGCGGAGCTCTGGAGCTCCGAGTGTCGGCGCAAAGCCGGGAGAGAAGGGTCGCTACTGCTCACTCGCGCGGGACAGGTGAGGAACTCTGGCACGCCCCGGGGAGGGGACTCGCCCTGGCCCCACCCCTCCGGGCCGCCTACCTTTCGGGGGCGTGGTGTCTGGGCCGCCCCGCTCCTAGTGGGCGGTCGGAGCGCGCGGGCCCGCCCCCCGCATATAAGAGCGGTGCGGCACTGCAGCTAGCGCAGTTCTCACTGAGACCCGTCACCCGGACTCTACGTGAGACCCACCGCCGGACTCACCATGGTGAGTGCGGCCCCGCCGGCATCGCTCCCGTCCCCTAAGTTCTCCTCCTCTTCGGGGAACCTCCCTCTAGGGCTGCTCGGGGCCCTCTATCCGGAGTTTCAGGTCTCGAGGTGTTGGGGGGGGTTGCCTTCCCCCACCCCCTCCCGGTGACTTTGGCTGAGCCAAGTTGTCCACTTTCGGATGCTGGGGAGGGTAGTGGAGCGGGGTGGGAATCTTCCGTAGCAGAGAGGAGTCTTCCTGGAATCCCCTCCTGCTCCACCAAGTATTTGTGTCCTAACCCTCCTGAGGGGAGTCACGCGGTCCCGCGGCGCGTCCTTTCCGCGGTCGAGGGAGACCCCACTTGGCTGCCCTCCGCCCCTAGCCTCCCCCTCACTCCCGGGTCCTTGGAAGTGACCAAACACGTGCTTGGTGCAAGAAGGTGGGAAGGGGTCAGATCACTTGGTTCAGCATCCCCCTTTCCTCCGACTATGGGCGCATCCCTTCTACCCACAGCACCCCCCCCGTGACTCAGCACCCCTCTTTTGATCCTGGAGGGGTGGCGAGAATGGGGTTCGGCCTAGTGAGGCGAGCCGGAATCTCTCCAACAGGAGTCCGCGTGCACGGACGGGCAGAGACAGCTGGCGCTGAGCGAGAGCGCGGGCCGAGGCCAGGTTGGGGGGAGGGGAAAGAGGTGTGTGTAGGGGGTGGTATTTATAGCCCAGGGACGGGGGCCGAAATCCAATCCTCGCTTTCCACTGGGATGGACCTGGAAAGACTCTAGAAGGGGCGAATACGGGGCCAGAGCTCAGGATGGCGCTCATCCCGCCCAGGGCAAGGCAGGTTACCTTCGGGGCCTCACCGCAGGTTCCGCTTCCTTTTCTGGGTGTTTGCAAACCGTCACCCCGCCATTTCGGTGTCGAAAAGGGAGGCCGCGCCGGCCCTGGTCTGCGCCACTTTGGCTTTTCAGAGGTTAATTCCAGACTGGCAGGGATGAGCCTAGGGCAGCGAGTGCCCCAGTGCCCACAACCCTTACTGCCGGCGCCTGCCGTTTTTTTGCTCTCTGCAGTTTCCCTGAGGGCGCCGCTGTGGATGAACGTGGTGAAGATACCCAGGGTGTGGGGGTAGAGGTGGGGAGAGCAGCCAGATGGGATTGATCCCCAGAGCCAGATGGGATTTAAAGGTGGTGAGAGCCAGGGTATCCTGCTGGCCAGCATGGTCAGTTGATGCCTGACTGGAATCCTGAGACACCTCTACAGTTCGCAAGAATGATAGGGCAAGAGGGTTATATGATATTCTAGTTGTTCATCCTCAAAGCAAAGAATTAATCAAGGGCGGACCTCTAGCTATAAATTCGTAGCTCTGGAAAACCTTCTGTCCCTTCTTGAGAAGCTGATCTATGGGAGCAGGGATTGGGAACAGCTGAAAAAAATCGCTTGTCCTTGTCTCAGTGACTGCAGCGTCTGCCTGTCTCATATGCACTTGACCTCTCTGTCCTGCCTGAGTGTCCTGTGAATATGTCAGGGTCATATGGAGCCACAGCTCTTACTTGACAAGGTGCCCATGGAGAAGTAAGCTGAGGGAACCGGCCTGCCCTACTGGGTGCCTCCAGTTGGGAAGTCCTATGCAGGAGAGTCTGGGCAGGATGCCAGCCTCTTTGACCTCTGCTCAGGTCCTTTTGCCAACTGAGTCATCCTAACTGGTAGGTGATAGGGTGGGAGAGAGGCTCATGAGGTAAGGACTCATGTATGTGAGGCTTATGCCATATCCCCTCTCTTTACCCTTCAGCGTGAATGCATCTCAGTCCATGTGGGGCAGGCAGGTGTCCAGATGGGCAATGCCTGCTGGGAGCTCTACTGTCTGGAACATGGAATTCAGCCGGATGGACAGATGCCCAGTGACAAGACCATCGGTGGAGGGGACGACTCCTTCACCACCTTCTTCTGTGAAACCGGTGCCGGAAAGCATGTGCCCCGGGCAGTTTTTGTGGATTTGGAGCCTACCGTAATTGGTGAGCAGAGGAAGAGAGGGTGGAATTAAGGGGCTGGAAAGTGACTCTAAGCTTCTCTCTGGAGAGAGGATGTCTAGACCTGGCTTTCCTGGCCCTGAAAACCCCTTGCCCTGCTAGAAGCTAAAGAAGGGAGGCTGATCGCAGACTGGCCTGGGCAGCAGGTCTGGGTTTCTCTCACAGACTGCTATCTCAGGCTGGCAGGAGGATGAATGCTTCCATATATCTGACCACAGCCACCAGGCTGAGGGAGGGAGGTCTGTGCTGAGCACAGCCTTGTGGTTTCTGCCCTAACAATGTGGTGTATGCCTTTTCAGATGAGATCCGAAATGGCCCATACCGGCAACTCTTCCACCCTGAGCAGCTCATCACTGGGAAAGAGGATGCCGCTAACAACTATGCTCGTGGTCACTACACCATTGGCAAGGAAATCATTGACCCAGTACTGGACCGGATCCGCAAGCTGGTGAGAATTGGGGGTAGAAGGAAGGAAGCTTTTGAAATGATGCTAATGGTCAGAAACATTTTTTTCCAAATCCATTTCATGGAGTCATCTCTAACTGTACATGTCCCAGAGTGTGCAGCGGCTGTGGGATACTCATTAGTCTGCCTTAACACCTGAGAAATTTTAGACTTTTGTGAAGCCAGAACATAAGAGAGCCTAGAGCCTCAGGCCCTTTCCCCACCCACATTGCGCTTTTCCTTCTTGTCTTTCAGTCTGATCAGTGCACAGGACTTCAGGGCTTCCTGGTGTTCCACAGCTTTGGAGGGGGCACTGGCTCTGGCTTCACCTCACTGCTGATGGAGCGGCTCTCTGTTGACTATGGCAAGAAATCCAAGCTGGAGTTCTCCATCTACCCAGCCCCCCAGGTGTCCACGGCCGTGGTCGAGCCCTACAACTCCATCCTGACCACCCACACCACCCTGGAGCACTCAGATTGTGCCTTCATGGTGGACAACGAGGCCATCTATGACATCTGTCGCCGCAACCTGGACATCGAGCGCCCTACTTACACCAACCTCAACCGCCTCATCAGCCAGATCGTCTCCTCCATCACAGCTTCCCTGCGCTTTGACGGCGCCCTCAATGTGGACCTGACCGAGTTCCAGACCAACCTGGTGCCCTACCCTCGCATCCACTTTCCCCTGGCCACCTATGCGCCAGTCATCTCTGCAGAGAAGGCCTACCACGAGCAGTTGTCGGTGGCAGAGATCACCAACGCCTGCTTCGAGCCTGCCAACCAGATGGTGAAGTGTGATCCCCGCCACGGCAAATACATGGCCTGCTGCCTGCTGTACCGTGGAGACGTTGTACCCAAGGACGTCAATGCCGCCATCGCTGCCATCAAGACCAAGCGCAGTATTCAGTTCGTGGACTGGTGCCCCACGGGCTTCAAGGTCGGTATCAACTACCAGCCCCCCACTGTGGTGCCCGGGGGAGACCTGGCCAAGGTGCAGCGTGCTGTGTGCATGCTGAGCAACACGACCGCCATTGCTGAGGCCTGGGCCCGCCTGGACCACAAGTTCGACCTGATGTATGCCAAGAGGGCGTTTGTGCACTGGTACGTGGGTGAGGGCATGGAGGAGGGTGAGTTCTCCGAGGCCCGGGAGGATATGGCTGCCCTGGAGAAGGATTACGAGGAGGTGGGCATCGACTCCTATGAGGACGAGGATGAGGGAGAAGAATAGAACCGCGGCCTGGAGCCCACTCACTATGTTTATTGCAAAATCCTTTCGAAATAAACAGTCTCCTTGCACGGTTTCTCGTCCCCTCTGTGAGTGCTTGAGCTTTGCTGCCTTCCCCTTTTGTGCTGCTGCTGCTGCTGTTTCTGCTGCTGCCCTCACTATGTGCTGCTCATGACTTTTTCCTTCCGTAGCTGAAGGTTAGACCTGCCAAGGGGCCCTTGCCAGGCCCAGGAAACATGACCCCATGTATCATCCTAGGAGTGCCCAGGATAGGGGGGAGATGAGGACCGGATCTTGGACCTGTCCAACACGAGCCGTTAAAGGATCTGAGGTTTCACTTCCTTTCCAAGTAGGAGTTTAAGCCCAGCAGTTTCTGTATTTGAGAGTTAGACTGCTACCCTATTCTTCCTGCTGCTCTGCATTCACCGACACTGGAAGCAAAGCTTGGCCCAGACACCTCTGTGCGTTTTAAGGGCTTGGGAGTGGGGCTGAGCAGGCCCAGAGATCCTGGGCATGGAGCCTAGTCATAAGCCTGGGGGCTGGGAGGGAGCAAGGGCGATCTCCTGGAGTTGTTTGTGTCAGTGCACCTCCCAGCAGCTTCGCAAAGCTTACTTTTGGTCTTGCTGTTTTGCTGGGGCCTAGGGTTGTGCCATTAAAAGTCAGGTCATCTCCCCTCTGTTTGTGCTTTCTTTCTGGCCTCAGCTTCTGTGCTAGCTGGTGGGAGCCTCCTGCCAGGGCCCTGGGGAAAACTTCAAGGTTGCTAATAGGCACCCCAGGACCCACACTAACGTCAGCAGTTGAGGGGTGGGCACAGTTGGGTGGCAGGAGGAACGTCATCTCAGGAGCAGGAGATGCCAACCCTGCCCTTCCCTCCCCTCCCTGGTGATTCAGGGACGCAGTGCCCTTCCCGAGGGAACAGGTTTCCAGCCCAGCAAAGGCAGGGCCCCTGTTTACTCAGCAGAGGAGGCAGGAAGTGGCAGCTGGATACTGCCACACCACACAGGCCCCATTAATCATTAACCATGTGTGACCCAGAACCATCTGGGAGAGATTCTGGACTAAAATATCCCATCACTTCCACTCCCCTGCCTGGGGGCAGAGGCTGGAAACCAGTTGTGTGGTTGTCCCGAAGCTTCCTTAGATGTCTCCACCCAGAAGCCCTTCCTGGAAAACCAGCTGGGCTGCTCTGACTAAGCTACCCAGCCATGGGAATGAAGCAAGAATGACGTGAGGGTGCTTTAAGGGGGCCCTAGGCCCAGTTCTTGGCATAGGAACCAGCTCAGGCCAGAGCCGTTTGAAGTTTTTGACTAAGACAAGGTAGAAGAAGAAGTGCCCACTCCCCCACCAGCCAGATCTAAGGTAGGGACACCGGCCTCCGAAAGTGGAAGGATGGTCGCGCCACTCCTAAGGCTTTGCCAGTCCTTCTTCTCTCCAGGCTCTCCCCAAGAAAAGGCAGCCAGCCTTTGGGCGCCCTGCACCTCCTCTCACTCCAGGAACAACGGGACTAAGATGACACCAAGCTGCTTTCACTTTATTCTTGTTTTATACATTCTCCTGCCCCCAGATTTGGAAGCAGATCATGATGTACGCTCAGCAGTCCTGCTCAGAGCCTTGACTATATTCTATTAGTTCCCTTCTCCCCATCCCCCACCCTCCCCACCCCGACCCAGGCAGGCCTCAATTCCAGTTACTGCTCTTGGGGGTGAGAGAGCAGAATGAGAGACAGAAGACCGAGGAAACTGTTCCAGCCCCCAGCTGCCCCCAGTGCCAAGGGTGTGGTCCAAGTCACGCGGACTGAATGGAAATTCTACTGAGGGAGGGCATTCCTTGCCAAGGCACAGGGGCCATCTTCTCAACGTGGCCACGGTTTGTTCAGATGTGGGTAGTGTGCTCGTCCCGAGCCAGGGGCTGCAGCACCTCCAACTGACTCAGGAGCAGAGGAATGTGAGGGCGCTGCTGGGGGTCCACGGACATCATTGAGGTCAGCAGCTGCCGCAAGGCTGAAGAATGCCTACAGAAGGAGGAGGGGAGGGTGAGGAGGGCGGCCGACCCCTGTACTCTGACCCCTACAAACGGAAGGGAGGAGCCTGAAGTGCCCCTGCTCCTTTCAGAGCTCACCTGGGGCTCTGCGGGATGCTGAGTTGGTTCTGCACAGCAAGGGCCACGCTGTCACCCTTCTGGAACACCATATCATAAGGGCCTTCCCCAAACATCATGGCATATAGCACACAGCCTAGGGACTGAGCGTAACTTGGTTATTCCTTGGAAGGGGACCAATGGAGTCATCTTGCTGTTTCATTCTGTAGTGAAAGGAGACTACAGTGTGCCGACTTCAGTCACGTGACACCACCAGGGCCCCAGAGAAACTGCCAGTTAGCTGCAAGCCTCGGCATCTTGTGCTGAGCCGCTGCCTCCAGCCCTGACATTTAGTTATACTTATCCTGCTCAAAGGGCAAGATTATACCACTTCCTGAGCAACTGAGCACAGTGTCAGTGACAGTTCCCAGGAAGGAAGTTGAGGGGGGATTGGGACATACATGCTTCCTGGGGCCCCCATGCACTGGGAACCGAAGACTCGCTCCTCCAGTTCACAGAGCAGCACTCCTCCCCTCCCACATTCCCACCCACATGCTCCTCACCCAGACATCAGTCCGCTCATCGATGACACAGTGGCTCTGCACAGAAAAGAGCTCCGGGGCCCGGTAGGAGATGGTGCACCGCTGGGCTGCCCAGTCCTGGAACAGTGACCCCAGAGCTCAGAAGCAGGGCACAGGTCTTGGTCATGTGACCAAACTGGGGCATGTACCAGAAGGGGTTGAGGATGGGGAAGAGATGGGCAAAGGAATCTGGAAACTTACCTGGAGGGCCAGAGCCTGGCGGGAGCCCTCCACATGGATGCATGCTTGATTCATGGACCCCAAGTCCATTAGAACCGGCTGCCCCTCATCGCCAAGCAAGATATTGGTGGGTTTCAGGTCCCTGCAGGGAAGTAGAAATGACCCCTAAGCATCCATGAACCAGAAGGCCGGGATCCTAGGGGGGCAAAAGAATCACGGGGACTGTTCCTGGAGAAGAGCACAGAGATCTCTCATTTCTCTTGATGAGGCTCTTCCTTTCTGTCCAGAAAGTACATGGAGCCTCCCACTGACCTGTGGGCATAACCCTTGGCGTGAATAGCCTCAAGGCCTCTGCAGATACCCAGCAGCAGCCGAATGATTTGCTCTTCAGTCAAGAAGTTGCCTTTGTCCTTCAGCTTTTCTATCTCATTCCACAGTGTACCTCTCTGCAAAACAAGTTCCCCCACAGTTGATCTTTTTAGCCTCCGCTCCCTGAGCCTGATTCTTTCCCTATGTCAGAATCCATAGCAATTTCACCACACACCCTACAGCCCCAGGTGGGTTCCTTAAACCCCAAATCTGAAATGCTCAAACCACAACATGACCTCTGCTTCCTAATGTGCTTGACTGCTCATAATAGCCCTTGGCACACATGGCTCTCTGTTGCAACCCCCTCCATAGCCAGGAAACTTTCTGACCTTGAAGAAGGGTAGCAGCAGCCAGGCCTCATGTTTAGTGCCTCGCTCTCTCAGACAATAAGCCACGAGGCGAAGGATGTTGGGGTGATGGAAGAGGCGATGCATGTCTGCTTCTCGTTGGGCCTCCTCCCGGTCCTGCTGCTCATGACACAGGATTCGCTTCAGGGCGTAGAACTGTCCATCATGTAACCCCTCCACTAGGTCCACAAAGCTGAACCCACTGTGGGCCAAAGGGGTCAGTGAAGGACCAAGGTCACCTCCCATACTGCTGGGAGCCAGAGGAATTCCCTGGGGAGAAGTGCGGGGGGAGGAGGGGGTGTCTTTCCCATTTACAAGCAACCCTCCCAAGGTGTGACTCTAGAAAGATTATTAACATAGAGCAAGGGACACAGTCACTTTCTAGGTCTTATGGTCTTAATGCAGGGCTTCAATAAATATTAAATAACAGCCAACCTTTATCAAGTGCTATGAATCAGGCGATAGGGGAGACACTTGATACCAATTATCTCATTTAGTCCTCACAGCCCCACCACTGAAGCACAATTATCTCTAATAAGCAGATAAGGCAATTAAGGCTTATCAAGGCCACACATAAAAAGACCGGTTCCACAATCCACTTTCTTGACCACCAAGGAGCTGGGCTCCGTCCGGTGAATTAGAGGCTCTGTGCCCCTATCCTGTGCTGACTACTGTCTTCAAACACCACAACTCTTGGGACTAAATGATTTCCAAAACACTCACCCCTCCCCCAGTTTATGGATGAAGAGGTAGCGCTTATGGTCAATGGTGATAGTTCCCCGAGAGCAGATGCAAAGCGCGTGGCCCATAGTGTCTCAGTCATCCTCCTCAAGGACGGTCTGAAGCTGCCAAAGAGTTCGTCCAGGTCGAGTGGTCTCTTTCAGGCAAGTTGCTGGGACTCCAGCAGATCATGCTGGAAGGAAAAGAATGGCAGGTCATGGGCGGGGCACAATCCAGAAGACCCCTTAAAGGGCCAACGGGTAGCGCTCAGGCCCAGGTCTCCGAACCTAGAGAAAATAAGCCCTGGCAACGCCCGCTCCAAGAAGGCTGGGGTCAGGTGCCTTAAAAAGCCCCAGGCCCCGTGGCTACTCCCAGGCCACTGCCTCCAACCCAGCCCACCTTCAGGCGGCCCCTCACTCGCACACCCATTGGGCTGCAGAGGCAGGGCACGGGGTAGTTCCAGGGAGACGTGCGAGGCCCGGACCCACCACTTGCCGAGCCCACTCCGAGTCTCGGTCTGGGTGGGCCAGCCAGGACACCTCACTCACCCGGCTTTAGCAGGAGGGAAGCGCCAGGGACCGGAAGCAGTAGTTACGTCATCAGTCCGCGCCGGGTAACGGCCCGCAGTATCCTAGCAACCTCTGAGCACTAGGACGATGTGGGGGCGTGGAGCTGAGAGGCCGGGGGCGGGTTAGGCCTGGGGGAGAACGGGTCCCAGGACCCGGGTGAGGGTTCCACACCTGGCCTGCAGTGGGGGTCAAGACGCAGGCACCTACGTCAAAGGGGAGCAAAGCCGGGCTCGGCCCGAGGCCCCCAGGACCTGCATCTCCCAATGCCAGAGGTAGGAGGCGTCATACCTCCCGTGCACCGGGTGGCCGACTGGGGTCCGGCCCGGAGGTGGATGCTCAGAGGGGGCGGGTGCTGGAAGCCTGCACCCCTTTGCAGCTCTGATCAGTACAACCATGGGGGCTCTGGCCTGTATCCTATTACCGTAGTCTCAGGCTCTTGAACTAGACTAGGGTCTGAATCTTAATAGCCCATTAGCTGTGTCACCTGGACAAGTTATTTAGCCTCTAGGAACCTCACTTTCCCTAACTGTAAAATAGGTGTAAGAGTACCTAAAGTTAAATGCATGAACACTGAGGCCAGACTGCCTCAATCAAATCCCAGCTCTACTAAACTAGTTATGTGACCTTATTAACAGGCTAATATTTCTATTCTTCAATCACCTCATCAGTAAAATGGAGATTAGTATCTACTTCATGGAGTTGTTTGAAGATTAAATGAGAGGTGAAGTGCTTACTATAGCGTTTGATGCCTAGCCCTGAGTAGTGTCCATAAGCAGGAATAACAATCATAACTATTATTATTATCCTGGTCTTCACATTCCAGGCTTGGGACTGTGAAGGCAATGAGTGATGGAAATTCACAAATTCCCAAACCTTGGAACCTTGATGTATCTTGCCTGCTGCTGCTGCTGCTAAGTCGCTTCAGTCGTCTCCAACTCTGTGCGACACCATAGACAGCAGCCCACCAGGCTCCCCGGCCCCTGGTATTCTCCAGGCAAGAACACTGGAGTGGGTCGCCATTTCCTTCTCCAATGTGAAAGTGAAAAGTGAAAGTGAAGTCGCTCAGTCATCTGACTTGTAGCGACCCCATGGACTGCAGCCTACCTCCTCCGTCCATGGGATTTTCTAGGCAAGAGTACTGGAGTGGTTTGCCATTGCCTTCTCCGGTCTCTTGCCTAGGCAGTGGTAAATTGGAAAGGGGCACACATCCAAAGACGATAGGATGGCCTAGATGGTCTCTTTTGTTGAAACAGGACAGGATTCTCTAGGAAGAAGATTCCTCTTGTAACCTGATCCCCACCCCAACTCCCACTCCCCTTTCATATACTGAGACGATATCCTCTGGTTTCCCTTGGGTCTGACCCTGGATCTGACATTCATCAGATTTAACCTGCTGTGTACTGGACCCTGTGATAGCAGCAGAGGACTCAGGATTGACAAGGCTCAGGGGGCTCAGTGTAGCAGAGAACTACTTCTCAATCCTGAGTGAGCTCAGAGCACCCGGAAATCTTGTTAAAATACAAATTCTGATTCTACAGATATGAGGTAGGGTCTGAGATTCTGCATTTCTAACAAGCTCCCAGGTAATGTTGATGAAGCTGGTTCATGAACCAGTAGCAAGATGTAGAGGACTTTACAATCTAGTAGAGTAGCAGGCAGCTGCAGGCTGGAGACAAAGTCCAGGCTAATCGCCTGGCAATTTGTGGTGGTCTCCGCCCACTTGCTCGCTGAGGTTCTCTCCCAGGAATCCGCCACGTGACCGTCGGACCACCGTCTCTGACTGGAAGAGCCCGGAAAGCGCCATGGCTCCCAAGAAACCTCTCTGCCTTCCCTCCCTGCTGCTCCCACTCCTGACGCTGCTGCTGCCCCAGGTAAGATGGGAAAATTGAACCAGCCGCTGGGTGCGGTGAGACAGGGTCAGATCTGGCGGAGGAGAGAGTGAAAGTGAAATAAACAAAATACTGGGAAGGGCTAGTTCCATCTCCTCAGCTCTTGTCAGACGCTGACCCCGGACTCCAGCCCCCTGTGAGCACGGTCTCTCCCCTTACAGGCAGACACTCGGTCGTTCGTAGTGGATCGGGATCATAACAGATTCCTCCTGGACGGGGCCCCGTTCCGCTACGTGTCTGGCAGCCTGCACTACTTTCGGGTACCGCGGGTGCTTTGGGCAGACCGGCTTTTCAAGATGCGAATGAGTGGCCTCAACGTAGTACAGTTGTAAGAAGTGCTCATGAGAGCCATGGAAGGGTGGGATTCACTCCTCCTACCATGCCCTTAAGAAGGGGATCAGGACAGGAAGACTGGCTGGGTATGAGGATTGTAGGTCCAGGGCTTCCCTGCCAAGGGTGGGAAAGGGGAGGGCCAGGACCTCCTTCCCACAGCTTCCTGGAGATTCCTTCAGGCCTGAGCCCCTTGGCCTCCCTGGCTTCTCCCTGTCTTGGGCCCTGTTAATCTCTTCCTTTTTCAGTTATGTGCCCTGGAACTACCATGAGCCAGAGCCTGGGGTCTATAACTTTAATGGCAGCCGTGACCTCTTTGCATTTCTGAAAGAGGCAACTCTAGCGAACCTGTTGGTCATACTGAGACCAGGACCTTACATCTGTGCAGAGTGGGAGATGGTGAGTTAGTTGGAGAAGGGATAGAAGCAAAGCTTCCCATGTGCCCCCAACTTAGGGCCACTTCCCTCACTACCCTCGACTCCCTCCCTTCTTACTTACCCTACTCCACTCTGAGACAACAAAGCCCACTCACTTTTTTGTTGTCTTTATGTTTGTCTCAGGGAGGTCTCCCAGCCTGGTTGCTTCGAAAACCTAAAATTCATCTGAGAACCTCAGATCCAGGTGGGTAGAGAAAAAAGACTGGACTCAGAAAAGAGCAGGCAACAATAAAATGGGTCATTTGGGTACCCAAAACAGAGATCATTCATTCCAATTATTTACTGTTTTAATCATGCCCAACAGGATGCTGGGAACTGGGGGACCAGACAGACTCAGTGTGGAAGACACATTAATTTAAAAAAAAACACCCAAAACCTATATAAGATTATTTTTAAAATACTATACAAGAAAATGGACAAGGAGTTTAAGATAGTGAATAACAGGGCCTCTTTTAGGTAGGAAAGCCAGAAAAGGCTTTTCTGAGATGACATTTCAGTTACTCTAGGAGAGGGAAAGCACTAGTCATATGAAGAGTGAAGTCAGAATGACCAGGTAGACGGAATGGTGTACTTTTCTCGGGGGAGGGCTGTGCTGTGAGTCTTGTGGGATCATGGTTCAGATGAGGGATTGAACCTGGCCCCTTGGCAGTGAAAGCTCAGAGTCCTAACTACTAGACCACAGGGAATTCCCCGGTATGGTGTGTTTTAAGGCCCAGAGGTAGGACAGAACACTGGCATGAGTGAGGCCAGCATGGCTGGAGCACTGCGGGTAAGGGAGAGTAGTATGAGAAATTGGAGCTGTATACGGAGAAGGCAATGGCAAGCCACTCCAGTACTCTTGCCTAGAAAATCCCATGGATGGAGGAGCCTGGTAGGCTGCAGTCCGTGGGGTTGCTAAGGGTCGGACACGACTGAGCGACTTCACTTTCACTTTTCACTTTCACACATTGGAGAAGGAAATGGCGACCCACTCCAGTGTTCTTGCCTGGAGAATCCCAGGGACGGGGGAGCCTGGTGGGCTTCTGTCTATGGGGTCACACAGAGTTGGACACGACTGAAGTGACTTAGCAGCAGCAGCAGCAGCAGTGAGTGTTAATGCAGGACCTTTCAGACCATTGTAAGGGGTTTGCCTTTTATTATAAGCACAGTAGAAAGTCACTTTGAAAGAGTTTAACCAAAATTATCTGATTTGTTTTCAGATTACATTAGCCTGGATGTGGAAAATGGATTGAGGGGAGCAAGGGTAGAGGTGGAGAAACTTAACTGGGAGACTATGATTGTAGTTGAGGGGAGAGAGATGGCTTCTGGTTGTGATAGTGGCAGAAACGCAAGGAAGAGGGCAGAAATGAGCTATAGGTTGGAGATCAAGGTCAACAGGACTCAACTGACAGATTTGATGAGAAAGGGAGTAGTGGCGGAGGGGTGGGAGGACAGTGTGGGTAGGAAGAGGAAAGAAAGGAATCAAGTATCCAGCCAGTCAAGATGGTGGTGCCATTTACTGACTTAGGGAAGACAGAAGACTAGGGGTGGCAAAAGATCAACATTTGGGGGAAAAACAATAGTTCTGGTCATGTTAAATTTTTATCATTCAAGGGATGCGATTTAATGTATGCTTGGATTAAAGGAGGCAGTGCCACCTGGCCCTCCTTTATACAGAACACAAAATGTAAAGGAATTAAATGTTTTAAGAATATAAAGATAGCCTCTAAAACGTTTTTCATTGACTCCACCTTTGAGAGTCTGCTATCTGCTAGGCTTTGTCCTCAAGGACAGGGATACAGCCAATGAACCTGATAAGGTTCCTGCTCACTAGCAGGGGAGACTGACAGGAAACAATTACAGACACAAATGCTTAATGTCTTAAGCACTTGAAAAGGGAGTATGAGGTGATGTGAGAGAGTGTAACAGGGGGAATCTACCCTCATCTAGGATATCAGAGGTTTACTTGGGGAAGTGAAATTTAAGTTGAGACCTGAAGCCTGAGTTGGAGTCGCCTAGGTAAGGAGGCAGAGGTCATGCATGAAGACCCTGAGGGTGAGTCAACAAAAATCACCAACAGGAGTTGAGAATTGAAGGCATGCCACCTCATATAATGATCTTTCATTTGCTGACGAAAATGTCCTGGACTGGCAGTTCCATCAGGGTGCAGGTCAGATATTCTACAATTTTGTGAATTCCCATGCTACTTCATATCTGAGTCTGGTGGGAGCTTGTAATCCCTGGAGTCCATGGGGTCACAAAGAATCAGACGCCACCGAGCACACAGGTACACATGTGCATGCTGCTTCATAGCGATCTCAAGTATATATTATATATGGTTATGTAATAGCTCCATGTGATGTTTTAACATTTTTTTCTGACATTTAAAAAATGAATTCTCAAGAAACACTGCTTTGTTTCCTATGCTCAAATTTCATTGCCATGCAAATATATAAGTGCTTAGGGTTCAGCGTTTCCTCTGACAAGTCACTGCTTCCCAGACAGAGTTATGGACAAGTGGGATGATACACTGTGCTTCCCCGAGTTCAGGCGGCTCTCAAGATGCTAGCCCGATGCTAGGGGTGGGGGCTGAGGGGGTGGCAGCGCCCTAACGAGCAGAGCACTGCCCCTCCTTTAGACTTCCTTGCCGCAGTGGACTCCTGGTTCAAGGTCTTGCTGCCCAGGATATATCCATGGCTCTACCACAATGGGGGCAACATCATTAGCATTCAGGTACCAGTAGAAAGTTGACCGGGTTAGGGGAAGGAGGGGCCAGTGCCCTTAATTTCTCCACCTCAGAGCTGACCTCCACTTTTCCTTTCCCCTGGCAGGTGGAGAATGAATACGGTAGCTACAGAGCCTGCGATGTGAGCTACATGAGGCACCTAGCTGGGCTCTTCCGAGCGCTGCTTGGAGACAAGATCTTGCTCTTCACCACCGATGGGCCTGAAGGACTCAAATGTGGCTCCCTCAAGGGACTCTATACCACTGTAGATTTTGGCCCAGGTCTCCCAAGCAAAGGTTCAGAATGAAGTCTGGGGAAGGGGCACCTGTTTCATGTTGCTTATCTTGTACCTTTGCCTTCTTTCTGCAGCTGACAACATGACCAAGATCTTTGGCCTGCTTCGGAAGTATGAACCCCGCGGGCCCCTGGTGAGGAACCAGAGGGGAGGCCAATCAAAGCAAGAGGCAGCGTGGGGAATGGGTGGCGCTTAGGTCCCATCTTGCTCACAGCTCCTTTCACTTCACGCTCTAGGTGAACTCTGAGTACTACACAGGCTGGCTGGATTACTGGGGCCAGAATCACTCCACACGCTCTGTTCCAGCTGTAACCAAAGGACTAGAGAAAATGCTCAAGTTGGGAGCCAGTGTGAACATGTAACTGGAGGCACTGGGGCCAACGTGAAATCTGTAACTGGGTGTTAGGGATGAAGGTTAAGATGCAATGGGTCAGTTTCTACCTTTCCCCCCACTCTCCCCCACTTCAGGTACATGTTCCATGGAGGTACCAACTTTGGATACTGGAATGGTGAGTCTAGACGGTCTCTGGGGTGGAGGCAGGGAGGCAGCAAGGAATTAAGTCTGAGGAATGTGTGGATTAGGACGTCTAGAAGCTCGATATGGCTACCACCATCTCTTCTGAGAGCAAAATTCTCTGCATGAATTTCTTTGCTTAGTGCCTATCATCTGAAAGATGCATTGAATTAATTAAACTGGTTTGACTAGGTGCTGATGAGAAGGGACGCTTTCTTCCAATTACTACCAGCTATGACTACGATGCACCCATATCCGAAGCAGGAGACCCCACACCCAAGCTTTTTGCTATTCGAAATGTCATCAGCAAGGTGCCCTACCACTTCATTAAGCGCCAAAGGCTTTTACTAATTTAGGGGGAGGGGTGCCCAAATTGTTCGTAAAGGGGTCCCATAAGTCAGTGATCATTGTCTGGACCACAAAACCCTCTGAGCTGCCTATTGCAGCATTTCTCAGTTACTCAGATGGGACTTCCTGGGGAGATACAAATACATACAATATTAGAGAATCTTCTTGACCCCTGAAGCCCTTCCCTGGACCCCCGGTTAAGAACCCTGCACTAGGGTCTTGGAATAGGGTTTCTTTGTTTGCTTTTCCTATGGTTCCTGAGAGAATTTGGGCTCAGTTCCAGGAAGTTCCCTTGGGACCTTTACCTCCCCCCAGCCCCAAGATGACGCTTGGACCTTTGACCCTACACCTGGTAAGCTCCTCCCCATTTTTATCTGATTCTGCCCAGCCTGTCCTGCCCTCTATTCTGAAAGTTCCCTTGTATTCTGATACTTTCCTCTTATTCTAATAGGATGGGAATTTGCTGGATTTCTTAGACTTACTATGCCCCCAGGGGCCCATCCATTCAATCTTGCCAATGACCTTTGAGGCTGTCAACCAGGTAAAGCATACTCCACCAACAGCTATACCAAGGGTCCCCTCAGCTATGCATCTTCCCCACAGGATCCTTTCTTGTCTCTCAGCACATCTTATTTACTCGTTCTTCCACACCTAGGTCCATGGCTATATGTTGTATCGGACCTATCTGACCCATACTGTTTCTGAGCCAACACAACTCTGGGTGCCAAACAATGGAGTTCATGACCGTGCCTACGTGATGGTGGATGGGGTGAGAACCTAATTCCAGGCTACCTTGTGAGCCCATTTCCTTTCCTCCCCAGCAAAGTTTCCAGTATCTACCTTTTCCCACTGCCTGCTCACATTTGCAGAGGATAAGGTGGGATGAGGAAGAGTCTGACAAAGGATAAGGTTCTAGAAGGAACTGACAGAAGGGCTACGTTCTCTTTGCCCTCTAAATAATAGTGTCCTAATGTAGCTTCCTGGGTGGTGGCCACAAGCTAGGTGCTGAGCCGCTTCCTTTCACAGATACTCTCATCCACAGGTGTTTCAGGGTGTTTTGGAACGAAACATGAAACATAACCTATTTTTGATGGGGAAAATAGGGGCCAAACTGGATGTCCTGCTGGAGAACATGGGGAGGCTCAGTTTTGGGTCTAACAGCAGTGACTTCAAGGTGAGCTAGCTTTGCCCACTCCCTCGCCCCCATCCTCTTCTTTACTGAACTCCCTAAAAAGATAAGGGCCTAAAGGAAGAGCTACAGCCTGGCATCACCGACTCTGTGGACATGAGTTTGAGTGTACTCCGGGAGTTGGTGATGGACAGGGAGGCCTGGCGTGCTGTGATTCATGGGGTCGCGGAGAGTCGGACACGACTGAGCGACTGAACTGAACTGAACAGCCTTAGGGCTTAGAGAGCAAAGCAGCAGCTGGTGGGGGATCTGGACATGGCCACTAGGTGCATCCCAGGGCTTGTGTAGCAGTAGTCTGGCCTTAGAACTTAGTGAATGATGAATTTTCATTTGCCTTCTTCACAGGGCCTGTTACAGCCTCCAATTCTGGGGCAGACAATCCTTACCCAGTGGCTGATGTTCCCCCTGAAAGTTGATAATCTTGTCAAATGGTGGTTTCCCATCCAGCCACTGAAAAGCTCACATCCTCAGACCCCCTCAGGCCCCACCTTCTACTCTACCACCTTCCCAATTTTACACTCAGGCGGGGACACATTTCTGTTTCTC
Source organism: Moschus berezovskii (assembly GCF_049115385.1). NCBI lineage: Eukaryota > Metazoa > Chordata > Mammalia > Artiodactyla > Moschidae > Moschus > Moschus berezovskii. The sequence continues at coordinate 29,135,810 of NC_142461.1, forward strand.
CCTGGATGGACGAAGGTATTGCTGATGGTGGGGGTGGAGTGAGGGGTAGGGTGGTCAGAGGGGAAACCCATGGAAGAAGGGCGAGCAGATTATTCCTCTGATTAAGAAGCCCCCCACCCCCTGGCAAGGGGATAATTCTACCCCTCTGAGAGCTGATCCTTTCTTTTCCTCTACTCCCCAGGGCCAAGTATGGATCAACGGGTTTAACTTGGGCCGCTACTGGACAAAGCGGGGGCCACAGCAGACCCTCTATGTGCCAAGACCCCTGCTGTTTCCTAGGGGAGCCCACAACAGAATCACGTTGCTGGAGCTAGAAAACGTGCCTCCTCAGCCCCAAATCCAGTTCCTGGATAGGCCCATCCTCAATAGCACCAAGCACAGGACATACGTCTATTCCCTCTCAAGTGCCTCTGAACCAATGGAGTTAAGTGGGCACTGAAAGAAAGGTAATCCTTGGACCTGGGACAAGCACAGTGGGCAGGATCCCTTTGTGCTAGCCATGGTGACCATCCGGAAACAAAGGCCGCAGGCCTGAATGGAAGTACGAGTGCAGTTTCCTTGCCAAACTTTATTGTGATTAAAGTTCCAGAGACAGTACCAGCTCCACACACCTCTGTGGCCCTGTCTTTGCCCTGGTTCCTGAATGTCCTTCACCCTAATCTTCCAAACACTCTCTGGTTTTATGGGGGAAGAAGCAACCTAGGGCCAGTGGGAATGTGCCCTCTCAGGGCCTAGCACTGGCCCCAGGTGGAGCTGTAAGAGATCAGGAAGAGGGCTTCCCAGCCCGACAGCGATGATCCCGGAGGCAGCGTGTGGAGCAGAAAGAGAAGTCAAGGTAGTGAAAAGGAACAAGGCCTTGGAGAGACATCCCACAACTCCAGCAGCGTCTGAATAAGAGGGAGACAATGGCTGGAGAGGGATCCCAGAAACGTTCCAATCCAAGCCTTTCCCACGCACCCTCCTGTCACTTCTGTTTTTATTCCAGAGGTTCCCAAAACATCTCAAATCCCCTCAGCAGCCTTTCTGAACACAGAGCAGCACTTGCTCTACTTGTCCAGAATGGCCCTGCCCACATCACAGCCCAACCCCCACACCTGCCTCCTCCACATACGGAATATTGCTGACGGTGATGGCAGGGTCCGGGGTCTGAGGGTTGGAGGCTCCCAGCTGGGCAGCTAGTCTGCGCTCTGCAGCCAGAGCTCTCTGAGGGGAAGAGAAGCTGTGTTAAGCACAAGGCCTCAATGGTGAAGAGAGTGTCCAAGAAGTGACGGCTGCACACTGGGGAAGGGATCAGACCTCTGGGGAAGTGTTGCTGTGGAAGGAAGAACTCCCAGCCTCACCTTCTCCCGGTCGCTGAGGGCAGCAAATCGCTGCTGCTCTTCTTGCTCCTGCTTCTCCTGCTCCTGCCTCTTCCGCTGCTGTTCCTCCCGGTGCCGCCGGGCTGCCTTCTGCTCCCTTCTCCGAGTGGCCTGCCGTGCCTCCATTTCTGCTGTTAGCGGCCCCGGCACCTGGAGGATTTCCGGGAAAGCATAAGGTAAACATCTGTACAAACTATCCTTGATAAGACTGTAGAAGAGTAGAAAAGATCTAGCCAGCATCTCTGATGCCTTCCCACTCTGCTGCTTCCTTCTTCAGCTGACCTGAGCTTTGCTGTAATCATAAGCATCTGGATTCTTCTCCATGAACCTCCGGAACTCATTGCGTGTCGATCTGTCAGCTGCAACTGTATACGGTGGCCGAGCTCGGGAATCCCTAAGTGCAAAAACCCCCAAAACAGGTTCAGTTTGCCTGCTGCACCTCCCAACGTCACCCAAGCAGACCAAGGGAAATATTGTCAATTAGGCAAGGTCAAGATTAGAGTCCAGATCATCCTCTGTACCCTAGCGGGGATCGGCATGAGGACCTCACTTACTGCACAGTGGGGTCCGCACCTGCCTCCAGCAGCAGGCGAACCACTGAGCCTCTCCCAGCTGCGGCTGCTGCGTGCAGGAGAGTGAAGCCACCGGAGCCCAAGGGGGCACTGAGCAGAGGCAGAACTCCGGGGTCTAGGGGGCTGGCAGTGAGCCGGTTCTTCAGCATCCCCACATCTCCAGCTCGGCAGGCAGCTAGAAGCACATCCCAGAGCTCCGACTGACCAGGGGACGTGGCCTCATCCCAGGGAGGCCCCAAAGGGGCTGACCCTGAAAGGGCCTCATCTTCCTTTGGTTGCTGGGAAAGAGTCATTTGTGCCCCAGACTCCAGGTCTTGCTTTCTCTCCCTCTTATTCCTGTTTCTCCTCCTTTGCTTGGGAAATACCTCAAACTCACGAAGATCCAGTGTTCCCAGTGTCACCTTTACTAACTCCAACTCTACCTGGGAGTCATCCTCTCCCTCTGACTCTGATCCTAGGGGAAAAATGTTGCTATGTTAGATCCATCTAAGGAATAAGCAGAGGGTAGAAAGGTGTGGGCTGCCCCAGATGCCTAAGAATGTACATAGATAATCCAGATCACTTGAAATAAAATTGTTTGTATTTTGTCACCCAAGATAAAGTAGCATATCAAGAGCTGAAGCCATTAGTATCATATGAAGAAATGAGGCTCACAGCCCCAATAAGGACAGGCCTAGAAGAAGCTATTCAGGGACGAGAGTCCCTGGACATTCCCATGACAGCCTTAGGGTAGTCAGAACAGAGGAGCACGGAGCAGTTGACAACCACGCAGGCGATAGTCTGCAGCATGGGAAACAACCTCCCCTTGGATGCTCCAAACCAGTGCATCCAAGAAGGCGAGTAAATTATGTTAAGATCCACACAACACATGTCCAAGCATCGACTTCATGCTAAGACTTCTAAGAACTAGAGATACATCAGTGAACAAAAAATAAGAGATTTGGAAAAATCACAAAACATTTCAGTAATTGCTACCACGTACTGAACAGATGTGTCTGTGTGTGTGAGAGGTGGGGCAGGGTGGTGGGAGTACGTAAGGGCTTACCTATAAATAGGGAAGTGGGTAAAGTTATGACAGTAGGAGATTTACCACTGCATTTCTAGGACAGACTCCCCCCACCAGAGAGAGACCTGACAATTGCCAGATGGTGTGCAAACCCTGTTTGGGAGCTTCCTCATTCTGCCCGAGTGCCTCATTTTCATCACTGGGGACCTTTCTTTCTTCCTCAATAACCTTCCTTTCTTTCATTCTCTTCCTGTGTGTCTGAGGTAAATCCAACCTGCTTGTCTCCCGGGGGTCTTCGCCTGCCATAAAACAAAAGACGGTTCTTAAATTTAGTTGAGAAGAAGCCAGCTCAGGTTTCTGTTAATGAAAATATCATCAGTCTGCAGTCCAAGGGCTAGAAAACCATCTGGATGCACAAATGAGAACCCGAGGCTTGGGTGGAATATTTAGGGAGCATGGGAATCTAGAAAGAAAGCTCACCATGGACGTATAACGTGGTCAGCTTATGGAGTACACGCTGTAGCTCTCGGAAGGTGGGTCTTCGGGTAGCGAGGGGGATATCCCAAAGTCGGGGATCTCCCCGGTGCAGGGGAGCCTCACGGCCCCCGAAGAACAAGGACCGGCCAGAGCGGGGGGCACGCAGCAGTATCGTCCCAGCCTCCTCCAGTGCCTTAGCCCAGTCTGGCCCTGCCAGCAGGTCACGAACTTCCTAGAGAAGACAGTAACTCAGCTCTGTAATTCTTCACTTGCTACTGTTAAACCTCCAACCAAAAACCGACCCACAGATGATGTATAGATGACATGTAGCGAATGCGGAGTAGAGAATGAGAGGATTAAGACTCTTGGGCATCCACCCCATTCTACCTTCATCTACCCAGAAAGAACAAAGACAGGGGACACAGGAGCCAGCCCCCCTGCTGTACCATTTAATCAGTCAAGAGGAGAGAAGTGGGGATCAGAGGCACACCAGACCTGGACACATAACTCACCTTATAGAGTGCAGCTTCATTGTAGCGCCTCAGACTGGCCCCAGCAGAGTGAGCAGCTGCACCCCGGGCATCCCGAAGCCCCTGGGCTGTGCCCCGCTTGGCCCGCACTGTGTAGCGGTGAAAGGTTTTGTGTGTCAACACTTCTCGTCTGTAGACAGCACAGACTCAGTACTGGAAATCAGATGGTACTCCCAGACTAATAGGATCCATTCCATCCTTGCCCCATGCAGTACCCTCTCACCCCTGGAAAATGGCACCAGCAAAGTGCCCAGCAGCAGCCATGAGCACCACACAGTCCCTGGGACCTCCACTCTGCAGGTTCTGAAGCAGCATTTCTGGTTCTTCAAGGGGCACCTGGAGACACAGGAGCAGCACAAACATTTCTGTGGCACTTACTGAGAGTAAGAAACAAGTGCCAGTGCTACGTGATTCACAGGCACCATCTCTTTTGATACAACAGCTCCATGCTTGTCTCCATTTTACAAATAAAATTGGAGGCTTGCAGAGGTAGTCAAGATCAAGTAGGAGAGCCACAATTCCAACCTAGATCCGTCTATTTCCAAACTGAATTCCACTACACTTGACCCTTCTAAGATTCAGGCCAGTTCAAGACTGTGCCATCAAGTGTGACACCCACCCTGAACAGGAAGGAAGGGAAGAAGAAACAGACTGTGCTGAGGGGAAATCTAGACTGACTGTACAGAAGGCTGAGGCTGACCACACAATGTGTGCTGGCACTTGCCTGGCGAGGGCCTAGGACACAGCGATAGGCATAAAGAAACTGGCCCTGGGCATTTTGGAAAAGAACCCGATGCGGGTGGAAGCCTCGGGGTCGCGCAGGCTTCTCAAAGTCAGCCCTCTCCTCATCCAGTATCTGCAGGTCCTCCTCACTGTCTGAGTCTGAGTCTTCTGATCCTGAGATGCTGGAAAGATCGCCTGAGAACAACGAAAGATAGGAAAGCTTGGTGCCCCATCTTTGACCTTTCTTCAAGCTCTTCAACTAGGGTCTTTCTCCATCCCCATGACTGATTCGCACATGCTCTCCCACCAGTCATCACCTGTGGAACTCTGCTTTTCAAAGTCCAGGGCAGACAGGAGAGGCTTGTCCTTGAGACGCTGCTTTAGGTTAAACCGATGCCAGTCAAGCTTGTAATGTTCCCTCTGGTACGAGGCAAAGAGGGAAGAACAATGTGGAAATGTGCCTGACCCAGTCTTTTATGGTACCCAAGACCTAAAAACGAACTCCACGAAGTATTACCAGGTAATACTAACTTCCTTAGTTAAAATGTAGACCTTCATTAAAGACAAATTTCTATCTCTTTTCCCCAACCATGACATTTTTGCTTCCACATTTAGCTCTGCACCTGGTCTTTTACCTGTTCCTGGTGGTTCCGGAAGACCTGGTCACAGGTTGAACAAAACAACTTCTCTGAAATATCCAGAGGACCCTGGAGTGGTCTTCTTTCTGGGCTCATTCGCTCCTCTGAACCTAAATAAGGGGAGGGTAAACAGAGGTAGAAAGGGGGCCCAAATCCATACTATCTAGGATTACATTCAGTGTCTGATACACAAAGCAGAAGATACAAATGAAAGAGATGACATGTCATTGCCTTCAAGGAATTTAATAATCTAGTAATCATGAAATAAATGACACAGCAATCACTTTATAGAATAAATATGCTTCTGAAAAGATATGCATAGGATGAATATAAACACTATCTAAATTAACAACAGATTGTTTAGAGGAATCCTGAAAGTGAAAGTGTTACTCACTCAGTAGTGTCTGACTCTTGAAATCGCATGGACTGTAGCCCACCCAGGCTCCTCTGTCCATGAAATTCTCCAAGCAAGAACACTGAAGTGGGTTGCCATGCCCTTCTCCAGATCTTCCCAACCCAGGGATTGAACCTGAGTCTCCCACATTGCAGGCAGATTCTTTACCATCTGAGCCACCAGTGAATGGTTTCTGGTAAGGTTAAGATTATTTTTAAACTGTGCAAATAACTCTTCCCCAATACCATCTTTTTAGCTTATATTTCCAATTACAGTGTGCAGCTGGGTTTTTTTTTTTAAAAAGTACAAGAAAACAGTCAAACTAAAGTAGTATGAAACCAACAGTAAGTTGTTCTATATTCAGCAAGAAGGAATGATTTGATTGGAATAGTGAAATTTGGGTGATATCAAGGAATGGTGAAGTGTTTTTGCAGGCAGTGGTGTTAATGTGATGAGGCATAAGCAATGGCAAGAGATTTGCTTGGAGATAATTGAGGAGCCTGTTGTAGAAATCCAGCAATCTACTGAATTTTTTTTTTTAATCAGAGAACATGTACAAATGTTGCCTTAAATTCATAACAGTTAAGAAAAACATACACAAACTTCAGCGTAAAAGTAAAAAACAAACACTCTGCAGTTGGGAGCTGATAAATTTTATCCAGTGGAAGGAGATGTCAACAAGAGCTCCTAAGCTGGGAAACACCAATAAGAATGTGTTCCCTGGAAGAGCAATAAGCTCCAAAGTGTCCTGTCATCTCTCTCACGGGTCCATCCACACCTTCCCAGGTACCTGAACAGGAAGTCGGCAGAGACTGGGCCACGGCCTCCTCGGGAAAGTGGCTCACCAGGCTCAGGCCCTGAAGGACCGGAGCATCCGTGCTGAGGTCAAACAGGGAGAATGAAACAGGAGCCTGGGCTGCAGCTGGAGCCGGCGACATGGCTGAGCAGAAATTTACTTAGAAACAGCTGCTGGAGCAGAAAGGTGGTTAAGAAACGAGCTTCCCAAAGCAAGGTTCTATGCCGCGTCCCCAGTCAGCGTGACTTCGTTTCTCCCACTCCGCAAGGCACCACGGCCACTCACCCGGGTACCAGGGTTGGGCCCAAGGTTCATACGTGATCCCAGCCCGCTTTCTCAAATCCCCAGTCTCGGACCACACAAGAGTGAAATGGGCGCGAATTCAGCAACCAAATCGACTCTAGCAGAGTTAAAAATCACCGAGGTCCCTTAAGCAACCTCTCCTCTTTCTCCGTATGGTGAGTTCCAGCAGTGACTACACCACGTGGACTCGCCCCCGCCCGCAGAAGCTGCACTTAAGGTCAGAGGGAGCGGAGAGGCACGGGATATCTACAGTTCGAAGCCCGGATTTTTGCAACACCGTAACAAACTCGTCACTACGGAGTGGCGAAGAGGACAAAAGGCGTTGCCTGCATCTGAGCCCCGCCCCACATAGAGCGCACAATTGGTTCCCTGACTCCCAGGGCCCGCCTCTAGCCTTTAGTCCCGCCTCAGACGCCGAGCATTGGCCGTCGTGTCTCCACCCCCACGTTCATTGGCCAAGCTAACTGCGGCTGACAGTGAGTGGCAGATGCTGGGCCTAGCGCTCCCGGTCGGGCCGAGCCCAGTGGAGTCGACGGAGCCCCTGGAATCACCCGGGTCACCGTTCCTGAGGTGAAACGCGAGCCGGGTTACCGAAATCTCACGACCCGAGTCGGGCCTGGCCAGGTATGCCCGTGGAGTCCTAAGCGGACTTGCGGGGTGACGGCGGGTAACGGGGGAAGGGGCACCGAGGGAGGGGCGGAGGCGCGCAGCCGGAATGTTTTGATAGCGGGGGCGCGCGGACGGGGGCGCGCGTGAGCGGCGGGGCCGCGCGCAAGATTGTCTGCTGTTGGGAGCCGAGCCCTTGGCCTGGGGCCGGGCGGTCTGGGGGCGCGCTGGGCTCGGGTCGTGGCAGCTGGGTGTAGGAAGGCAACTCAGCTCAGCTGGGGGTATCGGCTGTCGGACTGGCTCGATTCTTCCAACGTCCGCAGGATCCCCTGAGCCCGGGCCCGGCTGACAGGGGCTCTATGGGCCCTGGGTCTACACTGACCCAGTGAGTGGTGAGTTCCCTGAGGGCTTGGTCATCTTCTTAGGATCCAGGGCTCTCCCTAACCCGGGGAATCCCACTGGGGCCAGTCTGGGCAGTACTCCACAGTTTCAGGGTCTGCACTGACTGGGTGAGTGCCGCCTAGATGATGCCTGTCTCCAGGACCGAGGGAACCCACAGTTGAGCCAGGATCTGGGTCTACACTGACCCAGTCAGGATATCCCATTTAGGAACTTTGCCTGCCCGCTGGGTGTTTGCTAGGGAAGCAAGGGCAGCTCCTTTCTAGGAGGGACCCTCTTCTTGGGTTTTGGGTTTGGGACTTTGCAGGCCCCAAAAGGTCCACCTAATTCCTGAGGCTGAGGTGGAGCATGGAGAAACAGTCCAGCCCAGTACAGACTCAGTCTCCACAGGTTCATTAAGCCACAGCATGGGACCCTAGAGTTGAATGAGTGGCCTCATATGTTACAACCAGAGGAAGTGTGCATAGCCTTAGGCTAGGAGGGGTGCATCTTTCCCACTGCAGCCTTCCTGCCCCTTGCTTGGCTTCCCCTGAGCTGGGGTGGGGGGGATTGGGGGAGTAGGGGGGAGTGGTAGGGTTGGGTTTATTTCCACTCCCCACTCTCTGGGGCCTGACACCTTCTCCTTCAGCAGCTGCAGAGCCAGGGCATCGAGGGCTGGAGTGGAGCTGACACTGTCCATGGAGCTGGTAGGGCCATGTGCTTATCTCAAACCTCTGTTTACAAAGTGCTTCCAAACTGCTAGTCTCTTGGGAGACCAGGGTTTCTCTAGAAGGGGAGTGGGAGGGCCCCTTCTCTCCACTGAATAGAAGATGAAACAGACCCTGCCGTCCCCCACCCCATACCACCCCCCCCGCCACCGCTGTCTTCAGGCCAGCAAGGCCTCAGTAGACACTCAGTAAAGGCTACGGGAATGACTGACCTCATTGGTCAGTGAGGGTCTCCGAAGCCCTGAGTGTGTTGTTTTCCTTGGGTTACTACTCTTCCTCTGCCTTTGATCCAAGACGACTAGTCCAGGCCCAAGGATTCTTTCTCATTCATCTCTGTTCTAGTAGGCAGGGAAGAAGATGAAGGCAGAAGGTCTGAACCTGGGTCTCTCTTTCCTCTGTACCCACAGGTGGACAAGGTGGACAGGGGGCGGTGGTGATGGCGCAGTTTGACACTGAATACCAGCGCCTAGAGGCCTCCTACAGCGATTCACCCCCTGGAGAGGAGGACCTGTTGGTGCATGTCCCTGAGGGGAGCAAGTGTGAGTTCTCGGATATGACAGCCAGAACTGGAACTTGGGGGAAGAACTGGTTGAGGGACACTGAGGGAGCAAGGGGTTCCATTTTTTCGGGGCTCTGACATCTCTACTCCTGTACCCACAGCACCTTGGCACCACATCGAAAACCTTGACCTCTTCTTCTCTCGAATATCCTTTGTGTCTCTGTGTTGGAGCTCTTGAACCTTCAGCCCCTCTTTGAGCCAGGCCCCTTGAGGGGAAGAACTTGGTGTGGGTTTGGCTCTAATCCCTCAAAGGAGAGTGGAGTGCACCTTGAGCCTAAATAGAGGCCAGGGAAATAATGACAGTTATAAATAACGATATCCCACATCTATTAAGAGCCACGTGTGTTGTACTTTGTAGTATTAATTTATAAGGAACCTCTCTGAGGGTGATTTTCTTGATGGTATGCTAATAATCGTAATAATGTCTTTTGACTTTGTGTCAGTTCTGTGTTAAATACTTTACATGCACTATCTCAGACCTAACAATCCTATAAGACAGGTGCTATTATACTACTACAGACAGAAGCTTAGAGAGGTTAAGTAACTTGGCAAGAGTCACACATGGCTCGAAAGTCAGAGAGCCAGGACTTCATCTCAGGTACATGACACCAAAGTCTGTGCTCTTAACTGCTGTCTCTACCGACCACTTTTTCTTAACAATTGCACGTTTATAATCTTCACCAGAAGAATGGTTTCACTTGTATGCTCATCGGGGAGATCTTTGAGCTCATGTAAGTACAAGGGACGGATGGTGTGGTGAAGGAACACATCACAGTGTTTCCTGTCTGAGCTCAACTCCTGGCCCAAACTGCCAATGCAACTAGGTGCAAGGCTCCAAACTGCAGACCTTTATAGTTTAAGGCTGGGTGTGGCACCAAGTTTTACAGCCTTATCTTTTTTAATCATCCTTATAAGGAAGGCTTTCCAATTCCTGTCTCTTCCACAAAGAGAAGTCAGACTCATCAGAGCCCCAGTAGAATGAGCATGGTTCAGTCAGGAGTTATCAGATGCCAGATGCTTGCTGCTGCTGCTAAGTCACTTCAGTCGTGTCCGACTCTGTGCGACCCCATAGACGGCAGCCCACCAGGCTCCCCCGTCCCTGGGATTCTCCAGGCAAGAACACTGGAGTGGGTTGCCATTTCCTTCTCCAATGTGTGAAAGTGAAAAGTGAAAGTGAAGTCGCTCAGTCGTGTCCAACTCGTAGCGACCCCATGGACTGCCTACCAGGCTCCTCCACCTGTGGAATTTTCCAGGCAAGAGGACTGGAGTGGGGTGCCACCACCTCCTTACTTGAGAAAAATGTCTCTGTTCTGCCTTGGATGTACCTTAGACCTACTGCTGAGTAGAGGGCCTTCTGGGAGAAAGGAGCCATATGGCTTTGCCAAAGAGTAAAGGGGTGGAAAACCTGCCCTCCCTAAGAAAAGAATTCAAATCTGCAAGGGGGTTCTACAGTCTCAACAGGAAATCAGGGACTGGGGACCAGTGACCACAGTCTAAGACCTTTGAAAGAGTGAGTGGTGGCAGAGATTACCATGAGATAGAAAAGCAGGCTGATTCTGTGGTGCCTGAAGCTAAGAGCCAAAAATAGGTGCTGCCTTGGGTCTCCCGGGGCCAAGCAGTAGAGAGAGGCCCTTCATTTCCCCAGAGGCTGCTCCCTAGTCTTGGTCTGCCACTTCCAGACTCTCACTTTTTCCCGGTGATTTCACTGGTGTCTCTCTCTCAGACCGCCACCCCCTCTGCCCAACTCCCCAGGCAGTTTCTCTTCGTGGTTGCCTTTACCACCTTCCTGGTCAGCTGTGTGGACTACGACATCCTATTCGCCAACAAGATGGTGAACCACAGTCTTCACCCGACCGAGCCCATCAAGGTCACTCTGCCAGATGCCTTTCTGCCTGCCCAAGTCTGTAGTGCCAGGTAAGCACTGCAGGTCAGAGGGCACTAGAGCCTGTAGTTCAGCTAGCAGGTAGGGGATGGGGTGTGAGGCAGAAACATTCCCCAGAACAGAGGCTCAGCCTCTCCGAATCCTTCAGGACAGCAGCATTTCTGCCCAGAGGCCTCAGGCCACTCTTCCTCCCCTTCCCTGTTCCCCAACCAGGATTCAGGAAAATGGCTCCCTTATCACCATCCTGGTCATCGCTGGTGTCTTCTGGGTCCACCGGCTCATCAAGTTTATCTATAACATTTGCTGCTACTGGGAGATCCACTCCTTCTACCTGCATGCTCTGCGCATCCCCATGGTGAGACTGGGAAGCTGGGCAGTTAGCATCACAGTCCAGGATGTCTTCCACAGCCTGGGAAGGGTGGGGTATATTCCTGGGCATCAGGCAACCTCCTCCATCCTTGGTAGGTCATGCAGGGTCTGCTTGAAGGCTCTCAAGGACCCCTGAGCCTCACAGCTCATGGAGGGCAAGAGGCTGAGGCAACCGTCCCGCCTTCCATCCCCTGTCTCTTCCCCACCCCAGTCAGCACTTCCATACTGCACATGGCAAGAAGTGCAGGCCCGAATCGTGCAGACCCAGAAGGAGCACCAGATCTGCATCCACAAGCGTGAGTTGACAGAGCTAGACATCTACCACCGCATCCTCCGGTTCCAGAACTACATGGTGGCGCTGGTGAACAAGTCCCTCCTGCCCCTGCGCTTCCGCCTGCCCGGTCTCGGTGAGGTTGTCTTCTTCACCCGGGGCCTCAAGTACAACTTCGAGCTGATCCTCTTCTGGGGACCTGGCTCTCTCTTTCTCAATGAATGGAGCCTCAAGGCTGAGTACAAACGTGGGGGGCAACGGCTGGAGCTGGCCCAGCGCCTCAGCAACCGCATCCTGTGGATCGGCATTGCCAACTTCCTGCTGTGCCCCCTCATCCTCATCTGGCAGATCCTCTACGCCTTCTTCAGTTATGCCGAGGTGCTCAAGCGGGAGCCGGGCGCCCTGGGTGCGCGCTGCTGGTCGCTCTATGGCCGCTGCTACCTCCGCCACTTCAACGAGCTGGAGCACGAGCTGCAGTCTCGCCTCAACCGAGGCTACAAACCCGCATCCAAGTACATGAATTGCTTCTTGTCACCGCTGCTGACACTGCTGGCCAAGAACTGCGCCTTCTTCGCGGGCTCCATCCTGGCCGTGCTTATTGCCCTCACCATCTATGATGAAGACGTGCTGGCTGTGGAACACGTCCTCACCACCGTCACACTCCTGGGGGTCACCGTGACCGTGTGCAGGTGGGCCAGGGCAGCAGTGGGGAGCAAACTGACCATCATTTCCGGGAAGGGCTTCCATCTCACCACAGCCCTGATCCCACCAGGTCCTTTATCCCGGACCAGCACATGGTGTTCTGCCCTGAGCAGCTGCTCCGCGTGATCCTCGCTCACATCCACTACATGCCTGACCACTGGCAGGGTAATGCCCACCGCTCGCAGACCCGGGACGAGTTTGCCCAGCTCTTCCAGTACAAGGCAGTGAGTGGAGTTGGAGTCAGGGCCTGCTAGAGACTGTCTGACAGCTTGGTGCCGAGGGCTGGTCTCCCTCCTGCTCTCTTGTGACTTCAATCCCTTTCTTCCTCTCTAGGTGTTCATCCTGGAGGAGTTACTGAGCCCCATCGTCACACCTCTCATCCTCATCTTCTGCCTGCGCCCACGGGCCCTGGAGATTATAGACTTCTTCCGCAATTTCACCGTGGAGGTTGTTGGTGTTGGAGACACCTGCTCCTTCGCTCAGATGGATGTTCGCCAGCATGGGCATCCCCAGGTATTAGGAAAGGAGGGAGGCAGTTGGCCAGAGGTGATGCTGGCCTATACATCATCTTGGGGCAAACTGCAAAAAGATACCCCTTCTGAGCCAACGAATCACAAAGTGGCAGCCCTGCACCAGGGCACACACAGCTTTGTAAACAGGAGCCTAGACTGGATTATAGCCTTAAACTTGCACCCTTGGCCAAGCTCCCCTGAGAAAGGCACAAACGAAGCAGCTGGCACAGTATGTGGTTACTCGTAGGGTGGCCACTAGGTTCCCTGGACCAGATAGAGCAGTGCATTGTGGTCTCTGTCCTCCAAGGGCAAGGCCTCCCCACTCCGTCGCAGGGAAGGTATCAGAAGGGCTTCTGTAAGGGGCCAGTCCTGCTCACTGCAGCCTCCCTTGTGCAGTGGCTGTCCGGTGGGCAGACAGAGGCCTCAGTGTACCAGCAGGCCGAGGATGGGAAGACAGAGTTGTCACTCATGCACTTTGCCATCACCAACCCTGGCTGGCAGCCACCACGTGAGAGCACGGCCTTCCTAGGTTTCCTCAAGGAGCAAGTTCAGCGGGATGGAGCAGCTGCTGGCCTTGCCCAAGGGGGTCTGCTCCCGGAAAATGCCCTCTTTACGTCCATCCAGTCCTTACAATCCGAGTCTGAGGTGCGTTCCTAGGGAGATGATGGGCACGTGGATGCCAGGGGCTGGGACTTGAGGGCGTGGGGCAGAAGGGTCCACCTGGTTGGTTTCCTTCTCTCTGTTCGTTCAGTCTGTGCCTCTGGGTCCTAATGTGCAGAGTCCTGGGGGACCCAGAGGCCTCCCTGTGCCCTGAGAATTCTACCACCCCTTTTATTCACAGCCACTGAGCCTTATTGCAAATGTGGTAGCCGGCTCCTCCTGCCGGGGCCCCCCACTGCCTAGAGACCTGCAGGGCTCCAGGCATAGGGCTGAAGTCGCCTCTGCTCTGCGCTCCTTCTCACCTCTGCAGCCTGGTCAGGCTCCCACAGGCCGGGCTCCCAGCACCATGACTGGCTCTGGGTGAGTAGCAGAGGGCCGTGAGGGGAGGGCGTGGCAGTAGCCCCCAGCAAATTTGTGTGGGTCTCAGAAACGTTGATGACTGTTGTCTGTGCTGGCGGGGTGGACAGGGTGGATGCCAGGACAGCCAGCTCCGGGAGCAGCGTGTGGGAAGGCCAACTGCAGAGCCTGGTGCTGTCAGAATATGCATCCACTGAGATGAGCCTACATGCCCTCTACATGCACCAGGTGAGTGGGCAGGAAGGGGCAGGGCTGTAGAACCAAGGTGGCAGCTGAAAACAGAATAGAGGGTTTTAGACGTGGAGAAGCAAGACATGGGCTCGAATCCCTTCTCTGCCATTTACCTGCTCTGCAATTTCCATTCCCGCATATTTCCTCTTCCTATCCTTTTCGGACAAGCTTACTTTCACCCAGGGCTTTTCCACACTTGTGGTTTCCCCTGCTAAGAATCCACTTCTCTGACATATCCACATGGCTCTCTCCTTCTCATTCAGGTCTGCTCTTTCCCACCCTATGAGACCATCTCTGGCCACCCTGAGTAAAAGCCTTCCTTGCCTAGGGATCTGAATCTTCCAGTTGTTTTTCTCTCTATAGCATTTAGCATCATCTGATACTGTATTTTTTCCTTATTTGTTTATTGTCTATCTCCCCCCACCCCATCCAAGTATATAAGCCCCAGGGAGTTGGGGTTTTTGTCTATTTTGTTTACCGCTGTATCCCCAGCACCTAAAAGAGCTCCTGACACTTAGATTCACAATTTATTCTGGAATCAAATGACTGGGGAAAATGAGAGCCATTACAATCTATGCACAGGCTTGTTCCTGGAATCTGCTGAGAATTTAACTTGGAAAACATCACATGTATGTTACATGTTAGTAACATGACAAGTACTCTCAGTGAGTGGTTATAGATGAGGCAATATAAATCAGAACTGGCCAATACCATGGTGGAGGGTAACTATTTCAGATATTCTTCTGTCCCCAACTGCTTCCCTTGTGGCTCAGCAAGTAAAGAATCCACCTGCAATGGGGGAGACCTGGGTTCGATCCCTGGGTTGGGAAGATCCGCTGGAGAAGGAAAAGGCTACCCACTCCAGTATCCTGGCCTGGAGAATTCCACAGACTGTACAGTCCATGGGGTTGCAGAGAGTCAGACACAACTGAGCGACTTCACTTTCTGTCCCCAACTAACGAATCCCCCACTTCTCAGCTCCACAAGCAGCAGGCCCAGGCTGAACCTGAGCGGCATGTGTGGCACCGCCGGGAGAGTGATGAGAGTGGGGAGAGTGCCCCTGAAGAGGGGGTAGAGGGGGCCCGGGCCGCCCAGCCTATCCCCCGCTCTGCCAGCTATCCCTGTGCTGCACCCCGGCCTGGAGCTCCTGAGACCACTGCCCTGCAGGGGGGCTTCCAGAGGCGTTACGGAGGCATCACAGGTATGCACTGGGGGTACAGAAGACACAGAGCCTTCAGGGAAGAGTGGTCCTTCTGGGGCCTCTAGGGGAGGAAAGAGGTCAGAGGGACCAGACCCAAGGAAACTAGTCCTTCCCCGGTGCCTCCAACTCCCTCAGGAGCCCTAGGGCCCGTCTCCTCATTCCTATCTGTATGCAAACTAAGAGTACTCACTTGTGTCTGTAGATCCTGGCACAGTGCCCCGGGCTCCCTCTCACTTCTCTCGGCTGCCCCTGGGAGGATGGGCTGAAGATGGGCAGTCAGCATCACGGCACCCGGAGCCTGTGCCCGAAGAGGGCTCAGAGGATGAGCTCCCTCCTCAGGTGCACAAGGTAAGGGCTCCAAGACCCAAAACCGACAGCCAGTAGTAGTAACTTCCAGGCTGAGGTCAAGCTTCTCATGTGAAGGGAGGTGGCCGCCTGAGCAGATGACACTGCAACTTCTCCTCCAAAGTAGACTTCCTTCTCTCCCCTCACCAACTGTGAAACCCAGGGCTTGATTTTTCCTTTGCTTACCTGCCCCAGAATCAAATTTTCCTTTTCCGTTATCTCCAGGCTTCTGTTGTGTAAGCAGATTGCTGAAGACCATCTCTGTCACCAACCCATTTCTCTCCACAGGTATAGACGAGGCGGAGGAGGGTCCCTACGCCTCAGGATGGAGGCCATCGTTGCCCTGCCATCCCAGAGGAGGGTCCCTGTGCCCCAGAGTGGAGGCCATTGCTGCCCTGCCATCCCATCCGTCTGTCATGGAGGGCTCCCGAGTGCTGCCTGGCTCCACGCGTGTGGTGTTTGTGTGTCCGTGCCTGGCCAAGGGAGGTGCCAATGCTGGGCTCGCCACAGCCCCAGGAGAGAGACGGGGGGCCTAGGAAACAGGGCACATGGGACTCTAGCCTCATCCCCAGGACCCCCCTTGGCTCAGAGTGTGGTGCTAGAAACTGGTCCCCAGCCCAGCCCCAGTACTGCCACCTTTGCACCCACCCCTGCAAGTCTCCAGAGGACTGCCCACCCCAGAAGCTGCCAAGCAGGGAGAACGTGTGCCAACTGTGGAGTGGGGAGGTTGGGCCTGGACCCTCAACCTCTGCAGCCTCCCTCCCCACCCCCGAACAGATGAGCAGCTCAGGCTGTGGCCCTTACCTCACCCTCAGTTCTCTCCCAGTGCTGCAGCCTGCTCACCTCTCCCCTGCTTCCTGCACATACATCACTGGCATGTTTGCCACTCGCTCCCCTTCTGTTCCCTTGCTCCCCCCTTCTGTTCAGCTTTAGCTTTGTGTTGGTTTGGAGGCTTTAGCTCCCAGCTCCCCTCATGCTATCTTTTGACACTAAGAAGGAAGGTTTCTAAACTGTGGATCAGGGATGGAAAGTCTTTGCTGTCCTCTCCAACTTTTTAGGATGGGCCCTGGGAGACTTG
Source organism: Moschus berezovskii (assembly GCF_049115385.1). NCBI lineage: Eukaryota > Metazoa > Chordata > Mammalia > Artiodactyla > Moschidae > Moschus > Moschus berezovskii. Next base: position 29,152,486 of record NC_142461.1, read on the forward strand.
AAGCCTTCCTGGCCCCCATTGCTGCTTTTTGTACCCCGTACCACCTGCACATGTGATGGAAAGGGCCGGAGTGTGACCTCGGCTGTTTGTCTCCCAGCAAGAACGCTCTGGCCTGCATCCCGCTGTCCGAGAGGGGGATGGAGGGGCGACAGGATGGCTTCGCCCTCGGCTGTGGGCTGCCGCATTGCATGCTGGGACCCAACTCCTTTCCCTCCCCCAGCTCGGGTCCGCTGCGGGTGAGCGGTTGAACTACGCAGCCGAATTTACAGCGGAATGGGGTGGGGGACCGTGTACAGCTTGACAACCTTTAATAAAGAAGGGACTGACTAGGTCGCGGCTTGTTGTCCGGAGCGGCTAGGGTTTTGGGGAGCAGGAGGGTTGGGGTGTCTGTGAACCACGCAGGTGGCTGGGGACTGCGTGTCCGCCCCGTGAGAAAGCTGGTCTATGCGATCACTTGGATATACCGACCTAGTAGACGAGCAGAAGGGCAGCTTCCCGAGCCACGGTTCCTCGGAGGTCAAGGACTCGGGCAGGACGTGCGGTCAGATTTCCCGCCCTGAGCACGTGACCATGCCAGCTCCGCCCGTCTATGTTGCCCTTCCCTGCGTGCGCCATTCCCCCTCCCCGCCCTTCGGAGACTCGGCCAATGGGGACCTGGGTAGGGGCCAGAGGCGGCCCCCGGTGGGCGGGGCTGCTGCGGAAGAGAGTCGCCCGAGTTGGACATTGAGCACTCCAGTGGCAGGGACCCGGCCGGAGGGTCACCTGCCGCGAGCAGCGGGCGAACGGCGGGGACAGCGTACGTGCCCGGCGTGAGTGCGTGGAGGCGGCGCGTGCGCGAAGCGAGTGGGTGGTGTGGCCGGGTCCACGTGCGGCCCTGCCCGGCGACCCCCGCGGCTCAGCGCCCAGAGGATCCATGACCCGAGTTACTCGGGATTCCGCGCCCCGCCCTGAGCGGCCACCGCTCCAGTTCTCCTGTCCCTTAGTCCCCGCAGTCTCGGTCGGTGGCCACGCATTGCCATGGTGACTGTGGGCAACTTCTGTGAGGCCGAGGGACCCGCAGGTCCGGTCTGGGCGAAGGGTGGGCTCAGCCCCTGCTTCTTCTTCACGCTTGTGCCCTCGACGCTGGTGGCCCTGGGGGCTCTGGCCTTGGTGCCGGCTTTTCCCTGCAAACGTCCGGAGCGGCCTGGTGGCGCCGACAGGGTGTCTTGGGCGGCCGGCCCTCGCGTAGCTCCCTATGTGCTGCAGCTGCTTCTGGCCACACTTCAGGTAGCGCTACCCCTAGCCGGCCTCGTTGGCCGGGTGGGCACTGCTCAGGCTGCCCCACTACCAGGCTACCTTTTCCTGGCTTCTGTACTGGGGACTGTGGCCAGCGCCTGTGGTCTGGCGATGCTCGTGACAGAACGGAGCCAGGCACTGCAGAAGCTAGCAATGGGAGTCTGGATCAAGTTCAGGCACAGCCCGGGTCTCCTGCTCCTCTGGACTGTGTCTTTTGCAGCCGAGAATTTGGCCCTGGTGTCTTGGAACAACCCACAATGGTGGTGGGCAAGGGCGAACTTGAGCCAGCAGGTGAGGGACCTCGTGGGGGGAGGGAAGCGTGGCGTGTCTGCTCACATTGCTTCCACACTTTTCAAATGCCTTTAAGAAAGGGAAGAAAGGAGGGGCCAGTGCTGCTGGGAGCTGATAGCCAGCTGGTGGGGAGTGGCGGTGCTGAGTCACTGTAGATTTTTTTAAAGCCTATTAGATGCTGGGCCCCTGAGGAGGACCTGGGTGTGTGTACTACCCCAGTGCTCAGCCGTGTTACAAGTAGTGAAAATGGGACTTTGGCCCTCAGTGATAGCCTCCCTGCCTATGTTTAATTCTAGGTTCAGTTTAGCCTGTGGGTACTGAGGTATGTGGTCTCCGGAGGACTTTTTGTCCTGGGGCTCTGGGCCCCTGGACTTCGACCTCAGTCTTACACCTTGCGGGTCAATGAAGAGGATCAAGATGTAGAGAGTAGCCAGGTACACCTCAATTTCTAAAACTTAGGGTCTATCGTAATTCCATTCCCCGTCATCATTTCTACTCACCGTAATAACTCACTTCTTTCCTAAATCTAAATCCCTGTTAGCCTTTCTGAGCCCATCAGGGGTCACGTGTGGGTCCAAGTTACCTGGGAGCTATAATCCTATATGTTTTCCTTAGGGGGTTTCTGGCTAATGCCATTTTGATTTCTGAGCTCCCCTCCCCTACATGTTTCACCATCCTAGGTTCCATCAACAGAGGGGCCACCGAGGTCTACCTGGCGAGACCTAGGCAGGAAGCTCCGCCTACTGAGTGGCTACCTGTGGCCTCGGGGGAGTCCAGCTCTGCAGTTTGTTGTGCTCATCTGCCTGGGGCTCATGGGGTTGGAGCGGGGATTGAACGTGTTGGTCCCCATCTTCTATAGGGACATAGGTGAGGGGGAGAAGAAGGGGGTCAGCTTAGCACTCTGGTCCTTCATTGGCCTGGATGGTGGCAGAAACTAGCTCAGGGAAGTGTGACAGAGTTGAGAACTGGGTGGTCAGTAGAGGCTGTGGCTGGTGCCTAGGGCAGTTTCTCCCAGAGAGTGCTAGGGTCTCTGAGTGGGCTTGGACTCATTTTCTCCATAGTGAACTTGCTGACCCAGAAGGCACCTTGGAACTCCGTGGTCTGGACGGTCATCATCTATGTCTTCCTCAAGTTCCTCCAGGGGGGTGGCACTGGCAGTACAGGTATGAGGGACTCTGCTCTCACCCTGGTTGGTATTGGCTGCTGACCCTCCTCCCATAGGCGTCCCTCCCCCAGGCCCCTTGGTGCTCTCAGACCTTTCACATCTTGCTGCTGGGCTGAGGTCATTGGCCCGCTCAGCCCTACCGTGGCCTTCCCTGGCTCCCCGCAGGCTTCGTGACCAACTTGCGCACGTTCCTATGGATCCGGGTGCAGCAGTTCACCTCGAGGCAGGTGGAACTGCGCCTCTTCTCCCATCTGCACGAGCTTTCACTGCGCTGGCACCTGGGGCGCCGCACGGGGGAGGTGCTGCGGATCGTGGACCGGGGCACGTCCAGTGTCACGGGGCTGCTCAGGTGCCATGCCAATGGAAAGGAATTGCGGGAGGGCAGGGCTGGGGAAGCAGGTGGAGGGGCTGTCAGGACAACCCACTCAGCTGGAGGAGTTGCCTCTCTGTCCTCTTTTTTTTCCTTAAATTATAAAATTAATATCTATATATCCTCATAATAATTCCAATAAAGCAGACAGAACAAATCTCTTTTGAATTCCACTCACTAGAGGTTCCCACTCTGTTTAGTATGTAGAGTTCTGCTTTTTTGCATTTTTTTACATATGTACATGTACAACTAGTAGGTATTGTGGAGGTGTTTTCTAAAACAGATGGTATCATGATGTAGGCGTCATTTCTCAGAATGGCTTTATTATCAAAATGTTAGGGAGATGTATTCTTATCCGGGCTTCCCTGGTGGCTCAGTGGTAAAGAATCTGCCTTCCAAGCAGGAGACTCAGGTTCAGTCTCTGGGTTGGGAAGATCCCCTGGAGAAGGAAATGGCAACCCACTCCAGTATTCTTGCCCGGAGAATTCCATGGACAGAGGAGCCTGGCGTGCTACAGTCCACAGGGTTGCAAAGAGTCAGACACAACTTAATGGTTAAACAACATTCTCATTCCTATGTGAAGATCTTTGTCATGCATTATAATTGATCCAAAGCATTCTATAGTTTGGGCATGCTATGGTTTATTTAGCCATAATAAGGGGCATTGATTCTTAAGGGGCATTTAGCTTGATTCTAGCCTGTTGCTATGGAAAACAAAACACTGTGTCGAAATCCTCCTAGGTAGAGTTGCTGGCTCTGAGCCCTTAAACTATTCTTCATTGCTTGACTTTGCCTCCTAGCTACCTAGTATTCAACATCATCCCCACGCTGGCCGACATCATCATTGGCATTGTCTACTTCAGCATGTTCTTCAACGCTTGGTTTGGCCTCATTGTGTTCCTGTGCATGAGTTTTTACCTTGGTGAGTGATGAGAGATGGGTTGGTGAAACCATCTCCCTGAACCATTTACGGAGTGTCTTGAACGTGAGTCCTGCCCCGACTCAGATGGCCCAGCTTTGAGAGGCTGTAGATGAGTGGGCTCCAATAGGCTCCTGCTGCTCCCCAGTGTGATGGGTGAGCATCCTCTGTCAAGGAAACCCCAGCTCTCCCTAGGGAAGGACATCCTGGTTACTTTAGATTCCCACTGTGGAACCTCAAGTCAAGGAGGAACTTCATGTGATACGATGCAGCTTGCCTCCATTGGTTCACCAAAACTATTTTCACACAGGCTTTATGCAGACTGTGATGATGTCTTAGACACAGCCCCTTCCCTCAGGGAGTTTAAGACTCCCTTCCTTAGGAATCTGGGTCCCTGGGTTATAGCACAGGGTTAGTGTACACGTGACCAGCAGCAGACGTACACGTGGTCTCTGCCGCCGGGAGTGACTTGCTCTCTTCTCCCTCTCCCTTCTCCTGTCACTGTCTAGCCCTGACCATAGTGGTCACTGAGTGGAGAACAAAGTTTCGACGGGCTATGAACATGCAGGAGAATGCTACCCGGGCCCGGGCTGTGGACTCTTTGCTAAACTTTGAGACGGTAACGGAGACCTCGGTGGCAGTTTTGTGAGGTTTGGAGATGTAGAGGAGTGTGCCTGGGGTTGTTGGGGCTGACACAGAGCAGGGAGGATGCGAAGTGTGCTGCTTACAATCAGGGAGGAGGGATGGGGAATGGAGCTGAAAGCTGTGGCCGTGTGAAACAGCACTGGTTTGAAATTCATCAGGTGAAGTATTACAACGCAGAGAGTTATGAAGTGGAACGCTATCGTGAGGCCATCATCAAATATCAGGTGAGGATCCTGGTCTGAGGCCTACTGAGAGTAACAGCTGGGACTTGTGGAATCCCCAGGCCTGAAAGAAGTAAAATTCGGGCTGTGAGGCTGATGTGCCTGGGCCCAGGTTGGGATTTGGTGACTGTCAGCATGTGTATGACATTCCTTCCTTGTTTGTCATTGCCCAAGAGTTTAGAGTGGAAGTCAAATGCTTCACTGGTTCTACTAAATCAGACCCAGAACCTGGTGATTGGACTTGGGCTCCTCGCCGGCTCCCTGCTTTGTGCCTACTTTGTCACTGAGCAGAAGCTACAGGTGAGGGAATTGTCCCGGGCCTGGGATGTCTAGGCCATCAGGTTCATGGGTGGGAAGTAGGTAGGGGGGCAGCTAGTGGGCAGGGTGACAGCCCACCAGCCTCCTGTGACCCTGTCCTCATCCCTGGATGTCCATAGGTTGGGGACTTTGTGCTGTTTGGCACCTACATCATCCAGCTGTACATGCCGCTCAATTGGTTTGGCACCTACTACAGGTAACCTGATGCCAGCCCTCACCTGTCCAGGGTGCACTGTTATCTCCCCAGCTCCTGGGAGGAGCTCCAACCAGCCCTCTTCTTGCAGGATGATTCAGACCAACTTCATCGACATGGAGAACATGTTTGACCTGTTGAAAGAGAAGACAGAAGTGAGTGAGAAGAGAGGAGTGGGTTTGTAGGGAGTGGGAGCTGGCATGGTGTTCCTCGTATCTGGAAGATACCAGGCCTGTAATGGCACACAATGGTGGCACTTTCCCAGGTGAAGGACCTTCCCGGCGCAGGGCCCCTTCGCTTTCAGAGGGGTCAGATTGAGTTTGAAAACGTGCACTTCAGTTATACTGATGGGTGAGCACCTCCCCTTCCACTGTCCTGCAGCCCCCTTTCCCGTGTCTATTTACACACTGTTCCTCCCCTTGTCCCTCGCCCCTGCTTCTCAGCCCACCACCATCTGGGAAGACAGCCTGAGTGAGAGGTGGCAGGGCCCAGTAGTAGCTCTAGTGGTGGAGGGGACCCTGGCAGTATAGCCAGGCTGCTGACCATGCTCACCCTTCCTTGCAGGCGGGAGACCCTGCAGGATGTGTCCTTCACCGTGATGCCTGGACAGACACTGGCCCTGGTGAGAGGAGACCCAGCCAGCTGACCCAGAATCCTTGAGCCCTTATTCCAGTGCCCGTGGTAGCTGGGGACCCAGGCTGTGGAGGTCAGAAAGCCCTGCCTTATCGGGTCACAGGACTGAATGTGGCAGCCTCCATGGACATTGGTGGCCTCTTGGAGAGAAAGCCTTAAAAGCCGACAGACCTGAGAATGTTTTTCCTTCCTTTTTTAAAAAAAAGTTTGGTTTTTTTGGGTTGTGGTGGGTCTTAATTGCTGTGTGAAGGTTTTCTCTAGCTGCAGTGAGCAGGAGCTACTCTGTTGCAGTGCACAGGCTTCTCATTGTGGTGGCTTCTCCTGTTACAGAGCACAGGCTTCAGGCACATGGGCTTCAGGAGATGCAGAATGCAGGCTCAGTAGTTATGGCTCTCGGGCTCTAGAGTACAAGCTCAGTAGTTGTGGTGCATGGGCTGAGGTGCTCCGAGACATGTGGAATCTTCCCAGACCAGGGAGTCTTCCCAAACCCATGTGCCCAGGTGGGCAGATTCTTAGCCACTGCACCACCAGGGAAGTCCTTTCTCCCTCTTTTTTTCATGCAACAGGTGGGCCCATCGGGAGCAGGGAAGAGCACAGTTTTGCGTCTGCTATTTCGCTTCTATGACATCAGCTCTGGCTGCATCCGAATAGATGGGCAGGACGTTTCACAGGTAAAGATGCTTGGGGGAAGACTATAATTTAGGGGCCAGTATGTGAAAGAACGGTGGGTGCTGGGCATCCAGGGAGTAGAGAAAGAGCTGTCACCCCTGCAAAAAGCTGGGTCAGGAGACCTCAGCCTTTCTAGCGGCACATGGTCTGTAAAAGGAAAGTAGTCACGGGAGTGATTCCTAGGGTGCCGTATGAGGCACAAAGATCTGCAGCCATCCAGCGCAGCAGGGAGAGAAAATGAATTTTCTATCAATGGGGAAACAGAGAGATTAAGTGATTTGCCCACACAGCTGGGGTCTGGGGAGGTGAAGGCAGGACTCTCAACGCAGAGCCTCTCATCCCATGTGCTTCCCACCAGCCCATCCTACCTTCCAGGCCGGGGGGGATCTCACAAGCCAGAGTATATGGTCTTTTGGCCCCAGGTGACCCAGACCTCTCTCCGGTCTCACATTGGAGTCGTGCCCCAGGACACTGTCCTCTTCAACGACACCATTGCCAACAATATCCGCTACGGCCGTATCACAGCTGGGAACGACGAGGTGAAGGCTGCGGCTCAGGCTGCAGGCATCCACGACACCATCATGGCTTTCCCTGAAGGTGAGCCTCCCCTTCAGCGTCTCCCCCCGCCCAGTTCAGGCCCATTACTGCCTTTGACCACCATTCTACCCCGTCCTTGCCAATCTAGCTACAGAAACCAAGTGTAGTACATGTGACTTGAGAGAGGTGGGCAATTTCCACAGGGTACGATACGCAGGTGGGCGAGCGGGGACTGAAGCTGAGCGGTGGGGAGAAACAGCGTGTTGCCATCGCTCGCACCATTCTCAAGGCTCCAGACATTGTTCTGCTGGACGAGGTGAGGGCCCCGAGACGCCTTGCCCTACTCCGTCCTCCCCGAGCCTGTGCCCAGCCATTCCTGCTGAGCACCGTTCTTCATGTAGGAGAGCTAGCATGGATGCATGTTTCACAAAAACACTTTACAGTTTTCAAGTGCAAAACAGGGTCCTTTTTGATTCCTGAGGTCTCAGCCAGCCACTTGTATCCTCCTCCCACCAGGGATCTGGTGGGAGGGACAGTTTTACCTAAGTCCCCCTCTGTAGGCAACATCTGCGTTGGATACCCATAATGAGAGGGCCATCCAGGCTTCTCTGGCCAAAGTCTGCGCCAACCGCACCACCATCGTGGTAGCACACAGGTATGGGACGGGAAGCAGGTGCGGGGGCCCCCTCGGGTGTTGTGGTGGGTGACTGACCTCTGACCTCTCAGGCTCTCCACGGTGGTCAGTGCTGACCAGATCCTCGTCATCAAGGATGGCCGCATCGTGGAGCGAGGACGGTAAGGAACACAGCATGATAAACAGGGAAGGGCCTCTGAAGTGGGGGCCCCAGGGAGAGGTCATGGAATCCCAGGGGTTTCTGGAAAGATCTCCCTCACCAGTTCCTTATCATCTCACAGACTGGTGGCAAGGACTCTTGGGGTACAAATAACAGTTGGTTGGGACTTACATTTTTCTCCTTGCCCCAGGCATGAGGCTCTGTTGTCCCGAGGTGGGGTGTATGCTGACATGTGGCAGCTACAGCAGCAGGGACAAGAAGAAGTCTCTGAAGACACCAAGCCCCAGACTAAGGCATGATGACAAAAGTTGTGGCCACTTCCTTCCTGAAGGATAACTCTGAGGGGAATACACTGTATCCCTCTTCCCTGCCATGTTCCATCCTGGTCTTGGTGCTAGCTACAGTGATGGAGCGGGGATTTTCAGAAGAGCATTGTGGGGGAAATAAAAGTGTGGACTGTTAGGATCACTATGTGGTGTGGGGAACTACAGCAGACGTCCACTGTAGGTCAGGTGACCATTCTTAATGGGATAAGCATTCTTCTGTTTTTGATCAGAAAAGAGAAAGAAACACCATTTGGTGTCTTACAGACTGCCCATCCTTTATTGTTTCTAGCCCCCCTCCCTGCCCCCTATACTTGGAGGGGAGCCCCAGTATATGGGGGATGACAAGATGCAGGGGGGCCGAGTGGGACCTGGCCAGGGAGCAGTTCAGAGCGGCTCACTCCCATGCAGCTGGAGCAGCCAGCAGAGCCCTCTGTAGGCTCAGCTCCACATGCTGTTTCTCCAGATGCTCCCTGGAGGTGGCCTCCACGTCACTCCTCCTCGTCTTCACTCTGGCTGCTCCGGGCCTCCTCTCCCTGTGGACCCTAGAGGTGCGAGGGCCACAGTCTTCCTCAGCTGAGCCTCCCTCCCCAAGCCCAGGGCCCTAGCACAGGTTGCAGTTGGACGGCTTCAAGCTGCGGCTTTGAGCCTGGAGCGAGGGGAGGGGAAGGAGAGGAAGACAGGGTGCAACGTCAAGGAAATGAGGGACAGTCCTTACTGCAGAGCTCAGCATGGGCTATGAGTGCAGCCATAAGGAAAACAAAAGGATAAACACAACCGTAAACTCTACCGCTTGGAGAACACCCTCCCTGCCTCCCCCCTGCCCTGCAAACTCCTTACTTACTCCCAGCACAGGGCCCATCTCTACGCCGTCCTCATACCTGCTGCTGTCGGTATTCTGCCTCACTGGCTGATAGTGCTTGTGCTAAAGCTAAGTCTTCTTCCTCCTGAGAACTGGAAGGGAGGAACAGCTTAACTTAGCATCTAAAATGTGAACATCTCTGTTAGGCATCACTGTGCTGAGCCCTTCTAAGTATTGTTTCAGTTTTCACATGTAGGATTTTACAGGGTGTTGGTATTGTCCTCATTTTATTGAACATATTAAGACCCTAATGGGCCAAAGAACTTGTCCAAGGTCATATAGTTCAAAAACTTAACTTCGAGCCCAAGTTCCTATTATCCTGCGTTGGATGACAGCAGTCCCACCTCCCTCCCTCCAAACTGAGCCCTCACCCATGCCCCACCCTTTTACCAGTGAGTAGGTACCTTGGGACCTGGGGTTTGGTCTCTGCCAGGGACAGTTCCAGGGCTCGTTGCAGAGCCTCATCCTCACTCTGCAAAAGGAAAAATAAGACCAGGTGCCTTGGACTTCACTCTCTGTGGGTCTGCTTCTGTCCATCCAACCTCTGCCCCACTCACCAAGCCACTTTGCAAAGTAATCACTGGAGGGGCTGTCCGGGTTGGAGACTGAGTTGTGGCCCTATGGCAGATATTCAAGAGGCTCAGATCAGAGATGCGAAGAGAAAAAAGGGAGAGGGGACACAGGCAGGCCTACCTGCTGGCAGAGGAAGACAAAGGCAAGGTCTGGTTCGGGCTGGGGATGGTCTTTGTAGAAGAAGCTAGGCTTTGTGCTCTGGAAATGGCAGCCAGTCTGTAGGAAGAGACACTCTGGGCATGCCTCCAGGCACCTTTGGCTTACATGTTCCTCCCACCCCTGACCCAGGAAGTCAGGAGGGGAGCGCCTCCAAAAGATCTGGAAAACATGCACTTGTAAGAAAAGACCCCCTAGCCAAAGGAGACAGGGTGAAGCTTCCCAACTGTTATGACACAGGTTCATTCAGGTCCCAAAAGCAAGTAGAGAACTTGGTTGCAATTACCCTGCCCTACTGGTGGGGTGCCCCTCCCCAGAGCAATCATGGTCCAGTGGGTGACGGTGCTTGATGCAGAAATTTCGGCCACAGCGATCGCAGGTCAGTTTCATCATTTCCCGCTGCCGGCAGCCAGCGCGTTCACACTTATTGGTGAAGATCTGAGGTGGAGTAGGAAGGATTGCCTCTGCTGAGATCTCTGCTCCCTTTTCAACCCTGTCCTAACAGCTGTGCAGAGTTCCAGGCGTTTGTAGTCCCAGGTGACCATGGTTGATCCCTCTAACACTTACTTTACGTTTCTGTTGAGCTGGATCTGAGCGACAGTCTCGGTCAATGTGCTCCCCAACAGCACGGTCAGGGGACTCCCCTCTGGCCACAGGAACAGGCACGTTACACAGCGGGCATACAGGCACCTGAATATCCTATAGTTAGGGAGCAGGGGTCGGTCTGTGGCCTACTCCTAGTCCAGCCAGTTCTCTGGTCCTGAGAGAATCCTCCTGAAAGAACCTGGACATGCCCTCTATAAACCCAAAAGGAAATAATGTTCCCAGCACTGAACCTCAAGAAGACAATAAAAGGAGAAATGTGAGGCAGAGGGGTTCCGGAGATTTTGCACGCATCCTCCATCCGCCCCCCTTTCACCCTCAGACCGCCCCCTCACCTTTTGGTAAGCAGATCCACAGTGATGCTGGGCATAGGCCACATGGTCTGCGCAGAAGATGCCCGAGCAGGCATCGCACTTGAGCGGCAGAAAATCTGCAGGAAGTGGGTCAGACTGCAGGTCCGGTGGGACCTCGACGTTCCCGCTCACTCAAGCCTTCCACTCCGGGGCAGGAAAACGCTGCCGCACCAGGAACCAACTGGACCCTGGCCCTACTCCACTATCTCCTAAGCCACGCCCCAAGTTCGAGCCCCGCCCTCCTCGGGCACTCCCAGCCCCGGAGCCCGCCACTCCGCCCGGCCCCGCCTCCCGCGTGCTCCGCCCCTCACCCCTTCACCCGCTTACCCAAGCGCTTACAGCTCGGCTCCGAACAGTGAGCCCCAAGGTCCGGAAACTCCATCGCCGGGCCGGACGGGGACCGGCTGGGAGAGGACGCGATGCTGAGCTCGCCGAGGGCTCCAGCTCTGGGTCCCAATCGCGACCCCGTACTCTGGGGGGAACTCCTCGTCCCGCCCCTTCCTCCCCCCGACCCAGCCTGCTTTACCGGAGCGTCAGCGCCTCCCGGACCGCAGTTCTCACTCCTCCTTTGGCGCGCGCGGGCGCGCTAACGTCATCGCGCAGGGCGGGCACGTCCCGCGCAGTCGGCGGGGGCGGGGCGCATCCCGGAAGAGCCGAGGCCCGCCCCGCCTGTTTTGCCAGGCCTCCCGGAGCTGGTTGGTGTCTCCTGGGCTACCGAGTGGCCGCGGGTGGGTTTGGAGACCCTGGACGCGGGCCTAGGTCCACGAAGGCGTTAGGGCGGGCGAAGACAAGGAGAGATTACATCTTCGAGGCTGGGGTGGTTTGGGTCTTTCACAATTGGGTCCTTCGCCTGCTTCTCACTCTGCACCCTCCCCCAGCCGTTTAGTTGACAGCCGCTGCTGTACCTACTCTACGAACTGAAAACACCCATGTTTCTGTGAGATACACATTTCTCTTCAGAGCCGTAGCTCCTCCACGTTTGGTTTCACTGTCCTTTGGTAAGACTTCTCTGACCCTCCTCAGTTTGAGCCCAGTGCATCTCTTGTGGTTTCCTGTTCTTTTCTAGCATCCTGTTATTGTAATCATCTCTTCTCTCACTCCCTCATGCCCCCTTCCCACATAAATATAGTGGTAAGACGAACCACGTCTGCCTTCCCTTGAGTTGGGCCCAGCACCCAGTGCAGTGCCTGGAGCTGTGTGGTTTTCAGACCTTAGTGTGAATCACCTGCTTTAAAATGCGAATTCCTGAGCTCCCGCCCCCTCCCCACCCCAGGAAGCACAGGAGAGAATTTGGACAGATTATCCATCTACTACAATTTGAAAAACACATGCCTGGAATATTCTGAAGACTTACTTAATGTTTCTTGAATGAAGCTAGAGAGTCGCTGGATTGGTGTCCTGCTCGACCCTAGGGAGCCCAGGTTGAGACTTCCATTTCAACACATTTTCTCATATGCCTCTGTGGCCCTTCATGCATGGGCTTGATTGCCCTGCTGCTGCTGCTAGGTCGCTTCAGTCGTGTCCAACTCTGTGCGACCCCATCGATGGCAGCCCACCAGGCTGCCCCATCCCTGGGATTCTCCAGGCAAGAACACTGGAGTGGGTTGCCATTTCCTTCTCCAATGCATGAAAGTGAAGTTGCTCAGTCGTGTCCGACTCTTTGCGACCCCATGGACTGTAGCCTACCAGGCTCCTCCATCCATGGCATTTTCCAGGCAAGAGTACTGGAGTGGTTGCCCTAGCTTCCCATAAATTTGGGCATGGAGATAAGTAAACAGATGAAATACTTAGAATGGAACATGTCCTCCAAAATGGAGAGAGAACCAGCTACAACTGGGAATGAGACAGCTTTCTTCTCTTCTCCCTCTCTCCTTCCAGCTTTTGGTTTTGTTTCCCTCTGTGTCTGCATCTTAATCCTTACAGCACTAAGGCTACTGGAAATTAAAACCATTTTTTCCTGGTTCCTCAAGCAGAAGGCCTAATTTCAGCTCCAACTGTGCCCATTTGCCTTGACTTGGATCGTCTGCCAAGCCCTGACCTGTGGTCCAGGGATCAGGGTATGTGATATTCTGATGGGTCAGGCCTGAGTCTCATGTTTGGGGGAAGGGAGTCAGCACCACTAAAGTAAAAATTACCAAACTGGCTTGGACAATACTAGAAAACCCAAGAGAGTCCATTCAATTCCTTCCTTCATTCAACAGCATACTGAGTGTCCTCCCATGTGCTTGTCACTGGATGACATATGCGAAGACCAGGAAGTACTAGGCAGATGGCAGTGCATTTCAGGTACACCCATTCTGGAGCTGACAAGGCAAAACCTGAAGGGTAAGTAGATGTTGGCTAGGTGAAGGCCAAGTGAGAAAGGAAGGAGGTGGAAGTAGGTGCTATTTCAAGCAGAGGAATCAGCAGGGACAAAGACCTGGAGATAAGAGAGAACAAGATCCTTTAGATGAGCTTTTAAAAAGCTGATAGCATCAGGATCTGAGAGTGTAAGAAAGAGCTTCAGTTCAGTTCAGTTCAGTTCAGTCGCTCAGTCGTGTCCGACTCTTTGCGACCCCGTGAATCACAGCACGCCAGGCCTCCCTGTCCATCACCAGCTCCCGGAGTTCACTCAAACTCATGTCCATTGAGTCAGTGATGCCATCCAGCAATCTCATTCTCTGCCATCCCCGTCTCCTCCCGCCCCCAATCCCTCCCAGCATTAGACTCTTTTCCAGTGCATCAACTCGTCGCATGAGGTGGCCAAAGTATTGCAGTTTCAGCTTCAGCATCAGTCCTTCCAATGAACACCCAGGACTGATCTCCTTTAGAATGGACTAGTTGGATTTCCTTGCAGGCCAAGGGACTCTCAAGAGTCTTCTCCAGCAACACAGTTCAAAAGCATCAATTCTTCGGCGATCAGCTTTCTTCACAGTCCAACTCTCACATCCATACATGACCACGGGAAAAACCATAGCCTTGACTAGACGGACCTTGGTTGGCAAAGTAATGTCTCTGCTTTTTAATATGCTATCTCAGTTCAGTTCAGTTCAGTTCAGTCGCTCAGTCGTGTCCGACTCTCCGCGACCCCATGAATCACAGCACACCAGGCCTCCCTGTCCATCACCAACTCCCGGAGTTCACTCAAACTCATGTCCACAGAGTCGGTGATGCCATCCAGCCATCTCATTCTCCGTCGTCCCCTTCTCCTCCCGCCCCCAACCTTTCCCAGCATCAGAGTCTTTTCCAGTGAGTCAGCTCGTCGCATGAGGTGGCCAAAGTATTGCAGTTTCAGCTTTAGCATCAGTCCTTCCAATGAACATCCAGGATTGATCTCCTTTAGAATGGACTGGTTGGATCTCCTTGCAGTCCAAGGGACTCTCAAGAGTCTTCTCCAACACCACAGTTCAAAAGCATCGATTCTTCGGCGGTCAGCCTTCTTCACAGTCCAACTCTCACATCCATACATGACCACGGGAAAAACCATAGCCTTGACTAGACGGACCTTGGTTGGCAAAGTAATGTCTCTGCTTTTTAATATACTATCAAGGTTGGTCATAACTTTCCTTCCAAGGAGCAAGCGTCTTTTAATTTCATGGCTGCAATCAGCATCTGCAGTGATTTTGGAGCCCAAAAAAACAAAGTCTGACACTGTTTCCACTGTTTTTCCATCGATTTCCCATGAAGTGATGGGACCAGATGCCATGATCTTTGTTTTCTGAATGTTGAGCTTCAAGCCAACCTTTTCACTCTCCTCTTTCACTTTCATCAAGAGGCTTTTGAGTTCCTCTTCACTTTCTGCCATAAGGGTAGTGTCATCTGCATATCTGAGGTTATTGATATTTCTCCCGGCAATCTTGATTCCAGCTTGTGCTTCTTCCAGCCCAGCGTTCCTCATGATGTACTCTGCATATAAGTTAAATAAGCAAGGTGACAATATACAACCTTGACGTACACCTTTTGTCATAATTTTCCTTCCAAGGAGTAAATGTCTTTTAATTTCCTGGCTGCAATCAGCATCTGCAGTGATTTTTGGCAGGAGATAAAGTTGGAGAGTTAGCAGGGGTCAAATCTCCTCAGACCATGGAGACCATGTTAGTTATTGAGAATTTTAACATAATACCAGCTTCCCTTGTGATTCAGTGGTAAAAAATCTGCCTACAATATGGCAGACTCAGGTTCGATCCCTGGGTCAGGACTATCCCCTGGAGAAGGAAATTGCAACCCACTCCAGTATTCTTGCCTGGAAAATACCATGGACAGAGAAGCCTGGTGGGCTCCAGTCCTTGGGGGTCACAAGAACTGAACAACAACAAATGAGGAACTATAGACAGCTTTAAGGAGAGTAATATGATCAGATTTGTATTTTGGGAAAGTCACTCTGGCTTCAGAGTAGAGAACAGATTGGTAGAAGGGAGGCTAGGCTGAAGGCTGTTGCTATAATAGAAGCAAGAGATAATGATGGCCTAAACTAGGTGGGGATGATGCTTAGAATTAATGAACACTCAGTGTAGAACTTAGATGTGAGATAGATATTTTAAAATAAGTAACTTTCAGGACTTCCCTGGTGGTCCAGTGGTTAAGGCTTTGTCTTCCAGTGTAGAGGGTGTGGGTTCAATCCCTGGTTGGGAAGCTAAGCTCCCACATGTCTTGGGGCCGTAAAAGTGGAAACTTAAAACAGAAGCAATATTGTAACAAATTCAATAAAGACTTTAGAAATGGTCCACATCAAAAATCTTTTAAGTAGCTTTCCAATGTATCACTGAGAGGATAAAATGGTTTAAAAAAAAAAAAAGAACAGAACTCCTTGGACTTTCCTGGTGGCATAGTAGATAAGAATCTGCCAGCCAGTGCAGGGGACATGGGTTCAAGTTCCACATGCCACAGGGCAACTGATTCTGAGCTCACTAACTACTGAGCCCGGGCTCTGGAGCCTATGAGCCGCAACTACTGAGCCCTCGCCTAAAGCCCGTGCTCCACAACAAGAGAAGCCACTGCAAGGAGAAGCCTGTGCGCCTCAGCAGAGTAGCCCCCACTCACCGCAACTAGAGAAAGCCCGTGCAAAGCAACCAAGACCCACCACAACCAAAAATAAAAATAAATAAATGATTATAAAAAAGAAAAAAAAAATTTGGCCACACCACACGGATTATAGGATCTTAGTGCCCCAACCAGGGATTGAGCCCCAGCCCTTGACAGTGAGAGCAAGTCTTTCAGGGAAAGTCTGGCAGCTTCCTCCTCAGTCCATCCTCACCCCTGGGGTAGGCTTTGGGCAGCGGTGTTTCTGCCAAAGATGATTGGTCTGGCAGTGGTCCTCTGACCCACACTGGGTATCTGAGTTTGTGTTCCCTAAAAGCATAACCTGAAACAAGGATTTTGATGCAGATAATTCATGTAGGAGGTAATCCTAGCCAGAATAAGAGAATAGGGAAGAGGGAAACAGGGAAGGAAGGAAAACCAATGAAGAGCTATTGAACTGGTTACTACTGTGGTTCCCAGTTCCACTGGGAACGCTCGAAGAAGGCATATAAAATATGTCTCAGAATCATCCTTCTAAAGGACAGAAGGCTGGGCTGACTCCTGTCTTCAAGTTGAACATTTCTCCTAGGAGGTGATAACTCCCCCACGTCCACCTGGCACAGTGAACCTGTACCTATGTGCAAGCTGATTCAAGCTGATTGAGGTACGAGGGATTTGGGGAAAACTCTGAAGGCAGAAATACTGAATCTGGCTTGGCTTGGAAGTGGGAAGCCATCAGGACTCATAGGAGCTGTCCACAGTGATATCTGAAGTCCAAAATGAGCCAAGCAGGCAAGGCACCAGGAACATCTGCTATATTTGGCCAATCAGATTCCTTCCTGGGAATTTGAAATCAAGGCCAGAAGAATCAGTAGTCATAAAGCCATTGGATCTGTAGCATGTAAGGTATGGGCTTGCTATCTGCCATACTACCGTGCTGTCATACTGACTGAGGGATGGGGAGGGATTATTATCTGCCATCCTCTGACTGATGGAACACAGTCGCATAAAAAGAGACTGATCTTGTAGCTTACACACAGGGTTTTAAGTCATATCATTACCTGACTTGCTTCCTCCCAAAGTCTACACTGCCCAACAAAACTATGGCTAACTGCCATTATTGTATTAGTTTACCACTGTCACTTTTAAGATGGTTATAAGTTATCTCCTTAGATTCAGGATATTTCTCAAGGCACTATCACACTTTTTGGTCACACCATGAAGTCAGACTGTTGATGTGTGGGAGACTCTTCATCTGGGTATGCACCTTTCATGAGGATTCAACTTTCAGCCTAGGCCCTTTAGAAAGGACAGCTGTTGAAGAGCTTGTTGTTTGTGAGTTCCAAGACTCCAAATCTGTGAAATCCAGCAACAGTTCTGATAGATACAAGCATATGAAATTGCTAAGACTTGACAATTTTTTTTTACCAAAACAATTACATGTGGTTTAATCTATTAATAAGCAGCACATGTCACAGGCAAGAATTATTTTTCCTCTGACTTTCTATCTAATCCTCACCCTTCTGGGTATTTGAGCCCAGGTAAGAAGACAAACAAGCACTGTGAGAGTATGATGTCAGTCTAGAGACTTCCTGGTGGTTCAGCAATTAAAACACTGTGCTTCCAATGCAGTGGGTGCAGTTTTGATCCTTGGTCAGGGAACTAAGATCCCACATGCTGCCCAGTGCAGTAAAAAAAAAAAAAAAGTCCACACACCTTAAAATCAGATATGTCAAATGTCTGTGTACCTTCAGTTCAGTCCCTCAGTCGTGTGTGACTCTTTGTGACCCCATGGACTGCAGCATGCCAGGCTTCCCTGTCCTTCACCATCTCCCGGAGCTTGCTCAAACTCATGTCCATCAAGTTGGTGATGCCATTCAACCATCTCATCCTCTGTCATCCTCTTTTCTTCCTGCCTTCTATCTTTCCCAACATCAGGGTCTTTTCCAGTGAGTCAGCTCTTTGCATCAGGTGGCCAAAATATTGGAGCTTCAGCTTCAGCATCAGTCCTTCCAATGAATATTCAGGACTGATTTCCTTTAGGATTGATTGATTTGATCTCCTTGCAGTCCAAGGGACTCTCAAGAGTCTTCTCCAACACCACAGTTCAAAAGCATCAATTCTTTGGCAGTCAGTTTTCTTTATGGTCCATATGTGACTACTGGAAAAACCATAGCTTTGACTAGATGGACCTTTGTTGGCAAAGTAATGTCTCTGCTTTTTACTAAGTCTGTGTACCTTAGCACTTCAAACTTGCACTGTTTTCTGCTAAGTGTCTAAGGAGAGCATATTGGTTAGGATATAGGTTAAGCTGCCATAACAGGGACTCAAAAGCAGTGGCATAAACAAAAAAGGAGTTTAATTTCTTCCTTATGTAATTATACAGGGCTGGCTGGTATGACAGCACCTGTCAGGGACTTGGACACCTCCTATTTTGTTTCATCATCATCCCTAAGGTGTTGCCTTTGTCTACGTGGTCCCAAATGAGTCCTTGTTCTAGGCAGCAGAATGAGGGAGAAGAAAAAGAAGGCATCTCCTCCATCCTCTCCCTGGCCCCCGTCCCCCGCCATTTAAAGGTATAACCCTGATGTTGCCTACATCATTTCTGTGACCCTAGTATAACCCAGCACTTAGTCACATGATCGTACTTAGCTCCAGAGAGACTGGGAAAGGTAGTCTTTAGCTGGGTGGCCATGTTCCCAGATAAAATTTCATTTATGTCAGTGAAGGAGAACAGATATTTGGGGGACAACTAGTGTCTAAAAGGGGGAAAAAATGGGTGACTTTTATGATATTTGAGCCATCCTGAGCTTGAAGTAATGAAGCAGATAGTGAAACACAGGTATACAATAGCCAAAAGGCATTGCTCTCAGCTCAGGGGGTTTGAGGAGGAGAACAAGACCAAGCACTGCTTGGTCAGTCTTCAGTTGTAGGCTACTCTACCAAAAAGCCATTCCCCAGTTCCCTCCTTAAGGACAAACTCTGATTTTAATCATCCTTTTCCAAGCAGTTGTGTTTTGCATGGGTCCCTTTCCTGCTCCCACAGGTGTCTCAAGTGGTCTAAGTCAATATTTTTCAAACTTTTAAACCATTGCTCACAATAAGAATTACATTTTATAACCTAACACACACACACACACACCTGATACTTGATCTTCTTGTGCTTGATATACTTTGATATTCTATTTCATTTTTAAAAAATTTTAGTTGCCAAACACTACATTGATTTCCATCTACTATCCCATTAAGGGGCTATATAACCTTCAGTTTGGGAAAAAAAAAAAAAAAACTTTTCTAAGCCAGCAAAACTTCCCTTGTTGAGGCATGTAAAACAATTTGTGTCTGGAAGAAAAATTTATCCCAAACTTTAGAGACGAAAAAATTGATCATTATTTTTAAAATATACTTCTAGAGTTTTCCTAATAAGCCAACTTAACCTTTACCTGATACCCTTGGGAATATAACTGTTGTCACAGTACATGTGATTAAGAATCCACTACTGATAAAAATACAGAGTTGACACTTCTGTAACATTAACCTGTAGAAACTGATAAGGTGTTGTTCTTGTATAGCCTTGAAGAAACATTAACCTGAAAGGTGTTGTTTTTTAGCCCTGTGGAATGTTAATCAGTTTTGTACCTAACCTAATAATTTTGTTCATTTATTGATATGTATACATTTCTTACCTGAAAACACTCAGAGAATTAACTTTCTGTATTCTTTATCAGCTCCCTCATTAATGATTTAAATGAAACCTTCATATGTGCATACAGTCTATTTGGATGAAAATTTGTTCCTGCTGTGGACATTACCTGTGACATCTAGCACTCAGGCAGCTGTTTTGTGACCATGAGTGGAGCCAAGCAGAGAGGACAAGCCAACATGTTGAAGATGGACGAGAAGAAAGATGGGAAAGTTCCAGGGTCACTGATAAATTAACCAGCCTGGGGATATTACATGTGGCCTCTTGTTATGTAAGAGAGTAATGTCCTTATTAGCAACATTTTCTACATTTTGCAACCCAAAGCTCCCTTGATGATACACCTGTTGTGGCAGCTCATCTCTGTACTGGACCCAGTAGTGCCTTTGAGGGTGAAACAAATGTGAAACCTGAGCCTGAATAATATGTGCTACTTTTGGCCTGTACATGGCAGTTACTCATATTCCATCTGTATATAAGGTATATTTTTTTCCATGATGATGTATATGATGTATTTATATTCTGTACATAAAAAGCCATGGCTATTAATTTATTTTAAAAAATCCTCTTAATGGCTGGTAAGAAAGGGGCATTCTTTTGAAGAGAGGAGTTCCTCATGTTGGGCTCTTGTCTTGATTTAATGAGGAAAGGAAAAGTAACTCTGTTATCACTGGTGGAATGGGAAGCAGTCCTCAGTGTTGTCAGGACTGGAGTAAGTGAAGAAGACCTGAATTGGGTGTGTCACCAAAGAATAGTGTTGGAGATGGAAGGGAGCACTTTAGGAAGATAAGTTTTGAGCAAAATTTTAAATGAAATGTGGCATGTAACTTCATGGGAAACTAGCATTCTAGACAGAATGTTATGACAGGATATATATGTGAAAATAGATAAATGGAATATTACTCAGCTATTAAAAAGAATGCATTTGAATCAGTTCTAATGAGGTTGATGAAGCTGGAGCCTATTATACAGAGTGAAGTAAGTCAGAAAAACACCAATACAGCATATTAACGCATATATATGGAATTTAGAAAGATGGTAACGATGACCCTATAGGCGAGACAGCAAAAGAGACACAGATGTAAAGAACAGACTTGGACTCTGGGAGAGGGCGAGGGTGGGGTGATTTGAGAGAATAGCATTGAAACCTGTATATTATCATACGTGAATCAGATCGCCAGTCCAGGTTCGAAGCATGAGACAGAGTGCTCAGCGCTGGTGCACTGGGATGACCCTGAGGTATGGGATGGGGAGTGAGGTGGGAGGGGGGTTCAGGATGGGGAACACATGTACACCCATGGCTTATTCATGTCAATGTATGGCAAAAACCACTACAATATTGTAAAGTAATCATCCCCCAATTAAAATAAATTAAAAATAAAAAAAATAAAAATAAACATTTGATTCACCCAGTTGGAATTTTTGCCATGTATTGGCAACATGTATTGGTAGCTGTGATGGTAGCAGTGGAATGATCATTGAGCTTCCCAATCAACTTTAGAGAGCCATCCCCTCACAGCTCTGGAAAGACTCCTGATACAGTGATATCATATTCTGTGGATTCATATTCTGTTTACTTGTTTTTATTTTTATTGATTTATTTTTACTTGTTTTTAATTTTAAATTACTGCCAGGGCTTTATAAATACTTTTAATATATAGCTGTCTGATTTTTAAGAAAACATTTATTCATTTATTTTTGGCTATGTTGTGAAGGTTTTTCTCTAGTTGTGGCAAGAGGGTAGCAGCTCTCTAGTTGTAGTGCAGGGGCTTCTCATTGCTGTGACTTCTCTTGTTGCAGAGCACAGGCTCTAGGTATCGCGGCTTCAGTAGTTGCAGCTCCTCCTGGATCAAGAGCACAGGCTCAATAGTACAGGTATATGATCTTTAATTGTTCTGTGACATGTGGGATCTTCCCAGATCAGGGATTGAACCCGTGTTTCCTGCATTGACAAGCAGATTCTTTACCACTGAGCCACCAGAGAAGCCCTAGCTGTCTGATTTTAAATATTTTTAAAATTTATTTATCTATTTATTTTATTATTTTTGGCTGTGCTGGGTCTTCATTTGTGTGTGTGGGCTTTCTCTAGTTGCAGAGAGCAGGCTCTAGAACCAGGCTCAGTAGTTGTAGTACACAGGCTTAGTTGCTCCATGGCATGTGGGAGCCTCCCAGACCAGGGATCGAACAAATGTCCCCTGCATTGGCAGGTGAATTCTTAACCACTGGACCACCAAAAGCAAAAGTATTTAGTCGTTCAGTCAAGTGTGGCTCTTTGCAATTCCATGGACTGTAGCCCACTAGGCTCCCCTGTCCATGAAATTCTCCAGGCAAGAAAATGGAGTGGGTAGCCATTTCCTTCTCCAGGGGATCTTTCTGACCCAGGGAACAAACCTGGGTCTCCTACATTACTGGCAGATTCTTTACCATCAGAACCACCAGGGAAGGCCTAATTTTTTTTTTAATGTTAAAATATAATCATTTGGTTTTAATAATTTTATTTATTCATTTTTTCCCCCTCTACATTCATGACTTTAGAGTTGTTGGCTCTCAATTTTTGAAACCTTATTTGGAACAGACCTCAGCTGGTAAAGAATCTGACTGCAATGTGGGAGACCTGGGTTCAATCCCTGGGTTGGGAAGATCCCCTGGAAGGGAACGGCTATTCACTACAATATTCTGGCCTGGAGAATTCCATGGACTGTATAGTCCATGGGGTCACAAAGAGTCGGACACGACTGAGTGACTTTCATTTCACTTCACAAACAAAGAGAAACACTGCCTCTCTCCCTTATCCTACTCCATGAATGCTTAGATAGTCAAAAGCTTAGAAAACCCTAAAAGTAAATTCTTTGCAGCTCTCTCTTGAGCATGAACCAGAGTGTTTTAACTGCCAGAGACCCCAGAGACCACAGAGAGAATGAAGCCCTCACAGCTTCTTTTTTCTCAGGTCAGACTTTTCCTGACTGATGGGTTATAGTCCAGATTAAACTATTCATACCAATCAGCAGCCTAGGAGCTTCCCAAGATTTGAAAGGACGATGAACAGACCGAAGCCACCACCTCTCTACATAGTGTGGATGTAGGTTCCTTGTGTCCTGAATAAAGGAATAAGGAGGAACAGTGAGAAATCCAATAACACTTTCCACATTGAAAGGGCTGTGTCAAAAGATATCAATTAGCAACTAAGCACTGCTTCAGTCGTTTGTCTTGTAGATCAACACAGCACACGCAGACTTGCTAAGCAGCTTTGTGCTTCAGCTGAGCTGCAGCCTCCCAAAGGCGCAGCAGGAACCAGCTTCTCTACACATCAGCAGGTGAAGCCACGGTCAGATGCCTCCTATATCAGCTTCAGCAGGTTTAATGCAGACAAGGTCAAAGTGAGGATGTCAGTGAGGATGTCTCGGGCCCAAATCTACTCGAATATTAGTTTAATGGTTTTCTCTTTAGTGGTTTTCCTCCTCCTTAGTTGACTCTTTAGCGAGCTTCCCCAGTGGCTCAGGGGTAAAGCATCTGCCTGCAATGCAGGAGCCACAGGAGACATGGGTCAGGAGTATCCTCTGGAGAAGGAAATGGCACCCTGCTCCAGTATTCTTGCTGGGAAAATCCCATGAACAGGGGCGCCTGGCGGGCTACAGTCCATAGGGGTCACAAAGAGTCAAACACGACTTCGTAACTAAACAATAACTGTTGACTCTTAGAGAAACTGCATACTGAAAGGGAAAGAAAAACCATTTTGCTGACTGTCCTGTCCTACTATTACTCATCTCTTAGTTTATTTAATTCCCCATGAAAGCCTTTTGAAGTGGATATTATGCATTCTCATTTTGTAGATAAAGAAAACTCAGACTGGGAGAGATGAAGTCACTGGCTTATGGAGATGGGCTTTGAACCCAGGACTAGGCATAGCCTTCAGTCCCATGTTCTTTCTGAAGAACACTGCCTCTCCCACATCGACTCTGTAACCTCCTCAGTAACTGAAAAGATCTTAACTGGTGGTTTTATCAGAGTGTGGAAAATCCCAAATCGCTCCATGGGTTATCAATATTCAAACACCCTTTCAGCGCAAGTAAAGTGTGTTAGTCGCTCAACTGTGTCCAACTCTTTCTGACCCCACAGACTATAGCCTGCCATGCTCCTTTGTCCACGTTAAAATTTTGAGCACAAAAAGGTTTGTTTATAAAGCATTGTTGCATCCCACAGACTTCAAGTGGAATCAAAAGATGTCAATGGACAAAATAAACTTCTATTGCAAGAATAATAGTGTCTTTGTTCTAGAGCAAAGACACTTTAAATAAGTATATTAGGAACAGGATACTGTCAAAATTAATGTAGGGACTTTCCCAGTGGTCCAGTGGTTAAGAATCTGCCTTCTGGGACTTCCTTGGTGGTTCAGTGGCTAAGACTCCGAGCTTCCAACACAGGGGCCCTGGGTTCCATTCCTGGTCAGGGACCTAGATCCCACAGGCCACAACTAAGAGTTTGAATGCTGAAACTAAAGAGCCCACATACCACAACTAAAGCCCTGGAGCGGCCAAATAAATAAAACTAAATATATTTTTAAAAAATACACCTTCCAATGCAGGGGAAGCTGGTTTGATCCCTGACTTGGGAACTAATATCCCACATGCCACAGAGCAACTAAGCCATGAGCTGAAACTAGAGAAAAGCCTGAGCACTACAATGAAGACCCAGTGCAGCCAAAAATTTTTTTAAGTTAATATAGGTCCTCTGCATCAGAATCTCAATCTAGAATCAATTAAATTAAAGAAGATGGATACAAATCAGAGATTTTCCACTTGAAACAAAACTATACCTTGCTACAAATTAAAAAACAAACAAACAAATATAACCACCTAAAGAAACAAAAAGATCTCAAAGTTACCAAATGAGGTGAAATTATTTGAACAAGAAAAAGTTGGGGAACTGTATTTGAAGTTGGATTTATAACCATCTCTTCACATTCTTTTGAGTAGTATACACCAGAAAGAGCTTTTTCCAATCCCTGGAAGGCTCCCCTGTCCATAGAATTCTCCAGGCAAGAATCCTGGAGTGGGCTGCCATTTCCTTCTCCAGAGGATCTTCCTGACTCTGGGATCAAACCTGGGTCTCCTGCGTTGCAGCCGGCTTCTTTACAATCTGAGCCACCAGGGAAACCCAAAGGAAGACACGAGGTGTTAAACTAATGCCATGATTTGGAGCAAGGTACTATTCA
Source organism: Moschus berezovskii (assembly GCF_049115385.1). Taxonomy (NCBI): domain Eukaryota; kingdom Metazoa; phylum Chordata; class Mammalia; order Artiodactyla; family Moschidae; genus Moschus; species Moschus berezovskii. Next base: position 29,177,296 of record NC_142461.1, read on the forward strand.
AATATCTATCACTATTTAAATAACCAGGTGTGGAAGCTTTTTGATTGGAAATGACTTCAGATCCCAGGAGATTTGAAGACGGGCCTGACTCTGCCTTCACTGAGGTTTGCCTTGCTTTCTCAGGTACATGATATAGTAATACAGACCTTGTGATGACATTCAGTTACTTGTCCTGAAGTGCCTTAGCTCTCCCATGGATTAATTGAAGACTCTTAATTTAGGCACATAGTTCAAATTCATATGATTTTACAGGTTACAGGTATTTGATTCAATCCAAGACTTATCAGATTTTATACAAGGCCATGGGCATAGAGGTAACTAACTTAAGGTCTCTACCCTGTAGTTGTTCAATGTCCAGAGGAGGAGGGGTATAGTGAGGGAGAGGGGCTCCTGGCATCTAATAGGTAGGATGCTGCTAAACATTCGACAATAAACAGGACAGCTCCTATCACCGGTATTTCAGTATTTATTTTACAGAAAACAATAATTTGCTTTTAAAGCCAAATGTTCAGCATTTTAAAAAGTAAAATTTCTTGATATCTTTGAAAGATGCACACTCACAACTAAATGTAAAAATGTAAGCTTAAAAAACATGAATGTTAAATGTACATTAATATTTTAATATGGTTGTTAGGATATAAAATTAATGAAGTATTATTTTAGAGTAAAAAACTAAATGCCAATAAAAGTAAAAATATAATTATAAATAATTGGAAATAAAATTATTTGCTCTTTCTTTTAAATGAAATTTATTTTTGCATCTTTATTTTATTTTATTTTGGTCACCTGGTTTGTGGGGTCTCAGTTTCTGGTTGTTTGTTGTTCAGTTGCTAGGTTGTGTCTTACTCTATGCAGTCCCATGGGCTGCAGCACACCAGGCTCCCCTGTCCTTCACTATCTCCTGGAGTTTGCTCAAATTCATGTCCATTGAGTTGGTGATGCTATCTAACCACTGGACCAGGGATCACACCTGAGCCCATGGAAGCATGGAATCCTAACCACTGGACCATCAAGGAATTCCCTATTTGCTCTTTTTAAAAATAGTGATCTCTCTAGAAGGAATGAAGGGATGGATTGGGGGCGGGAGGAGAAGGGGATGACAGAGAATGAGATGCCTGGATGGCATCACCGACTCGATGGACATGAGTTTGAGTGAACTCCAGGAGTTGGTGATGGACAGCGAGGCCTGGCATGCTGTGATTCATGGGGTCACAAAGAGTCAGACACGACTGAGTGACTGAACTGAACTGAAAGAAATAAGATATCACTGTTAAATTTTAAGTGTATTTTTGGTACAAATTTTTCTAGCTACTTTAGAAAGCTCTTTCTGGTGTTGTATTTCTCACAGGAATGTGAAGAGATGGTTACAAATCTAACTTCAAATATAGTTCCCCAACTTCTCCTCGTTCAAATAATTTCATCTCCTTTGGTAACTCTGAGTTATTTTTGTTTCTCTAGGTGGATATATGGGCTTCCCTCGTAGCTCAGTTGGTAAAGGAGTCTGCCTGCAATGCAGGAGACCCAGGTTCGATCCCTGGGTCAGGAAGTTCCCCTGGAGAAGGAAATGGCAACCCACTCCAGTATTCTTGCCTGGAGAATCCCATGGACAGAGGAGCCTAGCAGGCTATAGTCCATGGGGTCGGCAAAAGTTGGACACAACTTAGTGACCAAAACACCACCAGGTGAATATATATATATATATAGTTTCTAGCAAAGTATAGTTTTGTTTCAAGTGGAAAATTTCTGATTTGTATCCATCTTTTCAATTTCATTGACTCTAGATTGAGATTCTGATGCAGAGGACCTATATTAATTTTAAAATTTGGCTGCACTGATTCTTCGTTGGGGTTCTTGGGCTTTTCTCCAGTTGTGATTTAGTTGCTCTGTGGCATGTGGGATCTTATTTCTCAGATCAGGGATCGAACCAGCTTCCCCTGCATTGGAAGAGTGCATTCTTCTTTTTTTTTTTTAAGTTTTACTTATTTGGCCGCTCCAGGGCTTTATTTGCGGTACATGGGACCTTTAGTTGCAGCATTCGAACTCTTAGTTGCGGCCTGTGGGCTTTCCTGACCAAGAATGGAACCCAGGGCCCCTGTGTTGGGAGCTCGGAGTCTTAGCCACTGAACCACCAAGGAAGTCCTGGAAGGTAGATTCTTAACCACTGGACCACTGGGAAAGTCCCTATATTAATTTTGACAGTATCCTGTTCCTAATATACTTGTTTAAAGTGTCTTTGAACTAGAACAATTATTCTTGCAATAGGATTGACATCTTTTGACTCCTCTTGAAGTCTGTGGTATGCAACAATGGTTTATAAACAAACCTTTGTGTGTTCAAAATTTTAACATGGCTATACCTCATTTATAAATCATTCAGAATTCAGTTTTCTTTTTCCAATGTTGAAAGAGTATTTCTACCTCAACTAAAATTCTATTTTGGTACTTTAAGATATGAGGATATGTGAGAATAACAAAATGCTGAAAACCAGTATTTTAATCACAACCAGCTATGCAATTTTGGGCAAGCCATTTTACCACTGCCTCAATTTCCTCATCTGTAAAATGGGGGTAGGGGGGATGGTTCCTACAGTAAAGCAGGATGGTGAAGATTACAAAAAGGATACATAAACTTAATATGTGTATTTTTTTATATCCTGTGTATAATATATTGTTACAAATTTGTTCGTTTGTCTTTATTTTTATAATGTGTAGCTTGTTGGCCCAAATTCTTGAATATAATTTCCAGATCAGTTTGGTATGGTTGTTTTAAAATATGTCCACAAGGGAATTCCCTGGCAGTCCAGTAGTTAGGACTCAGTGCTTTCACTGCCATGACCTAGGTTCAATCCATGGTCAGGGAACTAAGATCCTGCAATCAACGTGACCAAAAAAAGAAAAAATCCACAATTTTTTCCCCTACTTTTCCCTTAAAGAGCATGAGCTGAACTCAGTAACTTGGTTCTAATGTCTATAGTGTGGTGGAAGTGATAGAGCATGACTTTTGACACTAGGTCATGAAAAGCACTGTGGCTTCCTTCTTGCTCTCCTGGACCATTTGCTCTAGCGAAGGAAGCCATCGTGTTGTTATGACACTCAAACAAGCATGTGCTGTGCTATTCTTAGTTGCTCAGTCATGTCCGACTCTTTGCGACCCCATGGACCATACAGAGCCTGCCAGACTCCTCTGTCCATGGGGATTCTCAGGCAAGAATAGTGGAGTGGGTAGCCTATCCCTTCTCCAGGGGGTCTTCCTGACCCAGGAATCAGACCAAGATCTCCTGAATTGCAGGAGGATTCTTTACCAGCTGAGCTACCAGGGAAGCCCCCAAGCAACCAGGTTAGTATGATGAGGGAGAGGTTAGTATGATGAGGGAGAGGTTAGTATGATGAGGGAGAGGTTAGTATGATGAGGAACTGAAGCCTCTTGTCAAACAGCCAGTATCATGGGAGCAATCTGCCCACCTACACATACACCTGTATGTGCCATACGCTGTGCTCGTATGAAGATTCTATGTGATCTTTGGAAAAACAGCAGTATACTGAGTAAGCATTATACAGGTCTGCTATGGGGGGATGATGTGGGACATCAGGGAAACCTTCAGATATGGGGTGTGGTCTGAAGTAACACATCTTAAAATGTGTTTAGCAAGTGGAGGCATGAGAGGTGGGAGTGTAGAGCAGGGGTGGAGGAGGGCAGTGCAGCTGAGTGGAGGAAAGGATAATCTTTTGGGGGTTTGGTGCTGTAAAGAGCAAGACAGGGCAGATCTCAGAAGGCTTCTTAACAGTATTAGGAAGCTTGAATGATACCTTGTAGGAGAGCCTTGATTACTATTCCATTCCGTTCAGTCGCTCAGTCGAGTCCGACTCTTTGCGACCCCGTGGACTGTAGCCTACCAGGCTTCTCCGTCCATGGGATTCTCCAGGCAAGAATACTGGAGTGGGTTACCATTTCCTTCTCCAGGGGATCTTCCCGACCCAGGGATCGAACCCGGGTCTCCTGCATTGGAGGCAGACGCTTTAACCTCTGAGCCACCAGGGCAGAAAGATCATCTAATTTGTATTTTTCAATTATTTAGCCACATTGTTGGGCATAAATTTTGGTAGGAGACAAGCGTGTGGGCAGAGAAACTGTTGAGATGTGGAGGGTGTGAATCAGGGCTGTGGCGGGGAATGAATCAAGAAATAATTAGGGCATCAGTTTAGCAGCAACTCGGGATTGACTGGGTATGGGATGAGAGAGAAGTAGGTCTTTAGAGTTTGTGGTGAAAACAAGCATATAAAAAACACAGAAAAAGCCTATCCGTGTAGGGAAGTCAGAGAGTGGAAGGTGAGGGGAAAGAGCATGTGTTCAGTTTTTGGTATGCTGTGCAGAAGTGCCCATAGGGCATTTAAATGGAGATGCCTAGTCAAAAGTTCTGGGAAAGGAGCTAAGATTTAGAAGTCATCACCATATGAGTGGAAACTAAATGGGTGAACATGTGAAACTGTCCAGGCAGAGTGCAAAGAAAAAGTGAGCCAGGGATAGACTCAGTGAAAAACCAAAACTTAAGGGATTAGGAGGAGGAAGTCCATGAGACCTCAGGCACTAAAAGCAAAACATGGTGATATACTGCCCTTGCATGATGGAAAATTCTTACACTCTCTGTCCTTGATCTTTGTACTTCTAAAGATCACTTAAATCTGTTTTGCAATATCCCTTGAACACAAAAAACAAATTCTGCCTACACGATTATTTTATTTTTTTATTGAAGGATAATTGCTTTACAGAATTTTGCTGTTTTCTGTCAAACCTCAACATGAATCAGCCATAGGTATGCATATATCCCCTCCCTTTTGAAACTCCCTCCCATCTCCCTCCCCATCCCACCCCTCTAGGTTGATACAGAGCCCCTGTTTAAATTTCCTGAGCCATGCAGCAAATTCCTGTTGGCTATCTATTTTACATATGGTAATGTAAGTTTCCATATTACTCTTTCCATATATCTCACCCTCTCCTCCCCTCCCCCCATGTCCATAAGTCTGTCCTCTATGTCTGTTTCTCCACTGTTGCCCTGTAAATAAATTCTTCAGTACCATTTTTCTAGATTCTGTATATATGTGTTAGAATATTTATCTTTCCCTTTCTGATTCACTTCACTCTGTATAATAGGTTCTAGATTCATCCACCTCATTAGAACTGACTAATATGCATTCCTTTTTATAACTGAGTAATATTCCATTGTGTGTATATACCACAACTTCTTTATCCTTTCATCTGCCGATGGACCTGCCTACACGATTATTAATCAAACTCTTCTCAAAGATTTTCTACCCTCAGAAGTCCTATAGATAACCCTGCAAAGTTTGATAGCCACTGAAGTGACTTAATTTTGCATTCCCTTCTTGGCTTAAACATTCTCTGTTCCTTCACAATCCCCCATGTGCTTCATGTGATGATATTTTCAGCGTTTGTTTCTGGTGCTTCTCTTCTGGGCACTCTTCAATTTGTCAATTTGTCCACAAGTGTAGCAAGGCAAGTATTCTAATTTGTGCACAGTACACCTTAGGTATTATATTCTTCCCAGTAACACAGCCTAAAATTAAATTTATGAGCAGCAACATTATACTTTTAGCTGTTAGAACACATAAAGTGCACTGCCCTTGCCTGCAAACATAAACATGTAACTAACCCTTCTTTCCCCAACCCGGACTTCTAGGTTTTTGTTTAGCCTAGCTGTAGATTTCATATTTCTGCTTAATTTTTCTTTCATTCATATGAAAAGCTTTCTTCTTGTCCCTTTCATCATGAGGCAGGAAATGGACAGAACACCTGGTAATGAAAAACTGTAGACAAACAAATAACAGCCATCAGACCAGGGCAAGTGTCAAGAATGGACTCTCATGGAACTCCAAGCATTTGGTTAATGTTCTGACCCAACTACAGGCTTCTGGCTCTGTCTTCAAACTGCAAGTTAAATAAGGAAATAAAGGTTGGGCCCATGGCACCCATTGTTTTTTGGATTAATTCTCTTTTTTCCTGAATTGTCTGTTTGATGATTTGAACTGTTTGCCCATTCTCTTCAGACATTTCTAGATGATTACAAGTTCATGTTCCTCCAACAGCAAGACAGGGAGAACCCTTGAAACCCTGAAAACCTTCCAGGCAAATGTGAAACACATGGAAGGAAAAAATTCTCAACACACTTAGAAGAGATGCAGCACAGAAGTCAACCTCAAGAAGCCAGGAAGCACTGCCAGATCAAGCTTCCAGCTGAATGGAGGCCAAGGCTGTGAACTCATGAAAAAGGCCATCTGTCCAGTTCTGGGCTCTCCTCTGAACGCTGTTCTTCCCCAAAGAGCAAGGACTGCTAAGAGACCAGTCTTTGTGAAGCTGAGATAAGCAGACTGCTCCACTGTCATTCCTACATCCTTGAGCATCTTCCCATCTGGGCCCTTTTGATGGACAGGGGCTCCCTATTCTAGGGTGACTGCTGGAGCCAGACTGCCTGGATTCAGATTCTGGCTCCACTGTGGACTAAGGCTGTGGCTTTGTGAAAGTAACTTCTGTAAAATAATAGTATCTTATCTCAGGGTCCTGATGGAAAAGCATGAGTTAGTATAGATCACCTAGAGGAGTGAGTAGGAATGTTGCATTGTTAGTGTAGACAGTTTCTTTCATGTTCCTGGGCTTGGAATCAGTCTTGTCTTTTTCTTTTTGACTGTGCTCTGTGGCATGTGGGATCTTAGTTCCATGACTAGGGCTATAACCCTAGCCCCCTGTAGTGGAAGCATAGTCTTAACCACCAGACTGCCAGGAAAGTTTTTAATATTGTTTTATTGATTGACTGATGGCTGCACTGGGTCTTTGCTGCTGCACACGAGCTTTCTCTAGCTGTGCCGAGTGGAGGCTCCGCTCCAGTCGAGATGTACAGGCTTCTCCTGTGGTGGCACACAGGCGCGAGGTGAGAGGGCTTTAGCAGTTACGGCACAGGGGCTCAGCAGGTGAAGATCAAGGGCTCAGTAGTTTTGGTGCATGGGCATAGTTGCCCTGCAGCATGTTAGATCTTCCCAGACTAGGGGTCAAACCGGTGTCCCCTGCATTGGCAGGAGGATTCTTAACCATTGGATCACGAGGGAAGCCCCTTGGAATCGATTTTAATACAGGTATAAGTCCTGCTTGTTTGCTTCTATCAGGAGAGACAAATGAGGGTTGAGGGAGTTAACCGTCAGCACACAGATGGATAAAGACTTCTTACGATAAGTGTTAAGCTTGTGGACAACACTAGAAAACAACTGCTGTGGTGCACAGTGGTCTCAAATTTCTGATTGGGAAGCAGTTTCCTCCTGCACATACTTATTTGCACATGCTAAACCTTACTAAGCATATCACAGAGAACTCAGCTAAGGGCAGGTTAGGGCTGTCAGGGTAATCCTTGCTTCTGGCCTTGTTTTACACCAAAGTAAATAAACAGCCAGGAGCAAAACAGGGGACAAGGCAGTAGGGGCAGAGCGCAGAGAGGGAGACAGGGCTCACAGTGAGGCAGGCAGCAGCAGTTCTAGCCATCAACACTTTATTTTTCCAGTCAACACCTGCACAGATGTTACTGTCCATTTCCTGACCCTAGTAGGGGGTCCCACCACACTTGGACCATGGCCCAGAGAAACAGATCTCCTTACTCCTCCCTAAGATAAGAAAGCCCCTCGCCCCACAAGACAGAGGTCCTGCTCACTACCACAGCGCTGGCGTATGTGCTGTGGGATCCCTGCTCTCATCCTGTATAGGGAAGGGCCAGGATGAACGAGGGCAAGGGTGCAGTGGAGGTTCCACGGGTTACAGTGACGGAAGTGCATTAACTACTTACCCGACCCTCCACCCCAGGTTTCATGTGTATCTCCCAGACAGGAGCCTCCCTAAAGCTTAGCTGGGGCCTGCTGGGGAGGAAGAGCTGGTAAAGAGTGGGGATTGAGCTGCTAAGGACAGGACACAGCAGGGAGGTAAAGCAGAGGGGGCTGGGATAGGAAAGAAAAATGATAAAGTGCCTGAACTAAACAACCAAGTGGGACACGAGGACAGAGCAGCACAGGTCCCTGAGGAAAGGAGGAAAAAGAAAAGGACAGACCGTCAGGGCTTGGGGCATTGTGGAATGAGACTAGAGATGAGGCGGGGAGGCAAGTGGGAAGGACTCCCCTAGCCCTGTTCATAACCACTAAACCCAAATGTAAAATTATTTACAAACTTAAAACAAATCCCAGGTACTGTACCAGGCCTGGGACGGCAGGCAGGCAGGCAGGTGGAGGGTGGACTGGCTCCATCTGATAGCCAGCTTCCCCACATACTGCTCCTCCCCAGGATAGCAGGGAAAGGAGCCAACAGTGACAACCTTAGCCAGGAAGCCCTACTGTGCCTGCAACTCCTTCCCCCAGGCTTATGGCTCTGCCACAGCCTGAGCCTCCTGGTCTGACTGTGCCAGAGACGGGGTGTCGGGGCCTAGGGGTAGAGGGGGTGGAGCGTCAGGGGGCTCTGGGCATGTCTCTGGACCCAACCCCAGCTCTGCATTTAGCTGCTCCAGCTCCCCCTGATCCAGCAACTCAAAGTCCTCAGTGGTGAGTGCCTCTTCTTCCTCAGGGGCAGGCAGGGGCTGGGGTGAGTCCTGGGGCAGAGATGGGAGTACAGAGTGGGAGGGGACTGGGTCACTTTCCACAAGGCCAAGTAGGGGCGACAGGGTGCTGGGAGGAGTGGTGAGGTCACCACTCACTGCCTCCGGGTTCAGTGTCTCCGCTGGTCCTCCAGGGGAGAGCATCACTCCATCTGTGGGAGACCCTGCCCCATTGAAGTGCGTGTTCACAAAGTGAAGGGGGGATGAGAGTTGAAGCAAGGTTTCCTTGGATGCCACATCTTCTTCCTCCTCCAAGTCCAGGTCTTGTCGTGAGAGGGCCTGAGGGGGGCCCAGCAGGTCTTCGGGAGGGGCCAGGTCTGTCTCCTCTCCCTCCCCTAGCTCCCGACTCAGGGCCTCTTCTGGTTCACTTGGCAGGCTTTGCTGGTCCAAATCTGTGCAGAAAACAAAGGGCCAGGAATGGGCCTGCTGTTCTGAGTAGCTGCAACAGGCCACTCAGTTCAAGGATGAGAACTCAGGACATAGGATACTAGGCCAGGCCTTAGCTGTTAAGGTCTTTCAGGAACTTGGTGTACAACTAGGGGATGAGCTCCCCAAAGAAAACATTTATGGGGGCAACCACCAGAGAGCATAGCCAGCATCCCATGACAGGGAACACGAAGATCAGGAGGGACAAAGGACTTCCCATACCCTCCGACACATCAGTTAGTTGTGGAGTGGTTGCCCGGGAGACAGAGAAGCCACCGCTTTCCAAAATAGAAGCTTCCTCATCTGACAGCTCTGAGTCTGTAATGGCCAAAGCCAGTGCTGTTTTCTTCACATCCACCTGCAGGGGAACCACGATGAACACAACAGACAAAGGGGTGAGAGAGCCCATTCCCCGGAGCATCCTTGCCCTGCCACCGACTCCCATCCCCTCGAGAGGTGGCTGCTCTAAAGCAGACTCTCCCCCAGCCTTCTCCTCGACAGCCCGTCGGCCCTGGACCTCACCACCGGGGAGAAGCCAGCCAGTTCTGCCTCGCTCTCACTCTCTGTCTCCGCCAGCGGCTCATCACCTCCGGGCGGTGCATTCTTTCCCTGCCGCTCTGCAGAACAACAGCAGGGCAGTGACCAAGCAGGAACGCAGGTGGGGGACAAACACAGCCACAGGTCTGGAGAGTATCTAAATCCCAGGGCATTTCACAAGCCTCAAACCAAGGTCCTCCCCGCCTTCCCCTCCTGGTCACGGGATCCCCTTACTCCTCTTATCGTGTTTGTGATGCAGGGCATCAGCTTCTGCCTTCATGCTGTAGTCCAGCTGCATGAGGAGGGGCTCCAGGCGCGTGTACATCCTCTGGATCAGTTCATGATACACCACCAGGGGCCATAGCAGGATACTCAGCACTGAGGGTCAGAGAGTCCACTCAGAGCTCCCTATGCCTATTACCTAAGAGCCCTCATTCAACTGATGTCTAAACAGGAAAGGCTGAAGGAGACAAAGTCAATTCCTGAGGCTGTGCCAACTTCTTCCCACATCCACTGCCCTCCTTCCACTAATCCCACAGCATCCTCCTGAAAATCTCTGTAAATGGGTAACTGGGCAAATAGAGTACAACAACCACCCTTGGGTCAGTCCAAGAAAAAACAAAGGGCTTTGGAAAGGCCAGGGGCCAGATGCTACTCACAGACAATGTAGGAAATCATAATCCCTGGCACATAGTGTCCCAGCACAGCCAGCACAGCACAGCCAGAGCAGACGCGAGCGCAGAACTGCAGAGAAGAGCACAGGGTCTAAGAAGAACAGGAGACTGAGGTATGTGCTCCACTTATCCGGGGAAAGAAATATTATTGCTCCACTGGTGGAAGGAAGGGTATGTTCTCTAAGAACACAGTGATCCAGCTTAGTCAAGAGGATGCCCAGGATCATCGGATTCAGGAAGTTTGAAACTGACATAGCCAAACACCTATAATTCAAACTTGGTCTCTCTTGGCAAGAAATAGTGTCAGGACACCAAAAACTTACTCCACCTCTTGTATCAGGCTACTAGCAGTAAATTTTGCCTCAAGAAAGGCCCAGGCCTTATCCTTTGTCTCCAGTCAAGGAGTTCGAGTCACTCCTCCCCATCCCCACCTCCATTTCTCCATACGGTAGAGCTCTGTTGTGTGATGAGGGGGAGGTTACCTGAGCTGGATTCTGCCTCTTGTACTGCAGCAGCTCCTGCAGATGAATCTGGAAGGTGAGCCAGCTCTCAGCCAGGTATCTGCACAACTCGGGCACACTCAGCAGGTGCGGCCGGGCTCCTGACCCCGCACCCTCACTGGGGAGACATGATATGACCCCTGGAGGCCTCAGACACCAGCTTCCTAGGCACTCAATTCCCTCTGAGAATGCCCATGAGCTCTGTAGTCTAAGGAAGCGGACATCCCTGCCTCCCAAAGGGAGGCTGTCTGGGTCCTGGGAAACAAAGCCCGGGGCTCCCAACCCTTTGCCCTGAAAACAGAAGGCACACAAACACCTACACGAGAACCTGGGACCAAGCTTGCTACAGTGCATTCACTAGGCTGGGGCTGTGCCTGCGAAAACTCCGTATTGCTCTGCACCGTGGCGGTGACACTGGCACCAAAGCCAAGACAGGGTTTGGACATTTGTCTGTTCTTCAAGGGGTGGTCTGAACTCACCTGTCAGAGTGTGGCTCCTCCGGGGATGATGCTATAGAGAGGGAAGGGACACAAGTTACTGAGGGGCAGAGCTCTGGGAAACACTCCCCAAGCCAGAAACAGCTGCCCTTCCTCTGCAGTCCCAAAGTGCTTTCTTCAAATGCCATTTGCAGGAAGTATTACATTGTTACGTTGCTTGTATGTCTCCTTCCTCCAGCTTTACCCTTTACAACAATAGGAACCCCATCTTATTCACATTCACAAGTACATACACCCTAAACAGCTCACACACAACCTGGCACCCAGTTCTCTAAACTGGCTATTAAGTAAACATGTGGACAAGAAAACCCTGGTAAGAACTAATATTCCTACCATATGTGAAGCCCTACCATAAGCATATGAAGTGTATTTATAAATTCAAGAATATCCTCCTCCTTATGAAACTGGAGATAGAGTGACTTTTATAAGGTCACACACAGGGTAAACGGGAAGCAGGCAACGGAACCCAGGCAATCTGGATGCGGAGTCCACAATCTTAACTACTACACACAATAAAGACTGAAGTCAGAAGAGGGCGGCAGAGGATGAGATGGTTAGACAGTATCACCACTCAATGGATAAGAATCAGACACGATTTAGCGACTGAACAACCACACAATAACATGAATTTTGAGAAAGGGGAAATTTATTTCCCATCTGGGGAAGTAAGTAGTCGTGCTTTGGGAGGCAGGTGGCCTGCAGTACATGCATCTCACCATTCAACCCAAGCCGGGTGGGTCAGGCACAAAAGTGCTCACTGGGGCTTGCTGAATGAATCAAGTCACACTCACCAGAGATGTCAGGGAGGAAGCGAGGCTGCCACAAATCCAGCAGAAAATAGGCCAAAAGTGAGATGCTGAGTAGGAAGAAGGGCCGTAGGGAGGACGAAGACAGCAACCTTAGGGAGAGACAGGCACCTCAGCGGTGAGTGGGTGAAGAGAGGCTCTTACACCCATCGCGAAAGGCGGAAAAGCGCCCACTGATGGGGGAATGGGAACCTCCAGGCCTAACCCGACACCCGAAGACAGAGGCACGGGGCAACCCAGGCTGACGACGATCTCTAAACGCCAGGAGGTGGACCAGCCCTCCAGGACGAGCTTCTTCCCCAGAAGGGGGAACGGTGCTCCGGGCGCACCCGCCCCCGCTCTCCCGCGCTGCCCGGCCCCGCCCCCTCCTCCGCGGCCGTTACCAGAAGAGGCCGTTGAGCGCGGCCGCCGTGACCAGGCTGTGCAGCGGCTTCTCCCACACCAGCAGCCGCTGCGCTGCGGCCAGCGCCGCCTCCCAGCCGCGGAGCCGCAGCCACAGCGCCGTGGCGAGGCGTCCCACCGCCTCGGCCGTGGCCGCCTCCTCCTCCGCCTCGCCGGTGGCCTCACCCATGCCCAGGCCCAGGCCCAGGCTCAGGCCCAGCCCCGGGCCCCCACCAGTGCCGGTGCCGCCGCCGCCACCGCCACTCGCCATAGCCCCGCCGCAGCCGCCGCCCGAGCCCGCGAGGAGCCAGGGCTGCGCGGCCGCCGCCCGGGGCGCGTCAGGCGGAAGGGGGCGCACACCGCGGCGAGGGCCGCCCAGGCCGCGGACGGTCACGTGCCGGCGGAGCGACGAGCCCGGCACGTGATGTGCCCCAACCGCCGGGATAGGGTGAGCGGCGCCTGCGCGCAGGGGGTTGCTGGGGACCCTGCTCCTACGCAGGTGTGTGTTTTGGCGGCGCTGGGCGGCGTCTTCCTCGTCCTGACAGTGGGGCTGTTTCTCCGCTTTTGCCCACCCCAGCCAGTTCTCTTCCCCCTGTGTGGGCAGGGCGGCTAGGGAGGCCGGTCCTGGCCTGGATTCCTGGTGTGAGGCGGCCCGAAGCGGCAGGAAATCAGCTTCCAGAAGCCCCCGTGGGATCTTTCTTCTCTGGTTAGGGCGGCGGGCGTCCCTTTACTCAACCCTCGACGTACTGGTCCTTCCAGTTCCCTCCCCTCAGCAAATAAACAAACACCAGCGCGTGACTCGATCGGCTGAAAAACAGCTTCGGCTACACGGAAAAGTTGTTTCCGTCTCAACTTTATGCAAATTCTCCCGCCTTTCACGCATCGGAACTCCTTCCAATTCCTTAAACGAGATATTGGGGTCTCGAAGTCTAAAACCCGGTTTAGGTGCTGTCTACTCTTGATGGCTGGATGGCATCACCGACTCGATGGACATGAGTTTGAGTGAACTCCGGGAGTTGGTGATGGACAGGGAGACCTGGCGTGCTGTGATTCATGGGGTCTCAAAGAGTCGGACACGACTGAGCGACTGAACTGAACTGAACTCTTGGCGGGGGACGGGGGGCGTTAACACCGTTTATTGAGGCTTCCAACGTAACAAGCGTGTTGTTACTTGTTTCCTTGAGAACATTTAATCTCGGCAATAGTCCTACAAAATATATAGCCAAAAATCAGTGCCCTTGCTACTTTGTACACAATCACCAGTTAAAATTTGTGTACTCTTGCTGATTTTTACAATGTATATTGTTCTGTGTGTGCATCTTCCCCTTTAAAAGAAAACAATTGCGAGCAACTCCCTGTCCCGAGTCTTCGTTTTATTTACATTTATATCTACACCGGCACGAAAAGGTCAGCCGGGCTCGCTCGTCCTCAAGTGTGTCGCGGTCCCCTAGGAATTGTCCCGATTTCTCTGACACGCTGGGGCTCAGCGACATCAGGAATTCTGGCCCAGCTCCTTCCCAGCGGTCGAAGCCGGCGGCTCGGCCCAGCTGGCCGCAGGAAGTGCCCGGCGCTGACTTCGCCCGCGACGCCCCCGCGGCGTGTAAACACCGGGCAGACGCGCGGCGCGGCAAAGGCACGGCACGCGCCTCGAAGCCAGGACTCCTCTCCACTCGGTGAGGTGGGCGCCCAGGCCCTGGAGCTCCACGCCCCGAGTCCGGAGCCCAGAACCCGGAGCCGGGAGCCGGGAGCCCCGCCCGGAGCGGAACAGGAAGAGGCTCTGCTGCCCGGCCCCGCCTGCCGCGGCTGGCGCGAGGGGAGGGGGCTGCACCGGCAAGGGCGGCGGCCCGCGGGAAGGAGGCCGGCGGACAGGTGGGCAGGCGGGCAGGGACGGCTCCTCGGCCCCTTTAGAACTCGTTCCCTTCCCTTCGTAGGGCAGTGGCTGACGGCGCGATGGACCTGGCCGGGCTCCTGCTGGACGAAGAAGGCACCTTCTCCCTCACCGGCTTCCAGGACTTCACGGTGAGCACGCCGCCTCCCTAGCCTCCCAGCGCTTGGAGCCGCGACCGTGGGCGCTCCCTCCGCGCCCCACACCGGAGCCCGAGCGGGGCCGCGAGCTCTCCTGATGGCTCTGCTGGGGAACTAGTGGGTAGCCGCTCGACCCGTGCCTACTCGAGGCCCTGGCTCCTTGGGCCCATAAGGAGAGCTGCCGGGTAACCAGCCCGGCCCCTTCTTGGAGAACTTCTCCTCCAGAGCCCTCGGTGAGAACTACACCCACTGTGGACACAGTGCCACTAGCAAACACTCCAGAGAATGCGGGGCTGGGTGGGGCATGGGCCCCACTAGCCCTGAGGCAGGCCTGCCGCCCCCGTAGCCCCCTTCAAGCCAGGAGCCAGAATCTCCATCATACCCTTCCCTGTCCTTCACCCTCCACCCACCTCCTGCCCTGTTTCAGTTCCTCCCAGGACACCAGAAGCTGAGTGCCCGGATCCGAAGGAGACTCTACTATGGCTGGGACTGGGAAACTGACTGTACCCTGGAGGAGCTCTCCAGCCCCGTGGCAGGTTAGACAGTGTTGTAAGACCGGACAAGCAAGAAGCCTGAAAGTGGGGTTGTCAGCCGTCATCAAAATGACTCTAGGTGTAGCCTGTGAACTACACTGCCTCTTGGTAGCTAGTATGTTTGACAGGTGTAAGAACTAGGTTTGTATTTCATTTTTTCCTTAAATCCAGATGAGAAGGAAATATTGCTGCCTTACAATTTTATATTATTCTTGATCTATATGCTAGAAGCTTTTAATTTTCCAAGCATACCTATCTCATATTTTCCCCCATCAACAAGGCATTTTCCCCCATCAACAAGGCATGTTTATAAAATGAGCTAGAGTGAAGGACGCATCTAGGTAATTACAGGTGACAGGAAATAAGCCTTCCTGCTGGAAGGAGCTAGAATTCAAATTTGGAATAGGCCTTTTGTTTCAGCGTGGGAGAATTTGATCTCCCCTTTGTTACTGTGGTCCTGTGTCCAAGACCTCAGAGAGTGTAGATCCGGGTCTTCTGCTGATAGCAGTGGGCACAGCTGTGGGGGAGTTGTTTGCTCACTCTGTTATCCTCTGCCTCTGTAGATATTGCTGTGGAACTGCTCCAGAAGGCAGCCCCCAGTCCTATTCGCCGGCTGCAGAAGAAATACGTAGCCCATGTGTCCCGGTGAGCCCACAGTTGAGAGATACAGAGTGAGAGTGTTTGGGCTCTAGAGAGAGGGGAACAGTTATCTCTCAGAAGAACTTGTAAAGATACAGGGATGAGCATCATTAGTTACAAGAACCGAAAGATCCTTGCATTTAATTCCTAATCCTTTCTGACACCCAGAGAGGCTTGCATCTCTCCATGTGCTATGATGCTGGCTCTGGTATACATTGAGCGGCTCCGGCATAGAAACCCAGACTACCTACAACATGTGTCATCCTCTGACTTGTTCCTGATCTCCATGGTAAGATGCCCCCTTCCCTTCATCTCCCTGGTAAGCCCGGAGCCGGGCGTGAGCCCTACTGATACCACCTCTGGTTCCTCTGCAGATGGTGGCCAGTAAGTACCTCTATGACGAAGGGGAGGAGGAAGAGGTCTTCAATGATGAATGGGGAGCCGCTGGGGGTGTGGCCGTGCCCACTCTCAATGCCCTGGAGAGGGGCTTCCTGAGTGCCATGGTGAATAGCTCTTCTCTCTCTTGCTCTGTTTCCTGACTTGTTTTTATGTCCTTTTCGTCCTTTGTTTTTTATCTCCCAGTTTCCTGTGGTCTCTTCATTTATCTTTC
This sequence comes from Moschus berezovskii, assembly GCF_049115385.1. Classification (NCBI taxonomy): domain Eukaryota; kingdom Metazoa; phylum Chordata; class Mammalia; order Artiodactyla; family Moschidae; genus Moschus; species Moschus berezovskii. The sequence goes on from NC_142461.1 coordinate 29,193,559, forward strand.
CGTTTGTCCTCTTTATGTCTTCCCTTATTAGCATCTTCCCCTCTAGCTTTTCTGGAATAAGCATAGTCTTTGGAGGTTCCTGGCATGGTGAAGTCAGAAGTGGAGACCTCCCATTGTCAGTCTTCCAGGTCCCACAGAGTACACTCTGAGCCAGAGCTTATCTTACTGGGCTCTAGGTATTTGCTTCCAGACTTTGCCTTTCCCTAGATTCTGGGCTTCCTATGGGCATGAACCATTCCCAGGATTATTTTTTTTCACTTGCTTTTAATGGAGGGTGCAATGTGAAACCAGATATGTGGTGATTAAATAAGTTAATACGTAAAAGCTTTTGGAACAGTATCTGGCACACAGTAAGAGCCGAGTGTTACCTGTAGTGGAGGTTGTAGTTGCTGCTGTGGGTCTGGTTATTAATTGACTGTGGCTTATGTCCAAGTCTGGTTGGATACTCTTCTCTTTATTGACAGGATTGGCGGCTCTACACTGATCCTCGGGAAATCTTTGAGGTGCTGAGCTGGCTGGAGGGCTGGTAGGTTCTAGGAATTGGGAAGAGGGACTTGAGGATTTGGAGGCTGAGGCCTAAGCCATAGGAGCTAAACAGAGGTGAGGGTCTGTGTAACTGGGGGAGGGAGAAAACAAGAAAAGAGAATCGCCTGAGGTCATGGTTCCCAAACGAGTCTGCTGTCCTCTGTGTAATCACCTTTGAAAGAGTGGGAGAAGCTTATTTAAAATACAGCTCTTGGTCTCACCCTTATCTTTGGAATCAACGGGTAGCCTAGGAGCCTGTACATTTAACAAGTTCCCCGGTGTTCCCTGGTAGGTCCCCAGGGGAATGAGGGTGCCGGTGGGCCAGCTGTAGGAAGATTGCAGACCCTCTCTGTCTTTTCTCCTATCCCTGCAGTGTGGCTGAGCAGCAGGGGCGCCGACGGGGCTGGTACACCTACACAGACCTGTGTGTGCTGCTGGAGCAGCCTGCCTGGCAACTGGCACTGGGCTCCCTCTGCCAGCGGCTGGCAAAGGTGAGGCGGGTCAGGAAGCAGAGGGAGCTTGAGCTAGCTGATGATGTAAAGCAAATACAGAATGGCTCAGGAGATGGGGTTGGAAGTAGATGGTGACTGAGAGCTCTAAGTTGAGTCCACATGTCCAGAGATAAGGGGTGGGTGTGTTAAAGACAGTTAGAAGAGGGTTCAGGGGAAGGGGATTTGGGCACTGACCTTTCTTAACCCCTCTCCGAAGCTGTCCTGCCTGTTGGCTATGGCGTATGTGAGCAGCGTGGCCCTTGCTGTGGCATCGATGGCCGTAATACACCAGTCCTTAGGGCTGTCCTGCAGCCCCCCGCCTGGCCCTCCAGACCTTGGACTGGCCTCCAGGTGCCTTTTGGAACCCTGCATACCTTCTCCCATGCCACAGTGCCTGCCGTCTCCTGCTAACGTCTCCAGCTGCCTGGAAGGCAATGTCGTGATGCGTTCACTGTGGGGCAATCTCCTTGCCTCGCTGACTCCCCCACCATTGCCTCCTCCAGACCCTCCTGCTCCACACACTCTTCTTCACAACTGCCCCCTTTGCCAGAAGCTCCAGAAGGACTCCCCAACCTGCCGTGCCTGCCACCACCTCAACCATACTGTCCCTACAGGGCCCCCCAGTCCTTGGTCCCACTCCCATGGCCTGGCTCCCCCCTGGCCTTGGAGCCCAATGCCCCCTCTGCTCCCACAGCCCCAGCAATGTTCCCTTTTCAGCATCATGGAACTGGCCCGCCTGAAGTCTTTCATTTTCCCAGGCTAGGTAGGGTTCTGAGGAATGCGTTAAGAGGATTTGGGAGTCCCTGAGAGCCTGGAGGGGCAAATCTTGATCTGGGTCCTTGGCTGTTCTCCTGTCCTCCTGGGTGATGGAGCTTAAGGGGGTGGTGTGGCAGAAGGACTGAAGGTCACTTGCTCTTCTCTCCCTCCGTGGCTGACTGCCTGGCCAGGACACTGGTGGTTCCAGGGAAAACCTCAGCTCAATGACCAGGGGCATGTCACAGGTGGATAGGGGCAAGGCCCTGTCTCTCCATGTACCCTGGGCTCTTCTAGACTTTTGCTTTTGAGTTTCCTAGGATTGGGTGAGGGAGGGAGGAAACATTGACCAGGGTCTGTTTGATGTCCCTGAGGTAGGAGAGGCGGGGACTGATAGGGCCACCCATGGTGGGAGTTGCTGAGGGAAGGCAGGAGAGGGGGGAACCTCCCACACCCTTGCCAAGTCTAGAAGAACCAGGGGCTGCTGGGACCTTCACCCTGGCCCTATTGTCTTCCAACAGTCTCTTCTTAGTCCCCCGCTCCTGGGCTTCCCTCTCTTCGTTTCCTCTCCTGGGTGTTCTCTTCACGGGCCTCTCTGGCCACTGCTTTATATCTGGGTTTTTCACGCTTTTGTAGAACTAAGGTTTCAATAAACAGTTTTAGTTGCATGGCCTGGACTCTTCCTTCTGCAGCAGCCCTCAAAGAACTCTCCTCCCCAGATCTTCCTTCTCAGCCTCCCTCCTCCCTGATCCTATCATCGTTCTCATTCTCTCTGAGCCCCATTCCAGAACGTCCTTCTTGTTTGATGGTCATAGGGTCTCATATCAAGCTGCTCCCTCGTTCCTGCTCCCAGCACCCTGGGGACCCTAACACTCCTCGACTCTGGTGCAGTGGGGCACAGATGGTGACTGTGCCATGCCTAGGAGTAGCCCTGTCTGTCACAAGTTCTGAGTGAGCACCATCTTTGTGGATCCCAAGGCCCATCTCATGGAGAGAGTATCCAGCAGAGCCCCATCAGCTCCTTGAGGGCAAGCCCGAGGACACTGTCTCCTGACTTCCTTTCTGGGCTGACAAATGGTGGTAATTAGCGTAAGGGCTTCCATGGTGGCTTAGCTGGTAAAGAATCCGTCTGCAATGCAGGAGACCCTGGTTCAGTCCCTGCATTGGGAGGATACCCTGGAGAAGGAAATGACAACCCACTCCAGTATTCTTGCCTGGGAAATCCCATGGGCAGAGAAGCCTGGTGGGTTACAGTCCATGGTGTCACAGAGTCAGACACAATTTAGTGACTAAACCACTGCCAAAGAGAAGACCAAGCTGGGTTATCACTGGAAGAAGAAGAGCAGCCAGCTGAATCGAGATGATTTGGTACCACAAAGGAAGATACACAGTAAGGGTGGTACTGCCACCTAGGGGGCATCTTGGAAATTTATGGGGCATTTTTTGGTTGACAAAAATTTAAAGGGATGGGACTTACTGGCACTTAGCCTATATTGGAGAAGGCACTGGCGACCCACTCCAGTACTCTTGCCTAGAAAAATCCCATGGATGGAGGAGCCTGGTGGGCTGCAGTCCATGGGGTCGCTAAGAGGTGGACACGACTGAGTGACTTCACTTTCACTTCTCATTTTCATGCATTGGAGAAGGAAATGGCAACCCACTCCAGTGTTCTTGACTGGAGAATTACAGGGGCGGGGGAGCCTGGTAGGCTGCCATCTATGGGGTCGTACAGAGTCAGACACGACTGATGTGACTTAGCAGCAGCAGCAGCAGTCAGCCTATATAGGAAGCTACACATCCAGAAAGGCTCAAGAATTCCCTTCTTATGAAGAATTCCTGAGGCAACTTTTGAATGACTGGGTAGACATCATGTATGACTGTTTATCTGAGCCTGGAACTACTTATTTTCTCTAAGCATGTAAACACAGAATAGATTTTGCCCATTTGAAAAGACTCTGTTTCCCAGGAATGCATCTCTGTGTACATTAAATCTACGCTTTGTTCAGCACTTTACAAAGAACCTGTTCACTCTTTTGGAACATCCGGTCACAAATGGCAGCACTGCTGGTGGTACACATGTCATAAGGGAAACACCAGTATCAGTTGGATTGTAGCTGTCCCATCCATGGCAATTCCACATGAGGGGTGGGCACTGGGCTACTTCATTGTCTTCCAGTTTAGTTACACCCAAGCTTTCCCACGGTGAAATAAGTTATTTTAATTACTTTGAGGACTTCCCTAGTGGTCCCGTAGCTCCTGATGCAGGGGACCTGGGTTTCATCCCTGATCAGGGGAACTAGATCCCACATGCCACACCTTAAGAGTTTGCACACCACAACTAAAGATCTCGCATGCTGCAGCAAAGATTGTGGATTCTGCTTCCCCCAATTAGGACTGGAGCAGCCAAATAAATATTTTAAAAATAAATCACTTTGATTTCTTCTTTTTATGACAATGAGGACATTGTATACAGAGTTGTGATTGCAGTTGTCATACATGACGAAGGGATGTTTCCTCTTGAGGTAGTAAGGGGGCTTGACCCTAAAAGGCTTGAGAACTACTGTGTAATTGTGATGGCTCCAAATGGCAGTGGTGAGGAGGTAGTACAGTCTATCAAACTTGCCCTGCCTATGCTAGGGGGAGTTTCCTCCCCACCACTCCTATTCTGGGACAGGAGACCCAGATGGAGATTCTTGGGAGGGGCAGAGACTCGGAACTTGGTTCCCTGGTTAATGGGTGATGGAATTTGCACAAGAGCTGGGCAAAGGTGAAAGGGCTACGTCCTGCCCCAAATCCCTCATCTCTTCGCTCTGCTTCATTGACACTCCCGCCCCATCCCCGCTCCAGGCTGCTAACTTCACACAAACTCTGACCTCTTACTCTCTCTCTCTCCCTACTTAACTCTGGCCCAGGGCAGCCGGGACAAGACAGAAGGCAGGGAGCATGAGCCAGTCACCCCCCAACGCCATACAGCTCCAGTCTGTGGGTTCCCAGGGCACCCTGGTTCCCCTGCCACGGCCACCCGATGTCCAAAATCCCCCCTCTCACTCTTGGGCCTCTCTGTGCAGGCCTCCTCCCTGGGGCCTCAGCTGTCTTCTGGCTCTGCAGGTAGGAGGCAGAGGTGCCTGAGTTGCTGCTGGCTGAAGAGGGTGTTTGGAGGGTGTAGGTGTGGTGTGAGCAACCCTCTGGAAATATGTATTTCTGCCTAATTGCCCGCAGCATATCTTGGTGTTGGCTTCTCTACTCTGCGCCTCCCACCTGCTCCTGCTTCAAAGTCTCCCAGCAGGAGGACTCTCTTTCTCTCCTGCCCAGCTCCTGGCTTCCAGCCTCTTTGCATGTGGCGTGTCTACCTCCCTGCAAACTTGGATGGGCAGCAGGTGAGAGGAACTGCCTGAAGAGAAGGTGACAGGGTCCCAGGGGGAGGGGAGGCTCAGGGAGGCTGGCGACTGCCTGCTGTTCCTACAGGCTGCCTCTTGTCCAGGCTCCATCCTTACAGTTTCTTATCCCCGCCCTGGTGCTGACCAGTCAGAAGTTACCTCTGGCTCTCCGGACACCTGGAAACTGTGAGCACAGAGCAAGGGCACAGGGTGAGGGTGGGGTTGGGTGCTCCTCTGAGCACACAGGTGGACTCGGGTGCAGGGTTGAAATGGGGCAATGATGAAAGGCCCAGACGCCAGCCAGAACTGTAGAGCACTGGGTCTCCATCCTGTTTCCATCTCTCCTCTCCACGCCCCCAACTTCTCCCAGCCTCCCTTGTGCTGCGCCTCTGTGGGGGGCCTGGCTGCCATGGCTTGGAGCTCTGGAACACTTCTATCCGAGAGGTACGTGCTTGGGGATGTGGAGGAGGACGGCTGGACTAAGAGTGCTCCTGGGGTTGTGGAGGTTCTTGTTTCCATTTTGGAGGAACTGAGATGCTCTAGGGGAAAGAGGTGGTGGTGGGGAACCCCTCCTGGAATTGTTGGGGTTTTTTGCCACATCATGCAGCTTGTGGGATCTCAACTCCCCAACCAGGGACTGAACCTGGTCCATGGAAGTGAAAGCCTGGAATCCTAACCACTAGAATTCCAGCGAACTCCCTGAAATTAGTTAAGAAGTCCAGGCTGAGGTCATCCTGATAAAGGAGAATGTTTTTTCTTTGTCCTTTTCTCCTCTCCACCAGGTGTCTGGGGCTGTGGTGGTCTCTGGGCTGCTGCAGGCCACTCTGGGGCTGTTGGGGGGTCCTGGCCACTTGTTCCCCCGCTGTGGGCCCCTAGTGCTGGCCCCCAGCCTGGTTGTGGCAGGGCTCTCTGTCTACAGGGAAGTAGCTCTGCTCTGCTCCACTCACTGGGGCCTGGCATCGCTGTAAGTAAGTCCTGAGAGGCGTGATGCCTGGTGGGCTGTGTGGGAGCAGGGGGAGGGGAGAGCTGCTACTCTATAAGTCCAGCAGCCGTCTCAGCAGGGATAACACTTGTGGGTTTGGAATCCAAAACTTTTACTGGATTCATTTGGTCACCTTGACTTGTACCTCGATTCCCATGGACCCCCAAGGTGCCCTCCTTCCCTCTCCACGGGGGCATTCTTCTCTGGAACCCCCTTTTGTGGTACTCTGCCCCTCCCATCTCCACTCCCTGCCTCAGGGGCAAGCTTCCTCTTGCCCCTAAAGCCCCTTCCCTTTTCCAGGCTGATCGTGCTCATGGTGATCTGCTCTCAGCACCTGGGCTCCTGCCTGCTGCCCCCACGCCCCTGGAGGCCACCTGCAACCTCTTCATCCCATACACACATCCTGGCCTTCAGGCTCCTCTCAGTATGTGGGGGTTTGGGCGGGGGGCAGTTGGAGTTAGGAGGGCTGGCATGGATTGCTCACTTGGCCCCTACTTGGTTGTTGTCTACCCCTTTAAGAAGGTTGGAAGGTTCTGGGGGAGGGGTTCTTTTCTGAGTCTTGTCCCTCAGGTGCTGATCCCCGTGGCCTGTGTGTGGATTGTCTCTGCCCTTCTGGGTCTCAGCATCATCCCCGGCGAGTTGTCTGCCCCCACCAAGGCACCATGGTTTTGGCTGCCTCATCCAGGTAGGCTTTCTCCTAGAACTCAGAACGTGCACTCAGGAGGCTTATAATATGTCAGGGAATACACATACTAATTCAACAGTTACCTAAGTGAATGTAGAATTGCATGTAGTAAATACAGCAAAGGACATGTACCTTGTATGATGAAGGTTTACAATGGGAAACATCTGACTTTATGGAGAGGTTAGGAAAGTCATTCTTTTTTTAATGCTTTTTATTTTTATTTATTTTTTATTATTATTTTTTGACCATGCCACACGGCTTGTGGGATCTTAGTTCCCCATCCAGGGATCAAACTTGGGCACTCAGCAGTGAGAGATGGAGCCCTAACCACTGGACTACCAGAGATTTCCCAGGAAAGACATTCTTGAGGAAGTGATCACTGAGCTGAGATGTGAGAGATGAGTAGAGCATTCTAGGTGGAGAGAACAGCATATGCAAAGGCCCTGTGGTGTCCAGCAGCACAGCAAGTACAAAGGCCTGAAACAAGGCCACTGTATCTGGAGTGAAAGAAATGATGAAGAGTGTGGTTGTAGATGAGGCTAGAGAAAGAGGTAAGGGTCAGACCAAAGGGACCTTGTAGATTGCAGTAAAGGGATAGGTTTTTACCCTGAGTTTGATGGTTTTGTCCCAAGACATTATCTCCAAAGACAATGGGGCCTTTAGGCGTCTTGTGTCACAGGCTTTTGCAGGCAGGAGGATGCTTCAGACTTGAGTCTGGCCCCAAAGTGGCTCCTTCTCCCTCCCCAGCTGAGTGGGACTGGCCCTTGCTGACACCCAGGGCTCTGGCTGCAGGCATCTCCATGGCCTTGGCAGCCTCCACCAGCTCCCTGGGCTGCTATGCCCTCTGTGGCCAGCTGCTGCGTCTGCCTTCTCCACCTCCGCACGCCTGTAGCCGTGGGCTGAGCCTGGAGGGACTGGGCAGTGTGCTGGCTGGGCTGTTGGGAAGCCCCATGGGCACTGCATCCAGCTTCCCCAATGTGGGCACAGTGGGTCTTTTCCAGGTATGTCAACAGGACTGTGGGGAGAGGAGCCGGAGGTGCAAGAGAGGGAAGGGAACTGATGGCTTGCTGTGCCCAGCCCTCTGTCAGGCTCTTCACAGCGGCCATCTCATTGAGGGAGGTGCCTAGAAGTGGTGGGGACTAGGAGTGCGAGGGAGACACTAAATCACTACTGAACTCCTTCTGTGCCTCAGCCACTTGTACCAGGGCTGAGGTTCTAGAGAGAAAGGAGTCAGATGAAGTCCCTGTTTTCTTGAGGACTTCAAGAGAGAGAGAGGTGGACACATTAGGAGAAAAGCAAATAAGATAATTTCCAAAAATGATAAGTGCTATTAAGAAAACAAAGCAGAGGATGGGAAGGGGGTTGAGTAAGAGAGATCCCTTTAGGATGCTTCTTGGGAGAGTAGCATTTGAGTTGGGATCCAAAGGATGAGATGTGGTTGGCCAAGCAAAAAGCTTGAGTGGTCGAGGAGGTGTGTTCCAGTGTCTCTTCATCACGTAGGCTGGACCTCGGCGAGTGGCCCACTTGGTGGGGCTGTTCTGCGTGGTGCTGGGGCTCTCCCCGAGGCTAGCCCAGCTCCTCACCACCATCCCGCTGCCTGTGCTTGGTGAGTGGGCCTGTGCTTGGCGAGCAGATGTCTCAGCAGCACTAGTATTGAACCAGGATCCCCCAGGAGGGCCCAACTGGTTGCTTGTGGTTGACACCCTTTCTTTCTGAGAAGTCTCCCTAGTATATGGCTGTGAGTATGTGGCAGCTGCCCTCATTTTCTCAGCCACATCTTGGCCTCCTGACTGGGCTTCTGGGCTTTTTGGTGGTCTCTGCCTATCACAACCTGCCCCGCCCTATAGTAAGTACTCTGCTGTGCCAGCCCTCTCCCAACCTCTTCGATTACTTCCATACGAGACAGGTGGGGTGCTGGGGGTGACCCAGGCCATGGTTCTGTCTACTGGATTCTCCAGCTTCCACTTGGCTGACATTGACTCTGGGCGGAATGTCTTCATTGTTGGCTTCTCCATCTTCACGGCCCTGTTGCTGCCGAGGTGGTTTCGGGAAGCTCCAGTCCTACTGAGCACAGGTGGGAGGAAGGGGAGGGAAAGAGGAGTTGCCTGGCAGTGGGCAAGCAAGGGTTCAAGGCTTGAGTTTCTCTGGACTCCAGGCCCCACATGCTTCTCTGGGCTTGGGGATAAATAGTCTGTCCATTTGTTTAGCAAGTATTTACAACACCATGCTAGCTTCCTTGGGATACAATGGTGCCTATAGATTTACAGTCTAGTTAAAGAGATGAGATGTGTAGAAATGTAACTAGAAAGGTTCAGATAAAGAGCTGTGATGCTCTGCAGTGAGAAAAGTCTTCTGTTGGAGATGATCCCAGTAACCTTTATGGAGAAAGTAACATTGAGCTGGTCTTGAAGGATGGTAAGATTAAGTATTTGGTGAGAAGGTCATTCCTGGCAGAGGAACCACAGTAAACAAAGATGCTGAAGTTGGAAGTCATAGCATATGCCCCAGGAGCAGCAAATAACTTAGTTTGTTAGCTCAGCTTAGCAAACAGCAGTGATTTTAACTGAGGATGGTTTTGCCCCACAGAGAACATTTGTCAGTGTCTGGAGACATTTTTGGTTGTTATAAGCAGGGAAGAGGTTACTTGCATTTAGTGGGTAGAAAGATGCTGTTAAACATCCTATAATGCCCAGGACAGCCTCTCTCAAACAGAGAATTATCTGGTCCAAATGTCAGTAGTACTGAGGTTGAGGAACTCAGACTAGAGCATAGAAGGTGAGAAGTAGGAAATAAGGTTGGGGATTTTAATACCAAACTTTCCAAAGACAGGGAACCTGGAATGATCAAAGCATATCTGGAGGGCACGTGGATGCTCAGATGATGGGGTGTTAAGCAGGAGTCCTGTGGGAAAGGTCTGGGTGTGAGAAATAGCAGAGGGACAAAGTGGGGAGGGGGAGATAGAACAATTCAGAAAGACATGCCCTCCATCCAGTACTTAAGCTTAGGTTGGAAGTATTAGACCCTTGGTTTTGCATAGCGTCAGAGTCCCCCTCCTGCCTGGTCCCAACCCCTTGTAGGCTGGAGCCCCTTGGATGTGCTACTGCGCTCACTGCTCACAGAGCCCATCTTCCTGGCAGGACTCTTGGGCTTCCTCCTAGAAAACACCATTCCTGGTAAGTTGAGGCCAGGCCCCAGCAGACTGGGGAGTGGCCAGAAAAGTCATCACTCCCTGGGTTGGGCAATGACCTGACCATTTTGTCTTTTGCAGGCACACAGCTTGAGCGAGGCCTAGGGCAAGGGCTGCCACCTCCTTTCACTGCCCGAGAGGCTCCGATGCCTCAGAAGTCCAGGGAGAAGGTGAATCAAGAGTACGAGCTTCCCTTCTCCATCCAAAATCTGTGTCCCTGCATTCCCCAACCCCTCCGTTGCCTCTGCCCACTGCCCCAAGACTCTGGGAATGAGGAAAGAGGGCCCTTCGAGCCCGGAGAGACAGCTGACTTGCTGCCTGACTTTGGGGACCAGTGCCCTCAGCCTAGCAGAGGAGAGTCCCAGTAATTACTAGGACTCCTACTCTGGTTAGTTTAGTCCTACCTCCCAGCTTACTGGAGAACCAGATCGCAGGCTCCACTTTCTCCCAGGGAGAGGATGTATGTGTGTGTCTCACATGGGCCCCCCAAAAGTCTCACTTCCCAATAGGTGTGTTTGCCTTTTCCTTTCTTAGTTAGGCCTGCTCCAGAGCAGGGGCTGTGAATGAATGAGTGATATTTTGCTTGTGAACGATCTATACTCGAACCCTAGCATTCACTTTACTGATATTTATTGAGTATCTCCTATGTGTAAGGTCCTGGAAATACAGATATGGATAAGACAGGGTCCCTCCCCTCTCAAATACTTATGATTTAAAAAGACATGTAATTACTGGACTTCCCTGGCAGTCCAATGGTTAAGGCTCTGAGCTTCCAATGCAAGGGGTGTGGATTCGATCCCTGATGGGGGAACTACTAAGATCCCATAAGCTTCGTGGTGCATCAAGAAAACAACAATACAAAAATGTAACTACTAACTAAAATCCAAAGTGGAAGTCAGTCTTCAATAAAGATTAATAGAATGCTATGGGAGCAAAGAGGAAGAAATAATGAATTCCGATTTGGGATAGTGGGAAAGACTACATAGAAGCAGCACTGGGGCTGACCTTAACAAGAGGACTTTGGGTTGTGGAACATGGATGAGAATTTTTCAGACTTAGGTGTCCAGATGGAGCAAAACTGTAAGTTACACAAAGTACAAGATGAGTTGGATTGGTGATGGAGCATAAGTATGGCGGTTGCTGGAGGGAGAAAGGAGGCAGGAGAGGTACAAGATAAGGTCAGACCAGGGGAGGTATGCTGGGGAGACTCATCTCTTCAAACAACCAGCCTGTTGGTGGGACCCAAGAGAGATTATCTAGAGAAGTTCAATCCCCTCATTTTATTTAAAAACAAAACAACAAAAAAGACACGTAGGGTAAGGAAATTTGACTTTCGGTTTTTCAACAAATCCAAATTCGTGGTCCTCTCTCCTGCATTTCGTCTGGCATTCTTTCTGCTTAGTCGCTCAGTCGTGTCCGACTCTTTGCGACCCTATGGATTGTATCCAGCCAGGCTCCTCTGTCCATGGGGACTATCCAGGCAAGGATACAGGAGTGGGTTGCCAAGCCCTCCTCCAGGGGATGCATCTTCCCAACCCTGGTCTCCCGCACTGCAGGCGAATTCTTTACTGTCTGAGCCACAACGGAAGCAGGGCAACTCTAAGGAGCGCCTTTATCCTTCTACCTCCCTACCAGGGAGCCCTCTGGGCCGGTGTAGCCCTCTGGCTCCGAGCACTCCAGCTATCAGCGCCTGGGGCCCAGATGCCCCGCCCACATCAGGCCTGGGCTCCGCCCCAGTGTCCCAAGACCCCACCTCCCTGTAGTGGGGGTGGGAAATGCTTCTGCTCTAGGCCTTTTCGTTGGCGCGGGCGGGCCAGCCTGCTGCGGGGAGGGTGAGAGCTCTCTCGGCCGCTCACGGTAGGTGGGGTCGAGCTCTAATCCGGGCCAGGGCCGGGGCCAGGCAGCGAGACTTCTTGGGCCCTGCGGGCTGGTCCTGGCAATAGCGCCTCCTCCCGCCAAGTGTCCTGCCAGGAGGAACCCGCGCGCGGCCAAGGTTCTGGGCCAGGCCTCCGGGGATGGGCGGGGGTGGTGGCGGGGGCCGCGCGTGCGCAGCTCGCCTCCCGGCCGCGGGGCGGGGTTTGTGGAGGTACTCCTAGCCCGCAACTTGCTGCGATGAAGCAGCCGGGTTTTGGCCTTGTTGCCCCTTGGGGCGGAGAAGGCAATGGCAAGCCACTCCAGTACTCTTGCCTGGAAAATCCCATGGATGGAGGAGCCTGGTAGGCTGCAATCCGTGGGGTCGCTAAGGGTCGGACACGACTGAGCGACTTCACTTTCACTTTCACACATTGGAGAAGGAAATGGCAACCCACTCCAGTGTTCTTGCCTGGAGAATCCCAGGGACGGGGGAGCCTGGTGGGCTTCCGTCTATGGGGTCACACAGAGTCGGACACGACTGAAGTGACTTAGCAGCAGCAGCAGCAGCCCCTTGGGGAGTCCGGAGCCGCGCCTCACGCACCCGGCTCTGTAAAAATAGAAACGCGGACTGGAAGGCCTTTCTAGCGAGGGCGAATGGAAACTAGCGGCCACCAGGCGGGGCTCCTGGGGTGGGACTGTGGTAAAGGGAGGGAGGGTCCGCCCTCTCCCAGAGGGGTGAGGCGGGGCGGGGTCTAGCCGGGGCGGTCGTTGGCGTTCTGCTTCTGCTGCCCTCTGCAGGATGGTGGAGGAACTGCGCCTATAGGGGCTCATGCCGACCCGCCTTAGGCAACCCCGCTCCACTGCTGGCCCTCCGCACTTGCCCTCCCTTCATTCAGTAATTATAACAGGTGTACATTTGACTTCCCTCATAGCTCAGTGACACGGCTGAGCGACTTCACTTTCACTTTTCACTTTCATGCATTGGAGAAGGAAATGGCAACCCACTCCAGTGTTCTTGCCTGGAGAATCCCAGGGACGGGGGAGCCTGGTGGGCTGCCGTCTATGGGGTCGCAAAGAGTCCGACACGACTGAAGCGACTTAGCAAAGAATCTACCTGCAATTCTGGAGGCCCGGGTTCGATTCCTGGGTCTGGAGGATCCCCTGGAGAAGGAAATGGCAACCCACTCCAGTATTCTTGCCTGGAGAATCCCGTGGACAGAGGAGCCTGGCAGGCTACAGACCCTGGGGTCGCAAGAGTCGGACACTTACCGAGTAAACCACCACCACCACACTTGAAGCTAAAATAATATTGTGAGTCATCTATACTTCAATAAAAAATTATTAGAAGAAAAAAAGAATAATAAACGGGTGAATCTGGTTAATGTGAAGTCATCCTAGAAGGAAATAAGAAAAAGCTGAGATATAGAGGCCTCAGAACTGGACGTGTGTGGTGGGAGAAGCTAACTCTAGGTGTGGTGCTGAATTTCTCAAACCTTTTTGGGGGGCTTGTTGACCCCTGCAGCTGCATTTTAAACTCCTCCCCCGCCCGCAAAACACATACAGTGTGAGGATCTTGAGCATCCAGGCTTTCTGAAGTGACAGGCTCAGATAATTAGCCCAGTTTTGGTGACTGAGAGTGCACACTGGGGAGTGCCTAGAAAGGAGAGAAGGGCTTGACGACTTGCTGTTTGTGACAGACGAAGTTTGTGATCTTGGGCAAAGTGGGACTCTGGTCTGGTAAGGACTGGCTTCATCATTCCTAGATCTTCTCCTCCCAGTAGGAACAGGAGGGGAACTGTGACTGAAATACCATCCTCCAAACAGAATGTTTTGAGGCTGAAGATAAAAATCACAATATATGCATTTCAATTTCACCTGCCTAGTGACTGTACAAATTATGTTACAAGGCTGCACTAGGCTGTGATTGGAAGAATAATGGCTTAGATTGAGATGAAAATGACTGGAAAAATGGAGCCATGTTAACTGTATTAACGAAATCCAAGGATTTTCATTGTTTTCTTTATATTCTTAAAGATCTGCCTCCCCCAACTTCAGTTTGTGTTTATAGACTTTCATTATATCACTTTTTTTTAACCCACAGGAAAAATGATCAAACTGCCTGTAAAGTAGCCACAGTTACTGAACATCTGTTAGGTTAAGGCTACACATTTAGTTATTGAAGTGGAAAGGTTGGCTTCCAGGATGTTCAGCAGGGTGTGATATCACTGATGGCAGTGCCTTGGGTGGGGAGGTAGGCAATGAGGGAAGTGGAGTTATTTCATGGTCTCTACCTTTGCTATGTTCTGTATCTTATATTAACTTCCTAGTCATTCAGGGTCTTCTTGAAATGGAGTTGGGGCTTTTCTCTTTGCTTCTGGACATGGAGTTATTAGCTCTTTATTTGACCATAACTGTGGACCTCTTCCCTCCAAATGGGTGTTTGAATGTACGCACAAATTTTGCTTATAATTCCAGAGAACTTACATGCATTGACTCTAGATTAAGAATCCCTGTTTTAGAGAATGTGTCTATATTTAGGTAAAAATGTATTTAGGGGACATATAAGTGTATATATATATGCATACAGTAATTTAGGGAATATATATATGTTTGGGTATGTATATATATATGTGTGTGTGTGTGGATCACAATAAACTGTGGAAAATTCTGAAAGAGATGGGAATACCAGACCACCTGACCTGCCTGTTGAGAAACCTGTATGCAGGTCAGGAAGCAACAGTTAGAACTGGACATGGAACAACAGACTGGTTCCAAATAGGAAAAGGAGTACGTCAAGGTTGTATATTGTCACCCTGCTTATTTAACTTATATGCAGAGTACATCATGAGGAACACTGGGCTAGAAGAAGCACAAGCTGGAATCAAGATTGCCGGGAGAAATATTAATAACCTCAGATATGCAGATGATACCACCCTTATGGCAGAAAGTGAAGAGGAACTCAAAGGCCTCTTGATGAAAGTGAAAGAGGAGAGTGAAAAGGTTGGCTTGAAGCTCAACATTCAGAAAACAAAGATCATGGCATCTGGTCCCATCACTTCATGGGAAATAGATGGGGAAACAGTGGAAACAGTGTCAGACTTTATTTTTTTGGGCTCCAAAATCACTGCGGATGCTGATTGCAGCCATGAAATTAAAAGACGCTTACTCCTTGGAAGGAAAGTCATGACCAGCCTAGATAGCATGTTAAAAAGCAGAGACATTATTTTGCCAACCAAGGTCCGTCTAGTCAAGGCTATGATTTTTCCCGTGGTCATGTATGGATGTGAGAGTTGGACTGTGAAGAAAGCTGATCACTGAAGAATTGATGCTTTTGAACTGTGGTGCTGGAGAAGACTCTTGAGAGAACCTTGGAGTGCAAGGAAATCCAACCAGTCCATTCTAAAGGAGATCAATCCTGGGTGTTCATTGGAAGGACTGATGCTAAAGCTGAAACTCCAATACTTTGGCCACCTCATGCGACGAGTTGACTCACCGGAAAAGAGTCTGATACTAGGAGGGATTAGGAGTGGGAGGAGACAGGGATGACAGAGAATGAGATGGCTGGATGGTATTACCGACTCTGTGGACATGAGTTTGAGTGAACTCCGGGAGTTGGTGATGGACAGGGAGGCCTGGCGTGCTGTGGTTCATGGGGTCGCAAAGAGTCGGACACGACTAAGCGACTGAACTGAATTGAACTGAACTGAATATATGTTTAGTGAATATACACACCTCTAGTATTCTTGCCTGGAGAATCCCTATGGACAGAGGAGCCTGGCAGTCTGCAGTCAGTCCATAGGATCGAAAAGAATCAGACACAACTGAGCAACTAAACACACACACACACAGTTAAAATTCTGAGAGCTTCCAGAGTTTTGTTTTTAGATAATGATCAAATAATTCAAGTTTCCTGATTATGACACTTATGATGTTTTATAAAAAAGAGTAATTTCTTCTCTTTTAGAAATTCTGGGAAAGGATAGCACTGACATATTTATTAGGAATGTGATAAAGATGTGACAATAATGGTGTAGGTTTCCACACTGTGTTACCATTGGAAAGCAGAAATACTAGTACCCATTTACTGAGACTTAAATGCTATAGAAGAAGGAGATATTTTATGTTCTCTAGGAATTTAATATGAGAAAAAAAACGTCAAAATTCTAGATAGATTTTTAGCGATAGGAGGTAGTAAGATTGATGCTCAGCTTATTACATACCGGGAGGATGGAGGAGAGGGGGAAGAAAGTAAATCCGTTCCTTCTGTTTTCTTAGGATTTTCACAAAGCATATTTGATACAGAACTGTCTGAGTGGTGTCAGACCTGCAGGACCCTGGAGACACTTTGCTGAATTAAGACTCTGCTGCAGATGGAGGAACTGGAGCATGGCCTGCTGCTGCAGTCATGGGCATGGCTACAGCTGGCTGAGAACTCTCTGCTGGCCAAGGCGTATATCACCAGGCAGGGCTATGCCTTGCTGGTTTCAGATCTTCAACAAGTGTGGCATGAACAGGTAGACACTAGTGTGATCAGCCAGCGAGCCAAGGTAAGTGTGAAGAGAAGTACTGCTGTGGCAGTGGACATGATTTCTTCCTAGTGAAGGTCAGGGAACATTACCATCTCCCAGCTTGTTGGCCTATAAGTTGCCAAGGAAGGTCAAATCAGAATAAAACAATTGCCACCAGTGTTCTGCACTTCCGCCTCTAACCCTGGGATCTTTCCATATGGGTGTGGGTGTGGGTATATTTCTGTAGTGTATTCAGTAGAAGGAAGAATTGTGAAGTAGGCCAGAATTGTTTTCTTCTTTCCTGTTCTGATGTTTTTATTTTCCCTCACCTTCCTCTTCTGCCTACTATCTTCTCTTTTATAAATATGTCTTCATTTACATGGCTGCATCGGATCTTAGTTGTGACATGCAGGATCTTTCATTCTGGCTTGAGGACTTCTTCTCTAGTTGCGGTGTGTGGGCTCCAGAGTGCACGGGCTCAGCAGTTTCTGCACATGGGCTTAGTTGCCCCTCAGCACGGGCCTCTCACTTGCCCCTCAAGGTTCGGGATCTTCCTGAACCAGGGATTGAACCCACATACCCTGCATTGCAAGGTGGATTCTTAACCCACAAGACCACCAGGGAAGTCCCCTGCCCACTGTCTTCCTGTTAACCAGAGCTTTCCTTTGCTGTTACCTATGAGGGAGTCCCAGGTGGCACTAGTGGTAAAGAACCTGCCTACCAATGCAGGACACATAAGAGACTTGGGTTCAGTCCCTGAGTTGCGAAGGGCCCCTGGAGGAAGGCAAGGCAACCCACTCCAGTATTCTTCCCTGGAAATCCCATGGACAGAGGAGCCTGGCGGGCTGCAGTAAGTGGGGTCACAGAGAGTCGGGTGTGACTGAAGGGACTTAGCATGCGTGTACAAGGGAGTCAGTTTCCTTTAGCATTCTCACTCTGTACAAACCCTGCTGTCTTTTTAGGAGCTGAACAAGCGCCTGACTGCTCCTCCCGAGGCTTTTCTTTGTCATTTGGATGATCTGCTTCGCCCATTATTGAAGGGTGCTTCTTGCCCTGGCACGGCTACATTCTCCTGTGATCGTGTGGCAGAGGCCCTGATACTACGGGTGCGGAGTGAGCTTTCTGGCCTCCCATTCTATTGGAATTTCCACTGCATCCTAGCTAGCCCTTTGCTGGTAAGTGCAGTTTGAACATGGGGTAGGGAAAGGGGTGCCAGCTGCCCCTTCTTCTAAAAGCTTCTCATATGAAGCTTTTGGTACTCTCTTTTTTTTTTTCTTTGTAAACCCCACTTGAAATTCTTCTCTAATTAGAAAACTTTTCTTAACTAGAAAGACGGCATAAAGGTTTCTTGACTGGTATTCCTTTCCTTACAAAAGGAGCAGAGTTTGGGTCTACATGCTTGACTGGGTATCTTTAGTCATTACTTGATTTATTGAATATTTATTAAGCATCTACATTGGAGAAGGAAATGGCAAACCACTCCAGTGTTCTTGCCTGGAGAATCCCAGGGACAGCGGAGCCTGGTGGGCTGCCGTCTGTGGGGTCGCACAGAGTCTGACACGACTGATGCAACTTAGCAGCAGTAGCAGCAGCAGTGGGCTAATTGTTGGGTGTTCAGATTTAAAACAATATAGCCTATTTTTGGCTCAGACAGTAAAGCGTCTGCCTACAATGCGGGAGACCTGGGTTCGATCCCTGGGTCAGGAAGATCCCCTGGAGAAGGAAATGGCAACCCGCTCCAGTGCTCTTGCCTGGAAGATCCCATGGATGGAGGAGCCTGGTAGGCTACAATACATGGGGTTGCAGAGGCGGACACAACTGAGTGACTTCACTTCACTTCACTTTAGCCTATTCCTGGATTCATGATCTAATGAGAAGACAGACAGAAAGCAGGATAAAGGATGGTATATACATTGATCAAGATAAGCCCAGGATGATTGAGAAATCTGGAAAACATTTTTGAAAAGATCTTCTGAGCTGAGTTTTGAAGATGAGTAGGAACTAATTGGAGAAAATGAAAAAAATCTTTCTAGGCAAGAGTGCATTTTGAGAGGAGTGGAGGTGTATAAGTGTGAGGCAAGTGGGGGAACTTCATGACTGCAGAAAGTTGTGAGAAAAGAGGTAAACAATGGCCAGATCTTGAAAGATTCTAATGAGTTTGGATTTGATCCAGAGGCAACAGGGATTCATTGAAAAACTTTAAGCAGGGGTTTAACCTGATCCAATTTGTAATTTATTAAGATCACTCTGGTAGTAGGGTAGGGTATATACCAGTGCTGAGTACCTCTCTGAACGTTGTCTTTTAATCATCATGATTGTTCTGCAAGGTAAGTATTACTATTGACATTTTCCAGAGTAGCAAGCTGAGATTGAAGGTAATTTGTCCAAAGTCATCCAGTTTATTAATGAATGAGCTGGAATTTGACTCCCAGCTAGATCTGATTCATGAACCCATTTTCAGGGACTTGGGAGATGATGTTCTCTGCTCACTTGTAGCTCTCTAGGTCCCAAGAGCTTTTATTTATTTATTTTTTGACTGTACCGTGGAGCATGTAGGTTTTTAGTTCCCCGACCAGGGATTGAACCCATGGCCCGTACATTGGCAGCATGGAGTCTTAACCACTGAACGGCCAGGGAAGTCTCCCCAAGAGCTTTTATTAGTGATTAGTTAGTTGAGAGTGAAGAACTAGTTTGCAGGAATTACTTCTGCTAGTCTTTCTATCCTTCTATATAAACGGAGCTTGTTTTAGCATTAGAGGACAGGATCTTCTGTGGGTGTTTGAAGGTTGTAGTTTTATCAGGAGAGAGATAAATCTTTACCAACTGAAGACAAGTGGGCATCATTTCCTACCTTCCTTCTTTAGCCTGCCAGAGGTGCTGTGATGCTTTGGCATCAATAAGGTGATGGGACAAAGTGCTTTTCAATAAACTGTTCTGTTTTTGATCTGGTATTTTTGACCCAACCTAGATTTGAGTGTTTGGAGAACCACTGCACATTAACCTTTGTATTTTTAAGGCTCATTGACAGTGCTTAGCAGGTAATAATCACTCACATTTGTTGATTTTAGTTGAGTTTATGAAAATTTCCTCCTTGCTTTAGATAGAATTTATGTTTTTGTTTAAAGCCTCTGTACCGTTTTCTAAGTAACACCAGGGGGCACTGTTCCCTCAATAATGCTTGTGGCACCAAAACATTTGGGTAGCCTTGGGGAAGCCCTCCTAATAGCTACTCTTATTTTGTATCACACAGCCCTGGAAATTCAGACAAGTGAGACTGGAGAGGCAGCTTATGAGCTCTAATAGTTATTTCTTTCAAAAGAATACATTAAAGGATACTTGTATAATGATAGTATAATGGAAAGTAATATGTTAAGAACACTTAGCTCTCCTAGGCAAATTTCTCTAATTGGAGAGCAGCAACTTAAAAAGAGGCAGCAGTATTTAGAGTCGAATGAGTCTTGGTTGGCCATGGGGAAAACAATTTATTAATAATTATGCTTCAAGATGTATTATTCAAAGAAGAAGAATGCCATCTCAGGGAAACCCCTGTACCTGAGAAAGCTTTAGAGGGGAAAATTTAGAACCAGTGGACACAGGCGAGGATGTAGGTGGATTCTATTTCAGGCTTGTATGTGTCTGTGAGGTCACACAGTCATAATTTTTGTTTGTTACTCATTCTTGTCATAGTTCTTATTTAATTCTTTTTGAATGAGTAACTCATGCCAAAGGCAAACACTTCAAATGGCATTTAAGGGTATGTCGTTAAGAAATCGGTCTACTTTCTATTCCCTTCCCAGTCCCTCATTTTCCTTTTCTAAAACAACTATTGCTGTCACATTCTTGTGAATTCTTAAGGAAAGCTACATATATGTTTGTGTGTATGTATCTATACATTTATATATGAATATACGTATATATATATATATGAATATACTCATGCAGTCAGAATCAGATCTTTGGATATGTATGTATTTTCACAAATGTTAATATGCTGTTCAGTGTCCAGTACCTTGCTTTTTTCACTTAGTTTTAGAACTTGGAACTCATTCACAGTAATACATTTAGAAGACCTGCCTTAATATTTTTTTAATGGCCACATAGCATTTTGATGAATGAATATATCAACACATATTTAGTTTATCTGCTGCCAGTAGACACTTAAACTGTTTCCATTCTTTTGTTGTTGTATGTAATAAACACCCTTGTATTTACTTTTTATATGTGTAAATGTGTGAGTAAATTCCTAGAAGTGGAATAACTGAATCAAGGAATATTGGCATCTTTAATAAATCACTAACATAATGCCGTCTTGTCTTCTGGAGAGATTATGCAGTATAACTCCTCCGCATCATACAAGGGAGTGAGAGCTTCCCTCGTCATACAGGGAGCTTCCCCACCTCCTCCACCACATGGTGTATTCACGTTAGTAACGTGTTGATAATAGTTTTCCTATCTCTGCAAGATATTATGGGATATATAAAGCTTTCTAACACAGAGCCTATTTCCACTTCTGGCCAACCTCTCTTCATCACCCACTCCTTCCCACTGTTCAGTCTTTCTATTGTCTAATCGAATTCTTTTTTGTTGTTGTTCTCTTTTTCCCCAGTGTCATTCTTTTTTGTAAATAATTTTATTTCTTCGTGTTTGGCTACGTCGGGTCTTTGTCGCTGTGCCAGCTTTTCTGTAGTTGCGGCCAGCAGGGGCTCCTCTTTAGTTGCAGTACACGGGCTTCTCTTTGCGGTGGTGTCTCGTATCGCAGAACACGGGCTCTAGAGCACTATGGCTTCAGTAGTTGTGGCTCGTGGGCTCTAGAGCACAGGCCTAGTAGTTGTGGCACATGGGCTTAGTCAATCCAAGGTCTCTAGTATCTTCCTGGATCAGGGATCGAACCCATCTCTCCTGAATTGGCAGGTGGATTCTTTACCACTGAGCCACCAGGGAAGCCCTAATGTAATTCTTGATATTCCATATTTTGAGTTTCAAATCTGTCACCTTTTTGGCAATTTTATGATCCCCAGGAGTCACATCCAAAGGTTTTTTTTTTTTTTTTTTTCTTAGTGGAAGGAGCACAGGGTTTGGAACCAGCAGACCTGAACTTGTAACTTAACTCCACCACTTTGACTACTTGTATCAGCTTGGATAGGTTACTAAATTTTTATGAGACTCAGTTTCTTTATCTGTAAAATGAAGGTACCAATCATGACCTTTGTTGTTAGGATTAGATAAGAGAATATGTGTCATATTACTTGGCCTTAGCATTAAAGTGGACCTATAAGAGCAAATATTCCAATTCCGTAATTTTTCTTTCTAAAAACGACAGGGACCATGAGAGTACTTGGGGGTGAAGTCATTTTCACATCCAGGTGTAGTTAGAACCAGGGCTAGCATGTTAATCTGATTCCCGGTCTACTGCCTTTTTCATTAAATTCAAGCATGCTGTGTTTCATCTTGGGACTGATAACTGCTGTCCTGCTCTTCTGACTCATGAACATTTCTATGGGAAATCTGAAGATGTTGGGGAAAATTATAAATAGCTTTTCCTCTAGACAAGATTGGCGACTCCTGCTTCTATATTCACCACACTTCCTGACTTTCTTAGCTGTTGGGACTCTGTTAAGGGCAGAGGCCTCGCAGGGTCAGAGCACATATTCGACACCCGGTAGGTATTTATTGAATTGACTTATTGAACTGCATCTTTCCGTATGTTGCTGTCCATAGATGAATAGGAAGGAGTGTCCCTGGCCTCATACAGCACCTCAGTGTTTTTCCTTGTAGTGTCTGTGAATTTGCTTTGAAATCTATTGCTTCAGCCACAATGTCTTGTTCTAATTAATTGATCTAAGACAGGGTTTAGTTAATGTCGAAATGAGTTATACCCCAATGATTCAGAGTGGTGTAACCCAACTCTGTGAAATTATTTCAAAAGCTGAAATACTCAATGATAAAAAGCTTTTAAAAAATGTTATATAGACATTGGAGTCCTATCAATAATTGAAATAATCACCACATTTAATTAGACATGGTATTGATTAAAAGTTGTTTCTCATCATGTTTCATGATGTTTTATTTACTACCACTCAAAGGAATTGCTGTGAAAGTAACCCCCAGAGAAAGGTTGGTTATTAACTTTAGGAGTTTCTATTATTTGAGTGCTATTACCAAATAGATGGTGACGCTGCTCAGTTAGCAGTGGCAGTTATTTTCAATTCAGTCCACCAACCCTTGACTTGCTTTCAGATAAGTATTCACCTGTTTTTCCTCCTGGTCTCCCTTGAAAGGGTCCAAACTTAATTCCTAGGAAAGAGGGCTGAGTCTGGAACAAATTCATTTTCCAAAAGCAGGACTTCTGCCACAGTACTGCCGTACTGTGAACAGTACTGCCTGGAGGTTTAAGTTCCTAATGAGGACTGAGCTGGGGGATAGTACTTGGTTGGGGTGTTCTGTGTGACGTTAAGCAGGGACCGGTCTCTGTGGCTGGACTTGACTACTGGCTTCCCATGCTGCTGTTACCCCTGCATTTCTTGTATCCTGGTACTGATACAAAAGCTGTTGCCCTTAACCCCTAATCTCCCCACAGTATCTCACACCCAGTGTCTTCTCTTCTAATCTGTCTGTAGTGAAAGATCTCTTTCTCTCAATTTGAGCTGTGATACACTTGAAACCTTTAGTAATAAGTTTTACTAGAAAATTAATGGAAATGCACACAGAAGAGTCTGAAGAATTCAGACTTCTGATCCTGGTCCAAATGAGCCTGGCTTGTACATCTTATTGGCCAGTTCAGTACCTTTTCTTCACTTTAAGCCTGTGTGGGCTATCTTGTCTAAAAGTTCTGTTCAGGTCTAGGGCAGGGATTGGCATACTGTGGTCAGCAGGCCAAACCTGGCGTGCTGCTTGTTTTTGTAAAGTTATATTGGAACCCAGCCACCCCCATTTATTACATGTTGTCTATGGCGGTTTTCTTGCTACAACAGCTGAGTTGAGTATTGTGGCAGGGACTGTATGGGCCACAGAGTACTGACCATCTTGCCCTTATAGAAAAAGATTTGCTGACCTCTGATCTAGGGTGTTTCTTCTTAGTGCCTCTTAAAAGAAACAATTCTCCTTGAGGGAAAGGAAAGGAACTTTCATTAATACTTCCCAGGCATAAATGATCAAATTTAGCTATTTTTTTTTTGACTGGCTGTTGTATACCATGTATAGGTGAATGGAATAGTTATTCTATATAACTATGCATTATCATATAAGCATCACCCTAGCTGCATTGCCATATGGCCATGCTTGCATCCTTCTTTACCTCTGGTTATGAGCAAGTCGTGTGGAGGGCTGGCTTATTCCTTCTTTTGGTGACTGGATTGCTTCAGTTACAACAATGATCTTAGACTTTGCTGCATTTGTGGGGACAGATTGAAACTCTGGCCTCATTGTGGGCTGGTATCAGCCCTGAACATTCAGAAAGCTAAGATCATGGCATCCAGTCCCATCACTTCATGACAAATAGATGGGGAAACAATGGAAACAGCAATAGACCTTATTTTCTTGGGCTCCAAAATCACTGCAGATGGTGACTGCAGCCATGAAATTAAAAGATGCTTGCTCCTTGGAAGAAAAGCTATGACCAGCCTAGATAGCATATTAAAAAGCAGAGACATTACTTTGTCAACAAAGGTACATCTAATCAAAGCTATGGTTTTTCCAGTAGTCGTGTGGATGTGAGTGTTGGACCATAAAGAAAACTGAATGCCAAAGAATTGATGCTTTTGAACTGTGGTGTTGGGGAAGACTCTTGAGAGTCCCTTGGACTGCAAGAAGATCAAACCAGTCAATCTTAAAGGAAATCAGTCCTGAATATTCATTGGAAGGACTGATGCTAAAGCTGAAACTCCAATACTTTGGCTACCTGATCCTAAGAACTGACCCTGATGCTGGGAAAGATTGAAGGCGGGAGAAGTGAACGACAGAGGATGAGATGGTTGCATGGCATCACCAACTCGGTGGACATGAGCTTGAGCAAGCTTGGGGAGCTGGTGATGAACAGGGAAGCCTGGCATGCTGCAGTCCATGGGGTTGGACACGACTGAGTGACTGAACTGAGCTGATCAGCCCTGAAATGGTTCATAGTTAGTGTCTGGGTCTGATCTGACTTTCAGAGTTCTCTGCTTTCCTGCTGTTGTTTGTCTTCTGTTACATTCCAGCCAGCATACTCTGTTTTAGCTGGACCCGCTTTCTTGAAGGTTACCTGGATCTTCTGCTTTTGTCTCTAAATTTTTGCTGAGAGTTGCTTACCTCTTATCACCTGTATCATAGCCTTCTCTTTACATCATGACTTGAGGTTATCTGTTCATGTATGCTCTCCTTTATTCTTCCCATCCTCTTATCTGTGCCACAAAGAAAATCCCTGGACCTCTTTCACATACTTATTAAGTTATTATATCTGTGTTTACATTCATGTGAACATGTTGCTTGCTTATGAAAATATAAATTCCTGTGAAAACGTGTTTTTTTAGTATTTTTTCCTAATACCTTATACAGTGTTGGGGAGTACTTAATGTGTATCTGCTGACTAATTAGTATCTCTTCCATGGAAGGTCTCCCAACATTTGATTCGTCCTCTGATTGGCATGAGTCTGGCATTGCAGTGCCAGGTGAGGGACCTAACAACATTGCTTCATATGAAAGATCTCGAGATCCAGGACTACCAGGAGAGTGGGGCTACACTCAGCCGAGGTGAGAGGACATTCTTTTAGACATCATGTGGGGTTTTCATTTGTTTTAAATAATTTTATTTATTTATTTTTGGATGTGCTGGGTCTTTGTTGCTGTGTGGGCTACTCACTAGTTGCGGCGAGTGGGGACTATTCTCTAGCTGTGCATGTACTTCTCATTGCAGTGGCTTCTCGTTGAGGAAGCACTGTGTACTTCTCGGGTACACAGGCTTTAGTCATTGTGGCTCCCGGGCTCTGGAGCGCAGGCTTGGTAGTTGTGGTGTGTGGGCTTAGTTGTTCTGTGGCATGTGGGATATTCTCAGATCAGGGATCAAACCTGTGTCTCTTGCATTGACAGGCAGATTCTTTACTATTGAGCCACCAGGGAAGCCCAGGACATTCTTTGGGAGTTGGATGGGGAGTGGTTGAAGGGCCTTTGGAAAGGGGGAGACTCATTTGTATTAGGGAGGTGCTTCCCCGAGTGCTGGGTGCTAACCAGGAACTGGAGATTAGATGACACTTCTTTGGCTTCAAGTATCTGGCTGGGCCCCAGGTGTCTAAGAGATGCTGTAACTGAGTCAGACATGCCCTAGGCAATGGCCAGGAAAGACTCTGGAAAGGGGCCAACAGCTATACAAAATTGCATGAGGGCAAACATGACTTGGGACTTTAGAAGGCTGCATAGCTCCAACTTCATATTAAAAATTCAATCCAACCCGTTTTTGTGGTGGGAAGACCTTCGAGAGCATGTGCTGCCGCTGAACCTGTTGTCATGGCTAATCATCCTTTCCTCCTCCTGCTTGTGCTCTTCTCCGACTGGATCGGTGTCTCTGGATGCTGCATCTTTATCCTTTTCCCCAAGAAGTCCTGGGCTCTGTTCCCTTTCCATCTCACAGGTAGGGAGCTTGTTCTAAGACTCATATTTCCTTTCTGTCTCCCTTCTTGTTACAGATCGGTTGAAGACAGAGCCATTTGAAGAGAATTCCTTCTTGAAACGATTTATGGTAGAGGTAAAGTGTTCATTATTTCCTTTCTCTTTCTGCAGCCTTCACTTTACTTCCTTTTTCCAGGTGCCTGAGTGGTGACTTGCATTTTGGGTATTGGGTTTGATTGCATGATTGAAAAATCTATTTTATAGAAAAGTCATTTATAAAAGTCTGAAAAGCTTATGATGGAGAAGCTGGGGAGAAGTAGGGGGAAAGATGTAAAAGGTAGAAGTGGGCTGATTAACATTTGTAAAACATCTCTGCTGTAGTACCTAGGCATTTTATTTGGAATTCTCTCGGAAAGCTTGGTTGACCAGTTGCTAAATTTTTGCTTGTTGAGATTTGATCCCAGGTCTGGATTGTGGAGTGAGGGGCTAGTCATTATTACTTGTCCCCTTGTACATCCTGCAGTAGGGGATGGTGAAAAGCGCAGGGCTACCATTTGGGGACGGTCTTGTGGGCACAGTAGGCTGTGGAAAATCACAGTGTTTATGCAAGGGGACTGGCAAGGGAATGAATGGGGAGTAGATAATTGTGGCCTGTCAGAAGCTCCTTCCTAGGTTTCCCTTCTAAGGATTGAGCTTGGCCAAAAGAAACATCTATTAAATGCCAAGCAGGGGGGATATTAATAATAGTGACCTTTGATAATACCAGTCAATATTGATCTTTTTCTCTAACTCTTCTGGGAGTTGTTGCTTGTACAGTTAGTGCCCTAGTATTATTACACTATTTTCTAATTATACATGTTACCCAGGTTTGTACTTTATTGTGTAAGTAAATAATGCTGTTATAATATTTATCACATATATGGATTATTCATTTTTCTGTCTTGTCTTCTGTGCTAATTTGTCAGCTCCTTATGGTCAGGGACTGTGATTCAAACTTCTTTTGAACCTGAAATTCATGCTTTTCACAGGGCTGGGCAACAGGCAGGTGTTCTTGACTTGGATCCTTCTGTCCTGCCTCTGTCTATTGACTGAGCGGTGGCTGCATGATGCTTGAGGTCTTAACAGTGAGAACCAAACATGTGAACGGAGCCCTCAGTCCCTCTACTAAAGCGGTTGTAATTCTGGAGGAGGAGAGATGCGTTGCTAAGTCTTGAAGCAGAATAGGTTTTAGGTATTCATGGGGAAAGAGAGACCATTAAACCAAAACTTGGGACAGAGAGACTTCCTAGGCCATTTTTCTTTCAGATAGCTTCTCCTGTCTATAGGTTTAGGTATTAAGGCGGTTAATATAGACTGGTATGACATACTTGTTCCATGCCTCAGCTCCTTAGTCAAACAATGTTAGGCTTATTCTTAGCTCATCAGGGAGGTCTCTTCCTATCTAGTGCCTGCATACCTATTCAGTTTGGTTTCTCAGCATTTTTTTCCTGTATATTTTATGCGTCAGCCATATAGAATGGCTTTGAATTGCCAAAAATGCTGTTTCTCTCACCTTTGTGTCTCTGCCCACGTTGTTCCTTGTTCTAGAATGCCCAATGCCCTGGTCTTTTCTACCTTGTGAACGTCTATTAATCTTTCGAGTGTCAGCTTCAGCTTCTTTGGGAGACCTTTACAGACTGTCCTTGTAAAGATAATCCTTCTTTCCTGAGATGATAGTGCCTGGGTTCATGCCTCTATTTTTTAGCAGTTATAGCTCATAATGATGCTGTTTGTATGCTTGCAAGAGTATGTCTTTTTCCACTGAGCTATGGACTCTTTGAAGGCAAGAACCATGTTGAATGTGTTTCCATGTTCCCAGCACCAAACATAGTGCCTGGAAGTGATAGGTTCTCAATGAGTTTGTGGGTGAATATGTTGATAAACCTATGCCAGAGGGATTTTATGAAAATTGTGGCTGTGTGGGCTGTGGATCCAGTGTTGCTTGTTAGACTCATATTTGGGATCTTCAGTTGTTCTTCTGATTTATTTTGTGGCTTTGATAAATCACTTCTCTCAGAGCCTCTGTTTTCTCATTTGTAAAATTGGAGGCTCATTTCACACTGTCGGGGTGGGGGGAACACTGTGGAACTGAATGAGAAAGCATGTAGGAAACAGGTGTTAGCCCAGGAAGGAGATTGGTGTTTTGGAACCAACTGCTTCAAGAACACTGGTCCTCTAGATCCTGGGTGGATCACATCCAAACTGCATAGACTTGTAGAGTTTTATTTTATCTGGAAAAGATCTGAGAGATAGATAGTAGATTTCCATTTCATAGCTTAAGAAATTGGGCCTCAGGGGACTTTCCTGGTGCTCCAGTGGTTAAGAATCTGCCTCGCAATGCAGGAGATGCAGGTTTGATCTCTGGTTGGGGAACAAAGATCCCACGTGCCGTGGAGCATGTTACAACTAAGACCTGTCACAGCCAAATAAATAGATAAATAAATGAAATTGGGCCTCAGAAAGGTTAAGTGACTTGCCTAAGGTCATATGGTGGCAGCTGTAGGTTTAGGACCATACACACTTCTTGACTCATAGTCTAGGATTGTCCCTACCCTATTTTGTTTTGCTGCTTTTACGGGTCATATATACAAATTAGAGGAGAGTCAAGGGCTGGGATAATGTAGAATTCTTGTGACCTCTGGGATCACTGCATTGTCCTCAGAATGTCCTACGGAGCTGCTAGAACTGAAAGATTTCTTCCCAGGACTGCAGCATTTCTTATGGCTACTGCATCTTTTCAGCAACTCTGCTTGCCTGGGGTCCTCCAAACAGGACACAGAAGGGTCATAGGGTCACCCAAGACTGAGCTGAAAGGATGTGCCATCAAAATAAGCAACATAGGAAGATAAACAAACCGGGGACAGAGAGCTCGGGATGAAGGTGCAGGGGGCCAGGGCCGATGTCAGAGGGCCTTGCGGTCAGTGCCTGGGGTCTGTTTTCCTGGTTCTTACTGGGACTATCGCTAGGCAAGAGGCCATCGAGATAGGGCGCAGGGGGCAGTGGATGGGAGGTTTCTAGGACACTAAGGCCAGGAAAAATATTTAAGGATTGAACAGGGGTTACCTCTCCATATTTAGACCTTTTCTTTTTCCTCTTCCCTTAAGAGCCTGATTTTCATTTCCAGGGAGCCCAAAGGGGCCAATCGATGGTGACCTAACTAGAGGAGGAATCCTGGCAATGCCTATTCAAGTCAGGGCTGGCCCTGTTCTCACAGAGGGCAACATCTCCACGTAGAGCATTTCCTGGGACGAGGGGCTGAGAGGCCCCTTTAGGAATGGTAGACCTGTCAAGGCTCTGGGGGCTGTGACTACACACTAGTCAGATCGGTGTTGAGGAGGAAGTTTAGGATGAGTGGGCTGGCATGGCCCTCGCTCAGCAGGGTCCACTGGAGGGGGTTCCTCCTTCTGGCCCTGTCAGTGCCTCCCTCTCTTCATCTGGTTGCCATCAGGCCGTGCGGCTGCTGGCGTGCTCTTTATTTATTTATCCCAGTGTAATGGGGTGAGGAGGGAGCTGGCCTAAGGCTGGCATTCCGAGGCCATGCCACGAGCCACAGGCGGTTTGCATGGGTGTGTGAGTCACTGGGGCTGCCTGCTGCTCAAACCAGAGGCGGCCGGCTCAGGGACAGCAGGCAGCCCAAAATAGAGCCCCGCCCTCTGCAGCTGGCAACCCCTGGCTGGGAATCAGCCCTGGACTCCGAAACCTGGGCAGTTGCATGAAGTCGGCTTCCTTGGGGAGGGGAGCCTTTTCAGAGATAGAGATTTTGCAGTTCTTCTTCTCTGTCTTCAGAGGAGAATATTCAGCATAGCAGTTACTCCCATGACTACTTTCTGAATGCCTTGTCAGACTTAAATAATCTGTTCCATGTAATACCTTAACCAATTTCTTTTTTCTTTACTTTTTATTTTTTTCCACTTCTTTAAAAATTTTTTTTCTTAATATATATATTTTATTGAAGTAGAGTTGACTTACAATGTTTCAGGTGCACAGCAAGGAGATTCAGTTATACATATACGCATATATTATTTTTGAAATCATTTTCCATTATAGGTTATTACAAGATATTGACTATAGCTCTCTGAACTATACAGTAAACCTTTGTTGCTTGTTGCATATCTATTTTTTAAATTAGAAATCTACCATTCTATTCATACTAAGTCAAACAAGTGGAATCAAATGTCATAAATTTTTTGAGTTAGGCAAACATTCATGTTTTCTATAATATATATATTGTACATATTATTTATAAATATGTATACAAAGGCTTTTCCATCATGCTTGATAATAAACTTTTAATTTTGTATTGGGGGATAGCTGGTTAACAATGTTGTGATAGTTTCAGGTGAACAGGGAAGGGACTCAGCCATACACATATATGTATCCGTTCTCCCCCAGACTCCCCTCCCATCCAAGTTGCCACATAGCATTGAGCAGAGTTCCATGTGACCAATTTCTTTTATACAGTTCTAGTTCTACAGCTATAATTCACATTGATTTGACTCAGCATCCTGAATGCAGCCATGTCCTTTGTGTCCTGTCTGGTTTCAGGTAGTATTTTCATCCCTTGTCTGGTTTCAGCCTGATTCTAGAGCAGAGCCCTCAAGCTCTGAAGGTCTTCATGGTTGCTCTTACGAAGCTGGAGCTTATGTCAAAGACACTTGGGGAAGATGGGGAGTCCTTTCACCTGAAAACTGCTCTCCTGTTAAGTTCACAGACAACTGCTACTTGGTTTCCTTGGCTTGCTCTCCATCCTTTTGCTGACCCTCACATGCTCATGTTCCCCGGGGCTGGTAACCCTCTGTCCTCCCACCCTTCACTCTCTCTGGTGATCTCATCCAGACCCCAGCTCCAGCTGTCACTCACACACCCCTCAGTACTGGTTTTCTATCTCCGTTAGGGTTTCAGGCTCATATTTCTTTCTGCATCTTTGACATTTCCACTTGGATGTCCCACAGGCAATACCCTAAATGTGTGCAAAGTTAATCATCTACTCCCCCAAACCCAGTTCTCTTCTATATGCCTTATCTTGGGGAACTGTACCACTATCTGTTTAGTTTTCTAAGCTAGAAACTTGGGAGTTATCCCCTCTTCTCTCTGTCCTTGCTTCCAGAGCCTAACTTGTTAACCCCTTAAACATTTTTTAAGAATGTCTTTATTTTGGCTGCCCTGGGGCCTTCTTGCTGCGCACAGGCTTTCCCTGATTGTGGCGAGTGGGGGCTTCTCTCTTGTTGTGGAGCACAGGGCTCTAGGGCAAGCAGCCTTCCGTAGCTGTGGCCTGTGGGCTCAGCAATTGCAGTTTCCAGGCTCTAGGGCACAGGCTCAGTAGTTGTGGCACACAAACTTAGTTGCTCTGTGCCATGTGGAATCTTCCTGGACCAGGGGTCAAACCTGTGCCCCGTGTGTTGTCAAGTGGACTCTAAACCCCTGGACCAACAGGGAAGTCCTTGTTAACCCTTTTTTGAATCTACTCTTCTCTAGTCCAACTTCCATTGCCTAAGATTAGCCATCGTCCGCCCCATTTTTGGTTTGACCATGTCACAGCTTCCTAATTTGTCTCCCAGTTAATACTTATTTCCCTCCAATTGGACTGAAAGTTATGTCAGAGTGGTCTCTTTGAAACAGAAACCTGATGATGTCACTCTCCTGCTTAAAGTCCTTGCCTGCAGAAAGTGAAAGTGTTAGTCCCTCAGTCGTGTCTGAATCTTTGCAACCCCATGGACTGTAGCCCACCAGGCTACTCTGTCCACGGGATTCTCCAGGCAAGAATAATGGAGTGGGTTGCCATTCCCTTCTCCAGGGGAATCTTCCGGACCCAGGGATCGAACATGGATCCTTTGCATTGCAGGTAGTTTCTTTACTGTCTGAGCCACCAGGAGAAGTTCAAACTCCTTGCTGCTGCCACACAAGATGGTTCATCATTTGGTCCTGCTGACCTCTTCAGCCTGACCTTATGTCTTTCCCCAGTAGCACCCTGCCCTTTCATCATGTTCAAGTATTGACAGCTTCCTGTCCATACATCTCGTGATCCATTAGCCTGGTAGTCTCTTCTTTCTTGTCCTCATGGCAATCTCTTGCTCAGCTTTCCCAACTCTGCACTGGTGTCATCCCTTTCATGAGTCTCCCATGACAATTTTTCCCTCTCTCTGTCTGCTCTCCTTTCTCCAGGCATAAGTATACTACTCTGTTATCCCTACAGCCCCTTGTACTTTTTCTTTTTGACTATACCAGGTGGCATGTGGGATCTTAGTTCCCCAGAAAGTGAAAGTGAAAGTGAAGTCGCTCAGTCGTGTCTGACTCTTTGCGACCCCATAGACTGTAGCCTACCAAGCTCCTCTGTCCATGGGATTTTCCAGACAATAGTACTGGAGTGGATTGCCATTTCCTTCTCCAAGGGATCTTCCCAACCCAGGGCTCGAACCTGGGTCTCCCGCATTGTAGACAGACGCTTTACTGTCTGAGCCACCAGGGAAGTAGTTCCCCAACCAGGGATCAAACCTCCACCCCTTGCAGTGGAAGTGCAAGTCTTAAACACCGGACTGCCAAGGAAGTCCCACAGCCCCCTTCACTTACCACTGCTGTAAAATTTGTCAACAGGGAGGATGTGGAAATGAAAAGGAAGGGTAGGGAGGCAGAGGACAACTGAGTTGGCTGATCCCTTCTTATTTAGGTTTTTCCTTTATAATGCTTGTCAGTTCCTTTTCCTTAGTATACTTTCTTAACGTGGCTTCCACAGCATAATACTCTCCTGTTTTTTCTGTCTCTCTGATTGTTCCTTCTAGACTCTTTTTCTGGTTCTTTTCCCTTACCTCTTAATGTTGGAGTGCCCTAGCACTCAATCCTTGATGCTCTGATCTTTTTTTCACTCCTTTAGTGATCTCATCTAGTCTCATGTCTTTAAATATCATTGCATTGATGAATCTCAAATTTAGTCTTCATTCTAGACCTGGCCCCCAACTCCAGATTGCCTGCTCCACATTTTGACATGGAAGTCTAATAGGATGTCACCTTTAACATGTCCAAAACTGGACTCCTAATCCTAACCCTCAAATTTGCTTTTCTAAAACCCCCTTCTCATGTTGATGGAAAGGGCTTCCCAGGTGGCACTAGTGGTAAAGAACCTGCCTGTCAATGCCGAAGACAGTAAGAGACGTGGGTTTGATCCCTGGGTTGGGAAGATCCCCTCGAGAAGGGCAGGGCAACCCATTCCAGTATTCTTGCCTAGAGAATCCCATGGACAAAGGACAATTCATAGGGTTGCATAGAGTCAGAAATGATTGAAGCGACTTAGCATATCTAACACAGCACATGTTGATGGAAGTTTCATTCACTCACTTCCTAGAGCCAAAAACCTTGGAGTCATCCTTGGAGTGAAATCTGTCCTTTTCCACCCTATATCCAGTTTATCAGCCTCGTGGCTTTACCTTCAAAGCACACCTGTAATTTCACCTCTGCTGCTACTACTCCTGTCTGAATCACCAGCATCTCTTACCTGAAGTTTTACATGAACCTCTTTATTAGTATCCCTGTTGCCACTTCTTCTCTCTTCTGGGCCCATTACCAACAAAATGATCTTATTAAAACAAGATCCCATCATGATACTTTCCTGCTCAAAGCTGGCTTCACATTTCATTTATGGAGTAAAACCCAAAGACCTGATGATGGTCTGCAAAACCCTATGTGATCTGGACCTCTCTTCCCTCTCTCCCCTGATCACTTCACTGAAGCTACACTGAACTGAATTTGTTGCTGTTTTTCTGCATTTTGAGCATCACCTCCTTTAGGCCTTTATATTCCTATTCCCTCTGCCTGGAATGCTCTTTCTTCAGGTATTTGTATGGCCAAAACCCTCCCTTCTTTTCTGTCTGTATTAGTTATCTATTGCTATATAACAAATTACTCCAAAACTTCGTGGCTTAAAACAACAAATATTTATCCTCTCACACAGTTTTGAAGGTTGGGAATCTAGAAGTGGCTGGCTGGGTGATTCTGGACGCAAGAGTTTCTTCTGAAACCGCAAGTCAGGATCTCAGCTGGAAAGGCCGTCATCAGAAAGGGCTGGAGAATTCATTTCCAGGCTCTCCCATGTGACTCTTGGCAGGAGGTGCCATTTCATTGCCACATGGCCTATCCATAAGGCCACTCACATGACACGGCTCTGGACTCCTCCAGAGCCAGTAATCAGTGAGGCAGACTGAGAGATCAAGACCAAGAAGGCAGCTGAAGTCTTTCTATAACTTAATCTCAGAAGTGACACCCCATCTTGACACCATCTTGCTATATTCTCTTCCTTAGAAGTGAGTCACCAAGTCCAGGTAACACTCCGGGGAAGGGTAATTGAAGGGGAGGGGACTTCCCTGGTGGCTCAGATGGTAAAGAATCTGCCTGCAATGTGGGAGACTTGGGTTAGATCCCTGGGTCAGGAAGATCCCCTGGAGAAGGAAATGGCTACCCACTCCAGTATTCTTGCCTGGATAATTCCATGGACAGAGGAGCCTGGCAGGCTATAGTCTATGGGGTCGCAAAGAGTCAGACACAACTGAGCAAGTAACACTTTCCTGTTTTTGTTTTTTTTCCCCTGAAGGGGAGGCATGTCAAAAAATGTGTAGACATATGTACATGGACTACAATCATGTCTTTGTTCAGGTGTCACCTTCTCAGTGGGTTTACCCTGATTATACTATTTAAGATTGTAAGCCACACCCCAACCCTTCTGCACCTGGCATTCCCATTTCACTTCACCATAGCACTTATATTCCATATTAACATCAGCTTTATTTTATTATGCTTATGGTTTATGGCCTGTCTTCCCCCTGCCAGAATGTTTAAACTCATTGAGGACACGGATGTATATTTTGTGCACTGGTTTATCCAAAGTACCTAGAACAGTGCTTCCACACATGGTAGGCACTCAGGCAGTATTTGTTAATGGATGAAGAAATCATATCTTCTCACTTTTCCTTATTTTTACTGTCTTATGAATAGTAAACCATGAGACCATCACCTTTTGGTAGCCTGAGACTTAGACAATACTGCTATGAACAAATGAGAAGCTTAAGGAGAAGACCACTGTCAGATTCCCATTCTAGTACCTGCCTTGTTTCTTTGGCACTTAGTTTACTGGGACATAGTCCCAATTTGGGGAAGAAGTATAAACCTTGAATCTTTCATTATTGAGAGATCCTGTGTGTGTGTCTGTGTGTTAGTCACTCAGTCATGTCTGACTCTTTGCGACCCCATGGACTGTAGCCCGCCAGGCTCCTCTGTCAATGGGATCCTCCAGGCAAGAATACTGGAGGGTTGCCATTCCCTTCTCCAAGGGATCTTTCCGACCCAGGGATTGAACTCGGGTCTCCTGCATTGTTGGCAGATTCTTTACCATCTGAGCCACCAGGGAAGCCCATTGAGAGATCCTAGAACCTCTTTTTAAAGAGCCAGTTAAGAAATTAAATATCTCAAAAACCAAAGGAATAAGAACCTGAGAAAATCCTGGAAGGAACATTAGTCAGAGAGCCCAAAGTAAGTTATTAAGTTTCTTCCTTCTTCAGTCTTTCCTCTCTCTAGGCTCTACTTCCAAGGTTGGAAGGGCTGCTTCTCTGCCTTGTTTCTGTTTTTCAGTATGTAGAAGAAGACATAGCATTCAGAGGATTTTTTTTTCATTCTTGTTCAAGGGCATCATGAAGAAGGGCAAGTCTAGATGCATGAGAACATCCTCCCTATGATTTGTGTGTCAGTTCTCTGATCCTTGCAGCTCGTTCATCCTTCTAGTATTCAGTGTTGTGCATGTATACTATGCCAGGTTCTATGAGCGTAAATGATAATGTTTCCATCAAAGAGCTCACTGTGCTTAGTGAATGGTTATAGGGGCCACAGTAGTGGAGTGATTGGAAAAAGCTTCCTGTAAGAGATTGGACTTGAACTGGACTTAAGTTTTTTTGTTTTTTTTTTCAGATTTTCCTAGGGAACTATGTGGAAGACATTTTAGGTGTGAAACACATGGACAAAGGATGTAAATTAACAAGAGTGGGTGAGGATCAGTAGAAAATAGTTAGTAAGGTAATACTTGAGTTGTGGAGCAGGGGGCTTAGATGCTGGCCTGGAAGACTGGTGCTTTGTGCTAGTGGTAAATGTTTTGTATTTCTTTTCTGCCTGTAATCCGTTTATTTACCCATTTCAGTCCAGTTATTAACATCTGTCATTTCATGCAGTGATGTTCAAAGAGGGGCATGTCTCCTAGGAGGGAGATGAGGCGCTTCCAGCTTGCAGTTAACTACTGTTATAGAGAGTGGGAAACCATGGGAAGTTTTGACTGGATAAGTGACATATGAAAGTGATCTTTTAGGAAGATTAGGCTGTCAGTGCTTTGCCTATGTGATCTGAAGAATAGTGGTGCCATTGACAGACTGGAAAAATCATGGGTGGGGCTCAATTAAATCTAATCTTGGGCCTATAAAGGAATGGCTTTCCTTATATAAAACACAAGTCCACCAGTATTTGAGGTCTGGAATTAAAATCTCCAGGGAGGCAGGGATGGCCGCACATGTTTCTCAGCCATATTTCTTCTGAATTTTGCCTTTTCTTTGGGGTTTTCTTGTTGGGATTCCTATAGTCACAATTGAGCCCTGCTATCAGGGCTCACCACTTCTTTTTGTCCCAAGAATGTATAGAAAGGCGTCTTTGTTTATTTTTCTTTTACAAAGTTTTATAAGGGCTTATACTTTCAAAAGGAAATGTACTAAAAATATGAAAAAAACCCACCAAAAATCTGAGGGAAAAACTAAAAGGAAATTTATATAGAAAATACAATGGGTTAAAATTACTCATTTCCAGAAGATAGGCTTTCTGATTCTGGGAATCCCAATAGTGAAGGGCTCTGTCACATTTAAATTCTGTTATCCTGAGTGAAAATGTAGTTGCTCAGTAGTGTCCGACTCTTTGCAACCCCATGGACTGTAGCCCACCAGGTTCCTCTGTCCATGGAATTCTCTAGGCAAGAACACTGGAGTAGGTTGCCATTCCCTTGTCCAGGGGATCTTCCCAACCCAGGGGTCGAACCCAGGTCTCCCACATTGCAGGTAGATTCTTTACCATCTGAGCCACAAAGGAAGCCTTCTCTTGTCCTAACACACTCAAACCCAGATGACTACATGGGATAGGTATAGTACAGAAACATGTGTGTCAGACTGGATAAAAGACAGCAGGGTTTGTAGGGGCCTGTGGGAAACTAGATGGTGCACATCTAGATACATCTAGACCCAGATTGGCTAACACAGTATAACAAACACTGCTGCAGGGGTTGGGCATCTCACTTCATTCAAAGGAAGTTACCTACTCTTCTAAAATGAAAACCACATTTTCTTTTTTCTGTTTAGCTTCACTCAATCCATTTGGTTTTAACCTCTGGTCTGAGAAATCCACTTAGTTCAGAATTGAGTCATGAGGCAATGATCATTGATGCCTTATTTCTGGCAAATATTGAGTCTTTTTAGGCCTAATCTATAAGCTTCATGGGCTTCCCAGATGGTGCTAGTGGTAAACTAGCACTAGTGGAACCTGCCTGCCAATGCAGAAGACATAAGAGACATGGGTTTAATCTCTGGGATGGGAAGATTCCCTGGAGGAGGGGATGGCAACCCACTCCTGTATTTTTGCCTAGAGAATCTCATGGACAGAGGAGCCTGGTGGGCTACAGTCCATGGGGTTGCAAAGAGCCAGACATACCTGAGCATTCACACATACAATAAAAACTTCACATACCTCTGGAATATTTTGCCATGATTCACACAGTTGAGTCTCCCCCCTCTTCCCCTAGTAGAGGAACAGTTTCATAAAAGTCCATTCATTTCAGTATGACCACTTAACATAAGCCTTAGCTTGTTGAAAAAATAGTCAATGCCTTATATATAATCAGAGTTAATAAAAAAAAAAACATGAGATGAGGATCTTTTTTAATACATGTTGAATTTAATTGATTATAAAACATAGAAGTGGGAATGTTTAGGAAAAGAGTGAAAAGAAATAGAGTTGAAGCTTAGGTTGATAAAAGGACCACTAGAAATAGATTTGGGAATATTCTACAAAGGAGCAGCATTTGAAGGCATTAGAATGGAAGCATCTTTTACTGGGAACAGCACAGAGGAAAGAACAAAAATCCAGTGGCTGAGATTTGGGGAACAAATGTAATTGGAAGGTCGTAGGAGCCAGTGAAGGGAATTTGGGTGAGGTGGGAAGGGAATCTGGGTAGAGGAGTAAATTAGCTAAGGAAGGGGAACTAGCTGTTATCTAATACATACTGCCTGTGCTAGACACAGTGATAGGTGCTTTAGCTAAGGTATAGCCTTTAATCCTTACAACAAACCCATGAGGTTGGTGATATCCTCATCTTAAAGAAGCAGAGGCGCAAAGGCTAAGTAATTTGCTGCAGGTCACTTCAGGTCATGGAATTTGTTTTTTTTTTTCGAATCCCTTGCTCTTCCCATCACCGGGGAGGTGATCCACTGTGCTACACACAGGAGAGAGGCCAGACTGACTGCCCGGGGAAAGATCATCATGCTGTTCGGGATCTTGGGCAACATCAATGGTTTATAGGCAGCTAAAGAAGCGTTGATTGATACGATGGAGACAGTGAATATAGAACTTTCACTGGGAAGTTTCACAGTGAGAAGGTAACGAGAGCTAGCTAGAGAGCTAGAAGTGGCCCTACAACCTCCCTTTTTAAGATGGGAAGACACATATGTATTTGAAAACAAAGGAGAAGCCACTGGAGAAGGAGACATTTATGCTCCTGCTGCTAAGTTGCTTCAGTTGTGTCCGACTCTGTGCGACCCCGTAGACGGAAGCCCACCAGGCTCCCCAGTCCCTGGGATTCTCCAGCAAGAACACTGGAGTGGGTTGCCATTTCCTTCTCCAGTGCATGAAAGTGAAAAGTGAAAGTGAAGGCGCTTAGTTGTGTCCAACTCTTCGTGACCCCATGGACTGCAGCCTACCAGGCTTCTCTGTCAATGGGATTTTCCAGGCAAGAGTACTAGAGTGGGGTGCCATTGCCTTCTCCGGACATTTATGCTGGTGATGTGAAAATGACAGTGTGAAAGCAAGGACCTACGGAGTGGAGCAAAGCAAGGGGCTAGGCCTTCCTCTGGGATGTGCAGGTGGAGTGAAGGCACAGGTGATATTTTGAAGATTGAGGACTTGATTTCTGCCTATTTCCATCTTCTTTCCCCAGGAGACATAGCCTTTTCATCCAGGAATTTTGTAGTTCTTTCCAAGGGCATTTAATTCTCCTAACTTAAAAAGAGCATCAGATGGTTCTGTGATATTTCTGTAATGCCAGAAATAGTGAAACGGACAGAAGTCGAAGTATAAGCCATATTCTTTCCCTCGTCTGAGCTCCCACAATGCTTTGTATCTTTCCTGTGTCACGTCTCACTTTGGCCTTGTATATGAGAATTTCTATACTTATCGCCTCTTTTAGGTGATAAACTCCTTCAAGGGCAAAACCGTCTTGCTCATTTTGTTTCTGTTCTGAGTCTACAGCAGTGCCCAGTAGTAGGAGGTCCAAAATAACGAACGCTTGTAGCTCAGAGGTCTTGGCATTGGAGAAGTTTCTCCCGTTGTTCAATGTTTCTGGTTATAGAAATGAAGGGAGAAAACAGAAGTATTAAATGACTTACCTTTAAGCTTTGCCTGATCTATTGACTTTATAACTTCAGCCCTATACCTATGTTCTCTTATGATGGCTTTTGCTTGTGGGTGAAACCTCCTTTGGACAGTGAGCCACAGTGAAACATGAGACAGGGAGGCCTGGCACGCTGCAGTTTTTGGGGTTGCAGAGTCAGATAGGACTGAGCGACTGAACCGAACTGAAACGTGAGAGTGAGACTGGGGTCTGTAGGCTGGCAGCTCACCTGTCCAATGTTCAGGGCACAGACGGCAGAATTCGTGGGTGTCCTTGCTTTCTCTTATAATGAAACTGTCAAGGGGAAATTGCCCCAGAGTCTCAGAAAGCATTTTTTTCATTCTGTGTGGGAAATCTTTGGTCTATTTGTTTGTTGTTGTTGTTTTTTAATTTGGAAATTTAAACTCTATGTGGACAGTACTTTTTAAGCACCAGTGAAAATATTAAACAACATGGAGTCATACTGAAAAGTTAAAACATGGTCTCTGTCCTTGAAAGTTGGACTTTTGAGAGATTAGGCATATTTCAGTTCAGTTCAGTTCAGTCGCTTAGTCGTGTCTGACTCTTTGCGACCCCATGAATCATGGCACGCCAGGCCTCCCTGTCCATCACCAACTCCCAGACTTCACTCAAACTCATGTCCATCGAGTCGGTGATGCCATCCAGCCATCTCATTCTCTGTCATATTTACACATATGCAAAGAATATTCTAAATATATAAAATATATGTTGTCTGAGAGGTGGAATAGATTCATTTGGGTG
Source organism: Moschus berezovskii (assembly GCF_049115385.1). NCBI lineage: Eukaryota > Metazoa > Chordata > Mammalia > Artiodactyla > Moschidae > Moschus > Moschus berezovskii. The sequence continues at coordinate 29,233,967 of NC_142461.1, forward strand.
GCTTCTGGGTTTCATACCAGGCTAGTTTGGGTAAGGTATTTCTGGAAGAGGGAAATCTTGAGCTAAAAGTTCAGAGGGATTTTGTATGGTGATAGGCTGTTGACATGTCTAGGGACTTTATTCAGTTATGCAATCTGAGAAGCTCTCCCTGGATATGGTGGTTTGAGGGAATCCTGTAGAAACTCTAATGGGCTTCATTCATAGCTCAGTTGGTAAAGAATCTGCCTGCAATACAGGAGACCCTGGTTCAATTCCCTGGTCAAGAAGATCTGCTGAAGAAAGGATAGGCCACCCAATCCAGTATTCTTGGGCTGCCCTTGTGGTTAAGTTGGTAAAGAATCTGCCCACAATGTGGGAGACCTGGGTTCTATCCCTGGGTTGGGAAGACCCCCTGGAGAAGGAAAAGGCTACCCACTCCAGTATTCTGGCCTGGAGAATTCTATGGACTGTATGGTCCCTGGGGTCACAAAGTGTCAGACACTACTGAGCTACTTTCACTTTCACTTTTTTTTCAAACTCTTTGGCATCTGTTACTCTTACACTTGAAGGCTGAGCAGTTCTAATGCTGCTTCTAATCTTTTACTCCAGTGAAATCTTTCCAGCTTGGTGTAAGTGAGGCTAGGAATGAAGGGGGGCTTTTGAGACAAGGATGCTACTGCTGCTTGGTGTGAAGAAGGAATAGTCAGGGACTTCCCTGGTAGTCCAGTGGCTAAGACTGTGTTCCCAATGCAGGGGCCTTGAGTTTGATCCCTGATCAGGGAACTAGATCCCACATGATGCAACTAAGACCCAGCACAGCCAAATAAATAAACAATAATAATAAAAAGAAGAAATAGTCAGTGAGCATCTTAGCATTTAGTTCTCTGCAGTGCCTGGCAGCCGGGGCAAGAGCAGAGTGAAACTGCTGAATTCAGTGGGTACCTAACGAGATGCTAGTTTCAAGCAGAATATCCCCCCAGGTTGGGGTCATCTCTAATACTGAGATAAATAATAATCAATATAACATGGGTGAGATTAGCTGTCTACCGAAGGAACCCACCCATCTGTTTATAAATATATTGATTCTGAGGTGAGGTTACAAATCTCAAGGGCCCAGGCTAGTACCTTGAGAAGGAAATCATGGTGTGTTAGATACCTTGTTGAGAAGATTAGAGCTGTAGAATTTTTTTTTTTTTTTTACAAAGACTCATTTTATTTAGCAAGACTGAAAATAAAACTAAGAGAGCTATAGAATTTTAAGAGCTGGAAGGGGCTTTATCAATCTAAGGATGTATCACAGCTCTTTGTTTTACTCATAAGGAAATTAGAGCTTGCAAAGATAAAATAATATAATGGAAAATCAGTGGTAGATTGGCACCAGGACCCAGGGCTCTGAACTTGCCATCCAGTATTCTTCCATTGTGTTGCATTGCCTTGCTGCATATTACACAGCTACACCTAGAACTTCATGTGGGCACTAGGCAAGACTGAGACCCATCTGTGAACAGTAGGGAGACTCCTAACTACCTCATAATTTAATTACAAGATGGGGAAGTGGTCATAGCTGTAGAACTGCCCCAAGAACTGCCTCATCGCCTACTCCACACCCTTTCCTTCTCTTTGTCTTGCACACCTGTAGGCTCTTATAAACAGTTGAGAAAAGCTGTTATATAATCAATTCATGAAGTCTGAGGAGATGTACTAACAAAGATCAGAATTGTATAGAAAGTAGGAAGAGAAAAACCAGGGAGTGACAGCTGATTAAGTTGTCTACCCGAGTGCTGCAGCAGTGCTAGTGTAGAATAAGGATGGATGGCCAGCTTTTTCTGCAGTGTATATGAACTGTTCCATAAAGTCATTTGTTGTTTTTGCCTTTTTTTCTGTGTTTAGCAAGGAGGGCTCGCAGTTTTTATCTGTCTTCTCAGGAAAAATCAGCACAAGGTATATCAGCCACTGGAATGGTTATAGCCCCCATCTTATAAACTAATAAATTGGCATTTTAATTTCTAAATTGGTCTCTTGTGATTTTAGTTAGTATCAGTCAATCCTCTGGAGTCTGATTATCCCTAAATTAACCAGTGAAGACCAAGTTAGAGACTCTGGACCTTTGGTGACGCCTTCAAAGTATAGACTCCCACAAGATGCTGCTTTAGCAGCCATTCAGGGTCTCTCAAACCGTATATCTCTTTCCCTGTCTTGACACTTCTTATTGAAAGCCCTCAATCTAAGGGGCTCCTCTGACTGTCTCTTGGAGTATCAGGGTGATTTTAATTGCACCATAGATCAGTCCTCGGAGAGTGCTTATTGAATGCTCTGCCTTTTGCTCAGTGCGATAGATGGACACGTGGCCCCTGTCATTGAACCTAACATGTACAGTAAGAAATCCTACCATCAGTTTTGAGGCTTTGCCCACCTGGAGAAGCTCTTTGGATGGTGAATGGGAGGTATGAAATGCTAACTGGAAGGGGGTCTCTCTCAGCACTCCTTTAACTCATAGCTTTCCTTTCTTTGACTTCACCCACCTGTGGATGGGGAAAATATTGGTGCCCCATTGTCCCTCTCTGTCCTCTCATGCCTGTTTTAGGAAATTTAGTGTCAGAGGACTTCCTGGAGTTTTGTTCCCCTGATCTATCGAGCCCTGGTACCTCAGAGTTCGAGGATTGGTTCTGGCTGTACTGATCTGGTCAGAACCGCCTGGCTCAACTAGCAATCAACTGACACACAGACCCCGTAGCCTCTCTCTACTGAATCAAATGGCCATTGTACTAACCTCGTATTGAGGCTCAGAATGTGAGTTTCAAGCTTGTCCTTATATATAAATATAGGTCTCTCTAGATATAAAAAGTGAGAGAGTCTGTAAGTTGCTTTTTTTTTTTTCTATACCCCCTTTCATGGGGAAAGCTAATGAGATGCATATCATTAAAGACCCGATGTTTTGTGGGACGGAGCCTTTTAAACTGGATGTGCCTGGCTTAGTCATGGCAAATATTTACCAAAAAAAAAAAGAAGGGACATACCATATAAAATTAGAGTTCTGAAAATAGTACTGAGAGAGGGAGAAAGAAAAAAAAAAAAACCCAGGACAGAAAATACAGGCCAGTCTGTTTGGGGAAAAGGGAAAAAGAGATAAAATGAGAGAAACCTCGCAGTAAAAACAGCATCTTGGTAAACAGACTATAAAAAAAATTGTGACCTGCTTTCTGGCAGGCCTGGCGGCTGTCGAGCGGGTGAAGGTGGCGGAGCTGGCGTCTGTGTGGACACACGGTGCCCCGGGCGCACGGCTCCCCTGGCCGCGCAGGGCGTTAAATTTAGCCACATAATGATGGGCTTGAGGACAGCCTCTTGTTGACCGCACCATAATTACTGCTTCGCTTTATGAATTTTATTTTGCTTATTCTGTTTCCTCCTTCTTTGGCATGAAGGAGGCTTGGAGTCAGGGGAGAGTCCTGCCCCCACACCCCTCCCCTTACTGGACAAATAAGTCTTCATAGAAACTTGGACTCTTGAGCCATCAGGGTAAACAGTAAGCTCCCTTGATGAATCAGAAAGGGAGGAAGCTTTCCTGGTCCCCCATGCTCTTAATGGATCCTCATAAAGTCATAAGTAGGACTTGCCAGCCCTACTTCTCAGTGCTCTTGGAGAAAATGTCCCGAAGTCTCTGGTCTTAGAAGACACTCTCCTGTGAGTCTGGGAGGTTGACACTCTTACTCTGTCTATACCCCAAGAGCTAGACTAGCAGGTGCTGTCGGATGTTTGTTTGGGTCTTTGGTCCTTGCTCCCTAGCTGGCTGCTACAAGTTTAGTTTTAACAATATCCTGTGTCATGAAGAGGTGCACTGTTTTATATACATTAGTCTTGGTGATAACTGGGTTCTTGAAGCCGAGACTCTAATATAATTGACTCTTCAGATAACTTAAAAATACATGTTGAGAATAAGTTGTTGAAACCTCAGATATCGTTCTTCTTGGGCCCTTGGAGAGGTCCCAATCTTCTTGATTTTAGAGTTAAAATAGCATCGTTGGCCAGAGCATACCATGGGCTTTGTTGGAATGGTGCTCTGAGGCCTAACTTTACCTCCCACTCCCCAGAAGTATGCCCTTGGTCTCAGACCAAAAATACCATATTGGGAAGAGAAAGTAGGCTGTAGAATAAGGCATAGGAAGAACTGTATGGAGAACGTACTGGGTCATGGGGGGTGAAGTTCTTGAGTAGTGACCTAGGCTGGCAGCTCCCTATGGCCCCACAGTGGCCCTCCAACTGAGGAAGTGGTGGAAAAGGAAAAGCAAACAGGGGTTGTGGTCAGGGTACTGGCTTGTCTCTCATTGGCCAGGACTGTCCTGTTTGTGTGTTAGGGGTGGTTGGGCTCCTCCCGAAGCCAGGCAAGAACGTGTCAAGGAGAGGCTTCTTGCAGCTCTTGTTTTCCCAAAACAAAGGAAGCTCCTTGCATTGCTGGAAGTCGCGTGCTTGGATGCTGAGTTTGTTATTGCCTGATAACCTGGCCACCAACTCCTGCCCTCCTCTTCACCCCGTACAGCCAGTGGCCTAGGGGGAGCAGCTTCCTGTTCCTCATCCTCCACAGCAGATTCACTCTTTATTGTAACCAGAAGGGGGGAAAGAGCTGGTCCTCCTACCCCCAGACCTCTCCTCTTCTCTTCCGTGAAACCTTCTAGAATTGTGCTTTTCAAAATAACCTGGTCTTACTGTGCATAACTCATTGTAGCACATGCCGCACATGACAAGATCAACAATGCTTGAACTGTTTTATACCCTGTTCACTGAGGTGCGTCCTCTGAACTTGTGTTTGGCTTTCATGGCAATATCAGGTTCTATACAGACTTTCAAATGCTTACAGTTAACTTTTGTACTTAACCTGTGTGTAGTCACAAGGAGTCCATGGACCAGGACAAGTTTACTGATAACACTTTGAATAGCATTATTCTAGAACCATAAGACCTAGTGAGTTACAGCCATTCCCTACTGGACATAGAGGTCCTACCCTAGACCTGTCCAGTGGGGGATAAACATAAAAATAAGTTCTGAAGGAAATTTCAGACAGTAAGAAATAATCTGATTTCAATTGCCAGTGATACTCAGGTGGAAGGCTGGACTGGAGGATTAAAGGTTTCTTTCCCAGTGCCAAGGTTCTGCGATCCTATGGTTAAATGGTGAGGCCAGGAGATAAAGTTAATGGCCATGATGCTTTCCCCTTAGGGTATTGATTCTATGCCTTAAACTGTGGCTCTAGGTGACTTAATGAGGTAAAGAAAGAAAAGGAGGGGATGTTTTCCATACACTTCATTTGCTAGTCTGTCACTATCATCCAGATATGAGGTCTTTCTTATACAGATTGATCATGTGTCTGGGCAGTATTATCTTAGTCTTCTGTTAGGAGGCCCCCAAATTGTTTCTAGAGGTTGAAAGATCTAGGATTGAGGAGAAAGTAAATATTGGCAAACTTGGTGGAATTCGAGTAAGAGATAAGAAATGGGCCTTGGGTTAGAAATGTGAACTCTTGGCTGGGTGACCCGACAGTCCTTATTGGAGAGTGGGGGCTGGGTGGGGACGATACTCAAGAAAGGACAACAAACCAGATGGAAGTTCCTGATTAAAGTAAATCTGGTCATGTGTGCCTGCTGAAAATTAATCGGTCACTCCCTATTGACCTTAGGATAAAGTCCAAGCTCCTTAGTGAAACCATGAAGGCCCATAATGATCTGGCCTCTGCCTGCCTCTCCCACTCTTTTGCTAGGCCACAGTTCAGTTCAGTTGCTCAGTCGTGTCCGACTCTTTCCAGCCCATGAACTGCAGTGCGCCAGGCTTCCCTGTCCATCACCAACTCCTGGAGTTTGCTCAGACTCATGTCCATCGAGTCAGTGAAGCCATCCAACCATTTCATTCCCTGTTGCCCCCTTCTCCTCCTGCCCTCAATCTTTCCCAGCATCCAGGCCTTTTCTAATGAGTCAGTTCTTCGTATCAAGTGGCTAAAGTATTGTAGCTTCAGCTTCAGCATCAGCCCTTCCAATGAATATTTAGGACTGATTTCCTTCAGGATTGA